>NC_079291.1:64705684-65324285 GCF_023638135.1 Falco biarmicus | reverse complement strand
CGCCCCACCGGGGCTGGCTGTTGCTAAGGCTCGCGGCAGCCCGGGCTCCGTGCCAGAACCCCCCCCCCTCCACCGCCCGCCCCCCCCCAACCCCCCGGCATTATGTAACTGCATCTCGGAGGGGACCACAAGCAGCATCGCCAACCGGAGCAATGTGCTTGGGGGGGGGGGGGGGGGGGGGGGGGGGGGGGCGCAGTGCTCACACACAGCCCCTTCCCCAAAGCTTGCAGGGCATCTGGGGGCTCCGACAGCTCCCCCCCTACCAGGGACGTGCCCACCCCCACCCCCTAGACTCTTGCACACTTACCGGGGTGAGCAGCTCCGGGGTGGAGATGGGGGAGCAATCGCCGTTGAGTTTGATGCCACTTCCCAAGTCAAAGTCACAGATCTTCACTGGGGAGACCTGGGGGGGGGGGGGGGGGGGGGGGGGGGGGGGGGAGGAGGGGGAAGAAGAGGACTGGTTGGGGACCCCCCCCAGCGGACCACAGCCTGGCTTTCATGCCACAGCCACCCATTTACACCCTGTCATGCCAGGCTTCACGCTGGCCATCTGCTGCTGCAGCAGCTTCCCACCCCCCCCCACCCCCCCCCAGGGACCCCCCGGCCCCAGGCAGCAACCCACTCACCTGGTCCGGGCTCTCACACAGAATATTTTCTGGTTTTAAATCTCTGTGTGCAATTCCTGGGAGGGAGAGAAGAGATGATGAGGGCAAAAATCCCCCCGCCCACCCTGCTGTGCAAGACCACCAGGGTGCAAGGTCTGGGGGTGGCACAGGACCCCTCCCCACCCCAAATCACCACCCGCCTTGTGGCAAAGGGCAAAAATTGCTGCTGGCCCCGAATCCCAGCCGAACCAGAGGAACAGGCTCTGCACCACCAAATGCCTCGTGATGCAGCTGGGCCTGATCCTGCGCGCCCAGGGCGGGCCAAGGGCGCAGGGAGGCAGCACCCCCGGGGCAGGGGGGGGCCACAGGGCACCCCAGCTCACCTTTGTTGTGCAAGAAGTGCAGGGCGCTGGCGATATCCCGCACCACCACGCTGGCCTCCAGCTCGTTGAAGTGGCGTCTCCGGTGGATGTGGGTCAGGATGGAGCCTGCGGCCGGGAGAGAGCAGAGGGGGGGCTCAGGAGGGGCTCCTGCCACCCTGGCTCCCCCCGCCCGGGCACTGCACTCACCTCCTCTCATCTTCTCAAACACCAGGTAAAACCTCTCCTCCTCTCGAAGAACTCTATCAGCTCCAGGACATTCCTGCGGAGACAGCGGCATCAGCCAAGCATCCCCCAAAACCTCCCGGGCTGCCCCCCTCCCCACAGCCCCCCGCACCCCCCAGCCAGCGCTGGTTCCCAGAGGGGGATGCGGGATGGGAAAATTGGGTTTCCAATGATTGAAACCACACGGCCAGGGCCCCCCAGCCGCATTCCAGGGGGGAGAGGGGACTTTTGGCGCCCGGCTCCACTCCCTAATTGCTCGCAGACCCTCCTGGCTCACTCGCCCCCCTCCAGAAACAGCCCCGCTCAGCAGCTTTCCGCGGGGGGATGGCAAACACCGCAGCAGCGGCTTGGCTCGAAACACCGCAGCAGCGGCTTGGCTCGCCCTTCAGCATCACTCCAACTTGGCCACTGAGGCCCCCCTGTCACGGCAAAGTGCTCAGCATCACCTCAAGGATGCTCCCACACCAGCCAGGGAGGACGTCGGGGCCAGGGCTCAGCCCATGGGTGTCCCGAGCATCAGCCTGGTCTCAGCCCAGTGCCTGCAGTGGGGGATGGGATGGTGGCTGCGCCCCGCAATACCTGTGTCCCTGGCACTGATAGAGCATCTCCACCTCACGGAAGACCCTACTGCGAATGTGACCCAGGCGCTTCTCTATGATCTGGAACACAAAGCCGAGGGGGCTCAGGGAGAGGGACTGCTGCAGGGGAGGGGTCAGGGGCTCACAACCCCCCTCACCCCCACCCAGCACCTCCACCCAACCAGCTCTGGGGGCACCCCCAGGGCTGGGCAGAGGGCAGGCAGGGGTGCCCGAAAGGGTTAAGGCAGCAGAACAGGCTGTTCCCAGTGGCGGTGCCAAGCCGCCGGTGCCGCAGCCAAGGCAGGTCCATGTGACACCGCCGAGCCCCGGAGCAGCCATCCGGGTGGCAGAGACAGGCCCTTCGCCCCACCAGGCACCGGCACCCAAGCGTGCCATGGGGTGGTCAGGGGGTCCCCACCCACAGCCTCATCGGGGAGAGCTGGGTGGTCCCGCTGGCCCCAGCCCCGGGGGCACACAGAGCACCCAGCTGCCTCAGTTTCCCCACCGGGCACCCAAAGGCCTCCCCGGGGTGACGGGGGACACCACGTTCCCCTTGCATGTGGCTGCGTTTTGACACAGGACCCAGCTCAGCCCCCTCGCACCACTGCCAGGGGCCACCGGACCACCATCCCCCGACCCCAAAAGCAGCTGGCTCACCCCAAACACCCCCCCCCAGCACCCACATGCACGCAGGGGCATGGAGACCCTCCCAAGGCGAGCAGGAGCTGGCCACCCTGCCAGCACCACATGCCCCTGCTTGCCCTAAGTCCCCAGACGCGTTGCAAGCGTTAATTTAATCTCCCGTCTGCCCTAATTTACAGGGAGGGGAGCGTGGCTAAGGGGGTTGACCAAGGTCCTGGAGCCGGGCGGTGGCAAAGGACGACGTGCACCTGCAGGGCCCAGCTCTGCCACGCTCCTGCCCCTCTCGTCCCCTCCAGCCCACGAAGCCAGTGCCCCAGGCCAGCACCAGGTGGTTGCGGCAGCTGGGAGAGCTCAGGATGAGGAGGGTGGCAGGGGAAACTGAGGCAGGGGGTGGGAGGGAGCCGGGTCTGCAGCCCCATGCAGCGGCGCGTTACCTTCACGGCGTACTCCTTGTTGGTGATGAGGTTAACGCAGGACTGAACTCTGGCGTGGGCCCCTTCTCCCAGCACCTCCTCCTGCAGCTGGTAAACATCTGGCAGGGGAGAGGCTGCCTGAGCTGCCACCCCACCACAGCATGGGACACCGCTGCTGTCCCCCGGTCTGGGGACGCCAGGAGGACCCCTGCCCCGGGTGGGACCCCAGGGTCCCCAGGCAGCCCAGCTCACCTTCGAACCTGCCCGAGAAGCTGTCGGTGGCTCTGCAGCGCTTCTTCTTCTTGTTCCTTTTCTTGGCATCGGGGATATCGATGGGTTGGCTTGAAGGCATGTCTGCGGCGGAGCAACGCCACCAGTATGAGCCCCCCCATCCCCCCCTGCGCCCGCAGCATTGCCCTCCTGGGGCAATTCAAGGAAGGCAGAGGGCCAGCACTGTGGGGTCTGAGGGAGGGGAAGCCCCCTGGGAGGGCACCCCAGCTCACCGGGACGGGGCGGGCACTCAAAGTTGAAGACTGGTTCCAGGTGGTTGGACTGGTCGAACTCCAGGTCAAAGGGGTTTTGTCCCTGTGGGGGCCAAGAACAGGAGTGAACTGCCCGATCAGCTGCCACCAGCTGCCAGTGCCGAGCCCGGTACGGACACGGTGCCCAGCGCTCTCCCAGCCTCGGCACACATCCTGCCTGCCCGCCCTGCCGGTGTGGGACACTGGCTCAGGGTGCTGCTGCCGGAGGGACATGGCAGAGCCCGAGGAGGAGGAGGAAGGGTTGGACCACATCTCCTGATGAGGATGGTGCTGTGGGGTCATGCCCCCACAGCAGCAGCCCCAGGCCAGCGCACTGGGAATGCTGAGGGGCACTGGGGCCACCCACACCGATCCTGCCCCAAATCCCCCCGCAGAGCCAAACCACAGCGAGGGTCCTGAGGAAAGGCACAGGGCAGGGTGGGCTCCCGAGCCACCACGCCGCGTCCTCCCAGCTGGCCACAAGGTCATGGTGGGCCGGAGCCCACTCGGCCCCGATGCGGTGAACCTGGTGAGACACCTGTGCCCTGGCAGGATCAGGCCCCCACCCCAAACCCTCCATGCACCCCAGATCGGTGAAGGGAACTGCTGCCTTCCCCCTGGCTCTGGTACCAGCACCCTAAAGGGGCCACAGGGACCCTCTGCCCACACCCCGAGCCGCCCCCCCCAGGGGCAGGGCAGCGCTGGGGGGGTGAGAGGGCCCCGTCCTCCCCAGGGTTACGAAATCTGGGTGGAGGTGGCAGCTCCGGCGGCGTTCCCATTCCCATTCCCAAACCCGCCCCGGTGCCCCGGTGCCCGGGCCGGCTGCCAGCCCCAGCGCAGGAACGCCGAGCCCAGCCACCGCCGCCAGGAACAGCCGGTGAGTGCTGGGGTGGGTCTGGGGGGGCCGGGGAGGTCCCCACCGTGGTGCATGGCGGGGGTCACGCCAGGAGCACCCCCCCCACCGAGCACCAGGCCAAACCTTTGGGGCCAAAATGCTCCTGCCCAGGGTTTTACCGTTTCCCCCCTCTCCCCCCCTGCCAACAAAATCTGATTTTACCAAGGACCCCCCCCCAGCACAGCCCAAGGACCCGACATCAGGGCAGCCGCCCCCCTGGGATGAGCACCCCCGGCCCCTGCACGGTGGGCAGGATGAGGCCTCCCGGGGGGGAGGCACACGGGGGGCACAGGGCCCTGCCAGCTGCCGCAGCACCGACACACAAAAGGTTTGGGGGATGGGAGGCGTGGGGCGGACGCTGCACACCGGCTCCATCAGCACATCCGAGGTGTCTCCCCCCCCCCCCCCGGTCCCCAGGCACACATGGGGGGGGGTGGGGGGGCGGGGGGAGCCAAACCCCAGCCAAAAGCTTTAAAAGCAGGATGAGGTGTCAGCTAAAATAAGCCGGGCAGGTTGGGGTGAGCTCCCGGCATCCCTCGGAGCGCCGGAGCCAAACTAAACAAAGATCCCACCAAGATACACGGCGGGACAGGAGCGAGCGCCCAGGGGAGCAGCACCCGGCAGGATGCGACCCCGCACACCCCGAGCCTGACAGCGGCCGGGATGGGTGCAGCCTGACGGGGCCCCGGGCAGGATCGGGCCCCCGCACAAGATGTTTGCACAACAGGTCCCGCACCGGGCAGGGCCTGGGCACGTTGGGGCGGAGGCAGCTGGGGGGGGCGGCACACGACAGCGCACACACACACACACACACACACCGCCCCACGGGGACCCCGGTTGGGAGCGCAGCAGAGCAAGAGCAGCGTCGCTGCAGCATCCCAGCGCCCAGCCGGGGCGGGGAGGGGGCTGCAGCCTCGACTCCCGGGCCGGGGGCACCGGGAGATCCTGCCATCTCGGTTTGGGTTGCAGCATCCCGGCAGTTCCCTCCTTCGGGGAGAGGATGGGGGCGGCAGGAGGCAGCTCAGCCCCCCCCCCCCCCCCCCCCGGCAGGGGATGCGGCACAGAGCGCTGCAGAGCGCAGGATGCGGCCGCCGCGGGCCCGCACCGGCCCAGCCCGCACCCAGCCCCCCCGGAGCCCCCCCGGGCGGGCAGGCGAGCAGCTCCCTACCTTGAAAGAGCGGTGGAAACCCGGGATCTCTGATTTCTTCTGCACCATCTTGCTGTGGGGGGGGGCGGGCGGGGGGCGGGGGGCGGCGTTGCTGGGAGAAACGAAGGCGGGGGGGGGGGGGGGGCGGAAAAAAAAAAAAAAACGGGGAGGGGGGGGCGGGAGGGAGGCGGAGGGACGGGCAGAGCCGGAGGGGAGCCCGGGGGGTGGGCGAGACCTGCGGGGAAAGGAGGGGGGGGGTCAGCCGGCTGCGGCCCCCGCCCGGAGCCCCCGGCCCCCCCCGCCCGGCGGCGCTCACCGGCGCGGCCCCGCAGAGCCCCGCTGCTGGTGGCACCGCAGCCCGCACCGCCGCCCGCTCCACTCCGCTCCGCCCCGCTCCGCCGCTCCGCTCCGCACCGCTCCGCGCCGCCGGGAGGGGACGCGCCGCCGCCGCCCCCGGACGCTTTATAGCCCCGGCCCCGGCCCGCCCCGGCCCGCCCCGGCCCGCCCCCGGCCCCCCCGCGCTGCGCCCCGGCCCGGGGCACCCCCCGCCCCCCCCCCCCCCGGGGGCACTAACACCCCCATCGGGGACACCAGCACCCCCCCGGCACCCACTGGGGACACTAACACCCCCGCGGGGACGCCAGCACCCCCCCGGCACCCACTGGGGACACCAGCACCCCCATTGGGGACACCAGCACCCCCCTGGCATCCACAGAGGACCCCTGCACCCCCCCCCAGGGACACCAGCACCCCCCCCGGGGACCCCTGCACACACCCTCGGGGACACCAGCACCCCCCCGGCACCCACCGTGGACACTAGCACCTCTCCCGGGGACACCAACAACCCCCTCGGCACCCCCTGGAGACACCAGCAGCCCCCCCCTCCCCCGGGACCCCTGCACCCCCCCGGTACACACTGGGAACACTAGCACCCCAATCAGGGACACCGGCACCCCCCCGGCACCCCACCCGGGGACACCAGCACCCCCCCAGAGACCCCTGCACCCCCCTGGCACCCACCGGGGACACTACCACCCCATCAGGGACACCAGCAGCCCCCAGGCACCCACTGGGGACACCGAAACGCCCCCGGGCACCCCCCGTGCTGCCCCCCCTCCCCCTCTGTGCTGCTCCAGGGACACCCCCCTGCCCCCCTCCGTACTCTCCTGTGCTGCACAGTGAGGACTGGGGACACCCCCCCCGGGGTTCCCTGCACCTCTGCTCCCAGGCACACCCCCACACTGCACCCAGGGACAGCGACACCCCCCCCCCCAGCCCCCTCAGCCTGCACCCAGGGACAGGGACACCCCCCAGACCCCCCTGTACTGCACCCAGGGACAGAGACCCCCCCAGACCCCCCTGCACTGCACCCAGGGACAGGGACACCCCCCAGACCCCCCTGCACTGCACCGAGGGACAGGGATACCACTTGCCCCCCCCTCCCCGCGCCTGGGGACAAGGACACTCCAGCTCCAAGTTCATTTTCTGCAGCCCCCAGTCTTGGGGCGGGGGGGGGGAGGGCTGGCCCTGACCCCCCCAGCCCACACATGCCATGAGTGGGGCAGTGCTCAGCCCCACAAGCCAGGCCTGAGGGGGGGGGGGCAGGGCAGGGGGGTCACATCCCTGCAGGCCACTGGTCACGTCCCTGCAGGCCACCGAAGCCTGCCATGGCACCCCCCTTCAAGGCTCGGTGGCACCGTGGGAGCCATCACGGCGGAGGTGCCATGGTTGTGTGTGCCCCCCCCCCGCGTGACGTGACGCCGAGGGGGCTGAGAACGGCAGCACTGAGGCCAATGGCTGCAGCAACGCCGAGCGTGACTTCACCGGCCGCGCCGCACATTGGCTGTGCCCCGCCGCCATTGCCACCCCGCGCCCCCCCCACCCTCCGCCGCCACCCCCCCTGGGGCACCCCACGGCAGCCCCCCCACGGCAGCCCCCTGCCAGCTTTGCCTCCTCACACCCCCACCCTGCTGTTTGCAGCCCTCCCAAAAGCCACCAGTGCCATCCTGGCGTGGGGCACCACGGTGGGGGCCCAGCCGCCCCCCCAGGTGCTCGCCGAGTCCCCCCCATTCCTGCTTTGCCGGGCCCCCCTCCCACTCCCACCACCTTTATTATCCCCCACCTATATTAGTGCTGCTGCTAATGAGGGGCCCCCAATTAGCCCAGGCGGGGGGGGGGCGGGGGAGAGGGAGGGGGCAGGTGTGGTGCTGCAGGACAAGGGGGGCTCGCAGGGGTTTGGCCCCCCAGGACAGGGTCTGTGGGGCGCACTCGGCGGGTGGCTCCAGCACGGGCGGAGGAGCCACATGCCTCAAAAATTGCGCACGCCGCCATGTAGGTCACCGAGCCAGTAATGACAGGGCGGCAGCACTGGCACCCACAGCCCCGGGGGGTCACCTGGGGGTGCCTGCGTGGCGGGGACACCCAGGGCGGCTGGGCAGCTCGCCCAGCCCGCGGGGGTCCCTGTCATCACGCAGGTGCTGGAGTGCTTGCAGCCATGCTGGCTGTGTGCTCACTGCATGTGTGCTGCATGCTTGCTGCATGGGCGATGTGTGCTCTCCAGGTGTTGGTGCATCTCATGTCATCTGCATGTCACCTGCAAGTCGTCTGCATGCTCTCCACGTGGTCGCTGCACCCTCCCTGTGTGTCTGGTGCATGCTCACTGCAAGCTTGCTGCCCACTGTGCGCTTGCCATGTGGCCCTTGTGTGACCTCTGTATGTTTGCTGCACGCCTGGCACACGCTCTCTCTGTGCTTGCTGCATGCTCACTGCATGCTCTGCACTGCACGCTCTCTGCACACTCACTGCATGCCTGCTTAATCACTGCACACTCACTGCATGTCTGCTTACTCACTGCACACTCCCCTTGTGCTCACAGCTGATGCTCCACACTCACTGCACTCTCACTGCACACTCTGCATGCTCCCTGCATGCTCCCGGCTCGCTGCCTCCTCCTGCACCATATCCCACCTGGGAGGTGTCGGGCGATGCCAGCACGGTTCAAACCAGGGCTGGGGGCGGCTTCCTCTGGCTGCGGGGTCCCAGGCTGCCGGGAGCAGGGAGTGAACACCCAGTGCTGTTTGGCCCAGGGGGTTCCCGCTGGTGCAGGGGGGCTGGGACCCCCCTC
The DNA here is from genome assembly GCF_023638135.1 of Falco biarmicus. NCBI lineage: Eukaryota > Metazoa > Chordata > Aves > Falconiformes > Falconidae > Falco > Falco biarmicus. The sequence goes on along the minus strand of NC_079291.1, from coordinate 65,315,755 downwards.
CCCTTCCCCATGCTCCCACCCGTGGCATCGGCCGCCAGCACCCAGGGGATGTGCACCCACCGGGGCTGGACGCTGCGCTGCAGCTGGATGTGTGCAAAAGCACATGCACGTGTGTGCGAGGGCAAAGCAGGAGGCAGCAGAGCATTGCCCCACGTGGCGCTTGCATGCTTGTGTGGCCAGCACACATGTGCACACACATACATACGCATGTGTAGCTGGCACACATGTGCACGCACACACACACACGCATGTGCAGCCTCTCCAGGTGCATCGCTGCAGAGCCATGTGGTTGCCTGAAGGCTGGCACACGCACACATATGTACATGCACATACATGTACGTGTGCACACGCACACACCATCATGCCGGCGGCGCCACTCCACGTGTTGCTTCCTGCTTGCACACGCTCATCCCGGTGCCTCGGCCCTGGGGGCCAGGGGTCCCCCTCACCCGCACAACCCCACGGCTGCAGGGTCCAGCCCAACCACCCTGCTGGAGCCTGATGCTCCGGGCCTGCCCTGGGCAGGTGTGTTTGGGGGCTGAAACTGGGGGTCCTGGGCTGCACCCCCCCAGTAGCCCTCACTGATCCAGGGCCGTGGCAGCCCCCTGCTCCAGCAGCTCCAGCTGTGGGCAGACACGTGCCCTGGGCAAACCCACAGGCGGTAGAAGGGGCCACGCTGGCACCCAGTGAGAGGCTCCTAGCGCCAGGCATCCACATTTTTTTCAGGAAAACAGGATTTTTGATGCATTTGATGCCACCCTGTTGCTCGGCGGGCGCAGAGCCCCCCAGCCCCCCTCCGGGTGACACATCCAGCATCCTGGGGGCTGCAAAGCTGGGGCTGGTGGCAGCAAACCCCCCAGGGCCACGTTTTGCACTGGCATTCGTGAGTGGTGAAACACCCCTGGGGCAGCTGTGCCCCCCCCCCCCCCTCCCCCGGCATCGCCTGTCCCTGCACCCCTGGGTGCTGCCAGGATGGGGGCCTCCACGCGCCAGCGGAGCCCCACACACCAAGACCGGCCGAGGGAAAACAGGAAAGCGAACAGGGCCGTGCCGGAAGGCGGCTATTGTTGGCGTGGGGAGCGGGGGGAGCACGAGGTGGGCTGGGGGCCACCGTGGCCACCCTGCCTGTGGCCCCTCCGGTGGGTGGCACAGCCAGTCCCGCTCCCACGGGATGTGGCTCAGCCCTGGAGGAGGCAGGAGCAGCGGGAAGGCGGCTGCTCGTGGTGTGCGGGGCTTCCTGCCCTGCTGCTCTGGTTTGGAAGGAAAAAAAATTAATAATAATAATAATAAAAAAATATCCTTTTTCCTTGTGTTATTTCCCCAGCACAAGGGGGGCCTGGCTTGCCTCCCCTGGAAGCAGGAGGATTTGGAGCCCTGGCTGCGTTTCAAATGAAAGATCTTGCAAAAAACCTGGAATTTCCTGCCAGGCAGAAACCCGGAGGTTGGACCCTCCTGGTGCTGGTTCTGCTGCTGGGGCAGGACGGGGGGGACGGGGGGGGACAGGGGACACGGAGGACATGCAGATGTGCATATCCAAGGTGCACATGGATGCATAGCCATGCTGGTTTGTCTGCCAGCAGGTCCCCAGCTCCCCTCCTCGCCCCGATACAGCCGGGGATATTTGTGCAGCCCCCACGGCTCTGGGGCAGGGCTGACCCCCCACCCAGCTCCCCACTGTGGGGCAGGATGCCGGGGCTCAGCGCACCCCTAAGTGCCACCTCCACGGTGGGCTTTCCCCAGGGACGTGGCCCCAGGGACATGGATGGCCCCAGGGACATGGCCTCCATCCTTCGGTGTGGGGAAGGGCCAGTGCGAACCCCGCTTGGTTTCTGTGGGGTGAAGGACCAGCCAAAGCAGCCGGGCAACACAGTCCTGAGGGGGGGTGCAAACACGCACCGGGGTGCTCTCACCCAAAAAAAGCCTTTGGGGACATGGCCAGCCACCGCTCTGCCACCCTGCACCGGCCAAACTCAGAGGACAAGGGGATGGGGGGGGGGGGGGGGGGGGAGGGGAGCTGGGCCAGGGCTTGGCACAGGCATCCGCTGGGAAGACGGATGGAGTCACTCTGGGGAGGGAAATCCCTGCAGCCCCCCAAAAGACGGGGCAGGAGCTCCAGCAGCCGTGGTTTGGGGGTGTCTGGGGAGCAGGGCGGGGGGGGCTCGTGCTGTGCCACAGTGGTGGTCCTGCCTTCGTCACTGGGGACAGATGGGAGAAGCATTTCCAGGTGGCTTGTAAACACCCCAGGCTCTTTTTGCCCCTCTCCATCCTCCAGATCCCCCGGGAAGGGGGGAAGCCCACCAGAGCAGCCCCAGGTCACCGTGCGTGGCCCCAGTCACTGGGGAGGGGACATGCAAGCTGGCATGTTGCAGGGTTTTCTAGAAGGAGCAGAATATGTCCCAAACCACCACAAAAAAATCACCCCAGCTCCCTTGCTGCCTGAAAAGAGCACGGAAGCCACAGTGGGGGCTGTGCACCGCCGTGCTGGGAGCCACTGGGAGCCACTGGGAGCTGCCGGGTGCCGGCGGCTGCTCCTGGCGGGTTTGCAGGAGCCAAACCGAACCCAGGGCCCCTGTCCTTCAGCCGCTGGTGGTTAAGTGCTGTGTGAGCCATGGTGGCAAGGGACTGTCCCCTCCTGTGGGGACAGCATGGGCGCAGAGCAGCAGATGCCCTCTGGTATCAGAGCCAGGGAAGGGACACGTGGGACATGCGGGACACGCGGTCCCTGCTCCGGCACTTTCCGGCAGGGTCACCGGCTTTGGCCCACGTTCCCAGCACGGGGCCGGGGAGCTGCTGGCTGCTGGCCTGGCTGCTCCACAAGGGAGAAGGGAGCGCATGCCATGCCCATGACTGTGCCTGTGTCACAGGAACAGCTGTCACCTCCTCCAGGGAGTCCCAGAGCCCCAAACCAGAGGGGCGCAAAGCCAGGGCCCCCACCCCCCTGCCCAGGCTGGGTGGCTGCCAGGGCCCTGCAGGGTCCCCTCCAGCATCAGCTGTCTAGAGGGGAAAAAAAAAAACCCAACCAAAAAGCACATTTCAGAGCACTTGGAAAGCTGCTGGCTGCTTGGGGACAAGGGACAGAGGAGCAGCTGGCCATGGGGCATGATGCTCGGGGTCACATCCCGTGCTACCCCCTGCCCTTGTTTGCCCAGCCCCAAAGGTGCAAGGGGGAACAAGCTCGAGAGGCGGCAGAACCTCCTGGGGGGGACACGCAGCCCATGGCCCCTGGGGGTGGCTCCTGGGGGGTGGCTCCTGCGGGGCGCAGGCAGGGACGTGCCCTGAGCACCATCTGCTGAGCTGCTGGGGCTGGAGGGTCAGCGCGGGGCTAAGGACCGGCTTATGCTGCAGCAAAGCCCCCGCAGCGCCCTGAGCAGGATCTGCACCGGGGGGAGGCAGCAGCGGCTGGGGATGTCCCTGTCCTCCCGCAGTGGGGACGTGGCTCCCGCACAGACCCCACGGACGTTTCCTGGCTGAAGCCCCACGGCTGCGGATGCTGTAGGAGACCCCCAGACCCTGCCCCCCCTGTAGCTGGTGCCAAGGGCCCGTGCCATCGCTGCCCCTACTCCCCCGCTTCAGGAACCAGCGCCGATGTGCCACCAGCTAACGGGAACTGAGTCCTCAAGCTCTGGAGCTCCTCAGCGTCGGAGAAGCCCCATGGGGAGAGGGCGCAGGGCGAGCCGTTCCCTCGGGAGCAGCGGTGACACCACACTGAGCCGCAGGACACTGTATTTCCCGTGGAACATACGGCCCCACTGACCCGCTCCGCGCCGGGCAGAGCGCCCTGCAGCCCCCCAGCCCCTCGCCAGCTCCGCTGCCATCTGTGCTTCTTGGGAAGGGGGCAGCTCCGCAGAGGGGGGGCTGCCGGAGCCCTGGGCACATTACCTGCTCCACCCGGGCCTGGATCTGCAAATCTGTTCTCAGGCTCTCACCAAAGCCTTCGTGCCACCCCACTGTGCCTCCCACCAGCGCCCAGAGAGACAGGGGATAAAATGACCAACGGGTCCCGGTGGCGGCTGAACCTGCTCCACCAGGCTGGGCTCGGCTCCCGCTGCAGCCCACTGGCCTCGCAACAAGGCGGCTGCGGCTCATGGGCGAGTAACCACGGGGCCCCGCGCTGCGAGATGAAAGCAGGGTGCTGCTGGGCGGCGCAGGCAGCAGGGAGGCCGAGCGTTGGCTCTGCAAACCTGTCTGGGCAACATCCTGCGCCGCCGCACGCTGCAGAGGATGTGCTCGGCGGCAGCCGCACCTTCACGCTCCATCAGCTCTTCTCCACTAAAGGCGTTTTTCCTCCTCCTCCCATAGCTGAGCCAGGGGCACATGGAAGCAGCCGGATCCTTCCCTCCAAAAAGGGAAGGTGGCGGAGGGCAGCACCCTGCAGCCCCGTGGGTGACAGCTGGATGGGTGCTGGTGCCCCCGGACACGGTGCTGATGGCACCGGAGCTCAGCGCCACAGGGAATGCTGATGGGAAACACCACGAGCTGACCTGGCAGCACTCCCCACCTGCTTCCACCTCCATCATAACCCCGGTCCCTGCGGATTTGTACCCTTCCCTGCTCGTGCCCGGGGTCTGGCCCCGCTCCCGGAGCACCCCAGGGGCTGGGGGGGCTGCTGCACCCTCTCGCAGGCAGCAATGGGTCCCAGCTCCGTGGGGGGCTCTGGCCACAGCACTGGGTGGCCACACCGCACCCCCTAGCAGCACCCAGCTGGGGGAGAAGTGGCTCCAGCTGAGCTGCACCCACAAAACCCTGGGAGAGGGGCCGGAGGGTGCTCGGGAGGGCTCAGCACCGGCGGCAGGCAGGGGGAGCGGGCAGGACCTGGTGCTGCAGGGAGGGCACAGCCAGCTCAGGTAGCGGCAGGAGCTCCGGCTGCAGAGGCCCTTACTCCCCCCCAGCAGGAAAATAACATGCAGATCATCAGCGCAGTGCTTTGGCCAACGTGGCCCACCAGCCCCGGTGCCCACGGCTGTCGGTGGCAGCAAAGAGCCCGTCGGCGCTGGCGAGCCTGAATCCACCTCCCTGCCCACAGCCAGCCAGGTTTCAGAGCTGGCAGAACAGCTCAGCCCTCGGGTACAGGGACATCACAGAGACAAGTCAGGACAACCTCGGCCTGCTGGCTGAGCTCCAGCACCCGCCTGCTCTGCCCCACAGCCCCGGGAGCCAGCGTGGGGCTCGCAGCAGCCCAGGCCTGGCACCTCGAGAGCAGGAGGAATCAAACCTTGCGGCAGTCGAACCAGGAGCGCACACCCAACGGCTTTTAGCAACTGTAGGAAACAGCTCTCCAGCACACGCTTCCCGAGGAGTCCAAACACACCGTGTTTATTTTGCTGATAGAAAGGCTCTGACGAATGTGTAATCACGAGACATTTAGCAATCGGAGCGTGCTGTGTAAATACAACATAATTTATTGGTTCCATTTCAGAGAACTATAGTGGTATTTGTATGAGTGTCCTAACGATAGTACAAGAAATGAGAGTCACGTATGTACAGAGATTCCAGGACACAGAAAAACTCTGTAAGGAAGAAGTGGTTAGTGGTAGTTTGGTCACTGTTCATGGAAACCTTTTCTCTTACCATCAGCCCTGCTCCCCCACTCCCCCCAGACCCTAGGTAGACCTATCTACCTACCTCAGGGGCACCGCAACGCTCTCGTCACGCAGTGGAGCTGCTTGTGCAAGCAGCAGGCAGGGCCAGCGGGCTCTGGCTGCACACCAGACTTTGATTACAAGATGTGTGCAGCTGAGCGGGGACGTGCTGCTCGGTAAGAGGGAGAAGGCTCTGTACCCTAATGGGAAGCAGAAAATGGTCCACACGCCCCCAGTAAGCGAGGCAGGGAGGGCAAGCAGCCCAGGTCCTTCTCGGCAGGGCCAGCGTACCGCCAGGAGATGGGGAAGTGCAGGTGTTCGGGAAGACGACTTCCCCACGTGTGTCCCAGTGCCTTCCCTGCGTCATTCCCACCGAGCACAGGTCTGCTGGGCCTGACGCTGCCGGCGCAGATCCCTGTCCCCCGTGGGGATGGCGCATCCAGAGCCGCAGTGGGGCTGCGCGTGGGGAGAAGCTCAGCTGGGGGCTGGTGTGAGCAGATTCACAACAGCAGCGCTCCCGCAGACTCCGTTAGCAGCGGCAGTGCTGGCCTAGCCATGAAAGGAACCCAGGTCCGGCTTCTTTCAGAGAGAACACAAGGAGGGCCAAGCTTTGGGGACAGGATGCCAAGGGAGGGTGAGCACAAAAGCAGCTCTGTCCAAAAACTGGACTCACAGCCAGTGGAAGAGGTGCTGGAACCAACCAGCACCCCAGGGGATCCACGTACACCAGCATTTCTTCCCCAGTCCCCATGTAACCTCCCTTCCTGGGTGGGAGATGGGTGCCTGGAGGGCAGTACCGCGTCCATGGCAGCACCAGCTACACGACATGGCTCTAGCTGAAGCATCTGGCTCGGCTCACTCGGTGCCGCTGCAGTGAGGGCACGGGGAAGAAGCGGTACATGGCTTTTCCCTCCTCAAAGAGCAAGCATTTCCACCAAGTGGCCCAAAATATTTTCTTTTTTTTATAGAAATTACTATAAAAAACTAGTTTATCTAGAGCATCTTTAAAAAAATATTCCTGCGATATCACAGTTTTACCTTGAAACTCATTAAAAATATATAGATTTCTTTAACAAAACGTCTCTGTTCTCCCCCTGAATCACGTCTCCAGTACAGGAGTGGGACTCGGAGTCCTCGGAAGAGATGCCGAGGTGGGAGCAGGAGGGTCTGATCTCAGTGGCACATCCGGGAGGTCATTTCCTTCTGTCAAAGGGACAGAAAAGACAAGGGGATTGCCAGGTGAGGGTGTGGATGAAAAAAGCCTCACCTTTGTTGTTTAGTCATCAATACCCTTTTCGGGCAGGCGGTGACACTGCTACTAAGAGCTCCCGTTTGGGCAGGTCCCTGCTCCCCCCACCACTCCCATTCCCAGGCACCACAGGACACCTTTCCACCTCCCAGCGGCTCCGCAAGTCCGCTCTGCTGCTTACGGCACCGGGAACACCATCACCACCTCCCAGGCCTAACAGGTCACGTTCTCCAGGCTCCGTGCAACGGCAGTGGCGTTGCCCTCGCTTTTCAGCACGGGAAGGAGGCACGGGGGGGTTGGCCATCCACGTCCTGGATGGCCGACAGTGCCAGGCTCAGGCAGAGCACACCAACAAGGCAAGCCGGCTGCTGGAGACGCGAGAGGCTGCTGGAGGACAAGCCACCTACCCCCAGCCAGCGCCCAGCGCCCCTCCCCAGCTGTGTCTGCACATCCTGACTCCCAGTTTCCTGATGGTCAAACTGCAAGGCCAACCGACAGACTGAATTCGGGCAACCTGCTTTGAGAAGGTACCAGAGACCTCTGCCCCCAGCCCACCCCTTCTGTGCTGGCTGCGGATCCCGACAGACCAACGTGTACCCCGAGCCCACCCAGACACTCACCAGTGGTTCCAGCTCCTTGGTGTCTATGAGATTAAACTCTTTCACAAAGTAGTAAAAGTGCTTGTAGCAGGTGTTCACGTGGGCTTCCGACCCCATCTGGGTGATCCGGTCAAAATGGTGGATGTAGACATGGACAAAGACCCGGAAGAGCCGGGAGAGAATCTTCTTCACCACCGGGAGGAAGTTCTTGGGGAAGGGAGTACCTGGGAGGGAAGGCACGACCACGAGAAACTTTCAGCCAAGTTAAAACTGGTTCCTTGGGGGCTAAAACACATTGATAAAACGGACAGACTGAGACAAAAGGGCTTCTGTCCCCGGTAATTTCCAGTTCCTCCCTCCTTTTTCCTTTCTCTTTGGATCAGATTTTTTGAAGCACAAATTTCTTAAGTGACAGTATGCTGCATGCAATCGATTGCCACTAGCAACTGAAAGCAAGAGACCAGCCTTGAAGATTCCCAGCAGCTGTTTCAGCCTGATAGAGGTTTCTTCTACTCCCATTTGGTGTGTTTATATAAACAGCGCAAAATAATAGATACAACCAAAAAAGTTCCCAAAAGAAGAGGCAGTGCTGTTAACTCCCCACAGTTACCTCTTACTTGGATGTGTCCTTAGCTCTTTGGTTAAAAATTAAATATGGTAAGGTCCTCTTTAAAGGCATCAGTTCTTTGGGATTTGTTTAGCTGGGGCCCTGCAGCAGAGCAGTCTGGCCAACCAGCCATCCCAGTAGAACACCACAGTTTAAAGTTCACACAGGTTGTTTCTGGAGGAACGAGGATTAGTTAAACCCTTCCAGCGCTCTGCGAGAACTGCAGCATTTCAGTCGGCGTTAAGGGTGAGGAATCTGGTAAAAGCCGAGCTGAAAACAGTATCAATCAAAAAAATAAAAAAACCCAAACCACAACCCTCCTGCTGTCGGAAACTTGTCTTGCCTCCCTGAACAGAACAAACACCCTGCTTACAGTCCCCAGAGAGTCTCGCAGAAGAGTCCCAGCTAAAGGCAACGCAGCAGTCATTTGGGCGACAGGAGGAACGAGCGGGGAGGATTTTAGTGTTTCAGCTGTCTGAAGAACTGGCTGCTTATGACCCTGCTCCCCACCTCTGCCTGCTCAGCACCAGGTTTAAGCAGCATGTTGGCACGGGTGGAGGAGCCCTGCGAATGCTCGTGTGGCAGAGGCGGCAGACGTGTCCTAAAGAGGGGCCAACTGCATCCCGTCAGAGCTTCGACGGGATTAACGCCGGGGCAGGAGGGAGGGAGCTCTGCTGCATCTTGTCTTTTGCATCCCAGAAGATGGGAGCTCTGAATGGGATCAATCATATATACCTAATGCTTTAGATACTGAGCTCTCACATCTTATTGTACACAAAATAAACAAAACCCCCAACTATCTTTGTCCCAAAGCCAGTACACAAAGCTGGGTTTGGATATGCAGATTTAGGTGTCTTAGGCCAAATTCTCATTTCCATCACCCTGGCAATAGATGAAACGCTGCCCCTCCCTCCATGCACATGTCAGCATCCCACCCAGCTGCAACAAACAGCCGAGTGCACGCCAGGAAGCGTTGAGCTAGAAAGGGCAGAGTCAGCTAACACCAGCCTGTAATAACAAAGAGGCTAATTATGGAAACGTGGCCACCATCACCAGGCCGACGCAGAGCACGCGTGTTGAACCCAAGCTAGCAATCAGCTCTACAAGAGCTGTCCTCCAAACATGAACTACTCAAGAGTCATGTCAGGGACTGACTTTTCTAAGAGGAGCCTCTTGTCTTCACTGCCTAGGCTCAGCCTGGCTTTCCTCGAGATATCCATGACTCCAAACGGGATCTGGCACAGCTCTGGGTATTCTAGCACTCCAGAAGAGCTCTGAAGTTTCTCAGGTGCTCGGAAGAGCTTACTATGCTGCCAGCCTCTGAGTGGCACAAAAGGAAACAGCTCTGCTACACGGGTGACCTGTGCAACAGCATCTCCTGGAACAGAAATGGGACCCGAGGCCTCCAAGGAGAAGGCTCTGCACCAGCCTCCCTCTCCCCAGCCACAGCTGGAACTGAACTCACCAACATTAGTGGGAAAGATGTCCTCGTTGTTGATCTGTACCTCAATCCAGTCCATCAGGAGGTTCATGTACTGGGGAGCAGAGAGGGCTGTGGGTTTGCGGTACTTGTGCTCATCCTGCCATCGATACTCGTACTTGGGTCCCCCTGACATGACAGGGCAGGACTGCTCCGTGCAATAGTCACTGATGGTGCCGTAGATCAGGTTGATGCGGTTGAAGAAGTCCACCACGTGCACGGCCACCCAGTCGTTCTGCTCCTCTCCCGGCGGCAGCTGGACGGCAACTTTCAAGTCCAAGCCAGCGTTGAGCGAGGCTTGAGCCTTCTTGTGCAATTCGAACCGCTGAGTCCCTGGCTCAAACTTGCGCTTGGGCCGGAAGGTTTTGTCTTTATTGAACACTTGCTTTAAAGCATGGGACATTTTTCTTCTCTTCTTCTTTCTTTTCCAGGTCCGTAGCGATGACAGCTGGAGATGCAGCACTGCTGGGCCGCTTCCCAGGGCACGGCTGGGGTGACTCTGATCTTCACAGAAACCTCCCTCTACTCATCTGGTCCTGATCTGCAACACAGCACAGAAGGGCAGCGATTAGGAGCAGCTCTCTCAACAGGAAACCTTGTCTAAATCCCGTAGGAAGAGATCTGGGATACCATCTGGGCCCTCGCCCCAGATCTGAGGAGGGGGGGGAAGCCAGCGCCAGCTATCTTTCCTCCCCCTTCCCTTTCCAGCCCAGCTTGCGGCGGCTCGGCTGCCAGAAGTGAGCTGGGCTGAAGGAAGTCACCCCTGCCAGGTCTCCCTACAGCTCAGCGTGGGGGCGAGGGACCTGGCCCCACGGGGAAGAGCTGTGCCCTCCGTGGGAGATGGCGGCCACCCACCCTGACACCACACCAAGAGATCCGAAAAGCCACAGAAACAAGGAGAAACGCCACCATGTACTCACCTCCGACACACCACATAGTTAAAAAGGGTAAAACACGCTGGCTTTTACCTGGACCAGATTTTTCACCTATGCTTCCCCCCCGTCGCTTTGGAAACAAGCCTACCTAAAAGGTAAGGTCACGCCAACCTACAAAGCAGCTCAGCTCTGTTGCCAGACATACTCCAACAAAACGGCCATTCGAGCAGAAGCCGCATGCGCTGCTGCGGTGCTAAAGACAGGACACAAAAGGGCAGAGGGGAACAAGAAAAAGAAGAAGTCGTCGCAGCTCAGGCAACCAGAAAAGAGAATTATCCTGAAATAACAGCAGCTCTCAGAGCAGCCACAGCCTCATCTGCAGGTGCAGACAGACCATAAACATATTTTTCATTTCAATTTAGCTCACTTCAAGCTGAAGGCTGGCTGAAAGCTGGAAGACCAGCGAAAGCTTGCCTTCCTCTTCCAGTCTGAGAAGAATTAGCTCCAAGAGGGTGAGACACAAGTTCAGATCTGAAAGGATGCTGACGAGAAACACAGTTCTGTTTATCTGTAGCTAATTATACCTCCTTTGTTCCCACATCCATCCCCTCGTATAATTTGTGTCAAGCTGCTCTTTGATGGAAGCTTAAGGCAGAAAGCTATGTGTACCAAAAATATTATTTTACACGTGCCGGACAGAGAAATAAATAAGGCATCAGAAATTAACTAAAGCTGATGCCTTACCCAACCTGGCAAATAAAGAGCTTCCATAATGCTGTAAGCAAGGAAACAAATCCCTTTCACCTAGCAGAAATCACTTAGATTTATATGAAGCCATAGCGTTGTTCCAACAGGTAAATGGCAACCTCAAAACGCTGGCATGAAAATCCCAAATTCAAGGTCAAGACTACCTTTGCCGCAATTCAGCCCATCTCTAACAGATGCTGCATAGTGCTAATCAGCATTTCTTCTCTGGAGAAAGATTAAAAAGATTTAAACTAAGGCTTCTTGTTTTCTTATTTAATTACAGCACGGAAGAAAACCCAAACCACTTCAGTTGGCCCCGCCAAGAACAGGCTCAACGTTTCCTAGCGCTGCTCTTCCTGCGGGAACGGGTTCAGTAACCTCTGCTGTGCAGGAGCCGAGAGATCCAAACTCCTGTTGCAACCTGGGCCACGACATAGGCTGGGAGAAACTGAAAAAGCATTTTAATGGGGCTCAGCGAGATCCACTCTGGGCTGCAAGGTGAATTCACCGCACGCACACTTTTGCTGTGCACACCACTGCCAGAACAGCTGCTGTGACCCCCTACGCTACTGTGTGAGAGTCAATTAAGAAGACATAAAAAAGAAGAGAAAGAAGACGACCCCCCAAAAGAAACGTGTCCTTAGGAGGCGTTTGATCACACCACAGACGTGGTTAGAGGAAGTAGCAAACAGCGCGGAGGAACATCTGAGCGCAAGCCGGCAGTGTGGTTGGTGTGCTGTGTCACAGCCCCACCACATCCTGCGGCACAGTGCCCAGGCAGGAGCCCTCGCAGGCTGTGCCCACCCTGCCGCGGTGCCGTGGCGGAGCCAAAGCAGGACGAGCCTCCAAGGAACCAACAATGTGGACAGCAGGTGCTGATCTGCAGCTATTTCCAGCAGGAAATCACTCCCCGAGAAGCACTTGCACGCCACGATTTCCCTATGCTGGAGATGGAGAAACGTCCTTTCAAACAAACAAGCTGTAAAGACGCACGAGCATCGCCCTCCACAGAGCTCCCCGGAGGAACGGCAGCATCCTCAGCACGGTGCAACTTTGTCCGTGCTTATTTGCCATCAGATCTGTCTGATGGCACCTGTGCTGGCCCCCACACACCATGCTGGCCCCCACGGCAGGCGGGCACTGTCCCTCCTGCTGGGCGAGGATGCAGGCTGCAGAGGATGGGGTAAAACCACAGGGAAAACCCCAAACATCCCTGGGGCTTGGCCACGCACACCAAGAAGCAAACACCAACCATTTACCAGAAGAAATTGTCCTCTGAGTGGGGCGGAGAGATTTTTGATATGGTTTATTTGGTACCAAGGCGGTGTTCATCCTACAAACAACTTCCTCTTCCTAAGGAGACATCATGCATGAGACCTGGGGAGCTCAACGTGGCACCAATTGTCTCTCCTCAGACGACTCAGCACCTGTCTGAAGGCATTAGCAAAATGAGTAGCTAAGACTTCAAAAGGATGCAGCCTATTTAATTACAGTCTTTGACCTAAAAGAAACACTTAGCTCTAGGAGAAGTTAAAAAAAAAAAAAAAAAGAAAAAAAAAAGGCACAAAACCCAAAAGCATCCCTGACATTGCTTGAAGATGGTATCACGCATACAACACCTACTTCCACAGGCAGGAGTCACAGCTCGGGCAGCGCTATGACACTGCCTTTGCAGGGAAGAGAAAGGAAAGGTTAGGAACGCTCAGGATATGGGACACGCAAAGCACCTGAATTGTATTTGCAAGCTTCAAAGATGAAGAAAAACAGCATAATCCTCCGCAAACGAACCTGCAGTACATTTTGTTTACCCCTCCTTTCCAGCCAGCCAAGATTACAGCGTACGTCACTGGTGCTCCGAGAGGACCTTGGCCACCCCTGCGAGATCACACAGCCGCCGCAGAAAGCCCCACGCTGTGGCAGGCTGGCTGGAGCACAAACAGACCTTCGGCTTCCCCGCTATTCCCAAGGACACGAGGGGCGCGGCTCGGAATTACGCCGGTTAAGGAGACAACTTGCCTGCCCAGCCAGGGGCGTCAAGGCCTGGCTCTCCCTTCCCCAAAGCTCCTTTTCTCCCCTTCCTCCCCGCTCTCGCAGCTCCAGTCCTCACACGGATTTCTGCTGGCGGAGCCCGGCGCAGGGCTGTTCCCCTCCCCTCAGCGGCGATGGCAGCTCCCGCAGCGCTGCCTTACTCTAATCCCGGGCTCTGGGTAGAGGCAGCCCAGGCGGTCGCTTCCCCGTCCCTTGGTTACTTCCACACGCAGCTCAGAGCAGGGATGAAGATAGAAGAGATGATCACCTCCTCCAAAACACCTGGGAAGTGCCCCCCCTCGCAGCCTGCCGCAGCCGTCCCAAGGTTTCCCAGGAGCAAGCGGCTGCCGCCCAACGCTGCCCGCTCTGCAGAGCCAGAACAGCTTGAGAGCCTCTTCCTGGAGCCCCCGACTGCTCTGCCAGCATCTGCCCTGAGCAACACCCAGTGCTCCCCCGCCACTAACACCCTGCAGGGGCTAAACAACAGCTAGGAGGGGGGAAAAATAAAAAATCAAGCCAGCCAGCATGTCAGCAAGCTCCTACCTGCGTTTCTAGCCTCGGCAGATTATCCTTGCAACGGCTCAGCCCGTCTCTGCAACTTCTACGAGTGCCTGTAGGCACTGAGGCAAAGAGCTTCCTTTTTCAAAGGAGGGGAGGGGGTAGAAAAAGTCCCGTTTCATGCGCGGCTGCAATCCGAAGGCTCCCGCAGGCTGGGGAGGGGTCAGACACGCGGCCACTTCCCTCGCAGTGACCCCAGCACTGGGGCGGCTCACATCCTGCTGCCTCGCTGGTAAGAAAACCCTTAAGCAAACCCCAGTGAGCAATGCGTTTCTCAAAATGATAGATTTCTCTCGTTCCCCTTTCGAGAAGCCACGCCACTGTCCTGCGAGACGATACCAATATGGTATTGCTGCTCAGCCTTCACATCCAGTCCGCTGAAAGCTCCTTCTGCAGCTGCTTCTAATTGCAGCCCTTTGGTGACAAGCCTGTGCTGGTCACCCCGTCCCCGTGGAAAGGAGAAGGGAGCAATGAGCCACCGCCTTCCTCCCAGTGAGCCGGGTGCAGTGTCCTGACCAGCCGTGCCCTCACTCAGGCCAGAGTTCCCAGTACAGGACACAAACCCCCCCCCCCCAAACCATTTTGATAAAGCAGCCACAATGTATCAGATGCTCTGAGCATTTCAAGTAAAAACCGAATTTACAGAACACGCCTAAGAAGCAAAGTGGCTTCAAAACAACTTAAAAAAGCAAAGATGGATGCACAGGCACATTTTTTCCATAGTTTTCCCCCGCTCCTTTCACAAATACCTTCCCACGGCCATTCTGCACTAGCTCAGTTTCTCGGTACAAGACGATCCTGGTTTTCTACAATCAAAGGAGAGATTTTAATATGGATCAGACCAATTACAGGAAGCAGGGCTGGACTGGCGCTGGTTTCTGTGCCTCTGGAGCCAGCCTGGCAACAACCAGACAGCTCACCTTCATGGGCTGAGGCTCTCGACTGCTCTTTTGAATTGTTTTATGACATGAGAAACAAAAGGTCTGTCCCCACGCTTACCTCAGCCAGGGTAGGGCACGCGAGGAGCATGCGGGGTGGAGGAGGAGGAGGAGGAGGAGGAGGAGGGCCAAGCGCGGCCGCAGCAGGCACGCCTGGCCATTCATAACCCGGCGAGACGGCACTTCCACGTCAGCCGGCTTCCTGTCTGGCACCCAGTCCGGCCCACGGAGCTGCCAATGTTTTCCCAAAAGTGAATCATTCCCCTCTATGAGCTCCGTCGTGGTGTTTCTGTCTTTTCCTCCTGCGAGATGGCTCCAGGCTGCTGCACGAGGCAAGCTCCGCGGCAGCTCGGCTCGGCATCACCCTCCGCACTGCCTTGCCTTGTTTTCCCCTCCACACTTGCTCCTGGCAGCTGAAGCTGCTCCAAAGTTAAAGATGGAGCAGAGAGTTCGTTCTGCTGCTCTGCGGGACAATATCCACATTTTTCTTTTGGAAACCGCTTGAGCAGCAGCCTTAGCAACAAACTTAACAGAGCCATTCAGAAACGCACATTTGAAATGTCGAATTCCCAAGGTTTAGGCCAACAAAGAGCCCTTTATATTTCACCACAAAGTCAATTTTAAGAAAGTCCTGCTGGTCACCAGCCACCCCCCTACCCCCCGGAATTTAAATCTGCTGCACAATTTGGCTATTTCCAAGCAAAGAACTGTACAGGCACCGCATCTCTCCAGCACCTCCTGCAAGGAGGCTTGCTCAGGAGCGGGACGTGCCTCTAAGCCATGCAAAGGCAGAGCGTGTCTGCATCGCTATATGCTTAAGAGGAGGAAACAGTATAATAAAAGACTAAAAATAGTTATACTGGGCTTTGTTACCTTCCCCCCCGCTAAAAAAGCTATGCATTCAGACCACTTGTAAAGTCAGGCTAGTTTCTACAATAAAGGGAAGAGCCCAGTTAAATTAAGCCACAGCTGGGTTACCAGCCCCAGCGGATCTGAGCGCGGCCACCCTGGCAGAGCCCATCGCCTGCTGCTGCTCCTGCCGGATGGAAACGCCGCCCCACTGAGCGGAGAGCCCGGCTCACCCAGCGGCAAGAGGCACCCCTCAACCAGCACGAGCAGGACGGAGGAGCTCTGCTCTGGCAGTTTACTGCTCTGCTCTGAGCTCAGGATTTAGATCCAGACCACACAGCGGTGACAGGAGGGACGTGATGGGTTTCGTGTGATGGAGCTGGTGCTGCAGGTGGACACTGGGGGGAGGCAGGTGAGGGAGTGAGCGCCAACGGGGCTGGGTAACCCTTTCTGGCTGGGCAGAGGGAGGGCCTGATCGCCTTCAAACTTTGCAGGCAGGAAGACAATTTCCAGCATGGGTTGACCCCCCCCCAAGCCTTCCAGACATCCTCCCCACCTCCACAGAGGGTGGAAAAGCCACATGAGAAAGTAACTGTTGTAAAAGGTCACCGCTTCTACTTTCCCTTCCCTGAAAAGGGAAGCTCAGACAGGAGATGCTGTAATTCAAAAATCTTCATTTGAAAGCCTAGAAATGACTGCAGGACAGCAGGGACAGCTAGTCCTGAGCTTACAGATTTAGGGCCAATTTTCTTGCCTCTTACGTGACATCTGCACCTATTGCAATGTCAGAGCTGCAGCTCTCTTGGATGGTTTCCACAGATTGCGCTCACGCATCCACGCCGGAATGACGGCTGCATGTGGAGGCAGAGCTAATCTGCTGCAGGCTTTGCAGACGCTGCATTAAGCTGACAAGCTGGGTCACGACTCCAGGAGACAGGTTAACTGCACAGACAAATATTTCTAGGATAAACCACAGGCAGTGACGCCGCGCTAAGAGCGGCCCTCTCTTTTCGAGGTGTCAAGGGCTGTATTTTGCAGCCTGCTTCTTTGGGAAGACCCTTTGCTGTCCCCCAGCCTGGCTTTGCCCCCCACCACAGGACTCGGAAGGGGAAGTGAGGTATTTATCGAGCCCAGGCTGTGAGCTACACGTTTCTTCCTGCTGTTGCAGGCTCCACATTATTGTCCTCACTGGGCAGGGATATTTTTGAGCCAACAGCAGTTTCATCTACACTAATTTTGGGATCTGCCTCCACCCAAGGAAAAGGTAACAGCGGCTGGGAGATGAATTTTGCCTCAGGCTGACAGAATGACTACAGCAAGAGGCATGATTTTAACAGTGTGGCTACGGGTTTGAGATCACAGGACGTGCCGGAGCTATGAGCTCCTTCACCCACGGACTGAGCCGGAGCACGAGCTGGCCACACGGACAACCTTTCTCATGGCAGGGCTAATCCCACCGACAAACACCCCTTCTCCCCACGTTCATGTTATGCTTTCAGAAGAAAGGCAGTATTTTTTCTCACTGAAAGCAGATGCCCACGAGGCCTGCTCTTCCCCTCTATGAGGAGATACGGCAGTAATCCGGCATGTCTCCAGGCAAGGAATAAGCCCACTGATGTGGGGCTAGAGGTCACCTCAAGACTAACCACATCATAAGACCTGCCACACAGTGAGAGGAAAAAAGGGGGGAAGAAACCAAAAAGGGCCCACAAGCAGCCCCAGGAGAAGCCTGCAGTTAAGGTGAAGGAAAAAAATTACAGTGCCTTTCAGAGCAGCCATGGGCCTGACTCAGCTCCTGCTTGAAACTAAAACATGTTTTGGATGGCTCTAGCTCATCTGCTGTTCTACAGGCTCCCTCGGAGCCAGCGCAGAGGCACGCGGCCACAGCCGCCATTCACCCAAACCCAGCTGGGACCCGGGAAATCCAGCACCGCGGCCCCCGAGCCGGCGAGGGCAAGCACCAAGCGTGGCCAGCCACGGCAGGACGATTCCACTGTGGCACAGCCCTGCCCTGGCAGCACGTGGGAATGTCCGGCAGCGTCACTGCTTTTGCCTCTTCTCAAACTGACTCGAGAACAAAGCCAAGCACCTAGGGACTTCATCCAGACTTTGCTGGAGGAAGTCAAAGCTGCTGCAGCGCAATGGATTTTTATTGTGTTGCCTTTATATACTTGCAAAAGTGGGTTTTTTTCTGGCCTTTGCTGCCTCTTTCCTTCCCCTCTCTCCCTGGCTGCTTCAGGTAC
Organism: Falco biarmicus; assembly: GCF_023638135.1. Taxonomy (NCBI): domain Eukaryota; kingdom Metazoa; phylum Chordata; class Aves; order Falconiformes; family Falconidae; genus Falco; species Falco biarmicus. The sequence continues at coordinate 65,298,003 of NC_079291.1, read as the reverse complement.
CTGGAGCAACAATTCTCCCATTTCATCAGAAGCAGAACAGCACTTTTGGTGCAAGACCAGCTCCAGAGGGAAACAAGTAGCAGACCAAGACAGGAGTCTCTGACAACTCAGCCTCCCAGGGGCATCTGGAAAAGGTAGGATAAAGATGCAGCCTAAGGTGCACTCTTTATTGAAAGCATTAGCTGGATATTACGTATTTCTAAAGATAAGCTGCTAAACCCCCAGCAAAGCTGGTTATGGATCCACTTACAGCAGCATTTATGGCTCAAGTATCATAAAATACCTTCCTGTCTCATAAGAAATTAAAACTCACAAGTTGAAGGCAATTCTTTTCCCAAATCTGAACACCGTGCACAGATCTGGTTAGGTTTTGCAATCTCCCTTCTCTGACCCCACAAGTTTTTGCTGCTGACAAGGGAAACATTTTTCCTTTGTGCACCGTGGCCATAGCAATCACTGGCCCATGCACAGAGAAGCACGAGTTACAAAACACGGCACACATCAGTACAGTCCAGCCTCTACAAACGGGACTAAATTGCACCATTTCAGTTCGGGTGCTACTTCACATCCCGTCAGTGGAAGAGCCATGTTGGAGCCAAATGTGGACACGGAAGCATCTGGCAAACAGCTCCCACACCAGAGGACTGTTGTAGTCATGAAGCAGGACTTTGCGCAAGATGCTGAGTACGCTTCGAGCTCCCTGAGCCCCAGCCAAGCAGACAGGAGCGCCCGTTTCCATTTCTGATGATAGCACAGTTGACTGCACAACCCCAAGTAACGTGTCCAAAAGAGCATCCCAGATCCTGAAAGGTGAGCCAGGCACAGAGAACCAGCTCCCTGCTTGGCACCTGGGCTCAGCTCCTCAGTGTAAACTGAGAACACCAGTTTTTGCTACCACACCACCAAGCTGGCATGAACTCCCAGCACTCCTCCCTTTCTGGGGAATTTTGAAAGGTTACAGGCTTGCCCTCCTGTCCAACTTCACAAGAGCATGACTAAGACAGAAAGTGAATCTAAGATACAGAATACACAGTCCAAGAAACTACAATAGATAAACACAGAGCTGGATGCGAGCCTAAAGCCTGGAAAGAAAGCGGAGTGCAAGGACAAAGCCCTGGGGACTGTGATAAACAGGTGGCTGGGGAAATTTCACACCTCCTAGCAAAAATCTCCCTGTGCCCTGCTGCTTGCCAGAAGACTTCCAGACCAGAAAGGGATTTTAAACAAAGAAAGGGTAGAAATCGAGACAACACGGCCACTCTTCAGTTCCAAGCACTAGGAGAAGGGGGATCTTGCTCTTCACTAGCACTAAAGTCTATGACACAGACTGTCCAAGCATCTGTCTCGCAGGCTGGACAACTTCAAATCCCTCTCTCCCCTCTCAGGAGGGCTTCCCGCCCTTCCCTCTTTGTTCTTCTCACACACAGCAAGTTTGCTTTGAAGGAGCCAAGATTATTGCGCTGCGGATCACAGCAGAGGCAGCTACTGTAAGATTAACATTCCTGGCTCATAGCAAGAGACAGAAGCAGGGCAAGCGTTCGCTTTCAAGCATCACAAGCTGTCCCTCATGACAGCAGAGCTGCAGCTCACCACGATCAGAAAAAAACTGAGGAATTCCTCATTCCCCCCCAAGCACTTAAGAGATTGAGGAGTTTGAACTTCAGGACTATGCCTTCACCTAAAATAGAAACGTTTATTAGCACAGGTAGAGAAGGATGAGGGAAAAGAGGCGGGACACAACACATGAGTATCCAAGGCTGTAACTTCACAGTTACTCCGCAAAGCCCTCGCTCTCTGCGCTGGTTTTTTAACTCACTTCTGAGCCGCCAGCAGGTCCCACCGCCCGGCCCCTGCTGAGGGGAGTCACGGCCGGGCAGGGCCCCCCCCCAGGCCAAGCCAAGGCAGGCTGAGCTGGGCCAAGCCAAGCCGGGCCGAGCCGGGCCCCCCGGGGGCCTCAGGGCCGGGGCGCCGCTGGGGCTGCGCGGAGGCGCCGGTCCTGCCCGGCCTCTTTCAGCAGCGCCGAGGCCGGCGGGGCCCAGCGCAACAGGCCGCTGGCTGCGACCCCCGCCCGGGGAGGCCCTGCCCGCCGCGGGGCCGGGCCGATGCGCTGGGCTGGGGACCCGGCCCGGCCGCCCCCCGAGACCCCGCGGCTGAGGGACAGCGCGGCCCCCCCCCGGCAGCCCCCCTCGCCAGGCCCCGCGCAGCCCCTTCCACAGGCCCCTCCGAGCGCCCCGCTCCCCTCAGCCCCCCCTTCTCCTCCGAGCCCCCTCGCTCCCCTCCGAGCCCCCCCCTCCCCGCACCTGGCCGGTCGCCGCTGGCCCGTGGCTGCGCGGAAGCGTTGCCCCTCGTGCGGCCGCAGCACTCCGCCCCCCGCCCGCCCCGCGGAACGTGGCGGTGGCCCCGCTCGGCGCGCGGCGGCCGGCACTACTTCCTCTTAAAGGGGCCGCTCGCCCGCCGGCTCCTCCCGCTGGCGGTCCCGGGGGGACGGGCCGCACCGGCGGGGCCCAGGCCCCGCAGCCAGGGAGACGACTATTTCCTTTTATTTTTCTTTTTATTCTCCTTATTTCCTTTAATGTCCCTTTATTATTTCGTTTTTCCGCTTTATTATATCCTTTTACCCCTTAGGCCCTTTTACCCCACCCGCCCATTTATTTTTTTGTTTCCTTTTACCCTCCCCCCGCCCATTTACTTCCTTTTATCCCCTCCCCCCTTATTTCCAACCTTAACCCCCCCACTACCGCTACCGTGCTCCCCTCGCACACTGTGATGCCAGCCCAGAGGAAGAGACAGAACAGCTCGTTCCGGTCCTTCACTTTCCAGACATCTCAACACCATTAAAAACTTCCGAGTGCTTAAATTTTAGCCCCAGCTGCGACCCAAACCAACAGAACTCATGCAGCTTTAACCAAGATCGCCTGAATATTCCCCCCCCCCCCCCCCCCGCCCCGTAACGTTTTATCTAGTGCCAACTCCTTGCCACGGTGCCTTCCAGAAGCACGCTAAAACGTGCCAGCCTGCCCGGTTATTCCCAGTGTTGGTGCCTATAAAAGTACCAAGGTGGTTTAAAACAGGAGATGAAGAACAGCATCACTGCTGTCTCCCTCACTGCAGGGTCCTTTTCTGCTCGTGTCCTTCGTGCCTTAGCACTGCTGCCGCTGACTGCGGGTATGCGATCACCCCCCGATACGCACAGTGGGGAGAGCACAGTGGCAGGATTCACGGTCCCCAGCTGATAACCCCCCCCGCCCCCCCACCCGGCAGCGGCGTGAGAAAGGACTTCTTACCTCCTCTGCAGCTTCTGGAAGGAGCTTCTCGTACCTCCCCTAAAGACACGAGCAGTCAGGACTGTGGTAAATCCACGTCACGTTTCCAGGTCCATACAAACTAGAAGGGACTGACTCTTCACAAAGCCAAAAATATAACTTTGTTTTGAAAGTTTATTGGATCATCTTGACACAAAATCATTACAGCAGCTTGTGGTATGTTGTTTTCTTTTTTGTTGTTGTTGTTTTAAGGGAATGTTGATAGCAAATAAATTTGCGAATGTAACACATCATACAATTTCAAAATTCTAGAATCACTGCACAGGATTCTGTAAGAGAAGACTCTACATGCTAAAGTGACAGTTTTCATCCATGAATTAAAAAAAAAAGGAACACTAATTGAGGAACATCATCCTTTAAGACAATTTTAATATGTTCAGTTTCTAATACACAAACTGGCTAACCAAGGGAGGTTGACCAATACCAAATCCTACCGCTCCACCCGCGGTGAAGCTTGCTGCAAGCCAATTCCCGCAGCGCGCAAGTGCCGTCACTTATGAAGCTGGTCCTAGCGATGACATCAGAGCAGAGCCTTTGCAAAAATACCTTAACATGGGAAGAGTGTAAAGAGCACAACACACGCTTAAAGTACAGGACGTTCACCCAAAGGAGAAGATCAACGCTTTATCCTGTCTCTGCGTGATGTTTTAGCTCCACTCTGGAGCACTGCTGACGCCCATCGGAGCAGCGACAGCGCTGGAGAAGAACAGACCAACCCAACTCCTCCCTGGGGACCCTTCTGGTACCAGCAACTGGCAGGTCTTTACCTGTGCCTCAAAGCAAAACCGTTCAAGTGTGTTCTCAGCTTGCCGGGTATGGAACAGAAAGTAAAAGAACTGGGGGGAAGAAAAAAAGAAAAGAAAAAAAAAAGCAAGCAAGAGATCTTGGAGGACATCAGCTAAGCATCTCTGTAAAGGACACAGTGACATCCCTTTCCCATCAGCGATTCCACCGGATTCCTCTAGTGCAGAACGGGCTTTGCTTGGTAGACCCTCCCCTTCTTCCCTCTAAAGCAACCTGCTCGCTACAGACGCAGGGCTGCAGACCCCCACCACCCCCTCCCTCCTGCCACCCCCCAGGGCGAGCTCTGCCGCAGGGACCCGGTTCCACTTGGGCTGCTCAACCTGCAGCCACCGCTGCCAGGGCAGGGCCATGGACACGAGGAGGACGACGGAGCCAGCACCACACCTCTGACTTCACAGCACAGAGGGAGGGAGCAGGGCTGCTGCAAACTGGTGTGAGCACAAGGGATTACACACATGGGCACTCTAAGCTGGTAGTGGTCAACCTCCGCTGGTGAGCAAAATGATAACAGAAGCAGGAACAGACCCCTTTGGATTTCCAGTTTCTTGCTACACCCTAACTTTTCAGGAATGTGAAATTGAAGAGGACTCATAAAACACATCAGCAGAGACTGCTCAAAGGGGAGAGGCATGAGAGACTCCATTTGCAGGGGTGGTCAACAGGAGCAGAGAACCACACAGTAACACTTCCAGCCTGTTTCATGCGTTCGCTCTACTCTTTCAGCTGTCACTAAATGAAGGTTAAGGCTCAAGGCAACTACTATAAACAGAAACTCCAACATCCCAGTTCTCACAGGGCTCATTTGGATTAGCTCAAGGAGATGGAGGATGTTTATATGCTGATCAAAATAGATCTTGAGATAATAATAATAATAATAAATCATATTAAAAAAAAAAAAAAGAGGCCTTCAGGTCCAGCACCAGCCTCTGCTAGAAATATACATCAACTACAGCAGCCCTGAAGACATATTCCATGGCTAAGGATCAAGTCAACCTTCCCTGGCAAGAAGCACAAGCAACAGACTCTGTGCTACTGTCGATAAAATTCTGCTTAGTCCACCGTCCCACGCAGATGGCAAGGTTTATGGGATCTCCATGAGCTGCTGAATAAATAGCGCCCCTCCCTCCCTCCCTCCTCCAGTCATGTCACCAGGATCTCTTTGGGCTAGAAAGGGTTAACACCACAGTTTGTAAAAAGTTTTGAAATAAAAAGGTAACATACAGCCTTAAAATGTCTAAACTGCCAACAATGGTGGAGTTAACTGAAAAGCACGTGCCCCAGGATAGTACATGCGTACGAGGGAGAAACTTAACACTTGGGTCTGCTCATCTTTACACATTAGGTGTGTTTCTTGTAGTTGGAATATTTTGTAAGGAATATTCAGCACTTGGACAATGTCTCTTTCATCTCATCCAACAAGTTGCTAAGCAGGGTGGAATCATTACATTTCCCATCTATGGATACAGAGTTCTCTCCCTTGGAAAGAAAAAGAAAAAAAAAAAAAAAGAAAAGAAATCCATTAGTCTTTTCTAAGCAGGGACAATTTTACTCCCAGACAAGTTCAGGGACTGGAAACAGGCGGTGGAGCCTGCACAGGAGCGAAGCAGGCTCTGCCGAGAGGTCACTCTGGGGAAGCCACCAGTGCTGCTGCTACCCACCCAGTATGCACTGGGCAACAGAAAGCCCATGGCGAGGTACAAGCTGCGTAGTAGCACAGCGAAAACTGCTAGATGGGCCGGGTGAATTCAGCTACCCATGGTGCCCCTGGGTGACTTAGACAGGAATACTTCCCTCTTTCTGTTAAGACAGAAAGTGCTGCAGATTTACCTTCTTTCAGGTCAGAGTGTTACAATGCTCTCACCTTTTTTACCAGTAGGCAGACGTGATGGCCTTGGATAGAACGACTGTACATTGATGCACACGAATCAACGCGTTCCACAACTATAAAGAAAGAAGGAGTTTTCACTTAATGGGCCTGGTTTTAATGTAAGGTTTGCTTCCTGTGAAGAGGAACCACTGCTTTGCCTGGCCTCAAGGAAGAGAAGCTTCTACTGAGTGAGGGGAGGAGGAAGTCAGGGTCAGGATGATATATGTGCCTGGCTCCTATCTGGGACATTTTGCAATAATGGAGGTTAGTCATTCGTCTTTTAAGCAAGCTGCAAAGGTTTTGTGGCAAAAATGCTGATCAGAATGTAATCTCTTCCCCAGAAATACTTTCAGTGAGACACCATCTAACGCACACACCAGAGCATGATGAAACAGCCATTTGTTTTGCTTCATCCAGTACCTCTGTTTTAATAAGTCCAAACTTGAATAGCTCAGGCTCTCCCTTAATGAAACAAAGCACTGGGAAAAGAGGGAGGCTGAAGCACTGAAGATCTAACACACCCTCCAGAGAACAGTCGCAGCCCTAGCCATAAGCAAGCTGCTCTCATGATACCTGCCTCGTGCCTCGCTGGACCGGAAGAAAGCCACAGGGACAGGGAGAACTCATTTTGAAGAACACCGCATGCTCTGAGAATACCAGCATATTACAAAACTGGAAAAAACTCCTCTCCCAAATTTATTTGATCTGGGTATCACCTGCTTCTGTCATCGCTGAGGCCACAGAGCATTGCACTTGCCAAGCACAGCAGAAATTTTAGAATACGGAATTTTGCAGAAGGTTCTGGATCGAGGAAGACTCACCTGAAAAATGATGATGAAAACAGATCTTTGCCAGTAGATGTTGGAAAGAAATGCTAATTCCGTCTATTTTAATAGAACTCATGTGCAGATCTCCAGACTCTAGGAGCTTGGCAAAAGCATCGCTGCAAAACAGGAAGGAAAATAAACACTCATACTAGAAATTCAAGGGAAATCTGCTACATTAGCCCCATGCAGACCTTGAAACATCTCAGGATGCAGAAGTCTAAGTAATACCAAGCTCTAGGAAAATGGGTTTACAGCAAATATAGGAAGCACACTCCACTGGAGTACCCTACGACCTCAACCAGAGCTACTTCCACACAACCTCCACCAGCCTACATACAGGGCGTATAGCTTCTTCTCCAGAATCACTTGAAATAAGTTGATGGACATATTTTAACAGTCAAACGTTACACAAGATAACTGAACCATAACCAAAGCAATCACAAGCAGCCAAAATCAAAAGCATGCTGCATATCTTGCAGAGACGGCCTGCAGCCAAAGCTCAGCTTCACATGGGTGGCAAAAGCACCGATGTTGTGCTCCCTAGATGGCACTTACCTATAGCAAGGCGTCGTGATCAAGTATGAAGCGCAACTGAAGTGCAATTTGAAATCTAGTTTTTCATGGGTTGAACCTTCATCATTCTGCAACAGGTCAAAGGAAAGGAGATGAATGGGAGCCCTGAGGCAGCAAGAGGAGGCACCACCCCCACCTACCAAACAGGCACCAATGAAGAGCTTTAGGGCTTGATTCCCTTCGATGTACCCTGGCTGGGCCTGAAGAATCAGCCCCGAACAGCCATCACGCTACAACATCAGGCCACTTAAGAGAAAAGATTTGGGCAGCCATGCTGATACGTACACCTAGAGCAGTTAAGGGACACAACTGGAGGGACTGAGCTGCATTTTTTGTTGCACTCTGCTGAAAAATACTGAGCAGACTGAATTTAAACTAACACCTAGAGATGTGCCTTTACAGTTCACTATTTCCCAAGGAAAATAATAACCTTGTATCTCCCAGATTTCTTAGGTACTGAAAATAGAACTAGTATACTATTTTGAAGAAACCCTTAAAATAAGAGATAATGGCTGACTCAGAAGTAGCCACGACTGTCTCCATTTACTTCCTTCAAGCTATTCACGCAGCTCCTTCGTTAGTAATTTTACTGAAATAAGATCAGAAACCCTATAGTCTTATACAGGCAAATAGTTTTAATTAAACAATGCCTTCAGCTAACCTTACTCTTGTTCTGGATTTCCATCCTTATTAACTGTATCTAATTCTTATCACTGTTTTCCCAGCCTTGTATCAGGTAGCAGTGTCCAACTGATCTTTGGATAACTGAGATCAAAACAAACAGCCTCTGGGTTGCATCTCTCACTAGTTGGTTGACCTCCTCTCCCCAGCAGATGCACCACTGCAGTGATTTTATAGCTGACAATGTGGCATATGTTTCAGGCTGCATTGCTCACACACTGCCAGGAATGACAATTTAGGACATGCTTATGCAGTATTCTAGACAGTCTTTGCACAAGATGTCATGTAAAAATACTTCTCACGTCACGGGATGGGCTGGTGCAGCAAAGATGAAATGATGCCTTCAAAAAAGCTCTAAAGCAGTGCTTTCCACCCAAGTCAAGCTCCCTTACGCGGTTCTCCAAAGGAAGCAGAAACAGAGTTTAAAGCTGCACTTACTTTGACTATAAAGGACAGTGTTCCTTTTAACTTCTGAGCCATAACAATACTCTGAAGTGTAAACACAAACTGGGCTTCATTAGAGATTCCTAGCATGAAGAGAGGAGAGGGAGAAGTCAGGTCAGAAAATGGTTTCCATACGCAACTAATGGTTAGAATAAACTGATCAGTAGCAGCTAAGCTTGAAACTTTCCATGTAGTTGGAAGAGAGTTATATGCACAATTCCTGTTGTGAATTAACTGTGTTACAGCACTTAGCTCTCGGGTCTCTGAAAAGCAGCAGTGATAGCTGGCATTTGGTAGAGGTTATTGAGTGAGCAAGCGCCTGGGCGAAGTATGTGACAGTGGCAATAAATTTATACTGTTTGTTTCAACTGGAAAAATATACAGCTTTCCAAGTAGTTTTCAGACTAATTCAAATTCCATTTCTGTGTTTTTCTTTTACTATACAAGTCTGTCTCAAGAACTGCCTTATACAGAACAACAACAAAAAAAAGATCCACTGCTTTTTGTGGGGGATCAAAATGCACCCTGAAGCCACTAAATCCCAGAAGACTTCTGTGAGCTGTTTCAGTATTCAAATTAACTCTTTGGCAAAGGAAGTGAAATTCAAAGAAGTTCAGCGATTTGACTGTACTATTGTACTATGTATGAAGTCATCATCCTCCATCTCTGTGTCTAATATTTCTTAAGGGCTCAGCTCCCCATCCAAATAAGCACATACTTATCACAAACCTTCACTGCACATGGCTTCTGCCGTTAAAACAGTGGAACAATAGCTCGAGAATAAATCCAGAGTGGACGCTAATGGTCCACAAACCTATAACTTTGTTTCGTTTAAATATCATAGCAAACTCCTCATGAATTTTGGATTCCTGTCGTTGGCCTTGGTAGCACGTTCAAAGGTGTGCCAGCCTGCAGTCACCTGAAAAAGGAACCTCGGACATGCAGACTCCCAGCCCTACGTTACTGGCTTTGCTCTTGCTGTACAGAACCACCTGTGCTTATAGCCATACTGTAAGAAGGCTTATCCTCTCCAGGGAATTGTGTGAAAGCCCAGGCAGAAGGACATGTCTTTCTGGAAAACAGCAAGGAGCAAGAAGTTCAAAGAATTCTTTCCACAGGAGGGCAGTGCAGGACTAGACATACTCCCAGAACCCTGTGCAAAGCTGCGCATACCAGGGGGTAGCTGGAAGGGTACAGGTATCCCATCATGTACTGATGATCCTTCTGGTCGGAGCATTTTAGTGTTGAGAGAGTCCAGGACATTTAATTCCATGCTCTTAAGGAAGCTAGTGCTTTTGTTTTCAAAGATAACAGAGACAGTAACTTGACTATCGTTCTGCAGGTTTCCTTGAATATCGTATGTCTGCAAACGAAGAAAAAAAAAATACACATCACAGGAAAGATTCAGGAACTTCAAACAGCAGACCCCCAGAACAGAACACAGCATCAGAAAAACGCAAGCTTTAAAAGGAAAGTAATTCAGTACAACTGCAGGACAATGAAAAGCAGGGTGATGATCAGCTCCACAGTAATGCTAAGCAGTGGGAAAATCAACAGCTTAAAAACTTGTTAAGCGGGACATCCAGAGGAATGCAAGTGGAACTTTGTTATATTCCTCCTTCCTGGGATTTAAACAGTTCTTCTATTAAGTGTTGTCTACTTCAAGTCACTATACTATCCCCAGGGTATCCCCTCTTTTCTTAGAGAACACAAAACCAGAAGAGACATCTGGATTTGAATGTCAAAAAACTCACCGTTTTAATGTATGAATTTTCAGCAAGGAGGCGGTAACTGGACATAGGCTGAAAGACAAGAAAGAAATCACAGTCACAGTATAATGAGTTTCTCTGAAAAGAGTTGACTTTCTCCTTCCTCCCAGAAGAGTTTAGCTCCTGCCTTTTCTCCAAGGCAAGGGCTGTCAGTGCACAGCTACTCACTGGTAGTGGTTCATCATCTAGTGTTCCATTCTGCACAGACTCTGTCGTCTCCTCCTCACTGTGATGACTCTTCTTTTTGGCTTTCTTTTTGTCCTTTGATTTCTCTTCTTTCTCCTTCTTGTGCTTTTTCTTCTTATGTTTGGAGGATTTCTAACAAGAACAAGAAACAACAAACCCTTAAAGAAACCCTGTATTTGCAGCCATTACATCATGACCTCTCTACCAATCTTTCAACTCTGGACTCTCCCTCTGTGCAGCCTTCTGGCCTGAACCAAGTTTCCCTCTGCTGCAGGAACCTGAAACAGAGTTCCCATTCCTTAAACCCCAACCATCATTCTGTGCCGAGTCCCAGTAAACCCTTGCTCCCCACTCGGGTGACACCACCTTAACCCAAAGCAGCCCGGGATCAGCAGAAGGACAAATTTCTTCAACTGTTTGGAAGCTCAACTTTAAAACTGCTTCCCGAGCCTTGGCTCAAAGAACAACCAAACCTCTTCCTATGAAGGTCCTCCTCATGATAACATTCTACTGCTGCCTATTTGCAGGTGGTCACTATACCGAACAGGATGCTGGTTGTGATTCCTGTGTGCTTCTTTTTAAGGAATACGAGACACAAGGAGAATATGGCTAAGGGCAGCAGCAACTTAAACCACTTACCTTCCCTTCATCCTCCTCCTCCTCCTCTCGCTCCTCCCTTTCTTCCTTTTTTACCTCTTGAGGTTCAGCCCCAACAGCAGCACCCACTTCAGGCTCACTCTGAGCAGATTAACAGAAGAATTATGACAGTAATTGAATGCAGCTGAAACAACTGAATCCCACACCAAAAGAGATCTTAAGATGACACTTGGCCTCACACCAACTCTTATTTCAGAAATTGCATTAGACTAACATGGCAACAAACCTTCCATCTTATGCCTCTGAAAGCCAGCAAATATGATCACCTGAGGACAAGACTCAAAATACTTCCTCCAAGGAATCCATCCCTTTATATTCTCTGTCTCTTCCTCTGAAGTCTCCCATCAAAATTCATGAGACTCCTTCAGACTGTGTCTCTCATGTCTATTAATACTGCTAGTGTCTAGCTCACACTAGGAAATAAAACCATACAACAATATTAAACTCCACCAATAATATTAAAATCCACCAAGCCTGTAGCTGCATCTGTATTTCTATCCATTGATCTGCACAGCAGAATGAGCTTGAAACCTCCCACTACAGTGTCTGTAAACTGGGGAGATAAAATGTCATCGCTTCATAGCAATAAGTGGAGGAGACAAAGCCTATCTTCCCATCCCTCCTGCAGCATGACAAAGCACTCTGATCACAGCTAAGATGCAATCATCTGAAAAAGTTTCCTGCGATGTGCTAAGATGTCTACCTGTGGCTGGGTAGTGGAAGCAGGTGGTGGAGCAGTGGAGAGCCAGAAATCCAAGTCTTCCTCCTGAATTTCAACAGAAAACAACCAATTATCTTTGTTTTGATAGCATTTTTTTTTTTAAAAAAAAAATCAATTAAACTCTTAAGTTTTCATGGAAATGCACTGCTCCAGAATGCTCATATGCAGATGCTGCAATACATTTAGGAGCAAATAGCTTGGGAAGCTTAACTTTAGCCTTCAAGCACACTTCCAAATCTGGACACAGCTGACAGTAACTGCAAAGTACCCTGCGTATCACAGTACCTACAGGCATTCAAAGCATCATCACAGCACACTGGCTGCATCTTAGGGGAAAAGTGCATCTCTGCAGAGTGGTTAACAAGAAGGATACTTCAAGTCTTCAGAGTAACTGACAACTAACATCAGGTTTTGTAACCGGAAGATTCTGAAGTACATAGGGGACAGGATGTAGAACAGAAGTGAGTTCCAGGTATCTTGCTAACGAGTTCCCCATTTTAAGGGCAGACAAAATATCAATAAACTCAGCTTCCAAATTAGATCTGGAGGCTCTGCTGTGTAGGCTGCAGTAAGCTGAATTCTGCTATCTTATGAGGCTAAGTAAATGTTATTTTTATTAACATAAATCTTTAAATATCTGCTCTTACTGTTGTAAAAATTTAAGGAAATAAAGGTTGAAAACATCCAGCTGTTTGAATTGTCAAATGTGACTGTTCCCAAGCAACAAACACCACAAGAACAAATATGGCCCATAACAGCAGTTTCTAAAATAATGCAAGCCTTGGAGAATTACCTGTTTTTCTTCTTCCTCCTCTACTACCTTTTTCTCTTTCTCTTTCTTCTTTCCTTTCTCTCTCTCTTTCTCTTTGTGTTTCTTTTCCTTCTTTTTGGGTTTTTTGCTCTTCTTCTCTGCTAGGGGAGCTTCTGAGTCTGGTGACTTCTGGGTCTCAACATTTCTGTGCCTCTGCACTGGCAGCTTCTCACTGTCTGCTAAGGGTCTTAAAAATAAAGAGACCATCACCCTTCTGCAAACAGTCTCCCTCAGCTCAGATTATCTACTGGAGGACCAAGACAAAGTATGCTTTGTTTTTAAAGAGTTTGGCTCCAAAAGTCTTAAATCAGCACATGCTTCTGTACCTGAAGTTTATTTATTTAACTGCAGACACTGCCCTGCAGATTAGAAGTTAACAGAAACAATCTGAAAGTGACTTAAGAGCCAAGCTCTTGCTGACACCTAATCACTCTTAAAAGTGATAACTACAGACCTGCAGGCTGAGTAAAACCTACAGAACATACCCCACTTCCAAAGAAACCACTCCCAAAAAGCAAAGACATGAAACAGTGGGAAGCATTTGCAACAGTGCGGGAATTCCAGCAGTGGAATGGTAGCGTGGCTCAAACAACAGCCCTTGAAGGGGGTGGGTTTTGTTACTGATGAACAGATCACTCCAACTGAAGTGCTTATTTTGAGCAATAAACTGTTTCATTTTGGAAGTTTATGCTATGAATCTGTACTCTACCATTACATTCAAAAATGTGTTTTATTATGGGTACCTATTTCCCTAAAGCATGGGTAGTTCAGATTTACACTGTATCCCAAATCCATTACTTGGGGAAAAAAAAACTCACCAGACATTTCTCCATGCTTGTCAAACTCTGTCCAGAAATCAGTAAGAAGTTCACCAATTGCCTCCTTTGCTATTTCTACAGCTTTTACTTGATATTAATTTTTATGTTTGAGCAGCAAGCACCGGTTTAGGAAAATTTCTAAAGGTCTCGCCCACCTTAATTATTTTGCTTACATTGCATGAAGAACCCACCCCAATTAATTTTATTACTTTGAAACACGCACTCTAAGGGCAGCATGGACCCTGTCTGTTTGAACAGTGAACAGATCTCATCTTTAAGCTATTTCACATATACCTGTACAGGAAAAGGGACTGGTGTTGAAAGTCAGTGGGGAAATAAAACCCACACAAATCTGAGGGTCAATGATTTCAGCAGTTTCACCACCCTTCAAGTATTCATGCTGTCCACTGGTGTCAACCGACCTGACAGAGAAGGTCACCCACTAAGCAATGTACTCTTACCTGGAAGGCTTCCCTGAAACCAGACTGCATGTGAGCGTGACACAGACATAGCAGTGCAAGCACAGAAAGAAAAAGAGAGGACAGAGACATGAGAAACCGTGACAGGAGAACACACTGACTCATATGAAATGGAAAGAGAATGGATGGAAACAAAACAAAAGTCCAAAGATGCCTCCTGAAGCACAGCATTCCAAAACTGCTCCGTTCAGTTTGTTCTACGCTGTTGAGGCTTGTGATGCAAATACAAGGTCTACAGTCAGAAATTAATTTCCTTTTATATATTTGCCCCCTGCAGACTCAGAGAGATGTAACCAGCTCATGAAAAAAGGAAGTTTTTTCAGAAACTGTGCATTTTTTTTAAATGCTACATCACTTCTTTGCAAGGTCCTGAGGGACCAAAGCCCTACAGATTTGAGAATTAAAAAGAATGTCAAGACTTTAAAGCCGAGTACCAGAAAGAGAGAGATACTATGCATGCACACGTGCCTGCACAGCCTTCAAAACTTTACAGGATGCATCCATGGACTATAAATCAGCAATTATTTTTAGCAAGTTGATTTTGTAAAACAGCAACTAAAAAAAATAATAAAATCTTTATATGCAATACTTAACAGCCCACTGCTAATTATCGCATGGCACGCAGGGATTCAGAGTCTGCTGCACTGCAGCCTTGGGGTCCAGTACTGTAAATTACTTCAGTAGCTGAACAGGGACCAGGCTCTGGTCTAAGTTACAATATGCAGTTCACTCAATCACGCTGGAACAATGTTTTTCAACAGTGGAACCACACTGAATGCCTACAGAGCAATGGGGATGCGACGAACGGGCTGTCACCAGCCAAATGGTTGCAACGCAGAGCATACAGGCTTGCCACGTGTACAGAGGTTCTGAGAAGAATGCAGGTGAATGCAGGTCGCACTCAGTGCCAATGCCAGTTAGACCAGAGAGATACCGGTACACCCAAGAGCTCAGACTAACTCAGATCTGACCCCAGCTACACTGCCTGGGTTTTCAGGCTCATTCAGCCACACCAGCTGATTCCCTTGGCCCTCCCCAGCCCCCTCCTACTTCAGTAGCTTTGCTTTTATCATCTGTGCTGCAGTGGGAACCCAAACCTGGATGATCATCCAAGGTTACATCCAAGACATGGCAAGAGACATTAAGTCTTTTCACCTAATGGACTGTAGATAGTGCCTTTGCCAGACCTGCCCTCATGCATTCTGGTTAGCAATTAAGTAAATTCACATACAAAACCGTCACTTACTTATCCAGATCTATATCAAGTGCCTTATATGGATCATTTGGATCTTTGTCATCTTCGTCACTGGGCAAAGCATTCTGCAGGAGAGATAATGAGACCATCCACTGAAGCAGCAAACCACAGGCAATTCCAAAACTACACCTTTACATCACCCAACCCCGTTTAAGATCGTTAACCCTGGAACAGGCCAGCTTGCAGTCAGGCACAGTAAGTTATGGGAACAATGCATTTTAATGCAGCATCTAGTTACAAGATTAATTCAGAACAGAAAGCCATTCTTCAAAAACTGCAGGATTTGAATTGCTGCTGTTCGGTTTTGATTAAAGGGAATTTTGGGAACAAATACAGATTACATCATTAGCATGTGCAATTAATTACGATCAGCTGCAAACCTGCTGACTAGACAGCAAGTTAATGTCAAAGTGAAGCAGTTAATGTCAAAATGAAGTGACTATTTGGACAGTGTTAGTTTTATAGCAGAGATGCATATTGTTTGTGTTGTTGGCTTTGTTATTGTTTTGTTTGTTGGGTTTTTTTAATAGCTTCAGTGGCAATTTTGTGCACAAAAAGACAATAATTTCTCCCCTGCAAAGAACTGCCTAGGACCATCTCAATCAGTCGTTTCTTGAACAGCTTTGCAAGAAATCAGAGCTCTTAAACTGCAGCAGTACAGACTGGCTGGCAATTTTTGGGGAAAAAAAAAAAAATTGCTCAAAAGCAGCACACAGATAAACCTCACAACAGAAACCCCCCACCAAACAAAGCAACTGACCTCTGGCATCTCTTCTGTGATGATATCGACATGGTGAGCTGGAGCAATATCCTCCTCACTCTCTGTGTGCAAAGAGTTATGACGATGATGTTTACCTCTTTTCTCCTTTTTCTGTTTTTTCTTTTTCTTGTCTTTCTCCAGTTTCTGTTTATGTCTTCGCTCTTCTTCCAGTTTAACATACTGGTCAGACATAGGCATTCCTGCAGAAGAAGCCAAACTGCTTTCAGGCTACAGTCCACGTGGACACTGATCACTGAAGCAGGCTGTTCGGAGTGAACCTTGCTTCCACCTTCCCAGAATTAGAAGGCTCAACACCTCTGTGCTTCCATCTGATCACACATACAGCCCCTCCAGCACCAGTTTTACTATCACCCTCCATCTCGCCAGAGATAGGACAGAGGTCTGTCCTGCTCCCTGATTCTTGTCCACATTAACTGGATTACAAAGAGCATCTAAACGTTGATATTTTGAGCAGAACCGGTGCCACTGCCGTACCAATGCTGACAACTTCCCATGCTTTCTGAAAAAACTGTTATGTAAGCCTCAAATATCTGCACTTAGAACGCATCACTCGCAACGTACCACGCATCAACAACAGCTTTTCAGGGCAGTATCAAACAACTCATTATACAATTACCTTTTTGTATTTGAAACAAGTTATTAAAATAGTACCTCTACCATTAGACTCAATGTCTCCTGATCACCTTCATCAGCCCTTTAAGACATTCCCAAGGTGACTTACCTACACAGAACAGTGGTTAGTTTACGTGTTACAGACTAGGCTGCACAATATACTTGAATCACAGAATTAAATCTAATACTGTCTTGAGAGGCACTGCACTTGGACTGCCAACTACTACAGTCAAACACATGTAAGTTCAGGAGATAAATATTTAAGAGTCTAATGGAAGTATGCTCCTTGCCCTTAAAAACCTCAGGAGGGATTCCCAAGGAGGAATAATTATTTTTGTCTAACTGAATTTCTGTAATTAAAGAGTAGTTGCACTTACCTGGAACTTTTAAGGGGACAGAAAGGTCAATTTGGACCACAGGTATATGTTCCACACCTGGAGTGTCTTGGTACCGCTGGGAAAATGAAAGTTTGTTACGTTCTAAGCATTGCCAGATACAGATCTATATAAACAGACACATTTCAAGACATCAAGCAGTTTAATCCCTTAAGTGAACATTTTAAAAGATGGGAATGGAATAGCTCAGTACTAAATCCTGTGTGGTAGCAGAGTGCATTTTTAAGCCAGCTGATAACAGTTATAAAAGATCCTACTTTCAGCTCCACTTTTTTAAACCCTACTACTGCCCTAAAGAAGGCTTGTTGCAACAATCTGAAGAATCTTTTTGCTTGTGTTTTATTGCTAGTAACTTGCCACTTCAAGACAAATTTTTGAGGTTTGAGTTGAGGAAAATGGGGCAGTCCTTAGGATATACTGGGAATAAAGCAGATTCTTTTCCTGAAAAAGGTGTTAAGAAGAGACCACGGTGACCTTTTGATTCATAAAACACACTGCATGTTCAGGAGGAGCATGTTCAAGGTTCACTCCCCTCTTCATTCTTCTTAACGAAGTGCCTGGCAATCTGAACCCATCCATCACCCAGAGCTGGGACAAACCACCCGCACAGGCAGTGAATTTGTGACACAAGGGCACAGAGAAGTGTTTCTGTAGAGCTTTTAGAGAATCTTTACTGAAATACAAATACTGAGCTTTCCATAACAAGTTAATCCAGACCATTCCAAACTACTGTGTCATGGGAGCTGTGACAGCTACCACTTCCTTATTTCTAAACTGGTGGTCCACCAGACTCACAGAATGCTGGCTGCTCTGGTGATATCACATCACTTGTGAATTTCTCAACACGAGCAAGACTTTTAAAGACAGTTGTAGGTAGCCACTGCAGCCAGCACACTGATCAGAACTGCAGTGGCAATAATCAGAAAGTCCCAGAGGGAAGCTGCAGCTCTGACAATCAGCGATCCTTTACAAAATTATATTAGAGGCCAGCAAGATATTTTAATGCAGGATCACTCACCTTCTGTGGGGAGGGAGAGCTTTTAATATAAAATGGGTTGTTTGCCTGTTCTTGTTTCCGGGCTTCTCGACGCTAAGAGGCAAAGAGCGTTTGTTGTTAGAATGTTTGTTTATAAGCAAAGAGAGAAAAAAAGGCATCAAAGTGCAAAATGCAAACTCCCTAAATTTTTGGAACAATACATAACTATTGCAAAAAGGCTACAGCACAGTAGTTTGCAAAAGATAAACCAGTTTTGAGTTAGAAGACATACTAGGATATAACAAGTACTGTTACTACTAATATTCGTTAGAACGACCCTTCTTTGCTTTTTAATTGTAGACTAGACAGGGTAACTTCCCAAAGACCAGATTTTGATGGCAATCCAAATGTTTCTATTTTCATTTTTGTGAACAGAGGAAGAAGTGAAGATATCAGTCAATAAAAAGTTTTCTTTATGAAAACAAAAAGGTCAGAAGCAAGAAAGGTGATATCGCTACTGCAAACAGTCACATTAGAGTAGTTCACAGAAGCTGCTGAAATCCATGAGCAAAGATACTTCTTTTTCTGCTAATACAGAGCACACACAGTAACAGAAATACACCCATGGAAGTGGCATGTAAAAATCCAAATAATTGCAGAGCCCAGCACAAGTGTCCTTCCTCCAGACCCTATACTTTGAAGCGGACTGCACCAGACACCACATAGTTTATAGGTCAGATTTTTACAAGAGCTCCAAACTCCTAACAAGGGCTGGTTTTTATACGATCTTGCTTCCATTCGGACAAGATAGCCAAGCTGGCCTTCCAAGAGAACTTTGTACCAGATGCATTCCATAATGTCTAAGAAATATACCTGTATTCAAATACATGTATTTTGTTCACATCAAATCATCAGATTTCCAGAGCTGTAGAGAGCTGGTGGCTCCCTGGCTATATGGAGAATCCACAACAGCTCCAACTGCTTTAGTAGCACTTTTAACATTACTAGTGAATTATGGAGGGAAAAGCATTTTAACATTCACTCACTCTGGCCAGTTCCTCTTCATCTATTTCTGGCTGTCTATGTCTGGAATGCCTTTGCTCCTCATCATGAAAAATTGTTTTGGGCTTTTCATCTTCAGACTCACTGTCTGAGGGAGGTTCATTGATCCAGGCGTCAAGGTCCAAGCTGGTAAGAATTGCAGTAAACACACACACTGTAATGCTCGGGGTACTAACTCAAGCTGTGTTTCTCATCATACACTTAGCTTTATTATTTAAGAGTTTAAAAGTTTAAATAAGCCTTTGGGAGAGAGAAGGAACCTTACCCCTCTGGAACTGGTACTTTCTTCTGTGCTTTAGGAGCCACAGGGTTCAGCTCACCAGCAAACAGGGCTATTACTTCCTCAGCTACAGGTACTTCTTTTATTTGTAGCTTCTGAATGTATTTTATTAGCTGCAAGATGCAAGAAGCCTAAAAACAAATGCAGAAGTAATTTCAGCAGAATTAATATTTTAACAAACTGAACGAAAAAATCAACCGCAGTGAAAGTCAGCAGAAGATGACTGTTCTACTCCATTTAAGGGAATTACGAGAAGTAGCATGAACTGCAGGTTTAGAGCAAATAAAAAAATATATCCATGTTAACACTCTCTTCTAGCTGTGTCCTTTTCTTGTCCTTAAGTGCTTGCATAATTTTAAAATTAAATAGTTTTGAGTGAAAGTCTTGCAAGCAGTCTTCAGGGGCTGTATTGAACTGGAATAAGATCTGGGCTCTAACATAAAGTGTCACAACTCTTCCAACTCCAGTTCTAGAGCTTCTCTTTCACCAAGTTACACAAAGTACAGAATAAACGCACCGCTCCATTGATAATAGCGACTTACATAAAATGTGCATGTCTACAGAAAATTACATATATGCTCCAATACAGATGAGAGAATATAAGATAAATTACAAAGTACTATTTTCTTACCCTCTCCTGAACTTCTAGATCTGCACTCTGTACAAACTGAGGCAAACGCTCAATCATCAGCTGCGTAATTTCCTGAGCTGCTTCCTTTTCCCCAGACTGCTCTTTCTGCTGGAGGATGGATGCGTAGAGCTTCACCATATTCTGGACATAAACCGCCTGGATGTGGCCTGGTAAAGTTGTAACTTTAGGCCTCAACATTGCTTCTAAAGTTTGGTTTGCTTCCTCGAGGTGTCTACAAACACAGAGCGAACAGACGAAAGACAGCAATTGAGAAATTTCAACATTTCAGTCTTCAGGGAGATTTCTTCAAAAACCTCGGTTGCAGTTCAAAACGCTACAGAAAGACAGGACAGACTACAAATACATAATCATTTGTCCTCTGTGTATTTTCCCACTCCACATTACAGTAGTAACATGGCACAGAAGAATTTAGAGCTTTATCTTTTTACAGAAGGGGAGGGACATCTCAGTTTCCGCCTTTCCGTGTTCAGCATTCTCTCCATTAACTAAGCACTGCACTTTTCAGTGCTAACTCCATCGATAGTCTGGATCTAGCAGCCCAACTACCTTCCTGCCATTCTGTATTTCACCACTCACATCAATGAAGTTCTATTTCCAACCATTTACTGAACAAAATCTGGTAGGCAATGCTTAATGACAGAAAAGAATGCAGATCATAGCACTTGTTTTAATAAATCTCATGCTCTTATTCAAAACTCTCTGCTCACAACTAAATGGAAGATGTACAAAAAAAAGTTACTGGCCCATTACAAATGGAAAGCTAAAGTTCTTTCAAAGTAAAAATGTGATCAAACTGAAAAAGGAAAGTATGTTCTCTTGCTTCTTAATCTAGTTTTCTTTGCAGAACATTTTTTAATTAGATGAAGACCTGAGCCGTAGCAATGTTCCCTAAAAATATCACACCTACTATGTGAATTTAAACTGGAACCAGTGTTCAGAGTGGTAATTACAAGGAGATACCAAACCAGATGATAAAAGGATACTACAGCATCATGGTCTGTCCAACTCACCAAAATGAAAGCTAGGTAAGCATGTGTATCTGTGCACATGGCCAGGAGATAAAACCATCTATTTAAGCTAGATGACAATGTTGGCACAAGAACATTGAAAATTGTGCTACTGTGGGTACAGAGAAATTTTGAGCAAAAAATAAGACTTTCTAATTCTCAGGAAGATTAGGTTCTGCAAAAACCTTTCAACAAGGGCAAAACAGGGAGAAGAGCAAAAACCAATTCAGTGATCAGACATTTTCCCTAATATCTAAGTGGGGTTAGAGGTTAATGATTAAGGAGATCCTTCAATGGCTTAAGATCTTAGAGCTCATACCCACAACCATGCCTTCCTGCACGAGCAGGCAGGACTAGGGAGACAAGAAAAAAAGACCAGATATAAGACCAGATTTTCAAAATGAAGTATCCGTTTTGGCTAGAAACAGCTGAGGAGTCTATGGGGTGAGGGAGCAGGAAAGAAGCAATCATTTTGTTAGCTTTGGGCGCATACCCTGGACTATCCTTCTCTCAAAAATACGTTTCAGTGACTGGAATCTTTGTCCAAAAGAAGCGGCTCAAAGCGCGCCAGGCTTTCTGTTTGCACTTACTCGGAGAACTCCCCACATATCCAAGCAGCAGCATAAAGCACCTCACAGATCCCATTTCTCTGGGTGTTGCTGGCTATGAGATGAGCATTGTCCAGAAGCATGGCCATTTGAGAAACTGCAAATTTACGAATAGCTTTAACTCTGATAGCTACATCTAACATCTGAGCTGCTATAAGATGCCCGTGCCGCGTGCCTTCCAATCGGGTCAGCTCCACCAAGATGCTTATGTACCTACAAAAAGTGAAAGGGATGCAATTTTATCAGCAGACAGTCATGCATTACCATTACTGATGATTTCAAAGTTGACACATAAAACCACTGACCATTCAAAGTTTGTGATATATTGATAATTGGACTGACTACAGATATCTATGATTTTGGTCAGCAGCTCATCCCGGTATGTTGTCCCTTCTGCTTTATCCACATGAATCATCAGTTTCTTCACTATCTCCATCAAGTTCTTCTTCGATACCTGTTAAAGAAGTTATTGAAGGGCTGAATCACAACTAAGCCATTTCCCGTACTGTCAAGTCCTTCTAACGCCGTTAAAGCAGCCGCTAGCTCTTTGACAGACCCATGTCACATGTTAAGTGAGAAATCACAACCACCTCTAAGCCTCAACTTTGGTCACAATCTGAAAAATAACCTATTTTTCTTTTCGATGTTTTTATTAAAGCAAAGGCAGCACAAATAAACAAAACCATGCTGTGTGAGAGCTGAGAATCAGAACTACTAGCAGCAACATCAAAATCCAGGAGAAAATTAATCTTCTGCCAGATTTAACAGTTTAAAACATTTTTGCTTTTAAACTAAAACAAATTTGAAAGCCATTAATATCCAATGGAATATTAGCATTTCAAAACACAACTGTATTAACTTGCTCTGGAAACTTACTTGTCTAAATAAAACAACCAAAATATTTAGTAAATATAGTTGTTGTGACTGGCTGCTTCCAGCTATGCTCTCCCAATAGGCATATGTTAGAGATATCACTAACAAAAAATGTAGGATACATTCCAGCAAAATGGCAGACTCCCTGTCCTAGGTTATCTTTTGACTAAACACGTAACAAGCAAAATTTAACCTACAGGAACTAAGAACAAACTCCAGTTCTCTTTGCAACAACATTAAAACCACTGTTCTCAAAGGTTATTGAAATTATTCTCATCTCCTGAGTACCACCAGACAAGAGGTGTCCCTTCTTACTTTGCGCTTTCTCCTTCAGAATAGGAAGCCGTGACACACATCTATCACAAGCCCTTTGCGCACTGGAGAAGGGGCGGCACAGACTCTTGAGTGAAAGGCACTTGACTATAGAAGTCACAACCACAGCCCTTTCAGAGAACAAATGTTATCCCTCCAAGGTTGCTCCTGCAGTCGATGTATGTTTTATGAACCGCCCCGTGCAGCTGCAGCACACACGAGAGCAAACAGAATGAGATTCTGTACGCGTCGTTAAAAGGCATGACAGAATTTACCACGATGGGTGG
Organism: Falco biarmicus; assembly: GCF_023638135.1. NCBI lineage: Eukaryota > Metazoa > Chordata > Aves > Falconiformes > Falconidae > Falco > Falco biarmicus. The sequence goes on along the minus strand of NC_079291.1, from coordinate 65,274,943 downwards.
ATTTGAAGATTAAAGCTGCCTTCTCCTGCTGTTTCAGAGTGCTCCGGACTGTTTCCCAGATCGCACGACTTATGCCAACCTGAGCTACAGTGTGCTGCAACATGGACTGCAATCTAGAACAGCACAGACCCATCCCAGTATGCTGATGGTCTGCTTTGCACCCAGTCAGTCCGCTTCATACCTAGCTCAAGGACAGGAGGAGCAGCTAAGGCTTCAGCATTAGAAAAGTAGCCGTCTGGGTGTCTCCCACTGCCTCAACTCAGAAACTCCTTCCAGTCTGAATCAAAAATTAAACCCCTCTCATGCCGTGCCAGACGTTTTACTTGCCATGTCAGAAAAAATATGGGAGTTACTATCACAAGACTGCTGGGGAGAGGGGAAGTGAAAGTTCCTTGTTTTTCTTAAACATCAGCCTCCTAAAGTGTCACAGGGGCTGGAGAGAAAAGGAAATACTTATATTCTATAAGTATTCTTATACTCGTAATATAAAAAAATACACAAAAAACATACCATGCCATACAGGAGATCCAAAGCTCTGAGTCGGATAGACTCATCTTTGTCATCCAAACATTGGAGAATGAGATCCTTGTGAGACTGAACTGACTTCGGATGCGTTTTTAGGATTTTGGACATAGCTAACAGCCCCAAGTATTTCACTGTGAAAGACAAAATAAAACTTCTTTCCAAATATAGAAACACCATTTTGCGTTGAGCATGACATCTCAATACCAAATGCTTCTACTGAAACCAACTTTAATAAACTTTAATAAAAATCCGTGATGAGGAAAAGCAGTTTTGAGAAACAGTGCATCACAAATTAGTCTTTAATTTTATAATCCCATATGCAAGCACATAATTACATATATAATCTTCATCCCGGTCTTCCCGCACCTCAAGTTTTATCACTGTTTTTAAAATATGTATTTAATATATAGAAACTATGGGTTTTGAGAACAGGCATCCTAGAATGAACTTTAAAAGCGCTGCAGATTGGTGTATTAAGTAGGAGCCCTGTTCTCAACGGGAAAACAAAAAAAAAGACAGTAGGAAAAAGGGCTGCACAAAAAAGGATTTCTCTGTGCTCCTTGTAAGTATTCCTGCATTTCACTATTATGCTTACACTGCCAAACACTCCTCACTACTTTCCAAGCAGCAAGTTTATAAAAAGAGAAAATCCAAACCATGGAAAGAGAGCTGGTTTAGATTTAAATAGCACAAACAGCAGTAATAGTTAATCTCATTTGGTTTTAAAAAACCTCATTATAAAGAAGGGCTCACTATCAAGAATTATTTCCATGTTTGAAATCCCAGCAACTGTTTACAACATACCAGGCGCTACAATACTGAACAAGCTGTCTGGAGAAACAGCTCACTCCTCTAGGACTGCTGCAATTTCTCCCCTGTGGTTGATTGCTAAAAGCTTCCATGAAGACAAGCAACATACTTACAGTTCTGGTCAGAATCTTCTATCAATATCCTTAACTTCTGAACACAAAGCTGGAAAAAAAGACCACATCATGCTTATTACTAGCCTTAAGTCTTAATTAAAATAACTCTTCATAAAGTTTACTCAATACACAAGGAAACGTTCTGACCAAGCCCCCGGACCTCTAGGTAAGAGGGTCTTGTTGCATTAACAGATTTCAAAACAAAAGGAACCTCTGTATGACTGTATTGATAGCAGCAGTTGAATAAGGGAGTTAGGAAAAGTAAGAAAGAAGAATCTGCATTTTAGAGCAAAGGAAACCAGAATTTACATAGGAAATGCTTCAGTCTGAAGGATTCCACCTGACTGAGAGCATCTTGGGGAGCTATTGCTTTAACTTTTGGCAGAGGAACACTATCCAACTTCTCCATGGCACTTGGTATTACACAGTAGAGCAGAACAAATAACCCCCCCTCCCAAACCCCAGTGTGGTACCTGGATGCTAGCGCTGTGATTAGGCATCCCAGAGGACAAAGAGATCAAAACTGAAATACACAAGCACAAATTTCAGTTTGTATTTCTGTGTTCTGAATGAATGCAACAACACAATACCTAAAGGTCAACAGCTAGCTCAGCTCACAAGGAAAGAAGCCAGTTTATTTTGTCGTTTGCTTGGACTTCTCAGGGGTCTAGGGGGATGAGAGAAGGTTGTGACACAAACTATAGTTTCATATACTTTAACACTAGCAGGGCAGGGAAAAAAAAGGTGTAGAAGCAGGAACTGCTGCAACAGCCAGGTAAAAGCTGGTTTTCATTACACTTTGTTCTCACTGAGGTTTACTTTACTGATACCGTCTAGCAGTCAAGACTAAGTATGTCATCAGCTACTGCATAACCGAGTTTTTAAGTGTGCACTTCCCTAATGTGATGAGATGCAGCAATAGATCCTGGAGTTTAATGTAATTAGACTGCAGCTTTAATCAAGCCAGCTAGAGACTCGAGGCACAAATCAGGCCCCATTGTTGATGATATCGGACATTTGTAAAGCTGGCAGCACGCAGCCCCACAGCAGAAAAGGTGGTGTTATCTTGTTAACTGCTGCTGCCACAGAGCATGCCCATGTCAACACCAGCTCCGACCGAGCCAGTCACGCATGCTGACCTCAGGCACTAGTAAATACAGCGGCATTTTGCTCCCCATGACCCTGCAGAGCTACGCCTCAGAGGTGGTGTGGTGGATGCTACCATTCCAGGTCATGCGAAGAGCTGGCAGGGGCAAGGTGCTGCTCTAACGCAGGCACGCAGCTCCACATTTCATTTTCCGAGTTTGAGTTTTACATTACAGTCCCTGAGGTGTCCCGGATGTCTGAATTTCCCTTTGACCCACAGAATTATCCTATTTTATCTCAGTGAAGCACACTCTGAGCCGCAACAGAATTAACCACCATGTTATCCCCTTCCCCTACCATCATAATGTCACCTCACATGTCCCCGAAGGAACAAAGGAATATAAATGAGTGACAGATCACCCTTTCCTCTTTGAATTGACCCAGTACAGTAAGTTGCTGCGCCACTATCCAACCTACTCACAACAGACAGGCTCGTGGCCAAACTGTGGATGTCAATAGCCCTCTGCTTCCACACTACGATAGGAAAAGTGCCAAGTCTCAGCTGGGATACTGTTATCCCTTTTTGCCTTTGTTTCTCTCTCCACCCCCGTTATGGAGTTCACTTCCCTTCCCCAGAAACTGAAACTGTAAATCAATGATTCCAATTAACTCCTTTAAGGAATTACACCAAGCTTTTAAGCTGTGAAATTGCAGAATTAAAAAATAACTGTTCCTTCATCACATAAGAAAATTTTGTCAGAGTTTTCACAAGGCATCAGTCTTTTTTAAATTCTATTGCTGCTTGTATATTTTGTAGTTCTAGCAGCACTGAGGAGCTTGCATATAAATAATCACTTACTGTTCATATGCCGTTTCAGCCTTTAGCAAATGACATAGCTGTAGTAACTTAGCCTCACCGACTGACAAAGGCTTTCGGTTACAGTTACACAGTAACATAAATCAAAGTTTGTCAGTTGACTGACTTCAGTTATAAAACACATTAAGTTAGAAAAGGGTTTGCTGATGGTGTTAATTGATGACAAAGTTCATTTTTTTTCTAGGTTACAAATTTCAGTTCTCACCTGCTATTACTGTGTTCACACATTCATATAAGAGAGACATGGCTGAGGTGCTGAAACAGAAATCAAGTATTTTAAATAAGGAATGAAAGCGGCACATTTTGAAGAGTTGTCAGCAGTATGTTGGAGCTAGTTAACACCTTTAATTACACAAGAAATTGCCAGTATTCTGTTCCATATACCTTCAAACTAGATGACATTAGTCTCACTTAAAAACTGCTGGGGGGATGAAGGACTACTGAATGTTTTAAAAAAAATATTCTCTGAGAAGCAGCAAGCAACAGCATTGTAACGCAAGGAAGGAGGGAGGAAGCAGTTACTCAAACCCTCCGTACCAGTTACAGAGCACTGAAGCAATCTTGTCCAAGGATCAAATTAAATCCTCTGCTGAAGGTCTAAATATCACGCTAAGGCAGGGAGATGGAGAACTTCAAGTCTCTCACTCTCTCCAAAGGGAACGAGTCGCACGCAAACAGCAGACTCTTCTAGCATGCAGGGACACACTTGCTCATCCCTAAGTGAGCAACCCATTTTCAGTGTCTTGATTTCCCCAAAACTTAAATTCAAGACAACTTTTGCCAGTTGGAACACATATACAGTGCAATGCTGAGGATTTCAAAGGTATTTACAAATCCTGATCTACACAAGAGGGAAACACAGCAAACCTCACAAGTAACAAAGGAGCAGACTCCAGAAGCAAGGTCTGCAAAGGTAACAAGCAAACAACTCCAGAGGCAGCAAGAGCAAACAATTCTGGAGGCAGCAGTCAGAAGCGATACCGTGAAGGTCACTCGGCGCACTGTATATGTGACACTAGCACGCTCACAACCGAGACAATAATTTTTGCTCCCTATGCACTTCGTGGCGGATGGCAGAGTGCTCGGCCTTATCCCTAAGTGATACGAGATCCAAAATGACTGAATGGAGACCAAACAGAACAGGATTAAGGCCCCACAAAGAATAAAATGAATGATTAATGTGGAAGCTGGGGAGAGGAGGTAGTGCCAGGACTGAAGACATACTGTCCATCTTCCTGCTTTTTCTGGCTAAGTACTGTTTCTGGTGAATTTGCATCTATTGGTCACTGCTGCAAAAACTCGCTTTCGGTATCTAGAAGCAAGGCTGCTGGCTGGTCTGCTCTGAACCAGCCTTAAAGCTATACTAGTAGGATGGACAGAAATTTTTGGCTAAAGCTGCTCTCATGGCTACACTGATATATGTTCCCATCTATCTTCTTGCTCTGCCACATGAAAAGAAACAAACCTTTCAATTTAACAACTCATGCACAAAATCACACTTCTCATAACTGGGAAAACACATGGATTCTCTTCCAAGACATTTACTTTCTGATTTCAGTTCAGAATTAGATCCAAAGTAACACTACAAACCAGCTTTAACAAGGGACAAAGAAGTATCTTCAAATTTATCTGATCTGTATTTAGGATGTATATTAAAGGAACCTCTTCCAAAACATGTCTGGGCTGACAAAGGCATGAGAAAAAACATTAATATACTCCTTGTCATGCTGCTTTGGTGGGTCAGGCATTTCTAAAAAAGTGGAACAAATGGGTGTAGGTGAACGGATACACAGCTCAGCCTTTTTAAAATCAATTTTAATATGTTCTCCATAGTAACCTCTGGCTCAAAATGAAGTGAAAGGAAAGCAAATTGCTCCAATTTTAGTGCGTGCTTTGAAGAAATTCATGACGACAGCCAAACACCCCAAGAATTTCCTTTAAGGTATTTTACCTCTGTCAAGTTTTTTAAAAATAGTCCTGATATGATTATCTTTTGATACTCTAAACAAATAGATCGAGACTCAAGAAAGAGTTCAGAAATGCATCAACAGACTTAGCTACTGATCTACCCAACAGGCCCTTCACCACTCCTAAATGAAGAAAGTAGCATTTACATACATACCTATGGATGAGGTTCGTCAGGGGCTCAATCAATTTCTTTCCCAGCCTAGGTTCTAATGGAGTAAGAGCACCAAACTGTTAAAAAAAAAGTGCAGGGAAGAAAGTGATTTAATAAGTGCTTTCAAACAGTATGAAAATGTGATTTAAATTGCAGCTTATTATATTTAAGTGAAGCTATATTAAAATATTTTTCTCTTTTTGTATATGTTCACAAACATTAGAAGATATTCCTGGTTTCTTTTTGTTTGGATTTAATGGTAACTATACCTCCAAGCAAGAAATCTATTTTCACACCCAAGGTAATTTCATGAGAATGCTAATCCTGTAAATATAGAATGTATGTAAACAAGAATACCTACCAATTTTATAATTTTAATAAGAACCCAATTATTGGTTGATGACGTCATCAACTTGAAAAAGAGTGGAGCAAGGGAAAGGTAGTTTTTGGGATTGCGTCGAGCCAGCTCACAAATAACATTTACTGCAGCAGACTGCACACCTGGGAAAAAGTGGGAAAAGCAGAAATCTCATCAATGCCTTAATTGTAACCAAAGTTTCTGGTGCAGAACCCCCAGAACAAAAGCAGCTCAAGATCCAGACTTGTGTGTCCAAGAGGAATGGTTCAGCCTCATTACCAACCATGAGGTAGTGAACCAAACACAAGAATGCAAAAACAAACCAAGAAAGGATTTTATTTAGTTTTGGCTATTTCCTAATATATCAGCAAGCTGGGTATCTGTTTTGGGTCCAGTATTAGAAAGAACAGACCACTGCCAGCCTCCTCCCTCCTCTACTGTGGGTAGCTTGTCTGCGGGACGCAGACAACTTTATAATCAACAATCCTACCCACCCTGGAGCTCCCAAACACTCTTGCTTCTTCAAAATGTATTATTTAGACATGCTTAAATACAAGACAAAAACAATCCTTAAACAATCTGACTGGTAAAGTTCATTCCCTTCTAACTGCTCTAAATTGATTGTTCTCAATTTGAAATCTTTTAATCTAGATAGTCTGGGTTTTCTAGCAGACAGCAGTCCTTTTCTCCATAAAGCACAACAGATAAGTTATTTCTTAGTTTGCAGGTAAGGGGTGTGTCTGTTTTGCTGTCATTAAAAACATTGTCCCTGGAAGATGCATCTTAAATTTCTACACCAAAGTAGCCCACTACATGCAATTAAATTTCTCGTTCTACACAGACACACATAAATCAGCTGGATATCACAGAATTGCATCACGCACAGAACTCTTGAAACACACGTACAGCGTTTTGGTGCAGTGAAGGAAGACCAGCACCTTCTTGGAAGACCAAGTATTAGTGTGAATATGATACAGAGCAAATGCAAATTTCCTGTGCTGCAGTTCAATTGCACTGACAGTACTGAAGGGCCCCAAGAGCAGCCTGGGCTCACAGTTTAAATGTAAAAAAAATAAATAGACTAAGCAATGTGAAAAATCCACAGCAAGCCAATAGCTGCAGCTTTGTAAAAAGAGCACGGGAAACAATAACAACCAAACCCCAAATCCTGAAATCAAGAGAAATATTTTCAACAGCCAAATTAAGCAAGCAAACAAACCAGGAATCATTAAGTAGCTTTGTCCCATTAAGGTTTAAGCCACTGATGAAGTTTCAATAGCTTTCTGTTACAAGAAAGAACTGGACATTTTCAAGAATGTATTTCTAATACGACAACACCTGTTAAAACCCTCATACAGTCATCTACCTATTAAACAGGCGAATCAGTACCCAAACCACGATTACAGCATTCTTCATGTATTCTCATCTCCACAAGCTCTAAAAGCATGCATACCTAGACGTTTTGGAGCAGAAGAAATTTACCAAAATCCACTCACCAGGATCTGGATCTTCAAGTTTCTCTTTAAGGCGAGGAAATGCAGGACGGAGGGACTCTGGGTATTTCAAAAAAACTTTGTACATGATTAACACTGCCTTCTTCCTGATATAAGGCTTTGTATGTGACATCTGTTAAGGAAACAATTGCAACAGCCTCTCAGCAAATCTGTTTCCAGAGTTCTTCTCAAGGTCCTTATGCCCACACTAGCACCTCAAAATTTCTTTCTGGGAGACTCAAGTACTTTTTGAAAACTCAGTGTTGAGGGGAGGAGAGTAAAATACTGTCTCATTCATCACTAAAACTAACAGAAATATTCAAGGTAATCCTCTTGAGCCAATTAAGGTCTGTCACAGCTCCCCAGAGAACCCACAAGAACAAAGCATCACGTAACAGTTCTAAATTCAATAGATGTTTACCAGATTTGAATAATTTAATATTCTTTAGTTACAGGGAAAAGTGATTTCAATCTTATCAACTCACCAGTGTCATGATGTCATTTGCCAAGTCCCTGGCAAGATCTGGAGTAACAAAACAGGACAAGCCAGTCAGTGCAACTCCAGTATCATATTGGTTAGGGCTACTCAGATCCTAAAAAAGGAGAAACAGGCTCAAAAATTTAAGATCACACAGGATGTTGAGAAACAATTTTTTCAGAGCAGTTTTATTCACAATACATATGAAGCACAGCTTCTACTTCATGGGTATATTCGTATCAACTATTAACAGGAATGTCCTCCAACACCTGCTAAAATACAGCTAGCCTGGGGTTTAATGGACATGAGGAATCGTAATAGAACAACGGATGATTGCAACATGAAAGCAATTAAAGATACCATACCTTGGTGCTATTTTAGGAACAGCAAATAATTTTTTAAAACTCCTAACATGATCACAAACACATTTAAAGTCCTAAAAAACTTGTATTAAACACTAACCCTGCTAAGTCAAAGCCCAGCTGTCACCAACTCCACTAGGAACAGGTCCTCTTGTCAAGTGCTTAACAGCAGCCTTGCTTAACCTCTCTGTTACAGAAATGAGATTACTTCCCTTCCACGCTGCTGGCAGCACCGTAACTTTCAGTTCATAGAGACATAACACAAGCTAGGGTGTAGTATATATTTTACTGGCCAGGTTCCCTTGGTCTTACTTGTAGTCAGCATTCTACATAGTCCTACACAGTCTTTCCAGCATTTCTAAGCTTCAGACTCTCAACAATATCAATATTTGTATCTGGGTATGTTCAAGTATAATTATAAAACCAGACATTATTGAATACAGAGCATCACAGATCATGCCTTAACTGCAGTTATCAGGAAACAAAAATACGAAGGGAACTGCACAGAGCATTCCCACATGAACTACCAGAATTAATCATCCAGATTCACATGTACACGGAGGCTGCTTCAGTAGAGCTAAACATAGTCAGGCCTTCAGGGTTCTGTGCCATTTGCATCTCATTTCAAACCCTTTTGCAGGTGGTAGGAAATCAGATTCTACTTCAAGAATCTACTTCTTCAGCAGCAACAAAACTGCAATTCATTCTGGCTGTAATGTATTTTGAGAACTGATAACCCCTTAAAATACAAAGCTGCTAGATCAACAAAACATGGAAAGGCATAAATAAAGATGCTTTTAAATAAAAAGCAGAAAAAGGAAGGAGTAGCCTAGTAAGTGACTGAAATTCAGTATAATAAAGTGTCCATAATACAGAAAATGGAGGGACGTTTTAAAAAATATGCACTTATCAGAGCAGAATAAAGGGAGTATGAGATAAAGGGAAAAGCACTAATTCTTTAGGAAAAACGTTGGATAACATCCAACTGATCTTTTTTAAGTCAAAGATATTTTAGCTATCTAGATGGTAAAAATGTAGGCACATCTTGTACTGGATCAGTCAAGTTTTAAAGCATTGACACTTCAAAAAATTAAACCAGAACTTTAAAAATAGGAAAATAATGCTGCAATCCAGTAACTCTGAAAAAAATTCAGTGATAAAGCTCTATGAAAATGAATACAACACACTTCGGTCCATTAATACAGCACATAACTTTACATACACCCTTCACCATTTTTACACGTAATTCTACTAAAGTAGTGAAAAGCCTGATCTGTTATTACCAGAAGAAACCAGGCCCTTACAAATAGATTCTGTGGAGCCAGGTGACTGCTCATTTTCCCTCAAGACTGGGGACATGTTTCTTTACCCATTACATTCTCATAAGAGCTGCCTAAGAGACTAGTAATATTAGCAAAGGTTATTGTGGTCACTATTCACTGTATTGAATAAACACAGATAGCTGGTATGAGGCAGCAGAGTATTTCATTAACCCCTCAGCTTGTGGAATGAGAGTAGACTGTAAACCAAGTAAATAGACTTCTGCTTAAACACCTTTACATTCCTCAAAGAAATATTTCATATGGATTTGAAAATACAAGTAGGGAGATGGTGCAAGAAAAAAATTAAGAACTGAAGCAAAAAGTTTACCTTTCGGATCTGATTAGTAGTCAACATAATTACATCAGTCCCTTCATGAAAGCATTGAGAGGCAGCTAGGTAACCAATTCTCTGTAAAAAGGCAAGGAGAAACCCAAAATTTATTTTTAAGTAAATTTAGGCAATGTTTAGATGAACGACAACTGGTAGCTTTATAAGAAACATTAAAAAGATGAACAATTAGGCAAGAGGTTCGCACAACAGAAGAGGCATGACAGGGTTCTTTAGCAAAGGGGGTTTATATCAGGAAAGAAGAATCGTCTCAGACAAGTAACATTTCTAGTGGTAGCACAGCTATCTTAAGGGTAGTAAAACTAGCTTCACCTTTTAGTGATCCATTTCTGGGTTTTAGCATCCACCACTTAGTGGATGAGGGAAAGGCTGCGGATGTTGTCTGTCTGGATCTTGGCAAAGCCTCTGACACAATGTCCCACAGCATCTCCTGGAGAACTGCACTGCTCATGGCTGGGCCAGGCGCGCTCTGTGCTGGGTAAAATGCCGACTGGCTGGTCTGAGCGCAAAGAGTGGTAGTAAATGGAGTTACACCCAGCTGGCGGCCGGGCACACGCAGTGCTCCCCAGGGCGCAGTGCTGGGGCCAGCTCTGTTTAATACCTTCACTGGTGATCCAGAAGAGGGGATCGAGTGGGAGTGGTGATCTGTTTGAGGGCAGGAGGCTCTACAGAGGGGTCTGGGCAGGCTGGACCCATGGGCCAAGGCCAAGTGTATGAGGTTCAACAAGTCCCAGTGCTGGCACTTGGGTCACACCAGCCCCAGGCAGTGCTACAGCCCTGGGAAGGGGTGATGGGAAGCTCCGTGGTAGGAAAGGGCCGGGGGGGGGGCCTGGTCAACAGCCGGCTGAACATGAGCCAGCATGTGCCCATGTGACCAAGGCGGCCAACAGCATCCTGGCTTGTATCCCAAACAGTGTGGCCAGAGGACTGGGGCAGTGATCGCCCCACTGTGCTTGGTGCTGGTGAGGCTGACCTCAAACCCTGCGTGCAATTTTAAGCCACCCACTTCCAGAGGGACGTGGGGGTGTTGGTGTGTGTCCAGAGATGGGCAACAGGACTGGGGAAGGGGCTGGAGAACCAGGGTTACGAGGAGCGGCTGGAGGAACTGGGGTTCTTCAACCTGGAGGAGGCTCAAGGGAAACCTTCTCACTCTCTACAACTGCCTGAAAGGAGGTTGTAGTGAGATGGGGGGGGGGTGGTGTGTCAGTCTCTTCTCCCAGATAACTAGTGAGAAGACGAGAGGACAAGAGGAAACAGCCTCACGTTGTGCTGGGGTAGGCTTAGATTGGATATTAGGAAAAATTTCTTCACTGAAAGGGTTATCGAGCATTGGAACAGGCTGCCCAGGGATCACCATCCCTGGAGGTATTTAAAAAAAACCACACAGACACAGTGCTTAGGGCCATGGTTTAGTGGTGGACTTAGCAGTCCTGGGTTAACGGTTGAACTTGATCTCAAAAGCTCTTTTCCAACCGAAATAATTCTATGATTCTCTACTCTGTTAGAATGTACAGATTGAATGATCACAAAGATGTAGAAATAAGGTAGGACTGCCAGTAGAAGAAATGGAGAGTATTAAATTTATTTTGTCTGTGTTGACTCCCGACTTTCAGGTACTAAAGCCTGATGTGGGAACTATACCTTACAAAAGAACATTCCACCCTTTCTGGTGAAAAAGTTCTGTAACACAGAGCATAAAAAAAACCTTTCAAGAGAAATTACAAAGCTATTACAAAATAAAATATGCTCACTACTAGGAAACCTAGGTGTTCTTCACAAAAAAATACCCTGTTTTTCCACAAAAGATATCTGACTGCTATTGTCAAACATCTGGTAGAAAAAGCCTGTATTAGCAGGCCAAGTATTACCCATTTACTAGCAACAAATGGGGTCTACTTCCCTTCCGTATTGAAAAAAGCAATCCAAAAAATGATGTATGAATGCATTCGTTAAATACAGTAACGACACAGCTTGGCTAGTACAGTTGTAGTTACACAGAGAACTCACTTTGAATGTAAACTTCGATGCACTCATGACTTCAATAATATTGAAAGCAGCCCAACTGATGTCGTAGCCCAGCATCTGTAACTGTGAGCAGAGAAGCCAAGATAAACAAACTGCTGAAATAAACAGACTCAAGAAAATAGGTCAAGATAACTCACAAAACCAAACATGTAACAAGAGTCAAAAAACAATGCTATAGGACATCTCAAGTTTATGAGCAATGTTACATTCCACACTACTTGCAGTAAGTGAAAGAAATCTCAAAATTCCACCAGAAGCAAGTTTTAAATAGTCTGCATTAATTCCAGGTAATACATATGCAGTTACATAAGCTTCGTTGTGAGGAGGTTTTTCCCTGGATTTTTTTTAATAAGGCCAGACCAGAACCATTATTATTAAAGTAATTCTTCAATACTATTTCTATCCCTCTCCTCCTCCTCAGCCACACAAAGAGAAACAATCACCAGTTTCAAGTGCTCATGCAACTATGTGATAAGAAACAATCCAGTAGAAAACAACTTTTTTTTTAGCTTGGATTAATTTAAATCAGATTAGCTTCCTGACTTATCTCAATAAAATAAAACTGTGCCAATACTAGCACCAGCATAACGAACAGAATGGGAATACGCAGCCTCTGACATCAGACCCACGTGGGAGCATTTTTACCTGCAGCTTGCTCTTACAATAGTCTCAGAAAAGCAGGCATTCAGACTGAAAATTAGCTCCAAGTCAGCAAGAAATAAAAAAAGTATGTGATTACATCATACCCCAGCAAGGCACTTACGTATGTAAGTTTGCAGACTGCATTTGCTTTCACTGCAATGTTATCCTGCTTTAGCTCCTGCTTGATCTCATCGATGCACTGGGAGATGTATTTTGCCTGAGGAAAACAAACAAACAAACAAAAATTTGTGCTCCTTTACCGGTTTTGTAGATTTCTAGCATGTTAGTGGGGGGAAGCAGCAGAACTCATCATTTGCAAGCACCAAACCTCTCACACATGCACTCTATTCAGGGAAGCGTTTAATTCTGCCAAAACTATTAATTAACAAGAAATATTACAATTCTATTACACTGAGATGTTTCCTCAGTGGCTTCTCTTCTCCTCCCTCTCCCTCACAATGACACTGCTCAGTCCAGAGCTCTAGTTTCCAAGATTTGTGGAAAAAAGTTGTTCAATGGAGATTATGTGCCTAGGGGTCTGAACAGAACCTGAGCTCCATCCACCATTAGTAGGACCTGTACCAACAGGACAAGGGGTAATGGTTTTAAATTAAAAGAGGGGAGATTTCGGTTAGGCGTGAGGGAGATATTCTTCACTGTGAGGGGGGTGAGGCACTGGCACAGGCTGCCCAGAGCAGCTGTGGGTGCCCCATCCCTGGCAGTGTTCAGGGCCAGGCTGGACGGGGCTCTGAGCAACCCGTGCTGGTGGGAGGGGGCCCTGCCCATGGCAGGCGGCTGGAACTAGACGGTCTTTAAGGTCCCTTCCAACCCAAACGGTTCTGTGACTCCTAGAACATATACTAGTCACCTCAATGGGAAGTCAGAGATCATAACGCATCTAGAAAAAACTGTGTCAAATGCTATTAATAGCCCACAAATGTATGGTGACTGATGAAAATACTACAAGTTACTCTTCTTCTGGGCACGCTCCGTGTGCCTACAACAGTCCTCACGCCTGAAGGGACACAGCACAAGTCACATACGGGATACACACACTTCTGCCTGTATCCCTTGCCATCCAACTCCACCAAGGCAAGGACAGCCCCTCCCTGGCTGAATTTTGCCATTTACACATTTTGATAAGCCACAGTTATTTGTATGAATTTCTCAGTAATTCAGAAAGCCAAATGTCACAATATTTACATTTAAATAGCGGCCCTTCATTTCTTTCCAAACAATCACATCTGTGCTTGTAGGAGGGATGTGGCAAATGCATGATTTAAAAATATCTGTATAGATTTTAGTTTATACATAGGGTTCACTGAGAGTTCTTTCAGTTCACAATTAATTACAATTTAAGTACTGAAGCTATCTGCTACAGAAATCATGAAAATTTAAATGCAGAGAAATAATCTGTCTTTAGAAAGCCATACATACACCAGGGCATTTCATATTCCATATAAATAAATCAACTGCCAGAGGAACCACGTCAGAAACAGATTACCTATTTTCAACGTAAAATCCTTCCTGAATACCATTACCTTCCACCAAAAAGATATTTTCAACACATAAGTTTACTGGTTTGCCTTTAATTACCATCTCTCCTCTTCAGACTAAATTTTGTGTATTATCAAACCATTATTTGGTCTTTTACAAATGTTCTACAGCAATACTCATGCTTCAAGTCATAAAAGTTTGCTGCTAGAAGAAGAGAATGTTATTTTTTATAAATAGCAGGTGACAATAAAAAGCAATTGTACAAGGTCTGTAGTGCAAAGAGCCACTGCAGTGATCCAGGTGAGGAAATGTAGCAACTCAATTTTAAAGCAGGGACTTCATACTCCAAGCAGCAGTCATACATTAACAATTTACACTGCTATCATACATAGTTTAGCGATACCAGAATTAGAATCCACCATCAGGATGCACAGTGAATACACACAATTCAGAGGAGCAGAAGCTTTACTGGTCTAACAGCTTCTATAGAAGCAGAAAAATTTGTGTCTTTCCTCTCCAACTTTGCACTTAAAGGGATAAAACCAGCTCCTCCATGGCACTGGTAAGCTCAGGTGGAATCACATTTGCTATTGGAACTTCTACTAAAAGTCCATGTTGACCCTCACGGAGGTCCTGTGTGACCCATTCCCGCAGCCTCCTGAGCTCCCTCAGACAGCAGCCCTGCTCTCCAGAGTAACAGAACTCAGAAGGTCTGATGGAAGAAATTTATGGCAAATGAATTTACTTGAAGAAATTTAAGACCTTCCTAAATGCCTGTATTTGGGACAGAAATACTATCTTTGCAGTGGGCATTTTCATGTTAAGGGAGGGCATGCTAAACACCAAGCCACCCTTTCCTTTACAGAGATACCCATCTGTCCTCCTGGATACAGGCACGTGGATCACATCTGCCTGGAGATAGCATTGTCCCCAAACGCTTAAAAATGACATAGAGTCCAGATGACTCCTCCCTGGAAGCAGAACATTCAGGATTCTAAAACCCTTTGCCTGAGGAGTGATTCTGGTCCAGACAAATCCCACAGCAGTTTAAACCCTTGAGTATAAACAACGACAAAAAAAAAAAAAAAAAAAAAAAAAGACTTCTGACAGTAGGAAATAAATACTTGATCAGAGATGATGAAAGAATGAAAGAACAACGTATACAACACGCAACTGAGCTACAAATACATTGTACCTAGCTTTGAATATTTTATGCACACATAGGAGCATGCTGCAACAGTGTCACACAATCCTTCATGTGTGTATCTTATTGCCACATCTTGGTCAGCAAGGTCAGCACTGGTTCTCAGTGCAGGATACCAACACGCCGGGCCTCAGACGTTATGTCCCTAACCAGAAAGACACATTATTGTCATTTCCCACAGCATCTATCCCCAACTATTTAAATATTAGCTTAAGCTTCCTGGCAACTTTTTGGGAGTTGAACGCAAACCACTGTATGACCAGGGTGTGTGTGGAAAGGTCAATAATGCACAGCCCGGGGCAGCTGAAGACAGGCTCCCAGGTCGCTAGCCACACTGGATGGCCCCAGCAGCCTACAGGCCAGCCCCTGCCCATCAGTTAGCCCACCACAAAGAGCAAATCCTGGAAAAGTGTATTACAGACCTCAGAATGAGATCTGAAACTGAAGTATGGGATTGTGAAGAGCGGAAAGAAGTCCTTCCGAAGTAGCTGCACTTCAAACACTAAAAGACTACAAGGCATGAAAAGACCCTATATATAGAAAGCTTTAAAGGATCAGCAGGTATTAACTTCTTGTTAATCTCTGCAGAGTAGCACCGTCATGAATGAGCAATATGAAGAAAACTGATCTAGTCGGTCTCCCCCTTAAATCTGAAATCCAACCACCACACCCTAGCCAGATTCCCTGCCACATTTAACGTCTACATAAATAGGAAGGAACCAAACAGGCGTGTGCGGACCTTCAGGGAAGCTCTTCCCTGGTCTGGCGAGTGGAATCGCTGACCTCAGCAAAGCACCGGACCGCAGGCTGCACCAAAGCTGACCAACACCCCCAGGCCCCACACCGCGGCCTGCAAGCTGTTCGACGGAGACAGGCTACGTGGTCAAAGGATGAACCACCACTTGATGCAATGAAGAAAAAAAACCACAGTCACTGAGCATGGCCTAAGTATTTGCAGGGGGAAAAAACCCAAATGCAGTTACATACCAACACAGGACAAAATCCGAGTATCTTTCCCAGCATTGATTCACTAATAGTTTTTGCACAAATCCTTCTAATATAGCCATTTGCCAGTGTGGTAATTAAAAATAAATACTTCCCAGAATGTAACTGGCTCTATTTTCCTTAAATGCTTTTGAGATCCCACGAATAAAGGAAAGCAAATAGAAAATACTTCAGCGTTCATTTATGCTCACAGTATTCATTATAACATCAACATATTTCTTAACTACTGACTTCTTACAAATTCTGCAACAGTCTCATTTGAAGTCTTCCCGGGATGCTACTCCACAGCTGACACATTTTGGCCAGTCAACTGAGGAGCACTTTTAAGTCACAATATTTACAGACCTTTGGACATTCCCAGCCAGGCTGCTTTGAGCAAGCAAGGCAATTACAAGGCTGCCTTTCACTCCTGGTGTAGTGGAGAACAAGCAGAGGCATTAAGTGAAAGAACACCCTCAGAATGATGGCAATCCAGGCAAAGCTGCGAGCCTGCAGTCAAAAGCTGAAGGGCATATGATAACACAGGGGAAAGAGCTGAGAGGGGCTCTTTTATTCCTGCTAGGCTACCAAGTGGGAAAGGAGCCTTTCCCAACTCCGTGGAAAAGGCTCCTTAATGAAATGCTATTGCAACCACTTGGGCGATTGTTTTCTCTCACATATCCCTCAGAAGGAGGAAGATTACAGAAACACACTCAGAGCAGCGCAGCTAAAACCCAAGTAAAGCATGCAGATGTTAGCAGTAATTACTCAACAAATCTGTGAATACAGCACAGAGTCGTAACTGCCATTTCTTAATGTATTCCGAACAGATGCAGTAAGCATTTTATATCCATTAACAAAACACACAAGCTAAGTTTTAAAATAAGCCCAAATTCCTCAAGGATTCCAAGACCTCACCTAGAAAATATGTGCGTTTAAACGAGTGCGACTGGCTAAAATAAGAATGAAGGTATCACAAATCAAAGACACGATCCCTTTGAAAAGGAGGGAGGGAGAAGGGAAAAGCCAAATGTCAGTTTATAGGATTTTTCATCTCCCTAACCATATTCCTTGAATTAACTTTGAAAAACACTAAAACTTTATTCCAAGCTCCAGCCAAAACAGAACTTGGGGTTTGCTGACTATTTCAGAGATGTTCACAAAAGACTAGTATTTTTTCTAAGCAGTATGTGAACAAAATTGAAAAATCACTAATCTAACCGAACAATTACATTCCTAGGAAATGTGACTCTCTATGCTGTATTTTCATCAGTTGATGAGAAGACACTAATAATAAGAATGGGTGTCACTGCAGAACCTTTACATTTCATCGCAAAAGCTATTAATTTCCAACAGCCTTAAATAAGCTGTACTCTTATCTCAAACATATACCATCTTCAGAAACAAAAAGAAGGCAAACCCATATTCTTACCACTTAGGGTTACAGTCCAGCAAACCAAATGCAGCGGAATCCTTCACCAAAGTCCTTGTCAGGATCCAGCCTCAACCCACCAGATCTGCTGCAGCTGATCTGAGATTCAAACCTGTCACTTACTGCAACAGCAAAGTGCTTTCCACCCAGATGAAAAAGCAAAACGTCAGCGGACACTAGTCCCTGTTTCTCCTGCAATTTCAGAGTTAAATACAGTGTTTTAAGGAAAGGGTGATTAACAGCAAACACCACAAGGAGCAAGACAGGATCCGATAAAAATGCATTAACTACACCACTCTAAAACAGGAAAAGTTTGGAATAAACATAAAAATAAATCACTGAAATAAACACAAAATATGACATTTCTTTCCTTTTAAGCACTGTAGGATTTATCTTTTTCTGTAGGACTTTGAGACAAACTCCATGAAATCACATTGATCACAAGCACATGGCAATCTCACATGAGATTAAGATGCCCACGGTGCTCCAACTTCCAGAAAACTTCCAGCAACAATGGCCCCTACCTTCTTCTTTTTTAATAATCTTAAGAAATACTACCGGTGGGATGCAAGCCATGTGACATGACCACCATGCTTAACACAAGAGGCAGTTACATCAAAGACACTCTGTTGGAGGCAAAGCAACTTCCAAATTTGTGCTTCAAACAGAAGATGCTGTTACAAGCACAGTGCAGATCAGCTGCCACCTCCTACCTTAGGAAGGAGGATGGAAAGAAATATGTATCACTTGCCAGGCTTCTATCAAAACCCCCAAAAGCGGTACTTCCCTTCAACATACACCACTGAACTACTCAAATGGAATTTATACACCTATAACTGACTACAGTACCTGGAACACAAGCATCGTACCATGACAGCACAGCATAAATGAACTGAGGTAACAGCCAAGAGCATAAAAAAGCAAAACGTGCTGCTTTCCACTCACTTGGACACGGTAGCAGAGATAAGTATATTAGATGTTATCTTCTGTCATACAGAACTAAAAATATTATATTATTTAAATGCTGTAGAAAAAACTATTTGAGATAAGCAACAGGATCCTTTGTTAGGATTACTCCACGGCTGGACAGAAAGAGAATTCCAACGTACACGCTCCCACATGGTATCTATCTCACAGCTAACTTCACTAGAACCATACATAAGCATGTAACAGAGTATAAGCAGCAACTGAGAAACTGCACAGCATTTAAGCAGGTTTGCAGCAGCCAAAATGAAACTATGCAGAGGGTAGTCAGATGTAATAAAGAGCTCAGAAAACATGTTACAACTTGAAAGGCATTTCCAGAAAGCCAAGCTTATCTTTCACTCAGCTGTTGATAAACAGTATTGCTATACGTGCTTTAATATGTCTGTCTTTGCCTTTGCTACCTAGCTTTCCAGGGATTTATTTGCTCATTGTGTAGGTAGCCTTAAGTTCCTAGATCAATGTATGCTTCCTAGATTAATGTACGGCTCGCATCGGTGATAAACACTGGAGGCATGAAGGTGAACCTTTGCCATTTCATTTGCAGTAGTCTTCTCCTATATTATTTATTATAAACATGATACATTATCCACTACACCCTTGTCTATTACAACCAAAATGAGACAGCAAGACTCCTTGGCCAAACAACACCGATGGAGGAATGTGAAAAGTCAATTTACACTTTTTTCTTTTCTTTACGTTTACTGAAGTTATACATGCCAACTGACATTTTGCATGATGCGTCCATCTGTCCTAAACTGATTCATGAATAGATAAAAACCTCTGAACCTTATTTTCAAAATTCAGAGAGATGCTATGCAAGTAGTGTACACCTACCAGTTTCACAGGAGATACTAAATGACCCCAAACAAACCACCACAGCACCATAAGGAGCTGCAGAACACCACATACGATCTTCTGAACAGGTATGTAATACAGAAGGGTTGGATTTCAGAAAAGAAACAACACGCAGAGTTGCAGCTGCTCATCTGAAGTGACTCCAAGCGAGACCCAGGCAAACACATGCACGCAGACACGCTGAGCACTGCAGTGCCAGCAGCTTCTCTGCAAGCACCAGGGTGTTCTGGAGGCTCCCATGGAGAGCACCTTTTCCATGGCTTACCCAAAGAAAACTGAAGTATTTCACACAAAAGAGCACGTACACAGGAAGCTGGAGCACAGCTGTGCAAGCCATCCTGGAACACCTCCGCAGGCAGGCTAGGCTGAGATGCCAACAATTAAGTTATTAGCAAAACCCACAACAGCCCAGCACAGATCGGAGTAAGCAAGTATCATCAGCAAGGGTCTAGAGATGGCCCTTAATATCTCCAGTCTGATCAGTCCCTTAAATATACATGTCTCCAGCCTGATCACAAGTACTGTTAATTCAATTGCACAGCAATTAAACAATCCTCAGGGGCCTGTACTGTCTAAATCACACCTGAGCAGACAACTTTTAAGACCAGAGAGATGTGCCAGATAAAAGTGCTTGTCCCTGCAAGTACAAGATGTACTCAAACTTTTATTTTTACATTACTATGCAAAAAGCTATACAAGTACTTTTACAGTAATTTTTTCAATTCACTGGTTCCAGACATATTTCCGTGCATAGTATCAGGCTTTGGTAAAGGCAGGCTTCGTTACAAGCACGTGTTTTGTTGTACGCATAGGAAAGAGTCACTCCCTTCCAAGGAACTAAAGGAACGATTATTTCTGAGACACAGCTGACTGGAAATAGTTCAGAGGGAAACATCACAATAAAGATGCTTAATGATGTATTAATACTATATAAAAATGTAACACTGAATATATAACAAAGGTGTAACACTGATTTATGCAAAGCTATGAGTGCTTTTCAGTTACAGAAAGGTAAGTAGGGCAATGAAGAAAAAGATGGTTCATGGCCATCGCTGACTTAAATTCAGTACAAAATATTTGTGAAATTAAAAGTAAGTTTGTTCAATTACTCCCTGCTGTACAGTCACACCACTCACTCTAAACAAACTTGTATTTCTCAAGGCTGAAGCACAGTGACACTGCGACAGCTCTAAATAATACATTTTATGCAGCCTGAATTTGCCATAAACATTGAGCCCACTGGAAGAAAGTTTCAAGACATCCACTTCGACTCCTACTTACCTTTAAACACCTTCTAACATATGAATCTCAGTGAAAGCTATCAGGTTTGAACATCTAGATCACAAAAGAAATAACAGTAAGAACAAAAGAGCTAACACAAAAACCAGCACTCAACTAAGTGGTCTACAAACTCTGTTGGATCAGCCTACTGACCAGGGAACTGAGGAGCTAAGCCAGTATCAACCAAACATTTTTCCATGCCCAGGAACATTTCAGTATTCAACAGACTTGCAAATATTTCAGTTACTTTGAAGTAACTGGTGGTTGAGTGCTTCTTATTTAAAAAAAAATTAAAAAAAAAAATCACTCAACCACCTTTATGAGCTACTAACACTACCACTAACCATGTTGTTTTCTGCACCTCCTGCCTTACTCAAATATCTTTATATTTCCTGCCACCTGGATTTAAGCAGACTCCCCTTTAGAATTATGAAGCATTTCTATTTTTCAGCATGAATGATCAGGTTTTTTTAATAACCTAAGGAACACAAACGCTTCTTTGTAACTGGTCCCATGACTCAGTCTTCCTGATGTATGTCGTTCAATGCTTCCCTCGCTGCTCTTCAGGTCACACCAGAAATGGGACACACTACCACAGAACTCTAAGTGAAAAACCTAAAGGTACTCTGTACACCAAATATATTCACTAGTCCACATCGTAGAGGATGAGGTTTTTCAGTCACTTTTGTTGACACTGATGACGTCAGAGGAAATCACAAAAGGCCCCATTTTCTGCGCTGGGACAAAGATCTGCATCAAAAAGCATCAAACAGACAATCCTCTGAAGACGACCACAGTACAGAAACGTAGTCAGGATCTTTATTCTACCCTGATTTTGCTGGCCACTCTTCCACTGGCCTTGCAAAAGGCGTGGTGTATGGGCCACTGCGTTTCTTAGGACAAGGTCCTAGAAAGCTCTTCCTCTCCCCTGGACCTGCCTAGACAGAATTTGTGCTCACACATCTGAAAAAGTGATCTGTCTGGCGCACTTCAAACCTGCAGAAGAGATGGCTACAAAATTATCTGGACTGGGAACAAAGGTATTAGCCCCACTTATGCCACAGTCAATTAAGTAATATTTAACACAGGAGAAAGCAAGAAGCTAATGAAAGGCAGCACTAATGCAAAGCCTCAGCTGCTCTCTACTTGTAATCATACAAGGCGGCCCACATCTTGGCTTCTGTTCCAAGGCTCCAGGCCCTTTATTTTCCGTGACACAGCAGGTAAGGCAGGGACACTGTTACAGCCGGCATTGCCACCTCAAAGGCCAGCACTAATCTGCTTTTTAACTGATTGGTGCGAGGTCCCTATCCAACCCTCTTTTGTGTATTGTTTCTATTTCTGTCTTTTCCAGTGATTCACACGCTCAAAGAATTAACAATAGCAACTCTAGATCCACTTGAAAGTGGGTGGAATAATGAGCTCCCTTCAAAGATATTAACACACATATGACAAGCAGTAACCGATCGAGCATCAGTGACTGAAAGAGCTGTCTGTCATCAATGAACTGCACGCTGCCTTTTAGTTGGGCTGTTTTCTCAGTCTCGGGCACTAATAAGCTTTTTAGCATTCCACAGAATTCCCCTGTTAGGTTCCATCCCGTACCCTTTACCTTTAGATACTACCACTGCGATAGTGGCTAGGTGCCAAGCTGTCAGAAGACCACAGCATTAGACCGTCTTCAGCCTCGTTCACCAACTGCACTCAAAAAGACTTTTGTGATGTTAAAAGATTGCTCAAAACTCTTTATCCCACCATTTCATCTGAAAACACATCAGAGAAGTAGCTGGAAGTATGCAGCCCAGCGCAGCAGCCCTTTATTTAGTGGAAAAGGGTTTTTTTTATGATGCAGACCCACTGTCCTCAGGTAACAGTCACTAAGAAGTGAGAACGTGCTGCCGGTTTGGTAAGCCCAGTCTCTGAGCAGTGAAATACATATTTCACAGCACAGACACTCAACACACCTCTCATTTCACATTGTATTATCAACTGAAATTAATTAACCAGAAAGATTGCTCCTTTCGCTCTTCCAACTTGCTTCTGTACAAAACTTTTAAAATGTAAACCAGCAATGAGATATTTATCTCCAAGCACTACACGCAAGAAAATTTGGATTTTTTTTTTAATACATTTTTTCCTCAAAGTATTGATTACCAAAACCATGAAGCGCTAATCCTGGCACACAAGCAGCAGATTCTCTGAACGAAGAGGGAGGCAATTTTCTCAAGTCATGAGAGAAGTGCACAGACAATCTGTGCAGGATTTTTTTTTTTTTTTAACCCCTTTGCCCTCCTTAAGTGTCCTCCAGTAAACCAAAGGCACTTGAAACACAGAGGGCTATGGTCTGAACAGGACAAAGCACCACTCATTTAACATCTCTGTTTCTGTTATTTTATCATTTCAGTTTTATAAAGGAACCTCTCACCATAGCATGACACAGTAGTTTCCTTGTTGAGAACAACAAACTTTCTTAACTGCAAATACAAGACACTGCGCAAAAGCCAAATACCATCAAAGGATTATCCCTTCCTTTTATTTCAGATTCAGGAGAATATCCCTAAACAGAATTAATTTCTCACTTTCGAATATCTCGGAAAAAAATCCATTACACTTCTAACCGGCTATGGTACCAGCCATTCCCCTCCCGAGCGTGCTGTGTAGCAGATCCATAAAAAGTAGGCACAAAGTGGGGGAAGTTATTCCATAGGGTACAAACCCACCTAGTAACAGGTGAAAGACTCATCACTTATTATCCAAAAGATTTATTTTCCAAGTGAAAGAGAGAAAACAAGGTATTAAAAGTAGAGGTCAGAAGAGAACGCAATAGGATCAACTCTTTCTTGCAGGTTTGGCTTTCCCTCAGACTTCCAACTGGGAAACACCACAGGGTTTAAGGCACCTGTACAGAGCGTTGCAAAGTAAACACAACATGTCAAACCAGGAAAAGATCTAATGCTGTTACACTACCTCATTCCTTCCACACCGTGTTTACTTTGCAGAAGAATGGTGCAGCTCCAATCTGCCCCAGAAGACTGGAAAATGGAGGGAATATGTCTACACAGAAAAATGACTGTTAACCAACTCCTATCCCTTACCGCTCATCCTTACAGAAGGCTGTTGCTTCAGTTTCAGCATTTTAAATGCAAAACAAACAGGTCAGCTTTGGATATAGACCAGAAACTAAAATGAAAATGGCCTCTGACAGGTAATTAAGCCCTCTGCAGGAAGAATGTGAGCTAAAGTGCAAGGCAGCCTCCAGTACTCTCTCAGTTCTTCTTGTGAGGCGGAGGACACTTAAAATTTATCGGTAAAGAGCTGTGATGCTCCATTTACTTCACAACAAGCCTTTGGGGTATGCACTTAAGCGTCCCAGCAGTACAGGATGAACACGTGACCATCAAGCAAGAACGCAGGTCTGTCAGAATGCTGTATCGAGAAACCCACGTCTGAACCAAGGTGACAACCACTTGGCGCATCCTGCACTACAAACATCCTCCACGCGTCAGTGAAATACCAGATACACTCCTTGTGATGGTACCTGCGTAGGAATTGGAAATGAATAAATCTTACTACCTACCAGGAGAGCTGCCCAGGAAGATGAGGGACAAAGGATGGCACAATTTCAATGTGATTAAATTCCAAAAGACAAGAACCAACACACACAACAGAAATTAAACTTTTGCAAAAAGCTTAACTAAATCAGATGTCAAAGCAATAATCATGCCTTTACTTCTTTCTATCTCATTTTTATGTAACAACCACAGTACCTCCTCTCTAGAGCCACCTCTTCCGTAGAGTGACTCCTGTTGAGCTGAGATCAACAGCTAACATCCTTGCCACCAAAGCACACTGCCGTTTGTTTTAAACAAATCTGCACTTCTGAACAGGGCAGGGCGTGTGTCTTAATTTTAAGCACTTATCTTGAGACACACAAATATTGGTTGAACAACTACATTCAGTATTGAGGCAACATTTAATAGATACAATGAACAATGGCAGCACTGTAGGAAAAGGCGGAAGAAATGCTGCAGCTACTTCCTCTAAAATACCATTCTGATTTTGTAACATCACCTGAAAATTAGCAAACGTCCACAACCATTGCCTGGGAAGTACTGAATTCACAGCAGAAGGTTTACAACCCTCTTCAGCTAGCTCAGCTAGAAAAAAGCAACAGTCCAGTGCTGTCTGCAGCCACTCTGTGTAATTAAGCAAAATCTTTGAAGGATTCCGAAGTAGCCTGCGTTACAGAGGGCACACATTTCATCAGTGCAACATCTACTGATCAGCTGAAGACGTCCTGAAGTTCAGGTTTTAATTTCTGCTGTGCATGTGAGGACATAAAAATTTCAAGACTTGTATTTCAAACCAAAGAGCTACCCTAGTTTAAATTACTACCGTGCTACTGTCCAACTACTGCAGCTGACATCAGCCTCTTTCTTACAGTTACAGGCAACACATTTCCTTTGACCTCAGTGAATCCTAGAGAGTGCGTATACCCGTCTAACAACTTCCTTCAAATATACAGAGCCCTACAATATTGTCTGAGGAGTACTTTTTCCTAATTCCAAAGGACATAAAAGCCACTGCATTTTAACTAGTTCTTGTCACAAACTGAGAACAAACTGGGTACAGCTTATGATGCACAGGAACATGTTAATCCTGACTGCATAACAGCATCTGTGCTCTTTATGAAGTCCTGGAAAAGGAGCTATTTGTCACGAAATTATTTTAGAAATGACAACAGTACATTCAACCCTCCTCAAAGACAACTGGTGCCACAAAGGCCTGGACCAGCCTGGACCTTCATCAGAGGGATCCTCAGAGGTCTGACAGCTTGATGAAGCATTTTCTGTCCTATGCACAAAAGAATAAAGCATATTTACTGAAAGCAGCATAACATACAAACCGGGCCTAAGCATGCTATGGGGAAGTGCTCCATAGAAACTCTGTTCACCTGTTTCAGCTTTGAGTACAACGCATCAAGTGTGCACATAAACACACTGTTTCTGCTTTTCCATGTAGTTTCCCCTGTTTTGCAGGGCACTGCACACTTTATAGTAGGACTATCTTCCTCTGTCACCAAATCAATACCCATAAATTTAACATATACTAAAACAAAAACATAAGTTTCCCAGGTATCATCACTACCAAATAACGCCTTGCCCTGTGCACTACAGGCTTAAAAACCGTTGGAACATTCAAGTGGTTTGGAGGTTATGTTTTGCGTTTCAGTCCAACAGCACCAGGAATGAAGACCATAGCCTTCCAAATTCAGTATTCCATTTAGTTCCATGCTTACAACTTTTTCAGATACTTTTCATAGCTGATACCATTTGGATATTGTACTTGTATGAAGACCCATGGTAGTCTGCAAATACTTTTAGCCTGTCACTAACTCCACAGCAACTCACAGATATCCCAGCAAAGCAAAACTGTTAAGACCATTCATGAGAAAGCTCCCACAGCCATGACTACTTACTTGAAGATGAACATAAATGATATCCTTAGTGTTTGTTACTTCCCAATTAACAAGTGACACCTCAATGTGGAAAGTCTCACATAACACGTTCTTGATGACTAATTATTTCACCTATACTAATTTCCCAATCACATGCTTCTAATACAAGGGAGAGTTAACGGGCCAACACTTCCAACTGCTTTCTGGCTACAAGACGTCTGTAACAATGAAAATACATTTTAGTGAGAAGATGTACAACATGAATAACTGAAAAGCTGAATTGTGCCTGGGGTTTCCCGTGTATCAGCTTCGCGATGGAGTACAGTCCACTACAGCACTTGACCCTAGCAGCACCACAGGGCGGAATCCCAGTTGGATGTATATGTATGTACGCGTCTCGGGGATCCGGCCACCACATAACACACTAAATGCCGGTATCAGGCGCGACCCTCCCTCAGCCTCCTTTGCAGCTCCTGCTCCCCGGTGCCTTCTCCTCGCACGGTCCTTCCCCCCAGCCCACACCCCGGCATCATCTTCCTCGTTCTGAGTCCTGCTTCCACCTCCCCCAGCTCAACATCCCCTCTCCCGGGGGACCGAGCCCCCGGCTGCTCCGGGCCCGGCGCAGCCCCGCGGAGGGCAGCCCCCACCGCCGGGCGGCCCGGGTGACAGCCCATGGGAGGGCTGAGGCGAGACAGCCCCGGGCGGCGGGCCCGGGGGAGGCGGCAGCCCCTCGGTGGGGGGGCCGGGGCCGCTCACCTCGTCCTCCTTGTGGTTGCGGATCCCGCGCACCAGGTCCTGCAGGTTCTTGTCAAACATGCGGTCGATGCTGCCCTTCACCATCTTCAGCGCCATGGCGGCGGCGGGCCGCGGGGCCTGCGCTCGGGGCTGAGGGGCCGGGCCCAGCCGGGGGGCCGCCGCGGCTCCTACTGCCGCTACGGGTGAGACCAGCGGGCCCGGGCCGCTCACATGCCGGGTGGGGGGCAGGGGGCGCGGGCGGTGCCGACCCGCGGCGGGGCACGGGGCGAGCGGCAGGTAGGGGCGGCCCGGCGGCCGCAAGCCCCAGCTCCGGGCTGCGCTCGGCCTCCCAGCGCCTGACAAAATGGCGGCCGGTCAGCTGAGGGCCCGGCCCCGCCCCCGCCCGCTACACCACGCCCCCGCGCCCGCCCCCCGCCGCGCCCGGCCGGCCCCGGCCCCCGCCCCGCCTTCCGCGGCCCCGCCCCTCCCACGCTAAACCCACTACGCACGGCCGCGTCACAGGCTGCCCCCGACCCCGCCCCCGAGTTCCCGCCCACCCGCTTGGCCCCGCCCCCGGGAGCGCTCCCGCTGGTCCCACGTGGCGGGGGGAGAGCGGGCCCACGCCTAGGACGGGGGTCCCTCCGTGGGATTCGGGTCACTTTGTGGGGCTGGGGTGTGGGACTGGGGTCCCTTGGGTCCCCTTCGTGGGGCTGGGGTCCGTCCATGGGCCTGGGGTCTGTCCGTGGGACTCAGGTCCTCTTTGTGGGGCTGGGGTCCCTCTGTGGGACTCGGGTCCCTTGGGTCCCCTTCGTGGGGCTGGGGTCCGTCCATGGGCCTGGGGTCTGTCTGTGGGACTTGGGTCCCCTTGTGGGGCTGGGGTCCCTCTGCGGGACTTGAGTCCCTTGGGTCCGCTTCATGGGGCTGGGGTCTGTCCGTGGGGCTGGGGTCCCTCTGTGGGACTCGGGGTCCCTCTGTGGGACTCGGGGTCCCTTGGGTCGCCCTGTGGGGCTGGGGTCCTCCCACGGGGCCGGGTGCCGTGGGGCCCTGGTGGGCTGGCAGAGCTCCAGCCGCAGCTCACAGGTGTCATCACTGGCTGCACAGCCAGCAGGGCCCAGTTCTGGCAGTGCCCTGTTGGGGACGCAGCCCCCAGGCACCCACTGCAGCCACCCCATGCGGAGCGAGCACCAGCCTCCACAGCCACTTGCAGCCACTGACACTCATGGGGACCTGGGTGGCCTCATGGATAGAGTCACCCGCTTCCCCAGGTGACAAGTGCCCGCGCCCAGCACCTGTGTCAGCCCAGGTGCGTCTGCCGGGGGGTGCCGTCCTGCAGGGGTGGCTGTGCCATGGAACAGGAGAGAGAAAAGGAAACGTGGAGGGGCTGCTTCCCCACCGTTCCCACCCCACCTTCGCCTCCTGAGCAGGATTCCAGCAGCTGGGAAAGGAGAGGAACAAACAGGCACTTGGGATGAGATGGAGATGTGACCTTGCCAAGAGCTGCTCGGGATTTTGAGCCGCTTCATAGCCGGGGGAAGGAGCAGGTTTTCCGTTTGCTTCCCATGCCTTCCCCTTTGGTCCCTGCCTGTGGATCCGACTCCCAGCTCCTTTTTGGGCCCTGGCAGAAGGGAGCCAGAGGGGTTGTTGTTGTAGCCAGAAATAGCTGTGCACATCCACCCTGGAGCCTCAGGTTTCCTTTTTTCAGGGAAAAAGTCAAAGGGTGAGAGTTCTGTTTGCAGGAGTCCTCACAGGATGGATGGCATCCAGGTACCCCCAGTCTTCATCGGATGGATGGCATCCAGGTACCCCGGAGTCCTCATCGGATGGATGGCATCCAGGTACCCCCAGTCTTCATCGGATGGATGGCATCCCAGTACCTTGGCTGAGGTGGTGGGTTGTGCCCACCCATGCTGCCACCGTCCCCCAGCACTGCCCCCCTGCGCCAGTGCTGCTCCCCAAGGGGCTCCACCAAAAACCTCCCCAAAAGCCCCGGTGGCCACCCAGCTCATTTCCCAGCCGGAGCCCAGGCCTGCACGCTGCCACACTGTCGTCACGCTGTCACACCGCACGCCCATGGGACAGGGCTGGCTGCGGGAGCGTGGGCTGGGGGGCACAGCAGCGTGGTGAGCTGCTCAGCGCCATGCATGCACCCAGCGCCACAGCAGCACCTCCGAGCAGACTGCTGGGAACCGAGAGTGTGGGGAATGTCACCTACAGATGAATTTCAGCTCAGGACTTGATCCCTCTGGACTGAGTTTCCAAGGTTTTCTCCTCCTGGGGTGGCCTGACTTGTTTCAGCCTTAAAGATTTGGGGTAATGACTTTATCACTCTTCTTCCTCCAAATCCTTATGATCACCCTTAATTAAGAGCACGGCTCTGACCCTAATCATTGCCATTGGTAATACCTCAAGCCCTTAAAATTCCTATCTTGTCTCATGGCTTTTGCAGCTCAGCTTTATTATTATTTTTTTTAAATAAATAACGCCACCTCCTGTTATTGCTGTTACAATTTCACAGGCAGCTTTCTCAGGGAAGGAACTTTCCTGCTCGATGCTGTGCCTCCGAGCATCCCTAAGGGATGCTGTGCCATGGGAGAGCTCCAGCCACAGGCTACCCAGTCCTGGTGTCCGTCATAGGGAAGCACCAGTTTGGCCCATTGCATCCCAGGTGGAGCTGGGCTGAGCTGCCTCTTCAGGGCCCGATCCTGTTTTTCCCCCAAAGGCAGCACTCCCCTGCCCCGGGGCTCCGAGTGCTCCGTGGGTTTTGCTGCTCAGGCTCCATCCCAGTGATACATAATGAGGTTTGGCTTGTGTTATATTAATTGCTATTTCTGTGTAAACTGAAGGGGAAAGAAACGTGACATCGGAGCTGTACAGCCTCCAAGGGCAAAAGTAGGATTTGCTGCAAAAGTTGTACTCAGGCTGGGCTCCAGCAACCGCTGCGGTGCGAGGGGACCTCAGGACCATGATTACTGGACTGGCCAGGCCCAGCAGCACCAGTCCCAGGGCCATGTCCCTCTGCCGTCCTGTCCCTGGATAAGGGGCAGACTCAAGCTGGGCTCGTTGGGTGCCCAGCCAAGGTCCAGGGGTGCTGGGTCTCATGATGCTACTGCCCTGTGGCATGTCCCTGCCCCTCACTGCTGGCCCAGGCACAAGCAGGGCAATGGGTGGTGGAGCTGGGGTGATGGGTGCCCATGCTGGGGTGCATGTGCTAGCATGCCTGTTAGGGTGACCGTGCTGTGGTACCCATATTGGGGCTCCCCATGTTGGGGTGCCCGTGATGAGATGCTCATGACAGGATACCTGTGACACTGTGCCCGTGTTCAGGTGACTTTTCTGGGGTGCTCCATGCCAGGGTCCCATATTGGGGTGCCCCATGTTGAGGTGTCCTTGAGGGGATGCCCGTAATGGGGTGAGTGCACCAGATGGCCACACTGGGGTGCCCATGTCGGGGTGCCTGTGCTGGAGCACCCATACCAGGGTGCCCCACGTTACGGTCCCCATGCTGAGGTGCGTGTGACAGTGTGCCCGTTTTGGGATGCCCACACTGGAGTGCCACATGCCAGGGTGCCCATATGGGGGTGCCCTGTCTTGAGGGTGCCCTTGCTGGGATGCCTGTGCCAGGGCACCCATATTGAGGTGTCCGTGTCAGGGTGCCCTGTGCCGGGGTGCTCATTTTGGGGTGCCCATGCTGGGGTGCCTCATGCCTGGGTGTCCTGTCTTGGGATTCCCATAGCAGGGTGCCCATAGTGGGGTGCCCGTGTCAGGGTGCCCTGTGCTGGGGTGCCCGTGGCCAGGTGCCTGTGTTGCTCTGGCCTGGCCGGCAGCCCCCGACCGGCACTGCCCGCCCTGCCGCCCCTGCCCGCCCTGCCCGCCCTGCCGGCGCTACCCGCGCTGCCCGCCCTGCCGCCCCTGCCCGCGCTGCCCGCCCTGCCGGCGCTACCCGCGCTGCCCACCCTGCCGCCCCTGCCCGCCCTGCCGCCCCTGCCGGCGCTGCCCGCCCTGCCGCCCCTGCCCGCGCTGCCCGCCCTGCCGCCCCTGCCGGCGCTACCCGCGCTGCCCGCCCTGCCGGCGCTGCCCGCGCTGCTGCCCCTGCCCGCGCTGCCCGCGCTGCCCGCGTTGCCTCCTGCTCGGTCCCCGCGAGATGGCGCCGGCGGCCCGGGAGAGCCGTGGGGGGGACAGCGGGACCTGCCGCGGGTGGGGGTCCCGAGTGGTGTGCCCCTTGTCGGGGGGCTGGCCGTGACCCGCATTTGGGGGATGGGTGCCCCGCGTTTGGGTGGAGGTGATGGATGCCCCGTGTTTAGGGGATGGGTGCCCCGCGTTTGGGTGGGGGTGATGGGTGCCCTGTGTTCAGATGGAGGTGATGGGTGCCCCATGTTTGGGTGGGGGTGATGGGTGCCCCGTGTTTGGGTGGGGGTGATGGGTGCCCCATGTTTGGATGGGGGTGATGGGTGCCCCACGTTTGGGTGGGGGTGATGGGTGCCCCGTGTTTGAGTGGGGGTGATGGGTGCCACACGTTTGGGTGGGGGTGATGGGTGCCCTGTGTTTGGGTGGAGGTGATGGGTGCCCCATGTTGGATGGGGGTGATGGGTGCCCCATGTTTGGATCACCCACGCTAGGGTGTGGGTGATGGGTGCCCTGGCTGGGTGACGGGTGAGCTGTGGGGCGGGGGCAGCTGGTGTCCCCAGGGGCCAGGCACGGAGCGGGGCACCCAGCCAGCTGGCACTGTGGGGACAAGGGACCCATTCAGGCGGCTGCGTGTGCCATGGCTGCTGTGGCCCCGCAGTGGGCGGCTGGGCTCTGGCACCCTGCTGCACGTGCAGCCGGCACAGCCCCTTGCCCCGACTCTGCCAGCACCTCTGTCCCCCACCCAGTCCCCCCTGGAACAGGGACACAGCCGCACGTGCAGGGACGGTGCCATCCTGGAGCAGGGATGGATCCCAAGGATTAAATACCGCGGCCTCATGCCCCAAAATGCCCCATTTAATTGGTTGCTTGGAATTGGTTGCAAACACTGCCAGGCTGGATTGGGCCGGCCCAGTGAGCTGGGGGTTTGGGGAGCCCCTGGAAAACTGGGTGCTGCGTCCTCCCCATGCACCCAATGGAGCCAGGGTGCTGCAGCCTGGCTGCCCACTGCAGCACGGGCAGGGGGGCTGGGGGCTGCCCAGCCAAGGGGTGCACTGGGGCCAAAAGCTGCCCAACTGCTGAGCCAGCGGCAAGCTGGGAGCCCCAGTGGTGGGGACAGACTGGTGTGGGCTGTGGGTCCCTGTGGGGTCACGGCAGAGGGTCCCCACGCGGACCCCGTGGCCCCGGGAGCTCTCTAGCAGCGTGGCATCTGCTAATGCATGGCAAGGCCATGGCGCCAGGCGATTCAGGTGCCGGCAGAGCCTAAAAGGATGAAATTGGGGCTGGTTTTCCGTGGCACAGCACAGAAAGCTGGCAGGGTTGGGGGGGAGCCGGGGGGAACCCCAGCTCCAGGCTGTGCAGGGGGGTTGGAGCTCAGCACCCCTCGAGCAAACCCCGCTCCAGCCCCATCCCACCCGGCACCCAGGCAGAGCTGGGCTTTCCCGCAGCAATTCAGCAAGTGGCATCGAGCGGGTGCCTGCGTGCCCTCAGGAGGTGCCTGGTCCCCAGATTCTGGGGGGGCTGTGTGTGACGGGGAGCCCTGGGCTCAGAGTGGAGGTGAGAGCCCCCGTTTTGTGCCTGCACATTGCTCCCTGCAGAGGGAAGCCCCTCTGGGGGTTTAACTCCAGGACCTCTGGCTGGGTTGATCCACCACCGGTGTGGGGCAGCAGCCCCCGGGGCCACTCTTGCCCCCCCCAGTTTGGCTCCTGGCTGGGCCCAGGTGCCACCACGTGGTGATTGACTCACCAGCACATGGGCACCCACACAGCCCACGAGCACGGAGCAGTTGGTGGGCGCAGGGGGAGTTTCCTCCTCCCCATCCTCTGCCCGTCCATCCCAGCGTGGTGGTGATCCCCGTGGGAGTGGGATGTGCGGGGCAAAGCCCTTCATCATAGCACCACCCCCTGCCCCACACAGCAGAAGGGGGAAAGCTTCAGGGTGGCTGCAGCCCCAGGTGACAGTGACTGGGGGGGGCTGGCAAGGGCATGGGGTTCACTTGCAGCCAGGGTGGTGCACAGGGAAGGGCAGGAGGGGACAGGCTCAGCGATGCCCTGGTGCAAGCATAGGGTTGGTGTTTGCTGAGTGGGGGGAGAGCTGGGAGGGGGTCATGTCCAGTCAGCACCAGTGTTTTTCCCCCAGCTGGTACTGGTTCACGATGGGGGACCTCTCGGCCGGCTGTGCAACCCTCTGTACCCCCTGAGAACCCCCTGGGCTGAAAGGTGCAGCCGCAGCACCCATGGGGGTAGGCAGTGGGTGCCCGCCAGCCCCAGCAGTGGGGGCGCTGGGGACAGGCAGCAGAGCCCATGTGGGATGTGCAGCTATTGGAGCAAGGGGGACGCAGCCCTCTGGGCGCCGCACACCTGGCCACACTGGGGATGTGATCACTCTGGGCTTGTTCCAGTGGAAACATCCCTGTTAACCTCGGTGGGGTGTGGGTCCAGCCCAGGGGGGCTGAGCAAAGCCGGCAATTTGGCCAGCATCAGCTACGGTGAGTCTGGGATGCTGGCTCCTCACGTGCGGCACTGCCATCCCTGGGCAAGGGCAGCTCCAGTGGTGGCAGCCGTGTCTCACTGGGGAGAAAAGCCCCCCCAAACTGGGCTCAGACAGACCAGTTTCCAGGACCAGACTGGGGACATTCACAACCACGAAGGGCTCTGTCCTCCCCACACCTCTGCTGGCACCAGTGCGGCTGCGGCATCTCTCGTCTATCCCGGTCCCCAGTGTTAATGCAGCTTCTGCATCCTGAGAGGAAACTGTTGCATCATTTTGTTGTTGTGGCAACTGCAGCCGGAGCATCCCCGGAGAGATTTGGCCCAGGGAGCTGTCAGGACAGATGGAAAGGACAGATGCTGCTCCATCATGTGGAAGGGAACTCCCCATCACGCTGCAGGATTGACCCCTGGAAATAAAAATGGGGCTTGGAAAATGGCACGTGGGCCATTTTGCGAGGAGGGGAAGGGAAGCTCTGCAGGGCTGGGCTTGTGTTCGCATTGTCAAACGTCCTGCCCTGTTTCACGGGGCGGCTGGAAGGCTGACAGGGGACCAAGACATGCAATTCCAGCTGGGGTTAAACAGCTTAACTGCTCCACAAACCGAGCTGTTCGACAGGAGCCATTTGAAGAGCCTGACTTTTATTGGTCCTACCACGAAACAGTGAACAGAGCTTGGCTGTGGTCCAGGCTCAGGGGGAGAGGAGGAAAAACCACGCACCACCAAGGGCACCAGTAACCCTGTCACAGGGGAGCCCAGATCAGGAATAAAGAGAAAGATGTGGGCAGCCAGGATGAGGGGAGACTTTTGCAGGGATGGGGGTGTCAGAGTGGGGAGCGGGTGTCAGAGGAAGGAGCTGAGCCTGCCCCCTGGGGCTGTGGACCACCAGCATCTTGCCCTGCTGTTACAGGGGCAAAAGCCCAGGGCTCCAGCTGGAATATTTAATCTGATGGGAACAGACTTGCCCGCATTAACCCGCCTCATCATCCAACTTGTTATTGTCAACTAAATCAGGTCAATACCCAAGATGAGATGTCGCTGGAAAGGGAACTTTCCGGAGGAAGCCATATGCACCTCGAGCCCCTGAGCCCACCCAGGCCCCCACCCCATGGCCAAGCCCCACCCCATGTCACCCACGAAGGTCAATGCACCCAGGAGCATGGTGGGGTGTCCCGCGGGGAGCTGATCCTGCAGCCCCAAGGGGAATAACACCAGTGTGGGAAGGAGCTCAGGAGGTGCCTTTGCACCAGGCTTGTGCAGGGCGTGCTCGGAGCACCGCTTGTGCAAGATGTTGTTGGTGCATCGATGCCCTCCCTGTGTCCCCCCCATGCCCGCAGGAGCCAGGCAGAAGCATGGCCGTGGTCTGGGGGCTGCGCAGCGCTTCCCCGTTCCTCCCTCAGTCAAACCCAGTTTGCTTGGTGGTGGCAAAAAAATTTACTTAGTTCTGAATTGCAGCGGCACGGAGCCGGGAGGTGCAGGCAGTGGCGGGGGATGCAGCGGGGGCAGCCCACCCAGGGGGAGACAGGTACCGCTCCCCCTGCAAACCTCTGCACTGGCCAAACGCAGCAGCCGCCGATGCCGACGCTGGTCTCATGGCGCTGGAGTGGGTGATGCTGGTGGTCACTGCCTGGTACCCCCAAAAAATCAGTGGTCTGTGGAGCCCTGGAAGCACCTGGGGGTCCTGCTGCAGTGCAGAGCCGCGCCGTGGGCAAGCATGGGGCAAGTGGGCAGAGGAGACCCAAAAAAGCCAAATTTTGGGGCTGTCGGAGGGGGCAGAGCAGCCGCCACCTCTTGGGGGCCAGTTCAGCTCACTGCGCCGGCAGCAACC
Source organism: Falco biarmicus (assembly GCF_023638135.1). Classification (NCBI taxonomy): domain Eukaryota; kingdom Metazoa; phylum Chordata; class Aves; order Falconiformes; family Falconidae; genus Falco; species Falco biarmicus. The sequence continues at coordinate 65,239,511 of NC_079291.1, read as the reverse complement.
AAGCCATGGCTGTGCTCACTTCCCTCGCCTCGTCTGGATGGAAAACTTGGCGAGATTGGTGCAAGAAGGATCTCCGGGGTAGGGCAGGCATCACCTGCCAGAAGACCCCAGCGCTGGCGCTGAGCTGGATCCGTCCAGGAAACGTTGTCATTGTCCCTTCCGTCACTCCCCATTAGTAGCCCAGGAGCCCACTTGGGCCACACAAGGACTGTGACGACAAACTGATTAAAGACCAACCTAACGAACTCAAAGAGAATTCTTTAAGCGGAGCCTGCTGTGCCTCGGAGAGCTCCTGCCATGTCTATTTATTTAAATTTAATGGAAGTTTTGTGGTACGCTAATTAAATATGAATTGATTATTTAAGAGGCAGTCAGAGCAGTTTAAGCACTGCTGACTTGATGATTTTAGTGTTTTCTTTAGAAAAACATTCCTTGTTATGTAGCTTTCTGCACGTACGGACATTTAAGGAGGAAAAGAGGGATACAAAGGGAAGAGCGGCCGAGCTGGGACCTGGATGCGCTCCTGGATGAGGGAGCAGCAGCAGGGACAGGAGTGGGGACATGTCCCAGGGCGAGGTCGGCGGCGCAGGGCTCTGCACCCACCTCTACCCAACAGTGGCTCGTCTCGGTGGAGGACAGCGACCTGTTGAAAAGCACAGATGTTAGACCATGCACAGAACACCTCGCCAGGAAATATCCCGCTCCAGCACGCAGCGCTGCCGGGATACGTTTCAGGCACGGTGCATCCCCCACCTGCCCACGCGGCGCCACCAGGGTAACAGGAGCAGGAGCATGGCGCCTGTGACCCAGGCCATGATGCTGCTTTTCAGCCCAAATATTGGGCGTCTCCGTGCGTTGTCAAGGCGGAGGGAGCGGGATCCCGAAGGACTCGGCAAAAGCCCGCTGGGCTCTGGTGGCCTTGCCTGGCCCCAGAGTTGTAGCCCAGCACAGGGGGAGAGATGTCGTTACAGCAGAGCAGGGACACCGTGGGCTGGTGCGGACCCTGGCACCGTGGCAGGTGGCCCCCCAGCCTCCCCAGCACGTTTGCAGCTGACCCACATCCTCTCCATCAGGGGAAAAGGGAGATGAGATTAGTACGTGGGGGGCAACAGCCAGGAGAGACAGATGGCAAAAGCATCCTGCCCCGCGCCGTGTTTACCGATCCTGGGCTGAGAAAGCGAGAACTTGAGCGGGGTGTCCCCAGCCCCCCGCTTCCAGCACAACTTCCACCGCTGCTTTGGTGGGGAAAGGCCGGCTCCTTCCAGAAGCTGTCGGCAGGACGCGGGAGCCGAGCTCAGGCTCAGCAATGCCGGCCCAGGCTGCGAGCGCTGCCTTGGGATGCTCTGGACCCACAGGGAACTCATCCCCAGCAGACGCGGGATGCTCCTGTCCCACCAGGATGCTCATCCCCAGCAGATGCAGGATATTCCTGTCCCACAGGGATGCTCATCCCCAGCAGACGCGGGATGCTCCTGTCCCACCAGGATGCTCATCCCCAGCAGATGCAGGATATTCCTGTCCCACAGGGATGCTCATCCCCAGCAGACGCGGGATGCTCCTGTCCCATCAGAATGCTTCTCCCTGGCAGATGTGGGATGCTCCTGTCCCACAGGGATGCTCATCATCGGCAGATGTGGGATGCTCCTGTCCCATCAGGATGCTCATCCCCAGCAGATGCGGGATGCTCCTGTCCTGCAGGGATGCTCATCCCCAGCAGACATGGGCTTGCTGCTGCTTTTCCAGCCCTCAAATGGAAACCCGCATGTGGCATGCAATCCCCCCGCTCCAGTGGGCGTGGGGTGGGAGCGGGGTGCAGTGAGGCTGTTGGTGCTGCAGTGGCGTTGGGTGCTCTTCCCTCAGAACCACCTGCCACCAAGCTGAGGGCTGGAGAGCCCCGAGGCACTGGGCACTGCACCCATGTGCCACAGCCTGAAAAATCACCTGCTGGGATGGCAGCGGCTGCTTTTGAGGGCTCCCAGCCGACCCGGGGGTGCAGGTGCTTCACCTGCTGGAGCTCTGAGCCCACCACCCCCACTGGAAACACTCCTGCCCCCGCACCAGGGCTGAGACTGGCAGCTGTGGTCGGCTCCAACTGCTGCGACGCAGCGATGATGGCAGCTCCTGCGGTCCTGCTGAGACCTTCGGCACGGAGCCTGCCCCTTCTTGGGGGGATCATGCCCGTGTGCACCACCAGGACCCTGGGGCGCCGCAGGTGGGCACACACCCTGCCAGGAGCCGGTGTCACCACCGAGGGTGGCTGAGTCAGTGGTGGGCGTCGGGGTGCACCGTCCCTTTGCCAAGGTGCCAGCGTGGGGCGAGGTGACCCCGGTGTCGCCGGTGGGTGGGAATCCTGCGTCGGCCACCGCGGCTGCACCTGCCGGGGTCCCCAGTGCCGCAGCTGGTTTGGGGGAGCTGCGGCAACGCTTCCTCCGGCTGGGATTTTCTTGTCCCCACAAGCGGAGGAGCCCCAGCAGCAGGAGGCCCCCATGTCCCACCCCACCATGGGGCTGTGTCCCTGTCATGCGTGGGGATGGGGCACCGGGGCTCTGCCTATAGCTGGAGGGGGACAGCGCCTGCACCCCAGAGCAGGGTGGCAGGGCACCCAGATGTCCCTGCACCCCACCCAGGTGTCCCTGCAACCCAGGACAGGGTGGCAGGGCACCCAGGTGTCCCCAAACCCCAGGGCAGGGTGGCAGGGCACCCAGATGTCCCTACACCCCACCCAGGTGTCCCTGCAACCCAGGACAGGGTGGCAGGGCACCCAGGTGTCCCCAAACCCCAGAGCAGGGTGGCAGGGCACCCAGATGTCCCCGCAACCCACTCAGGTGTCCCCGCAACCCAGGACGGGGTGGCAGGGCACCCAGGTGTCCCCACACCCCACCCAGGTGTCCCTGCACCTCAGGGCACCCACAGGTCCCCAAACAAGGGACATCAGCACCCACAGACCGCACCGGCAGGGGAAGCTCTGGCCTGACGTTATCGCTCAGCTTTTATCGCCCAGCTGCGGACACAGCTGGGCACCTACAGAGATGCCAGGGGACATCATGGCCTCCTTGCACAGTCCTGCTACCGGGTTACGCTGGGTTGTAAGGCTGTAGTTGCCTTAGGGAGCAGCAGCTGCCGGGCCCCCTATCGCTGCTCTCTGTGCCTCCGTTTGTGGGCGATGGACCCTGGTGCCCCGGCCCCGCCAAAAGATGCACCGATTGACACGCGGGTGCTGCCCTGGTGCGAGGCCGCGGGCTGGGGGTCCCCATCCCCCACTGAAGCTCCTACCTGGAGCCACATGGAGCCCCTCGGGTGCCCCCGGTTGAGTCACACGCGTCTTGTGAAAAGCTCATGCTGTCACTTGTGCGAAGACTTTGCACCAGCAGCCACGCGGCACATGGGCATGTTCTGTTGCTTTAGTGACCTCGATGTTGCACGGGGCGCGCCAGCCTTGCACGGCCACCCAAGCGCTGTGTGCCAGCCTCGTGACATTGCATGGGGCACACCAGCCTTGCACAATCCTTCGAATTCAGTGCGTCAGCCTTGCACCCTCACATGGGCTGCTCCAGCTTTGCACGGTCACCCAAACACTGCATGCCAGCCTTGTGCCGTCACGGGGAGGGTTCCAGCCTTGCACTGTCACATGGCGCTCCAGGCTTGCACGGCCACCGGAGCACTGCGTGTAACGCTTGCACTGTCACATGGGGAGCTCCAGCCTTGCATAGCTGTGTGAGTGCTGTGTGTGACCCTTGCACTGTCACACGGGGTGGTCCAGCCTTGCACAGCTGCATGAGTGCAGTGTGCAAGCCTTGCACTGTCACACGGGGCATTGCGGCCTTGCACGCCCACCCAAGCGCTGTGTTCCAAGTAGTGTTACAGCTTTGCACGCCCACCTGAGCACAGCATGCAAGCCTTGCACTATCACATGGAGTGTTCCAGCCTTGCACTGTCACACTCACGTGGGTGTTTTACCCTTGCACAGCCGCCTGAGCATGGTGTGCAAGCCTTGCCCTATCACATGGGGAGCTCTAGCCTCACACTGTCACACTCACACAGGTGTTCCAGCCATGCACTATCACACATATGTTCCAGCCGTGCACTATCACACGCATGTTCCAGCCATGCACTATCACACAGGGTGTTCCAGCCTTGCATGGCCACCTGAGCACAGCATGCAAGCCTTGCACTATCACAGGGGGAAGCTCCAGCCTTGCTTGCACTGTCACACTCACACGGGTGTTCCAGCCGTGCACTATCACATGGGGTGTTCCAGCGTTGCATGGCCACCTGAGCATGTGGTGCAAGCCTTGCACTATCACATGGGTGTTCCAGCCGTGCACTATCACACTCACACATGTGTTCCAGCTGTGCACTATCACACTCACATGTGTGTTCCAGCCGTGCACTATCACACGTGTGTTCCAGCCGTGCACTATCACACGTGTGTTCCAGCCGTGCACTATCACACTCACACGTGTGTTCCAGCTATGCACTATCACACGGGTGTTCCAGCCGTGCACTATCACACTCACAAGTGTGTTCCAGCCGTGCACTATCACACTCACACGTGTGTTCCAGCTATGCACTATCACACGTGTGTTCCAGCCGTGCACTATCACACTCACATGTGTGTTCCAGCTATGCACTATCACACGGGTGTTCCAGCCATGCACTGTCACCTCCCCGTCACACACACGCGTGGCCCCGCAGCCCGGCCGTGCTACGCGTGTGCAACGTGCTGGCCTCGCCCCGTCGCGCCCCCGGGGGTTTCCAACCGGTGCCCGACCGCAGCGCCCCAGCCCCGCGCGAGCCCCCGCCGCGCGTGACACCACGCGCGCCCCCCCCCCCGCGCGGGGGCGCGCGGGTGTCACGCGCGGCGGGGGCGCGCGCGGGGAGGGCAGCTGAGGACAGGGGGGAGGGAGCGTGAGGCCGCGCCCCCCCCCTCCCCGCCCCCCCCTTCCCTCCCTCCCCTCCCCGCGTCTGGCGCGTCGGTCGGGCCCGGCCCGGCCCGGCCCCGGCGCCTCATTGTGCTTTGCCTCACGCCGGCCCAAGATGGCGGCGGCGCCGGAGAGCCCCGCGAGCCGCTAACGACAATAGAGGGAGGCTGAGGGGGAACGGGCGCCCCCGCCGGTACCGGCCTCCCCTCCCCGCCGCTCCCCCCCCCTCCTCCTCCTCCCCTTCCTCCCTCCCTCCCCGTACCGCCGCCTCACCTCGCACACGCCCCCCGGCCGGGCCCGGCCGCCACACCCCACCCCGGCCGGCCCCTCTAGCATGGTGCGGGGCCGCCGCCGCCTCCTCCTCCTCCTCCGGCTGCCGACATGGGCGAGAGGCTGGAGCTGCGGCTGAAGTCGCCCGTGGGAGCCGAGCCCGCCGTCTACCCCTGGCCGCTGCCCGTCTACGTGAGTATGGCCCCGGCCCCGGCACCTGCCCTGTCAGCGCCGCCCGGGCCCGGCCACCCGCGGCGGCCCCCAGCCCCTTCCCCCCCTCAGCGCTCCCTGTCACTTGTTAATCAATCTGTTAATGCGTCCCCTTCCCGGCAGCGGGAGTAATTGGCGTTATTTCCCCGGGAACGGGAGTAATTGGCGTTATTTCCCCGGGAGCGCTGGCCGGGCGGGAGCCCCCCCGGAGCGGCGGGTGGAGGGTGAGGGGCTGCCCGGCCCGGGGCGCCGCCGCCGCTCTCCTGCAACTCAAATCCCCAATTTCTTTTTATAATTGGTTGACTAAACCGAAGGGCGGGGAGGAGGAGGACTGGTTAATGAAAAGTTTTCGTCTTTTCCTCAGCTGGTGTAACTGGTTAATAACCAGGGCTGCTTCCAGCGGGGTGGCGAGGAGGGGGCTCCCGGGATGGTAAACATCGCCCCCATCACCCACGGCTGCGGGTGGTCGGGGGGCACCCCCCCCCCTCGTGATATGTGGAAATAATCAAGAGAAGCGTTAATTGCGGGGAGGTTAATTGAGTGTCGGTGCTGCTGCTGCCGCCTCCCTCCAACGGGTGCCCTTGGAGCTTCTCTTTTATTTCGGCTGAACAAGAATTCAAGTCAGGTTTGTCAGTTGATGGCAGCCGTAATCCGCATGCTTCCCCAGAAAATGTCACTTGTCCCCGCTCGGTGACACGAGCCGCCGTTTTTCTCCAACTTGCCTGACTTTTTTTCCTGCCTCTCCCGAGCCCCGGGTGGGAGATGTGTGACCTTGATAACAATGTCCATGTGCCAATGGGCGAAAATCTCACGAGAGGCGAAAGGCGTCGGAGGTTTTGCCTTGGTGTTTTTCTAACGCCTGCAGGGTTTGTACCAGCCCTTGGACGATTTTCCACTCTTAACTGTTGGTAGCACCTCTGAGAGCAGTTCGTGAAAGGAAAAAAAAAAATCTCTCTGTTTTACTTGGCCTGGGTGCTGTTGATGATCCCTTGTGTTTCAGGCTTTGCTCTTGTACGTGTGCTGCTGCGCGGGGAGAACATGCTGGGACACACAGGCTGGGGCGGCTGATATTGTTGCTCGCTTGGCAATCGTGACGCGCTTGTGTGTGAATGATTAGAAATATATTGCTTGTGGCAGGGGAGATGGCTGCGTGTTCGTATCTCCTGCCTGCCTTTCGGTGCTGTTGCTTTATCTATGGTTTCCCAAACATCCTCCATGTATACTGGCGTGCTGTTTTCATCGGCTGCTCCCGGCGCTGGAGCCTCCAGCACACGCTGGTTAATGCAGCCTTTCCTGTTTGGGCAGCTCTGTCATTCGTGTCTGTGTGTGTTCGCGGGCGCGGGCTCTGCTTAAATTGACAGAAACTGAAAGTATAACGATGTCCAGTTCGGTTTTCTTCGTGTGGCCAATTATTAACTTGCATCTCCGAGCAGGTTGCGTGAAGCATAGGTTAAAGATTACATAGGTTAGGGATTAATCTGGAATGAAGGAATGGTTTTATGTAGATTCATAAAACTTCCTACAGGCTTAACAAATAACCCTCCTCAAACTGTAACCTCAAACACCCCCACCCCGCCTTAAAACGTGTGTTTCAGTGCTGCTTTTTGCAGCATGGGAAGTAAGGGTTTAGTTAATTTAGGAGAACCTGGGCAGCCGCTTGTGAAGATGGCACGGTACATAGAATTTCTTTCCCAGTGAATGAGAAGTACAACGGGCCGGGATGCTTATCCACATGTGCTATGTGCATGTGTTAAGGAAAACTGTACATCCTGCTGTTAAACCGGCCTCTTTGTGTTGCAAATTTTTCCACAGTAATACAGAAGCGGATGGGTCATCTGGAGCCAATCAATATTCTGTTCTGCAGTTTTGGTGGAAAGATCACACCGCGTATTAGAGAAGCGTGCGACTGCGAGCGTGGGCATGCAGGCACACACACGCACGCCGCTTGCGGCTCTGGCCTTTGCAGCAGCGGATGAACTCTGGAGCTTTAGAAATAAATCCTTCTCTCTGTACACGGCAGCGTTTGGCCTGCTAACATTGTACTTTGCTGAACTGTAGACTTTCTTTCCCTCGTTGGCTCAGCCTTGAGTTGGCAGCAGGGTATATGTACCGTTGTGGTTTCAGAGCTCAGCTCTGTTTGACGTAAGCAGAACATTTCTTAGTTTCACCACTCTTTCTGCTGCTTGGTTCCTAGGAAGCAAGGTGGGATACCTGGAGGGGGGGGGTGGCGGGGGGAAACCACTTCAAGTAGTTTTATTTAGCAGCATTCTCGGTGCTTCCTGTTGTATGCCGTGAGATATATTTTCCAAAGGGAGCTGGAGAGAAAGGGGAGGGGAGGCTTGCAGTCCTCGCTAATTATTTTTGTGGAGAGCGCCAGGAACGGCAGGGAATCATCTTTCCCAACATTAGAGGCCGAGTGGTATTGTAGACCTGCTGCTTGATGAGCACTGCTGCGTGATGTAACCCTGCATTGAGTAACTTGGCTATTTTTGTGCTCTTACTACATCTTAAATTAGCGGCATCGGTATTGCTGTGTAAAAGGCTAAGGGTCTAATCTCTCGTATTAATGGATGCCTGGATTAATAACGCATCTATTTACTGCAGGAACGCTGCTTATTTCATGTATAATAGGAAAAGTGGGGTCTCCTCAGACTGCTGAGTTTGCATAATAGCTCAGCTGACAAACTGGTGCTTGTTGGGATGCTAAAAGAGCCTGGGAGGGTGATGTGAAACATGTATTTCCCTACCAGTCTAATTAGGGCCGTGGGAGGAGAGAGCATTGGTGTTGCAGATACAGCCTCCCACTGGCTTACATACAAAACTGAAAGTATGACTCTTTCCCCCGCCTTCTGCTTTTCTCAAAGGAAAGGCCACGGTTTCCTAATGAATACATGGTGAGCAGTTCTGTCCGTAGCACACTGTGATGAGTAAGTTGAATAGTGCATGGTGAGTAATCTCTCCTCATGACTCACAAAATATTTTCTGATGTTGACCTCTGTTTTTATGAGTGCCCTGCTTAATCAGAGCTGAAGTGAGTTTATTCTTTTGTATGCTGCTTAGCTCCTTGACTCCCACATACCTGCCCCATTTTTTTGTTTGCGTTAGGTTGTCAGAGACCAGTGATACTGCGTTAAAAATTTTGATTTTTCGTATCGGGTGAGGTACGGGCCTGGATAAAGGAAATGCGTAATGTGCTCAGATGGGCGAGGAGCAGAGTTAATGGATCTAGGTCGTCTTAAATAGGCTAATGCTGACAGGGGATGGCATTTGTAGTCATCCTTCAGGTATTGATGTGCACGACTTGGTACTCATTACTTAGATCTGATGGATACAAGGGCTGAAGTCCCCTTGTAGTTCTAAGACTTGCAGATATTTAGGCTTATTCCAGAGAACTGTCTTTTAAATTGGTTCACTCTCTTGTCTCTGGCTTTTACTATAGTTAAATCTGAATATTTATTAGGTTTAACGGTGGAGTTTTTTCATATCGTGATAAGCTCTGCTTAATCTGTGAGGTGTCTGAGGTTGCACTTTGAACTTCTCTTGACAACAGTTCCTGCTTAAGGAGTCCCAGCCTACGGGGGTGTGTGTGTGTGTAAAAAGGTGTCTGGGGTAGAGTTTTTGTTGTTGTTCTGTTTTGTTTTTATATTGTGTTTTTGGTTTTTTGCTGTGTTTTGTGGGTTTTTTGTTTGTTTGTTTTTTTTTTTATCTGCATCAGTTCCACAGTCTGGTCTGGTCTGGTTCTGCTGATGTATCTCTGGGACCAGCGAGGGTTTGCTTGCACACGGAACTGAGCAACAGGAGGCTTCAGAGCTGCTGAAGCTAATTGTCACCAAAACTGATGTTTGCTGAACTGCACCCTATTGCAAATGTATGTGTTTGTGAATGTGGAAGAGCCTGTTTTCTGGTACCGTGTGCATCAGTAAGGGAAGACTGTGGTTCATTTATCTCCTCCTTTAGGCTTGCCCTGAACGGGTCTGCAGCGTGATCACAGTGTCAGTGCTGACAAAGGGGGAACGGGGAGGCACAGCCAGGTGATGAGAGAGGGGAGGTGACACGGGTGTTGGCTTTGAGTGGCTGATGATGGTGTGGCACCGTGTCCTTCACCCAGCTGGCTGCAAATGACTCGCTGCCTGTCACGTTAAATAGTGTGCACATCCTTTCAAGTTTCAGAATTGGGCATCTGCTTGTCTTGCCTTGCTCTTTTCGTGTGGTAGGCCTTCCTGTTGTTTGCCTGCTGAATAGCGTTTCCCCAAAAGACAACTGCAAACCCTTGTGTGAGTCAGGTTTGTGTGTGTTGTGTTCCCCCATTCCCTGGTTGACTCGTTAGGCATTTGTGTTGTGATAGTGCCTGGGAATCGTCCTGCAGCCCTGGCTGCTGACGGGCAAGCTGCTGTGGATCCCAGTAAGGTTACGCTCTGGGTCTTTTACCAGTTTTGATCCTGTGTTCCAGCCTGGAAATCTCAGGCCCTAGACCCAGTCCCAGGAGGGGACAGTCCTGGCTGTGCCGTTGTGCACATCTTACCAGGGTGCGGTACCTCTGCCGTGCGCTGCTGAAGCTTAAGCCTCCAAATTAGCAACAGTGACAATAAGTCTGGTTTGAATAATTCATTGATTTGTCTGTGTTCCTCCTCTTTGCTGCTGACTTTCCACTCAGCTGTAATGGCAAAAAATTCTCGTTGGCTAATTGGGTGTTGTCAGAGCATCGCCCTGCAGCTGTAGGAGAGGTGTGTGTGTGCCTGCTACCGAGGAGTGATGGGATACAAGCTTGATAATACTGGACTTTGTACAGGTGGAAGGGAGCAGGGTGTGAGTGTGTGTGTGTGGTGTGGGGTTGTTTTGTTTTCTTTCTGTTTTTGTTTTTTTTTTTCACCCCCTCCCTCCACCAGTCCATACAGCTGATACCATTCTGTCACTAAAGGAATGTGCTGCACACAAAAAGCTCAAGGGCAGGCAGTGATAATGAAAATCACAGCCCAGCAGGGAGTGTCACCTTTGAAATTAAAGATCAGCGGTAGAGATGAATAACAAACCTTGTTTAAGAATTTAGTGCCTTTTTCTGTGTGTGTCACTCAGCGTTACTGGGAATAGTTTTTCTGATGACTAGCTTTGACTTCTCAGACAGTGTGAGGTAGGTGTGGGAGCCGTCGCTGAAGCTGAGTGCCATGGCACGGAACGGTAAGATCCATTTAGGAAGAAACTGGACCTAAACTGGTCTCTGCTGTGTTGCGCCTACCCTGTTGGAGCTGCAGGCCACTGCTGAGGGGTGGTCCCCTGTCTCCTTTCATCAGCCACTTGCTCTCGCTGTTTCCCCTGCACGGATCCAGCCCTGCCCTTACTACAGGCTCCATTACACTCTGGCGGGATGAGCTGATGGAAAGCAGTTCCACGTTTTGCACTTGCGTGTGGTTTTTCCCTTGGATGGATCCGTGCTGGAGGGAGAAGGTAGGGTGCCGGAGCGAGAGCATGGTGAAGCTGCCCCATCAGCTGCTGCCTGCAGTTCCAGGCGTGGTGGCAGACCCTCTGCTGTGCTGCAGTGGAGCTGTGTGTGGGGCGGCTCTGTGAACTGGATCGCTGAAAATATCTGGGCTGGAAAAAAATGTTCCAGTGTTTTCACAGCCGCCCTGATCTGTAATCTGACTCATGCTGCCTTCCCAGGGCAGCGGTGCTGGTACAAAGGAGGGGGTGGTGAGCAGGGGAAACTGTTGAGCTGACTTTGCCAGGCAAAACCTCCTCACACCCTGAGTAAGCGCCCAGAAATTCGGCAGTGGTGGCAGAGGTTAGGGGATTTTCTCTGATTTAAGAGATGCTGTCGATGCAGCTTGTTGGGAAATGTTTGTGGGGGATGACTAATTGCTTATAGAAACTTCTCTAGTAAAGAACAGGTTTGAAAACTTCAGCAGACTTCCGATTTCTCAACACCCCTGTACCCTCCCCAGTTCTAAACCGACATGGAGTGGGGAAGAGTGAATAGTGTACAACTGGGAAATAATTGACTTGGTAATTTCAAAAGTACTTGGGTTTCTCTACTGCCCAGCAAAAAACCAGAAGCAACGACAGAGTTGGCACAGTTACATCATTTTTTCTGTGCTTTTCTGCTCACACAAATGCCAAAGGAAGCCCAGCTATGTGCTGTTGGGAGGTGAGGTGGCCTCACAAGGTGAGGAAGACCATAACTGTACAGCGTTTAATTGTGCAGCACGTGGTTATTACAGAATAGCAGTTTTCTTCTGGGCTTTACCCTTTGAAGTATAACTTGCTACGAGTGACAATTGGTACTTGTTCAGTTTTCAGACTGGCTTTTGTTCAAAGCTCTGACCCATTGGATGCAATGTAAATCATGAGTTCAGTTAACTTACACTTTTTTCCTTAGTATTTCTGTATGAAAAGTGAAAGTTGTCTCTTACAGTGCATCTTAAGACCGCAGTAGTCTTTATTTTTCATATCACTGAATTATCTGAAAGGTAACACTTGAAAGACAGAGTAGCTGTTCAGGATTTCTTGCCCTCCCCCCAACTTCTATCAGCAGATGAGTGTGGATTAATGTTCCTGTTCTAGCCAAAGTTCCAAACTAGGATAATTCAAATTTATCTACCTAAAATTCACCCATCAGTTACAGTCGGACACAGTATTGAAAGCTTTTAGTGTGCCAAGGGAAATCCGTGCCACCACATGCAACTCCAACTCTTGTCCTTCATGGCAGCCTTAATATATATGGAGATGATTATCCTTTCAAGTCTCAGATATGTGACTGAATTGTGTTTCTTCTGGGAATTTAGGCAAAATATCTTACCTCTTGGTATGCAAGATTTATGGGAAATTTAATCACCCTTCTCCCCAGACATCCATATGTCTACTTTTGTACTCTTCCTTCTTTCTTTTTCCCCTTTCATACTGCCTTGCTGCCTTTTTTTTTTTTTTTCTTCCTGCTTTCAGTTAACCTTTGAGTGCCTGACTAAAGCTTTTTACTGTAATGATCAAGACAAGGACCGGAGGTGGGGTGCTTTTTGGTCCCTTACAGTGTATTTATCACAGATTGATAATAATAAAGTTTCTCAACATATTTAAAATATTTTCGCTTAATTTATTTTCTCCTTCCTAACAGAACGATCCAGATCCACAGAAGCAGGACAAGTTTGTATTAGGAATTGTGAACAAAATATATGTACTTTTGTAGTAATTATTAAAGATAAGACAAAACTAAGAGGAGCAAGAAAGAAAACTGAATATAGGAAGATATTGGCCACATGCTGCTATAGATGTCAAATTGAGTAGGTACTATTTTTAGAGCATAGGAAGAGGGTGAGTATATTTTACAGCAGGAAATGATGGCTTCATAGATATGAACAGATCTATGAATAACAAGAAAGTTCCTGTTCTGAGTATTTTGTTTTGTCTCATTTCATGAGTGAATGAGAGTTTCCTAAAAATCTGCACTGAAAGAACTTTTCAGTGTTGGATTAAAAGTTGGAGGGACAACTGAAAACAGACTTAGGGAGCATTGGGAACTTTAAAAAAACCAAGGCACTGTGGAAAATTCTGAATAGCTTTCTTAGTAAAAATTAATGGATTTTAATACCGCTTCTGCAGTTGAGAAACTTTCTGATATTTTTTGTGTAGCACCAAAGGGCAGTTTCCTGAGGTTTTGGTGTCAATTTGCCGTTTACTTCTTCGAGCTCAGCAATATTATTAGTGTTTGACTTGTGAAATTCTAAAAAGCTTGAGCTTTCAAGACGGCTTTTTCTTTCCCCGGCTGGATTTCCACAGGGTTGCAGGTGATTACCTCTTGTTTGCATATCTGTTGGCAACAAAGCCCTTCGGTACTTGAGCTACGAGGTGCTCCAGCACAGGGTGGCCGCTGACCCTGGGAAGCTGGGGATTGGGGTCTGCCTGGGTCCGGCCGCTGCTTGTTAGAACAAACAGTCATTTGCAACACACTGTAGGGTTGTTCACAGGTCTTTAAAATGGAAGCTTTTAGAAATGGTTGGCCCTTGGAATTTCATGTGTACTGTTCAGAGGCTGCACTGGATGTGGCTTGTAGCACTGCTCTGCAGCACAAGTCGAAGCTTATGGGGGGGAAAACTGTAACCATTCATATTTTTCTTCTGTACCTCACAAAGCATCTTTCTTTAGGCGCTCAGTAGGCTTCAGAAAGATTACAGGGTTTTATTGCTAACTTCTGTTCTGTAGAATATTTATGCTTGTTAAGTAGGAGCAAAATTTCTGAGCTGTCCAAGGCTGAATTATCTTTACAGAATGTAAAGGCGTTGCTTAAGATGTTGCTTTCTCACCCAGGATGCCCTTGGCCTGCCAGTTTTCCTTGCAGGAGGTGGGGATCAGCAAGTGCTGACCCAAGGGCCAGGGTGTGCCACGAGCTTCCAGCACCCACCAGGGCTGCAGGAAAGCTGTGGGCTTGGGAAGGATACGGTCGTCAATTTCAGCAACAGCGATTTTAGGACCGGCTATTCGTTTCTAGCAGCAGCAACCCTTTGCATAGGTTTCACATAAAGGTTTGTTTCTGGCGGCGTGGATGTGTATGGCTGTTTTCTTTTCTGCTTCCCCCCCACCTCTCCAGTTAGTGCTAGTGGAAGGGTTATTTCTTCATTAATGGTTAGGTGACAGTTTGAAACTGATATCTCTGCAGGCAGAAATAACTCTTCCCATCTCTGTCCACTTGCTGTTGCGTCTAAGCTGCCCTTACCCTTACTACGCTGTGGTGAGCTGATCTGGTTGAAAGATAATTACACCAAAATACCGAAAATGTTTGGTTTTAGCTTGGGCCTCCCCTGACTTGGCCATGTGCGCACGCACAGACACCACTGGCCCAAAGCGAGAAGCAGCTCTCAGGGAAGCAGTGGCAAGGCAGGTGGCTGCATTGGCTTAAACTGGGTGAAATGATGGTAGGGCCGCCTGCCTTGTTGATTCGAGTGAAAGCCCAGTAGTCCGCTCTGTCCCAGAAAAAGCAAACACTGGACTCTTTCGCATGTACACATAGTGCTGCTTCAGCCACTGGGATCGCTACGGCATCCGCGTGCTCCCTCCAGCTGTCGTACTGTGGGAACAGTTTGTAATTGCCTAAAACTTAACTGAAAGGGCAATAGGATATACCAATGCAAGGCACCGGTTTACCAACATAATTGTATTCCCCTATGTATTCCAATACAGACATTTTGGATATATATATATATTTTTTTTTTAACTAGTCTGTCTGTTTGCATAATAGAACTATTACTTACTAATGTCAGGGCTGTGTCTGCTTTGCACAGACTAAAGCCAGTAGGTCATCCTCCTGTAACTGTCCCATGTGGATGTTGCCTTAGATGCTCCAGCAGAGTGATTGCATGTTAATATATTTATACAGACCCTCCTACACACTATCATGGGAACCGTTCCCTCTTGCATTTGTGCAGTGTCCGTAGCAACAGTTGGAATCACTGTGTGGAAAGGCAAAATGGTTTGATTGTGGTTTAGGCAGCCAAGTGAAAGTGCGAGTCCCTGTTGCAACCAGATCTACAACTGTCTTGTCTAGAAGTTCTGGATCACCTGTACTCATGCTTTATAAGGATTACCTGGAGCAATTTGGATCATCTTCTTTAATGCCTAGTTCCTTTGTTAACTCAGTAATTGAGTATATTTTGGATCTTGGACCACACTTTTTTTTTTTTTTTTCTTTAAAAATCCTTATGTAGTTGTTAAGGAGGCTATAATGCTCTCCGTGTTTTCCATTTAGTTTTGTGTGACAGTAAACTTAATAGCTACTGAAACTACATCAGCCTTGTCTGCTCACTTGCGTTGTGGGAGATGGGTTTCAAAATGCAGCCTTGGTAGCTCTTGCTTCCCCTGCTGCTTCTCTGAGGCTGGGAGGAAAACAACAGACAAGCTGTCCTCTGCAGATCTCTTTTTATACGTGCTAATATATATGTATATTTGTGAATGTCCTTATACTTTCTTGATGAATGGAACGACAGTAATTGGGTGCTTCAAAGAAGACTTGGTCCTCATCTCACCTGCAAAGCACAAATTTTCTTACCTTGTTGCTGTGGAAGCTGAATGACACAGTCTTGATTTGGGGTAATATTAAATGAAGTCTAGCTGTACAATATATGAAATATTGCACAGCGCAGGCTTTCCCTTTTCCTTACCCAAAGTGTCACTAGCATTTGAGCATGAGGCAAAGACGTTAAAATGCGAGGTGATTGAAGGCACTAGCTGGCAGGGCTGCAGAGCCAGAGATCTTTCCTCTCGTGCAGCTGGCCCGCAGGCAACTCTTTGCTGCTGTAGCAGCTGGAAGCACTTTGCTTTTGGCTTTTCATAGGCTCTTGTCAACCGCTCTTTGCAGGTGTATTGAATATGGAGGTGCTCTGGACAAAGAAGCTTTACTGGTGAATCTTTCTAGACAAGGTGTAAATTAAGTTAAACCCTGGGGGAAGAGGAGCGCAAATTTGTGACAGGCTGAAGGCAGTGGTTTTGAGGGCATCCATGTGCCATGCAGAATGCTGGATGCTTTCCTGGTTCCTGTGGGGATGCTGCAGCTGCAGTAGCTCACATTGCCTTTCTTGGTGTCTAGAGAAATGCTTATCATCCTCCACAGATGGAGGAAACCTAGGGGACATTAAAGAGGCACTTGTCCCACTAGCCTTGTGCAAGATTGATTAGCTTTTCCTAATCCATCTTTTTGATCTCTGCTAACCATCTTGTCTCCAGCTGTAACATCATCTCCTCTGGATTTATGGACCACTGCCTGGGGAGAGAGCTGCCACTACAGGCAACCAAGCTGTTCTTTAAAACCAGGGGCTAGTGAGACTGACCTCTTTTTGTTTTGCGAGTTAAGCAGATCATGTGTTGATCAGAATTCCGTAACTCAAAATGACTTCTGTTGGTGTTTAGTACTTGGGAGCCGGTGTTACTTAGTGGAAGTACTGGAAGTAGAATGGTATCTAAAGACAATCGCTAAGAGGTATATGAGTGTTGCCATTGATTTATTTGTAACCATCTTGTTTCGGGTTTTGTTTTCTTTTAATTGTTTGGATTCATTAGGTGGACAGCGAAAGGCTTGTAGGAAAAATCTTCCTCCTCCTTCACAAATGCTTGGCTGCAGCTTGTTTGCACATTCCTGAAGAGCTGCTTTGGCCATCCAGGCTGTTTTTGGGGGCGTAAATGTGGTCTAACTAAACTGGCTTTGCAAAGGTAAGAACTGCTTTTGCTGTGGGACAGTTTAGTCTCAGGCAGTCAAAGCTATGCATAAAAATGTTCCTATCTATGAGGAGCAGATAAGGAGTCTTGGAGTTCTGCGTATGGTGCTTTGAGAGCTACTGGTTGAAGGCGCACGAGCTGTATTTCTGTTTTCAAGATCCCATCCAGATTTTCAAATCGTTTGTTCTCCTCTCAGGTTTGCAGGCTTGGGCTTTTTTGCTACCTTTAGTGTGTAGCACTGTGCAGACTGATCGGATCTCACAAGGATCCTGCTCTGCGTGGGAGGAAATGAAGTTTAGTGTTCCCCCCTGAGCCCCAACTTACACTTATCCCCGAGGAGAAGCATAGTTTCATAAGAAGGACCTAAATTTAAGAGGGTGTAGATTTGGAAGGGCACTAGGGTGTTGTTCCTTGCTTCAGGCAATGATGGCAGACCAATTTAATTGAACATGTTCTTTGTGTTTGAGGAAGAAACATATGTTTAAATGTATTGCTTTAGGTTAGAGGTTCACTTTAGAGTATGAATTGTTGCACTGTGAGATAACTAGTCCTGCACAAACACACCTGAGAGGATACAGTACTGGAATACAGAATTATATCAAAATAATGCCATTCAGATATCCTAAGGGATGTTAACTTGAAAAGATCATGTAACCAAAACAGCCACACCTGGTGGAAGGGTGTGCAGTGCTTTGTGTTCAGGGTGCATCCCAAGCCTTTCTAATGGCTAGCTTGTGGCAAAAATGTAACAAAGAGTAATTTTCACTTTACCTTGCTCATGCAGAGTGTTCCACCAAAACTTCTGATTCAGCCATTTTTATTCAAAATTTGGTGCTTTGTAGACCAAAGTTATGTATAGATAACTGAAATGAGTCTGGTACTGTTCACATGCATAGTATGAATGGGGCTCCTTTCGTTTTCTGACGTAGGTGTTAAGAGTGATAGCTGTGAGTATTACTGAGAACTTACAAGTTCTGGTCCTATTGATTTTTTTTTTTGTTCTTTTTTTTTTTTTTTTTTTTAAATTTGGGTTAACAAACAAACAGTATTTGACTGTAGAAAATGCTTGCATGAAAATACATGTTGGGAAAGAGCTTTTGGGCACCGTCTTGTTTGGCCTTTAAAACCACATTATAGGGCTTCTGATATTTGTGAGATACACATCCGAGAATATGAGATACACATACAAAATGCCTTTTGTACGGAGAGGGCTGGCTGACTCGAGCTCTGAAGCACGCAGAAATGTTCATTATCCCCCCCTGCCCCCCACCACCAGAGAGCTGAGCCTAAACTGCAGGAAAAGTTCCTAACTGAGAACCCTCGGGGTGGGAAACTTTTGGAGAAGAGGTGAAGGGAAAGATCAGCCTCTTAAAAATTGCCCTACAGCCTAATTTCCGTGTCCTAAAGGGCAGAACTGCTAATGCAGCTTGTTGATTTCTGTAGGAGGACTCAGCTGGGCATGGTGTGTGAGCAGGAGTCGTGCGTGCCGGTAGGGCTTCTGGGCACTAGTGTACTAAAAGTAATAGCAGTGGGTGTGTTTCTGGCTTCAAACTCCTTAACTCTTGTGATTAGAGTTGTAGTAACATGTGGATGGAGAAATCTGTTGTAAGAATCGGAACTGTGAAGCTGTTCAGTTTTGCTGGCTGAGACTGTTCTCCGCTGTTTTCCATAGAAAATTGGATTCTCTTACAAGTGACTTTTGAAAAAGTGTCTGCTTTCTTTCCATTATTTTTCCAATGAAATGTCTTGGCAAAAAGTATTGAATTTTCTCTGGGAGCTCACATTTCAATTTTAAATTGAACATTTAGGTTGAAAATAAGAAGTCTTTACTGTAAAGTTCAGCTGGAGAGAATTGACTGCAATAACTAACTTTTAATGTGTGTTTAGTTTTTTTCTTTATTATAAACTTGTTATGAATAGCTTTGGGCATTCCCAATAATTACTATAGGCTGCAACTTTTTACTTTAAATACTTAGTGCATAGACCACAATAAAGAGATAAGGTCTTGTCTCATGAAATAGCTTCCATTTATGTGGCTCAAGATTCCAAGGGCCTCTCAAACTACATAAATACAAAGAACATTGCAGAAGTACAGCCAGGCCAATGAGCAGCACGTAGTATGCTTCCCATCAGCGTGTAGGGGAAGACAGAGGGAGAACAGCTTGGATAGAGTCAGAGGATGAATGGAACTTCTCTTCGTGACAGAGGGTACGGTGGTATCATCTCGTGACTGCAAACAGAACAGATATGCTTCTTGAGACTCGTCCAAAAGGCTTCTGCACAGTGTATTTCAGGGTTGATAGCCAAGTCTGTCTGTAGGAGGCTCTTTACCAGGATATTTTACTGACAAAGCACTGCGAGGACGGATGCAGATGCACATAAAGCTGTGCTCTCACAGATGACTCTCTGCCAAAGTCAAACATGACGTGCTCGTACAACGCGCCTGCACGAGAGGTGTAGCTGGCATGCTGGTGTTGGTTATGGGTCACTGCAGCCTGAACAAATTAAAATAAAAACAAAAACAAACCAAACCACCAAAACCCACCCCCCAGCCCAACCCATGGCTGTATTGGAGAAGCTTCAGGCCATCCTTGAGCGTGTTTTGCCTGGTGGCCGAGGTGGGTGTGAGGTTTGTCCGGCTGCGGTGGTTGCAGCACAGCCAGCGGGAGCTGCTGCCAGTCCCTCCTTGGTTTCAGTGTTCAGCCACTGGGGCTGTAGAAGAGTTTGGGTTCAAGCTGCTGCACCGAGCTCATTTGTGCGCCTGGCCAAAACCAGTGCCTCTGCTGGAAAGGGTGATGGGCAGAGGTGATGCTGGTTGGAGTGGGATTGGTGGGTTTGGTGAGGTTTCTGTTCAGCCTGCCTTTTGAGTTGCTGAAGACTCCCTTACTTATCACTGTCGGAAACAGTTGCACGAATACAGATGTGATGGCTGGTACTGTTTAATGTCTATTCTTAATGAACTTTACAACTGTAATGCTGAAATGGGACTGAAAGTTTCTTTGAAGAAGGAGAAACTGCTTTGGATGCCCTTTAGCTCTTCCCCCCCCCGCTTCCCTCCGCTGTTTTCCATGGCTGTCCCTGCTTTGAAGAAATGTTAGGTGATCATCCCTGATCTTGTTTGCAAGACTTGCATGAGATCTTGGGAGCTTGTCTGCTTGGACCATATGTCTATAACATATACGTTGGTTATAGAGTATAGTAAACTTGGGAAGTGTTCCAATGCTAGAAGTTTAGCGGCAGTAAATATGGAACTGTTTTCAACTTCATTATTTCTAGATAATGACACAAACTAAACTCAGGAAAGGCCCCATCTGGCTGGAGTTCCCACATGAGGTTGTGTTAGTAAAACCACTCACTTAAATTGGGTGATCTGTAGTTGTAGATGTGCATTGTGTTGTGTTTTTTTTTTTTTTAAATTTATTTTTCACTTTTTAATCCAAGACAAAGGAATCTGTTAATTAAGCAATTTTGGTAATTCATGGGGAGGTTCATGAACACCTATAGGACAAGGGGTTTCTCCATGTATTCTGCGACCACTGAAACTGTCTAAAACCATCAATGAAGAAAATAACTTCTTCAGAGAAAACGGTTATGCTAGAATAAGCATGAATTCACTTTTCCGGTGTAATGTGCTTATGTTGATAAAGCATATTCTTACTATACAGGAACACAGTTTACTGGGAATGCTAGATCAGCCCAGAGGGTTTCTGCTGTGATAATTCTGCGCGTAGTGAAACATGAAAATTTATAGGGGATGTTTATGGATGAGCTGACTGTCTTGCATTGTTTTTATACTTTGCAGATAAGAAATGAAAAGAAAGTAAAGTCCTCCTCCTGTATGCTTCTTCTATATGGGCACGGAGAGTCAGGAACAGATTTCAGTTCAGGTGCTTCCCTGTTTTCTAGGCGAAGGTTTGTCAACAGAATGACTTACCTGACATCTCTGAACTTAAATGGGGTGACTGGTTATGGGTGCTGTTGGTTTCTATTGGACTGGGGCTGTCCCAGTCCTGGCCCAGCGTGACCTCCCAAGGACTGGAGGCAGCCCAGCCCCAGATCTGTTCCGCGTGGCTCGCCGTGTTTGGGGCGTTTGTGGAGCATCGGCATGTTGTTATGAAACATGACCAAGGTAACACTCAGCTTCTAGGACACAGTGTATTCGATCCCAAATGTCCTGACTACTTTTGTTGGCTGTTTTCTCTTTTTGATACTGTCAGCTGGCATGTTTTGTTTTTCTTTGATTAGTCTCTCGTGTGATTCCTAGCTCTGGGGTTAACTTTTTGCATTCTGAAAACAAAAGCTTTTCCTAGTAAAATAGGAAGTGTTGCTTCATACTCTTAATGTAACAGACTTCAGAAATGTTTGCCTCTCTACCACTCTGTCATGAGACTTTTATCCAGGTATCTGAAGGGCTGTGTGCAGTTTTCTTGAAATGAGAACTTCTACAAGATTGGCTTATCCTATGTGTATAAACTGGTCGTACATGGGGAAATCTGTTTCCTTATGCAAATACAAAAGCTGTGATACTGATAGAAAAGGCTTCTGTTTGACTTAATATTATGTCCTTCCATGTCTTGAAGAAATAATCCCAGCTGTTTTCTGTCATCTGTCCATTAGTGTTTCTCTTCTTGCGTTCCCTTCCTTCCCCTGCCTCTAATCTCTGCTTTCTGTTGCCTGTCCCTACCCTTTGCTATAGAATTTCCCTCTGGTAACTCTATAGAAGTGACATTTCTGCAGCAGAAGACAAGGGAAATTATTTGGGAGTGAGTGAGCCTTTACACTTTTAACTCTGGAAGATCCTTAGATACTAGACTCCTAATTAAAAGGTCAAAGCCACTTCAAGAAACAAATGTCTAAATATAACCTCAACTTTGTGGAGATGGACTCTGGTAACGAAGGCTTCGCAGGATGGATACAACAATATAGATAGGAACTCCTGTAATTTCCCTAAAACAGAATTTTTTGTAGCATAGTGCATATACATGCAGCTCCAGGGGCTTTATTAGCATGAATTTGGAATGGCTTGCTAAACTCAGTACTGCTTCTGTTGCTCCTGAGAAAACTCCCAAATTAAAGTCAACAAACATCTGTGCCTTACAGTCTAGTGTGTACGTGCAATGCACAAGTTTTAATGTGTTTTGTGCATGTGTGTTTTATTTTTCAGTTCACTAAGAGGTCGGCATATTCAGGCTGTCTCTTTTTTTTTTTTTTTCTGTGCGCTGTGAGGTTTTTTTCTTTTACGCTGATACCCACTCCTACTGTTTATTTGATGCTTTATTTTAGAAAGCTATTCACTGGGCTAGGATCTTGCTGCCCATATGGAGCTGTGAGCCTGGACCAGATGCGAGGTGGATGAAATCAGCTGTTCATTGTGGAACTTGCAGTTGAGTTCAACTGCATACCAATAATCCTCAAGGGTATCAGCTACACAATTCCTGACTTCAGGAAATGACAAAGAAATAACTAGAATGACAGTTCCTTCATGTAAATCTTCTGCTAGTTCATAGCAACTTGCAAAATGTATTTCCTTAAGCCTTATTTTTTTCTTTGAGGGCTCATTTTGATGGGTTTAATGGCCTGAGTGGCAGTCAAAGACTCCTTTCCTGGTATGCTTGCCACCTATATTCTTAAAAAGATGGTGATTCCTGAAATCTTCTGACAAACAGTACACCTGATGTCTCTCTGAAAACATCTCTTCTTTTCTTTTTATTTCAGGACAAACACCATGATGCTGCTCATGAAATTATTGAGACAATTCGGTAAGTGTTCAACGCAGATATGGCTAGACCTGTGTCTTGAGATGTCTTGAGACAAGATGCAAAGGAGTGCAGAAGTTACAATTATAATTCAGCAGCTCTAAATTATTTTTGAGCTGAATTGATACTGCTGCAATGCAAATCTCCCTGTCAAACAGACTTTGTTTTAACTTGCCATAGTCTATTCCCTTTTGAACAGAATTAAAAATAAGTAGTGAAACTCAGTTTCAGTGCTTATGGCAGCCTGTATTCGATCTTTAAAAAAAGCAAGGTTTAGTAAATATCATTGGCATGATGTATAAAGTTCTGATCTTGCATATCCTCTTCCCCACCCTCTCCCTTTCCCCCTGTTGTCATGTTGCAGCATTGCTAGCATTTGCATTATTTGGGAACGATGTCCCTATTGGCGTTCCTCTTAATTCTGACCAATGTGGGGAAAATGGGAGGATAAAGGTGAAAGACAGGTATGGAGAGTAGGAAGCCTGAGCACTTCCCAGCACAGGCAGTGGTTATGACATGGCTGGCCGTTATTTCAGCAGGCTTAGGAGGTGTCTTGCTGCAGAACAACTTTTATTAAATGCTAACACAAATTCCTCAAACACCTGAGGGACGTTAATGTGTTATCCGCATTAGATTGTTTAAAAGCTGTTCTTGTTAACTGTTTTAGATCCTTACCGTACGGGCTTCCCTTGTCTGAGGGCTGTATCTGCAGCGGGTTGTAAAGGCTGGGTGGTGCAGATACAGGCGAGGTTCAGAGAGTGATGTTTTGCCTGCAGAGCCACCTGTGCTTTGGTCAGTCACATACAGCCTTGGAAAAGGCAGTGAGCCTCGTCTGCTCCCAGCATGAGCGTGACAGCTAAGTGCTTGCGTGGTGGTGTTGATAGTATCACTTTTATGCACATGAAATCATAGTATTTTCCCATGGTCTGTGGTCGAGAGAATGTGTAATGGGGCTAGAGCTGAGAATTTTTCTTCTGAAGAAGTGTCTAACTACAAAACCTTGACACAGGGTGCTTTGCCATCACTACTTCCAGTTCACTTGTACCGCTGTTAATAAGATCTGGTGCCTTGGGAGCTTGTGGCATCGTTAGTCAGTGTGATTATTGAGAAGACCCTTTCTAAAGGGATTTAAACAGATGTGGTGCTGGAAGTGATTGCTGGAGTCATTGGTGCTAGGGCTTTCTGTGCTGTGCTAGCTGAAGGCAAGGGGAAAACTGGGTTAGAAAGTAGTTGAGCCCCAAGTAATATTTCACAACCATGTTTTAAGCAAGATTGCAGTGAATGCAGTGTGTTAGAAGGCTTTTGTGCCTGCCTTGTGCAAAGTAACCGCAATGTGGTTATGGAAGTGGTGGGTAAAAGAATGCAAAGAAGTATTTATCTCTTCAAGCCAGTGATAGACAGCTTTTGACTGCCCATTCCTGAAATTTAAGAGAAAAAATTATTTAGATCAGAGCCCTAACCTTTTTAGGGAGACAGGAGATATTAGTCAGAAGAGTCAGCCTTAGATGTAGAAGTTCTGTCCTTTTTTACTTGCCTGTATATTTATTTGGTAAGTGTGAATCTCACAAAAGGAACCAGACTTGCTGGATCTCTATAGTCATTATTATTCTTTTTTTCCCCCCCACAATTTTAACATTGAAGCACACATCAAGGTGCACAAAGAAGAAACTGTGCTGTTAATACTGGAATTCATCCTATGACATGCTCTGAGGTTATTTGTGGTGATAGTGCTTTCCCATTTTAATGCTTTTGGAGGAAAGTGTGTGCAAAGCTTATGTGGCTTTTAAGCTGTCTTTGAAAGGAAATAATCTTCCAGTGTTCCAAGAGCAAAGATCTCTTCTGTGAGATGTCATCATCAGACGTGTGGCAAGTGGGTGCGCGCTTTCCATTTGTAGTGGCAAGAACATACAGGGCTTTGTTAACTCAGTATGTAAAAGGAATCTTTTATCAAAATAACTTTTGAAAATCTGGTTTGGCTTGGGTCATGTAAAGTGTAAGAGCAGTTTAGAGCACTACACAGAGGAGAATATCCTTGGGGTGAGTGGTTGGTGGCATTGTTTTGGGGTGATGTAGGAAGTGTCTTATCCATATTCAGCTTTGTCAAACCTTGTTACGGTATCAGCATTCTTTTGAAATATTGCACTTCTGCATTACATTTTATGTTAGATTAGCATCAGCCATGGCTTTGAGTATTGTTAGATGCATTGAATACATTTATCACCTTGTTTTGAAGTTGTGCCATTTCAAGAGCTTTATACTACTGCCAATGTCTATGGGCACCTTGCTGTTTATTCAATACAAATGTGAGCTATTGCAGCTTTCCAATTAGAATTTTGTGGTGTCTGCCTTACTCCTAACAATACTGTGATCTTTCAGGTCTGCTGCAGTATTCTGTCTTAACATATAGCTATGCCAGTCTAGAATTGAGACAGGCTACCTTACTATACTTAATTGAAGGCGTTTTTATTTCTTTTCTTGTTCCAGATGGGTCTGTGAAGAAATTCCAGATCTCAAGCTTGCTATGGAAAACTACGTTTTAATTGACTATGATACAAAAAGGTGAGAGGAACATTTTTTTTCCCACCAGGAGGACAGGCCAGCACAGTTTATAGTGAATTAGTTTGTAACTGGTTATTCTTAGACATCATGAACTGAAGTTTTCTTTTAGAACTGGCTTCAGACTCTGTGGAGTTATTTTGGTAGGAAATGTGTAACAGCAATATTGGCAAAGGCTGTTGGATTAAGGACATAATTGGAAACTCCACACAGCAGAAAGTTGAGCTCTGCTGTACGTTGGTATTACTCATTCTGAAACAATGATCGGTATCTGCGCTGTTGGACTGTGTCCAGTGTTAGGAATCTGAATGACACTGAGGTTTCTGGTTTTGTAGTAGCTAAGAATTCCTGTTTAGAAAGTGGCATGCCAAAGCTGTCCGCCAGTGCCATGTTCTCTGCCTGCTGTGCCTGTAGGAGGTTAACCTGCCCCATCCCTCCTCTGGTTAGGATTCGGTGCAAGTGGGATGCTGTTTGGGTGAGGGGCTAAATTAAAAGGCAAGCTATTCATCCTGGTCTTCTGAGCAGTTAGAAGTCATTTTAAGATGCTTGTGGTTACATGTGCATATCTATTCCATGAGTAGCTTAAAATGAACGTATAGTACGTGGCATTCACCTTGAGGCTGGGAGAGGCAGATTCCAACCTGCGGTGTATCTGTGGAGAGGTCGGTGGATGTGCATTGACTTGGCTATACTGAGACTGGAAAAAGAGATGACCCTCAAGCTGCAGTTTACAAAAAACTCTTTGGTTGCTTTCATGGGAAAGACTGAATTGGTTCAAGTCCACAGCATGACAAAACTTTCAGAAGGAGGTTACAGATGCAACTACATCGCTGTAATTAATCACAGGCTATTGTCCTGAGCACCAGATCTGCTCAATCATGATCTGCTTTATTATGATCTGCTTAAGGTATTTCTTCCTCCTGTCTTAATTTTAGTTGTTCCATTGCAAGATGTGTTGGTTCCTCTTTTCCCCCTGACAGATTCAAAAGGAGAAGTCAGGGTTGAGCATCCCTTGTCATCAAATCCATTAATTTGGATTTGTGGATTACTTCCAGCGACTGTAATGCTGTAACTTTTGTAGTTCTGGCACTCTCCCTGGGCACGTTTACCTGGGGAGCATCAGTGTGGTCAGCAGCAACACCAAATAAAAAGAGAAACCCATCTGTTCCCAAAAGTCACACCTCACCTTTCTGCAACCTCTCAAGGAAGTAATAAATCTGTAATTTTGGTAATGATTTTACTCTTTTTGCTTCCCGTGAAAAACATTGTTGGAAAAATTACTTGTGGCAAATAGACTGAGACATGGATGTGAATGAAAAGCAGCAGATTATAGTAGTGCACAGGCTGTGCAGACAGAAACCCATTTCAGCCTCTTGCTTTGTCTTAATGTGGACATGAGCATGGGCAGATGAAAGCTTGAAGTGGAAGTCAGCAGTACTCCTCTGAGGTGTCCTAGCCAGCACAGTGGTAACGAAGATCACAAGAGACTGAAGAGCCACTTTCTTCTGATGTCCCCCAGCCCCCCCCCCTCCCCCCCCCCCCCCTTCTGGATTTGGGAATGGCCATGATTTAATTATCTTACTCCTGTAGCTCCTTACTGGGGTTTTTTTGCTGCTGCTTTGTGGGTCTGATTATGTAACGGATGATATTCCTAGTAATATCTTTTCTTCCCTGGCCTGAGATGAATTTATTTAATCCTCTCAGCTTCTGTCACTAAGGCAGCTGCCTGAATTGACTGTAATCCCAGCCCAGCCCATAAAGCAATCAGTGTGCTTTTCTGATGGGTGAAATTTTAGATTGTATCCTGGGTCTGTCTGCATTTTCAGTTCCAGGGTTAATTTCTAGAAAAGTATCTACTTGTCTCAGGACCAATGATCGTGGAGGGATGAGGGGACAAAGGAGAAAAAGTTACAGATGTTTTAAATTTCTGTGCAGCTGAGAATATGGAAAAGAAATAATAGACTATGAGAATACAAAACTTTGTAATAAGTCATACTTCGAGTTCAGCTCTTTTCCCATTAATTAAAGAAAGTAATACTATTTGACATATACTCCTGGTCTACTGGGGAGGTTTTTTTTAAAGGAAACTGTTACAGAGTCCTAAGGCTGTGTATATAACCACGTGTTCTGCAAGAAACAGCCCCGAACTGGCCACCTACTTACAGTATGTATGATGACAAAAAAAGCACAAGGTTGTACCTGCAAACCTGCGTTTGAGCTCTCTGAATTTAACTGACCCTGCGTTCTTTCTCCCCGCGTAGCTTTGAAAGCATGCAGAGGCTTTGTGACAAGTACAACCGAGCCATTGATAGCATTCATCAGTTGGTATGTATTTACCTTTGTTACCCACCGTCACATTTAGCTGGTTCGAATTCACATGTAACAGACAATATCCCGAAAGCGGTGACTGACTTAATGCTGGATGGTAGGTTAGTCAAGTTAGCCTGCTGTTAGTCTAGTTGTACCATCAGCATTTAGCACTTCCATTCTTTGGGGGATTTAAGTCTGATATTAAACCTTATTTCCTTGATCACACCCAGGCAGTCAAGGAGTTAGTATTGGTGGAGGGACATTCTTGTAGGAAGAAAAGAAAAATTATGTGTTTTCCCCCCTAACTGCAGATTTGTAAGCTATTACTCTTTAGTGTGCACTTCTGGCACCATTATTTTGGCACTTTGAAATAGCTGAGTTACCTTTAGGGGAAAGCATGTAGATGTTTCACGGGGATTTATCATATAGATTTACTTTTGCATGGGGAAATCTATGGCTTATGGGTACTTAAATAATCCATATGAACTCTCCCGTGTATTGTGGAAGTGATCCATGGCTTAGGAATTTCCTTGCTTGCCACTCGCTTCAGCCACTCTGTTCTGCAGGATCACTCTGGCAAAACTAGCATGTAATGTCTTTTCAGACGAATTTAACAAGCTTTTTTGGTTTTCTTACCCCTTATAAAAGGTTGAGCTAGAGGAAACAAAACATGAACAATGAATTAATGTTACTGTTTGGTTTAATGTTGAAGGTATAGCTGGATTTTTTTTCTCTGCTGTGCTTGTGGGAAGTATTTCAAGTGTGCAGTGTTAAGACAACAATACTTTTTTTGCCAGGCTTCCCTTCTCTTTGTGTGTTTACAACTCCCTAAAACTTGTGCTTGTTTGGATTCGGGTGTCCTGGTGTGTATGTTGGTTAATAGCTAAGAATTTGAAGCTATTCAGCATTTGCAGTTGCTGTCTGAAATGGCAAATGTGATTGATTTAATTTTCTTCTTGCCATCTGAATCTCAAACAGAGAAGTGTTTGGGAGGGATTGTGGAATTGTCGTTTTTTGGTTTGTTTTTATCAAAGGGAGAGATGGGCATTTTTAAAACTTAACAACTTTTATGTTTAGGACAGGGTTTTTCTGATGAAGAAAGGAAACTTGATTTTCATCTCTTTCCTGCCACTCCCTGTTTGAGTACATATGATCCCTCCCATCCTACGGTTCCTGAAAGAAAATGAAACTGCTCTTGACTGTACAGTCCACAACAGTTCAGTGGCGATCACTAAACAAAAAATGAGTGAAAAATTTTTTACAGCTACTCCAGCTCTATTCGGTATTCAGCTTTACATTGCCTATTCATTTTTACATCTCTTTAATTTCCCCTTTACCGCTTATTTCCAGCAGACACATTTGCAATTACCTATTCGTTGAGGTGGGAAAAAGGGTAGGGTGTTGTGTGATTTCTTTAGTGGTGTTCACTGTTTTTATCTTTGCAGAGCACCTGCAGACCAGCTTGTGAGAGAGGGGATGGGAGGGCATTTCTCTCATTTCTACGTTACGCCAGTGCAGCCTGGGTTTGGTGATGTTTCCTTGTCCTCACCGTGGGTTCATACCTTCTTCCTGCTCTTTACCTTTAGTGGAAGGGAACCACGCAGCCGATGAAACTGAACACTCGTCCCTCCAACGGGCTCCTCCGGCACATCCTGCAGCAAGTCTACAACCACTCGGTGACTGATCCAGAGAAACTCAACAACTATGAGCCCTTTTCCCCAGAGGTTTACGGAGAAACTTCCTTTGACTTAGTGGCCCAAATGATAGATGAAATTAAAATGACAGAGGATGATTTGTTTGTTGACTTGGGCAGTGGTAAGTGACTAGTAACTGAAGTGGGTTTTGTTTTTCCCTTTTTGCTTGCTGTTTTTCCCTTTCTTTAAAGAAACAAACAAACTGAAATTCATATTTGGAAAGTGAACTGGGGTGAAGGATTGTTCCAGGATAAGCACCTTTTCTAGATAATCCCCAATGATGCCCTTGCTTTTTATGACAAGATTAAATAGGCCCAAACGGACATTCTAGATGTTCTTCCCTGTGGTGTTAGTGAAATGTTGGTCGACAAATGCAATAAACCGGTGTGACAGAAAACTTGGTTTCTGTTGCTGTTGGTGGATACGTTTGTAAAGAAGAAACTATTAAAAATGTTGCTTGAAAGGTAACAATAGCAGTTCCATTTCTAAGGATTCATCTGTTTTCAGTGGATTCAGTTTATGTCCTTCATATGTTAAAATGAGGTTTCTTGACCCTTCCCATGCCAGCGTGAAGCACTTGGTGGGGAATCTGAAAATTAAGCAGTTTTTTCCCTCTGACATACTCTTCTGTGTGTCAAAAAAGACTGTTGTTAGCTTTAACAGCTGCCTTGTGAGACCCCACAACATCTAGCTTACAGCCTACAACTGATCTCGTGAACAGGTTAGAATTTTAAAAGGAAATATATGTTTCTAGTTCGTAAAGAAACCAGAGATGACTCAAACACATGTGGAAGAGATATACTAAGAAGATGATGTTCTTTTTGTTGCTAAAATCTGGTACAGAGCAGGAAAGAAGTAATAAGAATTTTCCCTTTTACTGGATGGTTGTAAAGTTTTAAATGAAGTATGTTTTGGTTTTGTTGCTTGTATGATACAGGACTTCTGAGAAAACAATATTTCAAAATACATTCAGTTGGTAAACCCGAAATACATTTTGAATTTAAATACAGCAGGACTGCCATCCCCTGCAAAACTTAATACATCTTCAGTCAGGGAATTATTATTTTTTTTAACCCCCCTGCCTCCGTCGGTGGGACCTATGTCTGAAATTTCCTGTTTCAGTGACTTATGTTCAGATGAGACATTTGGAAAGACATCAGACCTGACAAACTATTTTCCATCTGGAAGAAAAAAATTGCCATAGATGCTTGCAATTGTTTGTTCAGGAAGGTTGAGAAAGATCATATCTGAAGTCCTGTAGGGCTGCTAATCATGTAACAAGCTCAAATATTAGACACTTTTACCTGCTATCGTCAGAAATAAAATCAGGTTTTTATTGCTAACTTCTCCACTTTATACTGCTGGTCAAGCTCCAAGATTAAAAACTCAGTCTGAAAAGCTTGTATGTAAGGAACGGTTTGAATTCAGAAGCCTTTGGCTTCTAGTGTTTGGAGTGCTGAAACAAAACCAGGAGTTAGTTGTTGAGTTTGTACTTCATTCTTTTTTGTACTTCATTCAATTTTTGTAAATTGTAATCAATGCGGTATCGCATGCAGTATAAATGAAAACGCTGTCATAGCATATTAGTTTTACCAGTAAATGTGATGCCTTTCCAATAACGATGTGCATCTGGCAGAGGCTGACAGCAGGGCTAAGCCCCCCACTGGGGTGCTGGGGCTGTTCTTGTTAGTTTGTGTGAGATGCCAGGGATGAATATGTGGCTCATTGCAGGAGGAATTTGTGGAGGTATGCATCATCGTTAGGCAAACTGCAATTACAGTGCAGTTAAGTTCTTGCAAAGAGAAAAGGCAAAGACAGACAAGATTAACAACTTCTTACGCTGTATCGTATGCTATCTGACAATGCAGTGTGTTCTTCATTGTCCCTTTAGTCTTTGTCCTCCTTGCTCTTCAGAAATAAGAAACAGCAGAACAGTTCTGCCTCACATCTTTGGTTGTCCAGGTTCTCCCCCTGCATAAATTTGTACATCCTTACCTGCATGCGTATGAAATATGCATACGTGTGCAAAATGCGAGTTGGTGAAAAGACCAAAAAGCAACCAAAAAAACCCT
The DNA here is from genome assembly GCF_023638135.1 of Falco biarmicus. Classification (NCBI taxonomy): domain Eukaryota; kingdom Metazoa; phylum Chordata; class Aves; order Falconiformes; family Falconidae; genus Falco; species Falco biarmicus. The sequence continues at coordinate 65,208,531 of NC_079291.1, read as the reverse complement.
GTCAGCACTAGAGTTCTCGTTGTGCCTGACAACATGATAGTGGTAATGGTTTAAATGCAGGAGTTCCACCCCTGCAATTACCAGTGCCGCTGGCCGCCGGCAGCCAGCGGCACGGAAAACAGCAGTATGTTTTCTGTTTCTGAAATGGGCTCTCCTCTTAGATCCACTCTTGTTTCCCATATGGTCATCTGCAGAGTGATGAAGTGCATGGGTGAGACAAGAACCCATTTTGTGTTAGTCAGAGACGAAAAGCGATGTATCAACGTCCTGTGGATGAATATTGGATGTTTGAAGAAAATCTTAATTAACTGCTTTAACAAATGTGGAATGGTACTGCTCTATGGTGGGTAAAATGCGGGTTGCCCATACAGAGAGAAATCTAATGAGTGGTTTTTTGTCATTTTAGCATAAGCTGGGGTGGGGGCACAGGGAATGTGTTCAGGCGAGGTGTAGGAAAAAAAGTAGCTGGTTACTGTTGGTAGCATCTATGCAGGTAGAGTTTGGAGTGATGGGAATCATGCATTTTGAAGTAAGACTCAGTCTTGCCAGCGTAGTGGTTGCTCCTGAAATTTTGAGTGTTGAACCCTATAATATTTTCTAACGTAGTATTCTAAAGTAGCTCGTATATGAATAAGCTTTACATCTTCTCAGACTTTGTGCTGCATTTCATGGTGAAAACCAGTATAAATATTGCTAGACTATAACCAGTCTTTAAATTAATGGCGTAGGTGTGTGACCAACAAGTATTTATTTTGGGATGTGGTAGGGGTTGTCTTAACTGTTCATTTACTTAATTAGGTAGTGATTTACAATGTAAAACCTGTAGGTTTGCAGGAATGCTTATACAGTTTTAAAAAAATTATAACGCAGCTATTCTGAAACCTGTGTGAATTTGTGGAAATGAGCCTGTAGGATTTAATAAAGTAGCCTTTAATAATTTTCAATACAAACATTGTGGTAAATGTTGTAGTTGTATGCTCTTGTCATAAAGAGCGCGGTGTATTGAAAAATGTAAACCTCAGAGCCACAATGCTAGAAATACTTTGCTGTAAGAAAAGTGAAATTGTGCTGCTTACTTTCTAGTTGGGATGTAAACCCTTTTTACTGAAAAACAGGTTCTTGGTATTGCACATCTGGTCGGGAAGTGGGACTTCAGTAACGCACGTTGCCTTGAATCTGCTTTTCAGCTGAGAGACAGGCAGGTTCGTACGGGAACTGTCAGACGCAGCTGTGGGGTGACGTTGTACCCTGAACCCTAGTCCCACGGATTACCTGATTATTATTTTTTTTTTTTTTCCTGCTGCCCTTTGCTCTGAAAGCTCTTATCTCCCTTTGCAGTGGTTTTCTACTGAAACTTGTCCTCAGGTTTGTTAGTTTGGTTTTGGTTTTTTTCTTTTCTTTTTTTTTTCCCTGCAGGTGTGGGTCAGGTGGTGCTTCAAGTGGCTGCAGCCACAAACTGCAAACATCACTACGGTGTGGAGAAAGCTGATATTCCAGCCAAATATGCTGAGGTGAGGTATTTTGGTGGTGTGGGTGTTTTTGTTTTTGTTTTTTTTTTTTGGAGTTGTGTGCATATGCCTTATTTGAAGGCTCACTAAGTGGTTCAGGATTCCTGTTAAGTGCTGTACAGGAAAAAAAAGTAGAGTTTCAGCCCTCGCTGATTTTGCTTCTCAGGTCAGTGAGACCTAGAGCAGGGCATGCTTGGGGAAAGGAGTCTGGCTGGACATTTGCTAGCAGTGCTCACAGGGTGCACAGGAGCATTGGCATGGTTCTGAAGTGGTGTCAGGACTAGGAGATGTAATGCTGTTTTAGCATAATGGCATAGGAGCTGCTCAAAGGGAAGCAGTGTAAGCTTCTCCTGGACACCTGCGATCGTTCAGTGTCTGAAATGGCTCCGATACAGGGCTTCCAGAGACCACAGCGTTCAGCAAGTCTAGGAATGAATTCACCAAACAAACCTTCTTAAAGATTTTAAAGGCTGTGTTTCTGCTTATGGTAGTGATGCCCCTTTTTAATGTTCTAGAGTTGAAGTTCAGCTTAGTTATTAAACTGTTACCCAACACGGGCCTCGTCAATTAGCCTGTATCTGGTTAATAAGTGCTTAGCAGGCACCTAAATGAAGTCTTATTGTAAGAAAACCATAATGTTTAGTCAGACAGACAGTTTTCTCTGCACTTCTAATGCTGTGCCAATGGGGAGACACAAAGATAATCAGTTCCAAGACAAACCTGGAAGGCAATTGAGCTGCAAGCAAACAATAGAGGTTAGTCATGCCTTACCATAAGAAGTTTACTTTCTTCAGTAGTCTGAACAGAAACTTACCCTCCATATTGCTAAAACAAGCTGACTCAGTTTGTACGGGCTAGAAAATTATACCTTATGAAGGGAGGGGAAGAGAAAAAAATCCTTGATCCTCCTTTTCAGTGGTGTGGGCAAAAATGCGTAAACACAGTGGCAAAGAGAATCAGACAAGGATCTAAAAATCCTATTTTGTTTTTCCTGCCATGACCCAGTGGAAATTTCCAACTGGAGTACTCTTTGCAGTCCCTCTGCGTGAGCATTCTGGTCTTGTTAGGTAGTCACTTGCAAGGTCTGGACTCTTGTCTGTGTTTACTGGTAAACTTAAAGATCGGTGTTAAAGAGGGAAAGTTAAATTCTCACTTTCACTAATACCCCTCTATGTCATTGTGCAAACACAAGGTTATAGTGAAAATGATTAGGGAAAAAAAAAAGTTACCCACAAATTGAGTATTAAGAGCACATGGGGTACCTTCAGTTTCAGAAGTACACCAGTATTTCATAGTTTCAGAAGTACACCAGTATTTCATAAGTTATTTCATTATTACTGGACGAACAAAATATACTGTGTTATTCTTCTGGTTACAGACAATGTCCTGTCAGATTTAACAACTCAGCAGCTGCTGCAGTGTCAGAACATGTGAAGCTGCCTGTGCACAGCTAATCTGCCTTGTGCTGTGTGTAGTGGACCAGTTTTCCTCCCCATCTCTGACAAACATTTGTGGAAGGGATTGGATTAAGTTTCTAGTTAAGATTGGCTGTGGCAACACATCTCTGGTTACTATGATAATTAATGCAGATGACTTTGAAAAGCCTCAGCTGAGGAGGAAGAACGTTATGGATTTTTAGTGAAGTTGTCTTAAAAAAATATTAAAATGTAAGTTCACACAGTGTATGAAAATAGTGAAGATTTTTGTGAGTTATCCTACTGAGTTCTGGAGTGCTTTAGAAACATAAAGAATTTTAGAACACATCTGTCAACACACACTGTTTTATTGACCAACTGATGGAGGTGTTCACCATCTCCAAGCTGTCAGTGAAGCCAGAATTCCTGCTATGCTGCTCTCCCTTATCTCCTCTGCCTGCTACCTCCAAATTTGGGCCCTCCCATAGGTGGAGTCAAGTCCTAAAGCTCAGGAGTTTTTGTTTTTGTTTTGTTTGGGTTTTTTTCCGGTCTTCCGAGACACTTGAGTTTCATTTTCAAATGTATTGAATAGGTGTAGCTGGACCCTCACTGCCACTCTGATGACCTGTGCTAAACACGGTCAGTTTATACAGATGGGGACAAGATTTTGTGACTCTGGAGGTGCATATTTGTAAGGCACGAAGCTATCTGGATGTATGGGGGTTTTGGTTCCTTTCTCCTGTATTTGGGCAATGGAAAACTAGTGCCAGCGACCTGGTTGGGTAGCAGCAGGCCTTCCCTCCTCCGCAGCCCCAGGCTGTTTAGATGTGCTTTGACCCATTCTCCCTGGTTGCTCCAGTAGCTGTGATGCTCCTTCCATTCGCTGTTGCAGTGCCTTGCATGTTGCTTTCTGCTTTCTCGTTCACCCTGGCAGACCTGTCTTTATCCTGTTTGTTCCTTTGCTATCTGGGCTTAGACTGGGCTGCATTCAGTGCCTCCTACTTGCTGTGGGATTATGTACCACAACACAGTAGCTACTTAAGGTTGCGCCATTTTTAGTGCTGAGCACTGTCAGCTCAGATTGCCTTGCTTATAACATGTAACTTTGATGAAAAGTGTGGGGAGAATAAGATGCCAGCTTTGACTTGGCCCTGATGAAGCAAAGTTGTTTTTATTTTTTAAAGGAAACTAAACTACATACAGTAGTTGTCTGTCTGCCTATCCTTTGAGTGTTAATGGCAAAAAATGCCAGACCCACCAAACAAAAGTCTTGGGGATCCACAAACAGAGCTGCATCTTCTTTTACTGCGGTGTAACTGGTAACACGAGAAATCCTAATCGGTGGTTTTGTTTTTCCTCCCTTTTCTAGACGATGGACAGAGAGTTCAGAAAGTGGATGAAATGGTATGGGAAAAAACATGCAGAATACACAGTGAGTGAAATTCAGCTGAAAAACTTTATGGTCCATGCTGATGTACAGAATTTGCAAAGTCCTCCTCAGCCTTTCACCAGCCAAGCAGCAGTATGAGTCATATCTGCTTCCTGGCTTTTATCTTGATCCCGAGGATGGTGTTCTCAAAGACATCCTCCCAGGCTTGTCTCTGACTTGCTTGATGTGATATGGCATTACTGGGAGTACTTTCAGGTCTTTTCAGAAGCTCTTGGAAGATATATTCTTCTAAAATGTTCTAATTTTAACTGGGGCTGCCATGTGTCTTAAATTTTGTATGTTTGTATTAAATATCCCCCCCCATCCCGCCTGGTGTGGAGGTTCTGCTGTGTAGACTATTGAAAATGGCAGCTCCTTCCTGGGTTTCTGAAATCTCCTGCTAGAAACAAAAGCTGAAGCTTTGATTCTACAGGCAGGTGAAGGTGTGCTCTCCTGGGACAGGTGGTGGGAGGGGATGGGATGGCAGGTGTTTCAAGGATGGGATGGCAGGGGTTTCAACACGGGAGCGTGGGGCTGAAGTTCTGGATGAATACCAGCACTGTGAGATTAGAGCAGAAAACTCCAGGACCAATTAACAGGATAGATGGCTTGTAGTTGGAGGTGTGAGGGGTGGGTTGTGGGCTCAGGGAGGATGGAGGGTGGTTAGTTCTGATTTGGAAAGGATTTGAGTTAGGTGCTGTGAGGGTGGAGGCAGAGCAGGAGGAGTAAATGGGTCCTTACAGAGGATCTCTCTGCTTGTGGCTAGGGACACATGGTGAAATAGCTTTCCCCTTCCTCCAAATGTTACTTAATCATTGTGGATATTTTCCACTGTAATGGTAGTGTGAAGCATGTGCAGAGTCGTGCACTGCCTTGTCATTCCTTCCCCTTTTCCTTTTCTCCCCCCTCTTAAATGTCATTAAGAAAATCTGCTCCCCAGTTCATCACTTTCTAATGAGGAAATGTACGTAGTCATAGTACAATAGGAACCCACTGGGAGTTTTGAAAATACATGCTTTTATGCTTCTCCTACCACCTTCCTATGGTCAGGGAAGAGGCTGGATGGATCAAGGTTCTTCCTTAATTGCCCAGAGAAGCTGGGTGACACTTTCCTGCTCAGAAGTCACAGCTAGCAACGTGTACCGCGGTTGAAGTGCCAGCAAGTAGTTGAGGAACTACTTCTTCATTTTCCTTTTGTACAGAACCATTATCGCTGTGTTACTGGAATGGTTTGCACCACATGGCTTTCAGCATTCCAGCAGTGTGGGATCAAATGGCAGGTCGTAGATGGCCAGGCGTTGTTTCCCAATTTTCTGTGTCTGCTGAGATCCCCAGTGCTCTTTAGAGGGCTTATCTTGTAAGGAAGGTTGCTACAACCATCCCTTTGGGAAGCAGGCGGGATAAGGTGATAGTGCCACCTGCCTCTGCACTTTCTTCCTGAAATGCCTTTACTGTATAGTGTGATTTTCTTCAGAGGGATGCTGGGCCTGCTGTGGGACTAGTTTGTAGGAGGATTGATATCAGGCTGCTAACTCTTTCCTGCTGTGGAAACACTGTGAATGCTTTACTTTTCATGAAGTGGCCATATGGCATTTTTCCATTGTGTCACCCAGCTGGCATTACATGAAAGGAATTGTTACTGAAGATACTCTGCTTGCGAGCTGTGTAATTTAAAGAATAGGATAGGAACTTGGACTAAAATATTGAAAGCATATTGATTGCCGTAGGCAGCGAGCATTTCCATATTGTGCATTCCAAGTGACAGAGTCTGGTACTATACTGAAACAAAGCTACTTATTTTTTCCTAGGTTCTTTGGCTTTTGCAACTGTTTTCTGAAAAGTGTTTAGAGTAACATTTCTCTTGAACATACAGTCTGCTTTTCTGAGAAGAGCTGAACACTTACAGCACTTCTTGTCTTAAGGAAAGTTTCCTATCACCTTGTGGTAGTGATGCTTGATGATAGATTTTGGTCTTTCACATGTAGAAACACAGGGCAGATTTTATTTAGAATTTATTGCTTCATCAAACATCCTAGGCTTTTGCCAAACAGTATATTTTTCTTTAGTAACTTCTTAGCATCTTCTAAGGTGACTATTGTTAAACAGAGCAAACATGTCTCATAATACAGCTAGAAGACACTGGAAGGCATGGAATTAAAAACCTGGGATCTTTATCTGTCTGGAAAACAACTTTGGCCCTGAAGAATGCTTAGTGGGATCCCAAAATTCCAAATGTTGAAGTCAAATAAGCACAAATCGAAATGGTCTGTCATCAGCAGAGCTTAACTTGTGGATTCCACTCTAATGTTTTAGGCAGTCAGATGAAAAATAAATATTTTGAGAAGAATAAAGTGTTGGAGGAGGGAAGCTTGGCAGAAGTTCAGTGGGGACAAGTCTTGGATCACACCTGCAGCTTTGTCTGAATAATGTGGACGGTGGTTTTGACTTCATGCACATAACAGCTGCCTTGCTGTAAAAGTAAAAATTGTGGTACATAAGGCAGCAATAAATCCTGGAGTTGAGCCTGCAGGGTTGTGGGTGGTGCGTGTGTTTTTTAACAGCCAAGAGCCTAGTACAATTATAGGTTTCCAACAGAAATGGGTTTTTGATTTCTCACTGAAAAGTGATCTGCCGGTGAAGTCTTGTCTTGTAGCTAGCACTGTTTTGGTGAGGCAGCAGTTGATTGCCCTTAACAGCTCTGCAACAAGCTCAGCAGCTTGGACACATGAATTCTGCTGAGCAAGGTTCTGAGACAACATTTAAAACAAATCCTGATCATCCAGGTGTATTTCCATTCGATTTTGTCCACAATCATAGAAAAAAAGTCTCTTTTGAGAAATGGTTCCATACAAAATATGCAGTCACATATATGCACATTTTTTCAGTAAAACAAAACATCATTGTGTAGTCACCTGCAGGTGATAATTGCATATTAAACTTCTCCAGTAGCTAGTGACACAGAGTCCTGAGGCACGTTGGGTGCCTGAGGCTTCTGCAGAGCTACAGCTGCAGAATGGGTCGTTGCTGCAGCTGCAGAGTGGGAAGATCATTTTGGGGCATGAGAGGAGTGGGAGAAAGGTTGCTCACCATAGGTTGGCTTGTAAGTCTCCTGATCTCCAGCTGTTGTAGGTAATCGTATCTCATAATCCTGTTAAATGAACAGAGTTTCATTTTAAATGAGCTGTTCAATCTCATGAGTCTAATTGGAAAAAAAATTCCCCCAAACCCAAAAGAGTAACAGTTTCTGATAAGAATATTCCTTAGTTCTTATATTCAACTGATAATATTTCAACTTGACATCAATATTTACATCCCTGTGCTATGGTTGTATGGTGGTTGATGTCTAATTCCTGACCAGTTAGGGATAATCATGTTCTTTGCAGGTCTTCTCTTCTGCATCCAGAGGGAACGCATTATACTGCTAGGGCTTTTTTTATCATCATCAGCTGCTTCAGCTTGTTGAGCTAGAATGTCCCACTTCCAACACATCTCACTTTGTTTCAACTCCTTTTATCTTCTTTTTTTCTCTTCCCATGGAACTGAGGAGTTTCCAAGATTAGCCTTACCCCATTCTTTTCAAGAAAACTGTTGTCTGAAGGAAACAGGAGACTTTTCGAAGGTCATTAGGCCGAGATAATTAGAGAGTCTTTCTTGGGGAATTTCTGCACATGTGCAGCCATCGAATTAAAAAGTGATATTGCAATTAAGAGGCAGATGGGTTTTCATGGTTTCTAACTGTAAATATCCTCATGTGGCCTCCAAAATGGGAGCCATCTCCAGGTATCTAGGGCACAGTGCTGCCATTGCCATGTCGCGGAAAGTGCTTTGGTGTTCCTCCCGGGGTACCCTTGAAGAAAGTTTTCAGTGTGTTCTCAGTGCCTTCCACCTCTTGTACGCTCCTGCTAGGGGAAGGCGTTCTTCTAGTCGTAGGTTAGAGTAGGTCTCAGCAAGCGGAGCTGGAGGTAGCTGCAGTTGCATGTTGGGCTTTTGCACAAGGCCAGGATTTGGTTTGGTTTTGCTTACTCAGGGTTGTCATAACAGAATACCTCCCCCTGTTCCACAGAAGCTTGTTTTAGTGGTAGGTGGAAATCATCTACAGGTCTTCAAAATAAGGCAGGAGAACACAGGTCAGCGTTGCTAAAGGCTGGGATTTTGGCTGGATGGACATCGGTGGCACGTGTGCTGTCTGCTCGGAGGAAACCCCAGTAGCTTCTAATTGCTGAGGATGCTCTTGTGGTTCAGCTCCGTGGATCAGCGGTGATTTTTGTTGTGCATTAATCAGGGGGAGCCTGGTGTCTGTAAGCTCACAGGCTTGTCTCTGATTGAGTTTGGGGTGCCCCCTCTGGCCTGTTTTCCTGGAAATCTCAGTTCTGAGCAAAAGCAGAGGGATTTGTGTAGGAGTTTCGTTGTCTCTTGTTGCCTGATACCAGCTGCTGGTTTGTGGGGATAACTGACATCACCGGTATTTAAAAACTTCCATTGCTGAACAGTGCCCTGCTGCTGAGGAGAGGGCAGGATATCTATTTGTCCCAGATAATTTCGAATGCCCTATTTCAGCGGGAAGCTTGATGTTTTGGTATTTGAAAAGCCCTCCAAATGTCCCCTGTGGCTTTGAAATGATGCCACATTTTGGAGGTTTGGATTCGTGCCTCTAGTTATTTTTGAAAAGAACAGGAACCTAAAAATAACCATGTGTACTTTTCCAGGCAGAAATGACTGGTTTTTGTGAGCCAAGTGTTTGCATGGAGGCTGCTGGAATGAGGCGTATTCTGCGTGTGAATTTATGGGTTAGTGTAGCCGGTCAAACAGAGCGTTACCAGAGAGACTCCCAGCCCGGCGCTGGGGCGAGAATGGAGCCCTCCTCCGCGCTGGAGGGGCTTGACCTTCATCAACTGTTGCTCTGCTACGTGATGAATGCACGGTGCTGGAGTTGTACCTCTTGTTGCTTCCCCCTGGGCGGTGACCTGCTGGTTTGCTTCGACTTACAGGAAGAGTTAGAGGAATCAGATGCCGTTGAGCGTTATTTCTGCAGTCTCCGTAGAGCAAATTTATCTGTTTGAAAAACCTGAATAAAAAAAACCTGGTTTGGCTTCTAAATTTAGAAACAATGCAGGCTGGCAGCTCTCTGAAGCGGATTTCACTGAGCTAATTATCCTTTTAGATAAAGCAGGGCTCCTGCATTGTCTAATCAGATGAAAATATCTGCATTACAGATGGTCCCTTCCATTCATTATTCACTAAGGAGATTAAGTTTCGAAGGGAGAGGAGGACCGGGATGGGGGTGGGGACACTGGTGGGAAGAGATTGAGTGCATCCCCATCGCTGTCACCGCTGCTTTGCATGGGTGTGCCACCTTCTCCCTGCGTGGCCATAATGGACCAGTTTCTTCTGGTTTAGCTACTGCAGCCCTTGGCCAGGAGTGAGTGAGCTGGAGTTTCCTTACCAGTTCTTGTTTTGCTCTCAAAATTACTGTAAACCACAGAGTTGCCTGGGATTTTGGGGGGGATTTTGTTGGATTCCAGTTGTCAGTTGATGGGGAAGGCTCTGCTTTCCTCCATTCAGGCCATCATGTGTTGATTACTGCTCCCCACGTAGAGTAGGCAAAGAAACTGGGTGTCAGGAGCAGTCAATTAAATACCTCTTGTACTTTGTTTTGCATGTAGCAGACCACTGTTCCAGGAGTCACTGTCTTGCTTCCAGAGAGGAAAAAAAACCCCAATTTTCTCCCAGCCACAGTTGACCATCTGGTTATTTCTATACTCCAGTATTTTTCCTGGTGAGATTTTCCCCTCAACTATTGGCTAAGTATGAGCTAGGGTAGCATTACGGTACAAAAATAGATGGGCTTAAACAGGGCTGTGGTTCGTTTGAATGTAACATGGCTAGATCTTGCCAAAGTAGATGGGGGGGCGAGGGGGGAAAAGGTGTTCAGCCTCCATGGGTTGTATTAGTTTAAAGCATGGAGATTTTGGATTTAACTGCGTTCTTCCTGACCACATGGGCAGGACAAACATATAGTGTAACTGGATCCAAATAAAGTAGAACAGCCATTTAGGTTAGATTTCAAGACCTTTATATGAAGCTTAGTATTTGAAAATAGTTTCATGTTACACTGCTTCTTTGTTCTCTTGTTAGACCGTGGCTTTATAATCATGCTTCCTTATTTTTCAAATGTTTTTCTTTCTCCCGTTAGTGTATGAAAACCTTGTGTGGACATTAAACCATGTGGTGTGGAGGACTGCAATATAGAAGCTAACTTGCAAAAGTTGTTGTAAAATAAATATAGTTGCCTTGCATGTGGGTTTTCTTCTCCTGTGTCTTGGTTACTCAACGTGAAACTATTTAAAGAACAGATAAGACTTTGAGACAAAATTATGTATTAAAAATAATCTAGAAATGGTCTCCATTTTACAAATAGGGCAAACAGAACTCAAAAAAATTGTTTCCATATATGAGGTGAGAGGAAGTCAGTACTCCTTAGGACTATTCTGATGTCTCATTGAGTTTCTGCTTTAGGTTTTGAAAATACCTACTAGTATGTTGTTAGGTTGGATCTCTCTGAGTTCACGCTCCAACATCCAGTTTGTTTTTACTCTAATGGGGATATCAAAACGTGCATCCCTTCCCAGTAGGTGTGAGAATACAGGTAGTAATTCTGCTTTAAAATCTTATTTCAGCCTAGCTGTTTGGCAGAACAGAGAATTCTGACTTAACTTCAGTTATTCTAACCTGCTGTTTTCAGCACGTTTAGTTTCTAACACTTCAGAATCTTTGCCAAGTTCTTGATCTCTTGCCCGAGAACCCTCAAATGTTCACTTTTCCCACCCGTCTTGTGTGTAGCAGCAGGGCATTTGGACTTCTTTTCCCCAATTCCTTTCCGCCTGAGAAGCAAACCCAGTCCTGCTGGCAGCTGTGGCTTTGTCCTTCCCGGCGGCTCAGACAGGTTTGCCTCTGGGCTGCTCTGCTGAGAGGAGAAAGCTGCAGTGGAAAACACCAGGCTCTGGTGCTTCACGGAGACAGGGATCCTGGCTCAGCTAGCGAGGCTTGAGAGTAGCTCGAGTGTGTCTGCATTGCAGTGCCGGCACTTCTGTTTGAGTTGTCACTAAATGAGAATAAGTGCTGGCATGTGCAACGCTCGCTTCTTTCCGTGCGATGCAGTATATGCAGAGAAAGGATACTAAGCAGTCACTGTCGTTGCTTTGATGTTCCTGAGGTTCTGATATAAGCCATCATCTTTCTTGCTTGTTCAAAGTGCGTCGTCATCATTAATTATACAGCTGCATATTATTTTTTTTCTTGCTTCCTCTTATCGTCCTCCCCCAACTCTTCTTCTGCCTTACTTGTGGCACAGCGAAACAGCATGGCCCGTAGATTCCCCTCTCATTTCAAAAGCACAACTGAGAAAACATTGCTGGGTGTTAGTTGTGTAGCTGGGACTGGCTGTGGTTTCATCAGAAAGGTACTTTATAAGTCACTGAAGTCATAACAAATTATTTTCAAATAAGCCCTTTATGTTACTTGAAAATGTTAGAAGCATTCCAGTTTTATATTTAAAAATCAGATGCATGCCTGTCTGGTGCAACAAGAGCCTGAGTTATGACCCTGTGCTGAGTGTCCTTGCTCCGGTTCCCCCCGAAGCAGGGCAGTCAGCAGGGGCTCAAGGGGGGTTTGCTGATCGCTGCTGGTCGGGGTGCTGCACAGCATTGCTGGCTCCTCTGTGGAGCACAGTCTTCAGAGGGCAGTGGTGAAAGCTGGAGACCCTTCCCCACTGCCCCTGGGGCAGGAGAGCAGCTGCGGGCGGGAGCAGCGAGGGAGGCACCGTGGGGAGCCGAGGAGCAGCTGGGTGCTTGGTCCCCTCGGTGTTCCCAAAGGAATTTGCTTGGCCTTACCCGCAGCAGCATCCCTGGGCTGGTGCAGCATGCTTGGCCTTGGCCAGGGGAAAAGGGATACGGAGCAGCAAGGAACAATGTTAACCCATCTGTGTGTGTGTGGTTTTTTTTGTGTTCTTTGTCTTTTTTTAAGCTGGAAAGAGGTGACTTCCTCTCAGAAGAATGGAGAGAGAGAATTGCAAACACAAGGTACAGTACAGCGATTGAATGCTGCTTTATGAACTGGATGTTTGGGAGTTTGTATAATGGAAATTGGGCGGCTGGCCAGCTTTTTATATAGAATTTCCATAGCAAATACCAAAAGTCGATCTGCCAACTTTTATACTGGCCTCTTTAGATCCTGTTTTCTGACTAGAGGAATGGGTTTAAATGCACGTCCCATGATATTCCATACAGGGGTGTATCCAAGATAAATTCTGGTTATACAGAGCAGTATAAACCTCTGTTTTGCATATCCTCGTAGTTCGTGTCAGTGATTCTAGCAAAACATAGTTATCTTGGCTATTGGTACACACAGCTAGGCTCACTTTCCATTTAAAAAAAAAAAAAGCAAAAGGCCCAAGTGAGTCTGTTCCAACTTAAATTGGGAATTAATTTAAGCTGATTGTCTTGAAGACTTATTTCTGTGAAGATCTGTACATAGGGTTAGACTCCTTTCTGATGGTAGCAAAAAGGGAGTAAATTTCTGAAAAGCAATAGGATATTGTTCTGTATTTTTAAAGGCTTTGCAGTCTTTCAGCCTTATGGACGGAAGAAAAAGTCGTTGTTTTTATGACCTTGTTGGGGAATGGGAGGCAGTTGCCAAAGAGGGCTCTCTGAAAGTCTTCAGCGTTATAGCAATTTATGAATTGTTTCCAAGACACTGTTTTTAAGAGTACTCCATCAAGAAGGCATCTGCCAGGCTGATGATTTTTGTATTATTATGTACCTCAGTTAAAACTTCTGGAGGCGCCGTTTAATTTGTGGACAGACTTGTCCCACCTTGCGGCATGGTGGGGCTTAGCTTTGTTGCTTGCTATTCCAAATGCAGGCTCCTCTGCTGTCTGTGCAGCCTTTCCTGGAACAATTTTATATATATATATTTATATATATATAATTTTTAGCTGAGGTTCATCTAAATGCATGCAGAAATGCTGGTAGATGTTTATTTTGTGTGGTATGCAGCTAACTGCATGCCTACAGATCTACAGCCACCTTGCTCTCTGATACAGAAATCCAAAAACCAGTAGCTTTTTGCCCGCAACTGTTAGGTGTTTGTGTTTGTTCCGAGTGTGCCAACTGTTCAGCGTCTGCTCTGTCTAATGAGGCTGCAGATTGTCTGATGAATTTGCACTGGAGCCATCCAGCCTTAGGGAGTAAGTTGAAGTGCCCCCTTCCCGTGAGCATGGAAGCTCTGAAGGGAAGGGTGCGTTTGTACCACGGCACGGTCCTACGTGGTTGAGCGCTGCCGTGTGAGCAAGCTGTGCGGCACACGGTATAGTATCCCTGTAGTAACTGTACTTGTGGCTTAGCAATACGTGCTGAACAGAGGGCTGAACTCAAGGTGGGCTCGGGGCTCCTGTGCTTTTGTCATGTGCATATAAAATATTGTGCCAGAATGAACACTAAAAAAAATACAATCTGGCAAGCTCTGTCTTTTTCCCTTCCTTTCCTGGATGTTTTCTAGTCCCATTAATATGCTTGGCTGTTTTGCAGGGCCTCTTTTTTGGCACACGGAGGGAAGGAGGAGGAAGAAAACCCTGCTAGCCTTACTTGCCAGGCAGGGTTTCCCAAATTTCCAAGAGCAAGGCGTAGCAAGAGTAACTTTTTTTTTTCTCTTGGTGTATAAACATTTTTTTCATCCGTAGTTTTTAATAGCTTTGGCTGCTGCTCTTAAACTCAGTGTCCTTGTTGAACACGTTTCGTGCGTGCAGGCACTAGGAGGGGAGTTTTCAAACACATCTCTTGCAAAGAAATCAGTTCTTCGTGTTGAAACAATATGCCAGAAAGGCTTTCGCAGTTCATCAGTGCATGGTGCTTGACGGCTTCCAAGAGATGTTGAGGACTCTTGTTGCAAGCTGGTAGGAGACAGGCACCAAGGACAAGGACAAGCCTATCCTCTTAAAAATAAAAGGATGATGTTTTTTTTTAATCTGTGACGTGTTACGTTTTTCCCAAACATTTTTATCATTTGTGTGATTCAATCTACGTGCAGGTTTTTTGTTTCTATTTGACTGGGTTTTTTTCAGGAACAGCTCCTCCCTCACTGGGTTTCCTAACCCAAAAAGAAAGATGCAGCTCCTCTGTTGTGGGTTGGGATGAAGCGCTGGGTCTAGGTCAGGGAGAACATGCTGAGAGATGTCAAGTGTCTTTTTGCATTACAGGGGAATTTAGAGCTAGAAGAGAAAATATATTTTGATATTTTGCTCTGGTATCTTAAAAGCATGTGAAGAAGTGATGGGGTGAAACGTGCCTTGTGTTGGGAGTATTGCTTTTCATGTGTGGATTAACTACTGTGTGTTGGTAGTTACTGTGTTGGTGTTTGACCTCACCATGGCAGAGATGTGAAAACATTTTGTGCATTGTTTTTATGTTGGAACTTACAGTACAAAACTCAGCTGGATGCTAGGAGGAGCTGTTGGAGGAGGGTGCCTTTAAATTTTTTTAAACATGTAATTTTGCAGGCAGTGTCCCTGAATGTGAAAGGTAAGGTCCTGCTTTGTGGCACTGTGCAAGAAGAAAGGGTTTTGTTGGGTGGATGTCACTGAACAGTGGGGGACGAGCAGCATTTTTCAGTTTCATAAGTAGCAGTAAAGGCTTTATGGGACTGTGATCGTGGGGGGGTAGCTGTGCTGGGGTGCCGTTTGCCTGTCCCTGTTCATTAACTAGACCATTATCTTGCAGTGTTATTTTTGTGAATAATTTTGCCTTTGGTCCTGAGGTGGATCACCAACTGAAGGAGCGATTTGCAAACATGAAGGAAGGTAACAAATCGAACTCAAAACCTTTTTCCATTGGTGTCCTGCTTACTGTGGGAGCTGGTGGTGGCAAGGGCTTAGTGACAGCCGTCAGAAGCCAGGTTGGTGGGTTTCGTTCTGTGCCTTGCGGGCAAGCATCTGCACCACAGTGGTTATTCCTTGGAATTTTTGCCTCCTGTCTTAATATCTCTAACCTACCTGATTACTCAGAGGTAGCTCTGCGTGTACAGACTCTCTGCAGAGCTCTGTAGGGGGGGAAAGAACTGCCGGTCTTTCCTTACCTGTGACTGGAACCAACAAAGCATGCAATGGCCAAGACTGCAAAGCTTCCTGGTGGCCTCAGCATGGCTTTGGATATCCAGTTGCTGTAACTGGATTCTGTTACTGGCTTCTCCTAGTTAAAGTTGTCATGTTTAATACTGGGTATTAACGAGTAAGTATTAAAAAGGGGACACTGTCACTGGGTGTCGTGTGTGCTTCTTGAGAAGTCGCGTTGCAGACACCAGTGACCAGGCATGCCCAGTGACCCCTCTGTGGCCGTTACGTTGCCCGAGGGGCCTTTTTTCTTTCCTCTTAACCTCTTGGATAAGTAACAATTTTATTTGGTTATAGTAGAAATTACAAAAATAATATTTTTTGAAAGAAAAATGTGTGGCATGAACAAAGAAGCTGTGGCTTCCCATGGTACAGCTTTGTGCTGAAGTAAATAATGTGACTTCTGGGCTCTGTTGCAAACTGTAAAATCCCCAAACCTAAGCTCTTGTCTGTAATTTTAGTGGGTTTTTTTTAAAACTTTTGCTTCACGGTGGCTTGAGAGAAGTGGGGAAGGTTCAAGAGCGCTTTACAAACCCGAGAAACCTTAGTTCTCTTCCCAGAAGGTGCTGAGGCTCCTGAATGACCGCCAATAGCTGCGAAGTGGAGATTATCAGTCTTTTGTTTAAAAGGGCTTTGGGGGCTTGTGTATAAAAGCACTAACTAGGAGTGAGATAGCTGTGCTTCTAATTGGAATGTCTGTAAATTGCCACTGAGAATTAATGTGCTTTTTTTCTTTTTTTTTTAAAGTATTTTTAAGATCTGTCATTTTAAAGTGATCCTTGAGGTGTCACCTCATAGCTACCTAGCAGGACTTAATATATTGACTTTTTTGGGTGCTGTCAGAATGAGCATTAAGTAATTTTTTTTTTAGTGATAGACAAGTGATAGTTTTATTAGGGCTGCTCTAGGGCTCTGTACTGGGTTATATTTAATAAATAGTCAAATAGTCATTACTGGAAGAAACGGTGGTAGCTGACACTGCTTTTTCTTTTTTTCTTTTGCCAGGTGGGAGAATTGTGTCCTCAAAACCTTTTGCACCTCTAAATTTTAGAATTAACAGTCGAAACTTGAGTGGTATGATTGCCCTTTTTATTGTTCGTTACAATTATGGTGTATTCATTACTCAAACATGTCTGTAGTGCGTTTTTGTTGCTCTTTAAAGAGTTGTGTAAGTAAGTGAAAAATGCTGTTGTACTATTATAGCATACATGCCAAACCCAAACAAATACATAAAAAAAAAGGAAACAAAAAAAAAAAAAAGAAACAAACTAAAAACCCCATGCGGTGCTGGAACAAACAGACACTCTTTTTATGGGGTTTATCCTGCTATGTTTAGATGTCTATAATGTCAATGTTTACCTGGCTGGGCATCTTTTATAGTTGAAGAGGAATAAGGTGTTGCAAGGGCGTGATTCATTTCTTTAACTACAAAGAGCTGCAGTGACTAACATGCGTGCAAGTTCCTTACACCACGGCTGTCTAAATCTGGCCAGGTAAATCCCACCAGTCATGATCTGTAAGGCTTGGAAGCTGAAATGTTCAACTTTGAAAACTTTTTTTTCTGTACTGTAAATTGATCAAACAGACCTATCCCATAAACGCCCAGTTGCTGTGTCTGTTTCATTGCCAACAAAGTTTTGTGTTTTTCTTCTCTGCTGAACATAGTAGACATGCTATTTGCCAGTGCTGGCCTTTGCAAGTGTGTGAACTACACTTTAATGAGGTCTTGGGATTACTAACACCCCATGCTCTTGGTTTTTCTTCTGACCTTTTTTCAATTCCTTTTTTTTCCCCAGTTTTTATTGTTGAAATTTTTCAAGCAAAAGATCAACCCAGGCCGGGTTTTACATGTATTTACTGTGTCTAGTGCAAAACATTCCCTAAATTTAAAAAACGCCTTATTCCGCTCCTTGTGCAAACATGGCAAGTAACACACTGAGTAACAAATCTCAAGCTGCGTTTTCTGTTTTTGGCCTGACACGCATGGTAAACTGCTTTTCAAGAATAGTATTTTCAAGACTGTCAATAAGGCATTTCACTGAAATAGTGCCATTGTGGGTTATTTTTACGAAGCTTGAATTGCTGTGAATGTCCTGTGCCTGGGACAGCCAAAATGCCCTTTTCCTTCCTGTGTGATACTCTGTTCTGTGGCATATGATGGTTTGGAACCTTATTAACGGTCGGGTCCTGGCTTGCCAGTCCTTTGTAGACGTGTACTTAAAAATAAAAGGAAAAAAAAAAAAGACAGAATGGTACTCCTGGAAATCCTCAAACCTCCAGGGAGCTGACATCGGTCTGTCAGTTTGCTAGTAAGACAAAGAGCGCCTAAGTAAAGCCTACTACCTCTTGTACAGCACACTACAACCAGATGAAATATAAGAAGGCACTTCTGAGGTTTCAGTTAGGAGACCTGCCGACATAAATAAATTTTTTTTGGTCTCTCAAGGCTTTTCTTTCCTGGCCTCTGACCATTTTGTGATCTCTTTGCGAGGTTTGGGAGACTGCAGTTATTGAAGATGTGGTGGGGAGGCAGAGGGGCCAACGTTTTCTTATTATTTTTTCACTTAATAAAAGCCTCGAGTACGACTATCATTTGAGCCGGTTCTTTATCCTATTTCAGCTTTCACCCCAGTGTGGATTCACTGGGAATGTTTTCTAGAATGCTGAAATTTTATATATCCACTGTTATTTAATGTTGATGATAAAATTATATAGAGATAGCTCATTAAGATTTGGGTGAATGAGATTGCTTAGCGTAAAAATAGATAATAGCCTCCACTAATAGGAGACTCATCCAGGGATTCAGGTAAGAGGTCCTGCAAAGAAATTACCTTTGTAGGCTACAAACAGCGATGGAAAATCGTGGGAGTAAATTTTAGGTCTTAATCCCATTCTGTGACCACACTGTGTTTGGGAAATCCCAGTATCAAATGAACATGGATGGGCTGTGCCAGGCCTGGGGCTGGTTCCAGTCTTAATGGGCTGCTCTAAGTGACACTTCCACAGTTAGTAGTTCCATCTGGAAAAAGAAATGGAAATGTGGTAAGAGTTGGGACAAACCAAAACAAGTATTAAAATGTGGTTAAAATAGCGGTTGAAGTTGCTGGATCCTAAACCTGGCTTCTTGACTCTTCTGGGTAATTTTCTATTTAATTAGAAGCGTGCTGTAATTTTTTCTGCAGTCATGCCACTCAGTGCTCAGCAGCTATGGAAATGCTTAGACACATCCCATACCTATTAATTTTAGGGAACAAAACAAATAAAGGCAAGAAAGCAAATAGAAAACATGTTTGTCCCCATTCCAAATATAGTGCAGTTACAGTTTACATGGGTCAGGTCTAATGATGTTCTGTTACTGGTTCCGTTTAATTAAATCCTGCCTGTTACTGCAGATGGGTTCCTTGTAGGTTCCACAGGAAGGTTCTGTTTGTTGAAAGCTTGCACTAGCACATGATTTTATTCTCAGATGTCTATCTCTGAAGAAATGAAGGGTAGATCTTCCAAATGTATTAAGTTTTCTGTAGGATGCATGTAGCAAGAGAATAAGAAGTTATTTTTTAAACTCGCTGCATTGCTTTCTTCTAGGACATTGCTATCTGAATCACAAGTGATCTTTTTGTTTTGAATGTGCTTTTACTGTTGCCTAGCTAGTTTCAGCTGAGCTGAGTGAGCTTTGGTTCCCTAACTTGACTTTCTTCCTTTAGATATTGGCACTATAATGAGAGTTGTGGAGCTATCACCACTGAAAGGGTCTGTGTCATGGACCGGGAAACCAGTTTCTTACTACCTGCATACTATTGACCGAACCATAGTGAGTATAAATACGGGGCAGCAGATCTCTGCCTGCTCTGCCTGCGCTGAAGTC
This sequence comes from Falco biarmicus, assembly GCF_023638135.1. Classification (NCBI taxonomy): domain Eukaryota; kingdom Metazoa; phylum Chordata; class Aves; order Falconiformes; family Falconidae; genus Falco; species Falco biarmicus. Next base: position 65,189,153 of record NC_079291.1, on the reverse strand, counting down.
AACACGCCAGCTTCAGTTCGTTGTTCTGGGGAGTTGTTCTCGTATTCCTTAGGTGTTTACAGACCTAAAGCATGCCTAACTGGAAGGGTATAATTGTGGACGCTACTGTCGTAGCTCATTAATTTGTTGAAGGTGCACAGACTCACAAGTGTAATTCCTTCTGATGCCTCAGCATATGTAGCTGTGCGGAACGGTGGTCTTGTGCTGCCGCTGCCACACTGAGTAGAGGCTCTGTGCGTCTTGAATTCTTCACTTTGCGTTGTGGTGTACAGACCATTCCATTCTGTCGTATTCAAGCTGTAAATCTCAATTTTAGTTAAATTTTCAGTTGCTGGAGAATCAGCCAAAGCTCCATAACGGTGCTGGTGCATTTGCTGGTTTTTTGTTTGGTATTTTTTTTGATTAAAGAAAACAGAAACAACCCTGTAGAAACATAAACTTTTGTGGAGGGAGTGTTTGTTCCCACACTGAGTTTTTTACGATATGGTAGTAAAACTATTTTTATTTTTCTTAGTCTGCTGCAGTCTAATAATGCTTTTGTTAAAGAATATGCTAGAGTGCAGGGAAGTATTTTGGTGGAGTACAAGAATGAAGTAGCTTCATGAAAAATGTTTTGCTGCGTGGGGATATATGACACAAAGCATTAAAGCAGGGATAGGCAGTGGTGAAGATGAGAAAACCTTGTTGAGGCTTGGATTATGTCCTGCTATACAACGTGTCTTTGTTGCTAAAAAGAATGACTTCTTAATGTAGCTTATCAGAAGAAAACCAGTCAGAATTTCTGCAGTTCTGCATTTGTCGTAAGCTAATATTTTGTTCTTATGTATTTGTCTGTCATGACTTTGAAAATGACTATCTCATCTTTCTGTTTTCAGCTTGAAAACTATTTTTCTAGTCTCAAAAATCCAAAACTCAGGGTAAGTTTCAGTCATTTTCTGTAGAAAACTCAATGGAGCAGCCACTGTGAGGAATGTAGTTGCTTGTTAAAGATGTACAGAACTGATAGAAAATCAGATTTTCTTGATAAGCAAGGAATGTGGACATGGAGCTAATTTAAGTGAAGCATCGTGTGCCATCAAGCACTAATACAATCATGTTCAAGGCTTTCTAATAGAGAATTAATGGGGCAGCCCCAAGGTGGTTTTGCCTTGCACTGGAGGTCTATAAAGAGCTATTCCTTCATTAAAGAACTGAAGTTAAAGAATGGAAATGATAGTTTGAATCCGTCCCAGTGTTCAGCTGCATGAAAATGAAGCTGAGGAGTGCTCTGAGATGTTACTTTTGGGACATGCTATTTGAGACATAGAATGTGTTGTCAGTTGCTGCAGTCTGTGCTGTTACATGTAGAAGTAAAATGCCAGCGGATTTTTGAGACTGTGCTGGGCTGTATTAATCTGAAATTACCAATGGGGCTGGTTATTCCCAGTAAGAGAATTAAGTGAGGCCACTTAATTTAAAACTTCAGGTGAACGTTTGTCTTCAGGCTGACTTGCTTAGTAAGTGTTGCAAACAGACTAATGGTAGCTTTGAGATCGGGTAATTTCAGGCTGCTGAATTCAAACTTGGGAGAAAAAAAAGACCTCTCAGAGTCCAAAAAAAAAAAAAAGCAAGCAGGGTGGCATGCATGTACTTATGAACTTCCCTGATTTTAATGGTGAGGCTATTTAAATCTGCCATTTACATGGTCTAGTCGATAACTTGCTTAAATTGAAGAGGTGTTGGAATTTTTATGCAAATTAAACCTCACCTGGAAGGTACAAGAAGGGCTTTGAGGGAGCTCTTTGAAATTTCCTGTCTTTGCTGTCTAGTAGAAAATCAAGCTTAAAAGTTGCTGCTTTTGTCTTTTATCGTCTCCTCTACAGACTTGGCTAAAGTTGAATTAGACGATGATTAATGGCTTTGCCATTTCAAGTCACGTAAGATTTTAAAGTGATGTAGCAACACGTGAAATGCTAGGGATATAGGTAAAGCTATTGAAATATTTAATAATAATTTAAAAAAAAAACAAAAAAACAAGCAAAACCCAAAACCTGTAACACCAGTGTGTGATCTGGAGGGTGGGATTGGGAGGGGCAGAATAAGGGAAAAGGTTGGGGCTTAATCTCCTTTGCCCTGTGGCTGCATTTCTGAAACTTATTATAGTATAATATAGTATAATATAGTGCAAAAGGGGGGCATGCACTTATTTGCCTTTTCCCACTGAATGTTGCCTGAGGCAGGGTAAGTTTTTTCCCTTGCTGGTAACAAAAGCTGGTTTTTTTCTTTTTTAATTAGGCATTGTATGATAAGAGCACTTACACCTAGCTCTTGTGGGGGACTAAGCTGGGAAATGCAGTGGTCTGTCTTAAAAAGTGGTAAATATGAACAAATTACTAAGTCTTTTAAAACATTTATCTAGGAGGAACAAGAGGCAGCTAGACGTCGTCAACAAAGAGAAAACAAGAGCAACACAACTACTCCAACGAAGGTTCAAGAAAACAAGGTGAACACCCTGCATTTTTGTAGAGTAAATGCATTTTCTCTTCATCTGTGCATAAACTCGTAGTCTGTGTCAGCAACAGCCTGATTTTGTGGGGAGACTGACTGCGTGTGTGTTCTGAACATGTGAACTGGTGTAGCTGTTGCTGTGGACAAAAATGCTATGGAGTGACTTAATAAAAGCTATGCTTGGGAATTGCACCGCTCATTCTGCAAAAAAGGTGTTGCAAGATGAATAGACTAGTTGGCTGTCCACCCTTGCTCACCTTCAGCACCAGCTTGCAGCGCTTACCCTGAGTCATATCCCATGGATACGGGACTGGAGTTCAAAGTGTGCTGAGTCTCTTTTGGGAAGACTCATTTCCTTTCTCGTTCCGTTGTATAATACTGTTAGAAATTCAGTGACGGTTTATGCACAAAAATGTGAAGTATTGAATATACTTTGACTTTTAAATGAAATTCAGTTGAAGAATATAGTCAGTACAGGGTGAATAGTCAGCTTTTCTTAGACAACAGTTAAAACTTTCCTTTTCTGTAATAAGTCCAGAAAAGAATGAGCACAACTCCTCGGGTGTTGGGTCTTACCCCAAGCAAGTCTGCTTCACTGGCAAGTTATTTTACTGCAATGCATCAGTTTCCTTTCAAAATTATTAAAGTTATTAATGCTTGCTTAAAAGGAATGCTGTATATGCAGGTAGAATTGACTAAAGAGGTCTCGGCTTTTCAAAATCTATTAGGATTCTGGTGCTGAAGAAGAAAAGGCTGCGGCAAATTCTGTTAAAAAGCCATCTCCCTCCAAAGCACGGAAGAAAAAGCTAAGTAAAAAAGGAAGAAAAATGGCAGGCAGGAAACGAGGACGTCCCAAGAAAATGAACACTGCAAACACAGAGCGCAAGACCAAGAAGAACCAAACCGCACTAGAACTTCTGCACGCTCAAACTGTTTCACAGACATCTTCATCCTCTCCTCAGGGTGAGTTCAGGGCTGGCAGTGGAAGAGGCCACCCCCTGCCGCAGGAGCCTAGAGAAGTATGTGAGGCTGTGAGTGCGTGCTTGGAGGTTGTCTTTCCTTCATTGCTAGGTTCAGTTTGGTTTTGTGTCCGAACTTCTCCCTTGCCTCCAAAGCAAAGCTGCCCGTGAGCCGGTGGGGTGCTTCTGCGAGGAGGTGGTGGCTGTATCTGGCTGTAGGTACTTGGTGAGAAGCTGGAGCTGAGCTGTGGCTCGTAGCTTGTCTCTGCTGCTGCTGTCCTGAGGATAAGTTGCAGATGCCCTTCCAAACTATTTGTTGCAGTGTTGTTAATCTAGCAAAGTCACCGGATCTCGCATTGTGAATGACAGGCTTTCCAATGGCAAAGCTGCTAGACTTGCTAGAAACAATGACTTTCGTAATCTGAAAGGTTTTTTTTTTTTTTCCCGTCTCTCTTTAGATGCATACAAGTCACCTCATAGTCCATATTACCAACTACCTCCTAAAGTGCAACGGCATTCATCGAACCAGCTACTGGTGACGCCTACCCCACCTGCACTACAGAAGCTGCTAGGTAAGGCTGTAACGGTGTGCCTGTACTTGTCCTGGGAACCTCTCCCTGGAGGTTTCTGGACATGCGGTAAATCCAAGGGCTACAAATAGCCAGCAGCTGCGGAAAGCTGTGTATTGAACAGGAGGGGGGGTAGCTTCTTCCTCATCTTCTCCCACCTGCCCCACTTCTGTTGGCATCACCACAAGGTCTCTTCTGTTGCTTGCTGCTGAAGTTGATGTCTCAGTCTGCATTTGTTTTTTGACGTTGTTTCAGCTCTTTGGAAATAAGGAAAGGACAAAAGGAAATAAGCTTGGGTGTAGCAGGAATCCAAAGTAACTTTGAATGGGAATGGCTAGTCAGAAATAACTCTCTTTTAAATTAAGACATTCTCTTATTCTTAAATGATGGAATCTTGAGGAACACCACTCCATTTTCTCTGCAAAATTTAGAGCAAAGTAAATGAGATGCTGTCTTGAGTTTTTGAGATCGCAGAGGCAGTGTCATTGGAAAATACGGTCCGTGTGCAAGGCATGATTTAAGGAAGAACTTGGAGGGTGTTTTTTTGGGTCTTCTGGTTCCCCCTCTCTGCTACCCCAAGCTGTTTCTGGCCTTTGGCATTGGGCATGAGCCAGTCTGAGATCATCTGGGAATCTGATGGAACGTTCCTCTCTATGCAGAGACCGAGGGCACCTGTGGTGCCCTTAACTCCTGCTCTCTTGCTGTGGTATCTTACAGTTGGGACTGATTTCTTACTGGAGAGAAAGAGAGAGAAAAAGAGTAATTTAGAGTGACGTTTTGTGTCGGGTGGGGTTGTGGGGGGAGCGGAGAGAATGCCACTTGTCTGGAGTCAGCCCTGCTGCAAAGCTCTGTACTGTGTACCATCTGTTAAACGTTTTGGCTGCCTGTGATTGCAGCAGACTGGACTTAAGCATGGGGTTGGCTTTGTGGTGAAAGGGCCCCAGCGGTGAGGGCTGGGGAGAAGGCAGGTTCATTCTGCCATAGGAGACGGGAGATGGAAGCAAGTGCTTCTTGGAGGGTGGAGTAAATGTGGGTGTAGAGCCTGTTGTCGCTCTGTATGGAGGTGGTAGGAGTACAGCAAGCCCTGTCTTGTGAGCTGGGAGGATGAGCGCTCTGAGCTTGGGGCTGGGTTTGGCTGTTACAGCTAATCTCTTTTATTATTTCTACTTACAGTGCATTAAAAGCTGTTCAACTCTTCTTTCATCATGCAAACACACCATTAGCACTCATCCTCTTCCTCTGTGTGTTTGAATGTGTTGTCATGACTTCCATTGGGGTACCTATTATAAGCAGCTAATGGATCCAAAAGTTCAGCTTGCATCAGAAGATGGGTTTTCAGCATGCTCTAAATTGATCTTTAATGGCTTGGTCTGACTTACAGTCCAAATAAAAAGCAAGAGTGGGCAAAGTGGGGAGAGGTGTCAAGGGAGCAAATTGGGATAAATAGGGGCATTGCACTTACTCTCGCTTGAAATGTATCATCTCCTTATTTATTTTGCAGACTCTTTTAAGATCCAGTACATGCAGTTCATGGCATACATGAAAACTCCTCAGTATAAAGCAAGTCTGCAACAGTTACTGGAGCAGGAGAAGGTAGGTCTCACTTTTAATGTTTCTAAACAAAATTGCCAGAGTACCAGGTACCTTCTGTGTGGGAGGAAAATGCTGGAGATGGGCATTGTGTACACGTGACACCAGTGCTGCATCAGGTCACTTACAGAGACTCTACCAGAGTAATGTTTAGGCTGAATGCTAACTCGGTCGGTCTTTGTGTGCTTAAATTTCCAATCTGCAAACTGGGAGAGATGCACCTCCTCTCTTCTCTCTGGTGCCCTTCCACCTAATAAGACTTACTTCAATATTTCTGTTTTTTTCCTCTATTTTCACATGAAGCTGCGTGTACCTGTGCAGGAAGCTGGTCTCTTGAACCTTGTCCTTTTCTCCCATTTGGGATTGGCAGCTCCTTTTCTTCTCTGTATGTCTCATGGGTCACAGGAGCAAGAGGGTGGTGGTCGATGTCGCCAGCAGTACGCACTGCCTGAACACGTTCCTGCCCTCTGCTTAGCGGGCTGCCCTGCGTGGATGCATCCTGTGAGCTGCTAGTCAAACTGCTCTTAGATAATTAAATTGGGCTTGATCTAGCTAAAGATTGTAGCAGCTTCGGATGAGGACTGTCTTGAAAAACACTTGTTCCTTGGAGCTGAATTTTCTGGGTTTTGACATCTATTCTTTTCTCGGGGTAGGAAAGCCTAAATGAATTGAGTACTGTAGCATGAAGGCGGCTCATTAAACTTGTAACAAATTGAAGTTTGGGATTAAAAAACCCAAATTGTCATGACTGACTTAGGAGATAAATGAACGGAATCACAGAATGGTTTGGATTGGAAGGGACCTTAAAGATCATCTAGTTCCAACCCCCCTGCCATGGGCAGCGACACATGAATTGATAATCTAATGATGGGCAAAGTGTAAATTTTCCAAGTCGTGGGTTGAAATACATGGAAAGGCGAAGAAAATCCTGCAGCTGTGAAGTGTGGCATTTTTCTCTGCTATGGAGCCATCTCCCCAGCAGAGGGAGGAGATTTACTGGCTAAACACCTTTTCTTCTTGTATTGCTTTACCTCAGTTATGACTGATTTAATTGGTTTGTAAATCAGCCCAGATGAGAGAGACTGTGCCTGCTACTTCCATGGAGGAGCCCTTTCTCATAGAGCTCAACAGTAATCTTTAACTTCTGCCCAGTTCCAGCTTTTGGTAGCCCCTGTGGAAGCTTGCCTTTGCTCTGTGGCCTTTGTGAAGGTGTCAGCATAAAGCCATAGCGTTGGTTTCTGCAATTCTCCATCCCAGGAACTGTTTCTCCAGTCAAGAGGGGCTAACTTGTGCCCCCCTGTTCGTTACTGAGAAGTGGTTGATGCTGATGTGGTGCTCACGAAACCTTTTTTTTCTGTGGTTGTTTCAGTTTGTTTTCACAGTCAAACAGCACTTTGAAATTTCAGCTTCTGTAAGCAGCATATTTTTCTGCTTGTTCTGTACTTGTCAGGAAAGTCAGCGTAAAGGTAACTTACCTCCTTGCCCAGAAAACAGCCCGAGAAATGATAGTGTGCAAGTGTTGTGCTGTACACTGGAAGTCGACATGGAGAGTGTGGAAAAGTAATCACTTCGTGTTGGTGTCTGACAGCTGTTTCATACTTTAAGACATTAAAATGAGGAATTCAGTATGAAAATATTTTTTTCAATGGAGCGATACACAGGGAGTGTGGCAGATTAAACTTCACAAAGGCAGAAGCAGAACTTTGCTGGATGAGGTGCTGTTGTGTAGTCTGTTTAGTATCTCCCTCTTACATGAGGTTTTTAAAGTACAAGAAGAATGTTTTTGCTGTATGATTTTAAAATAAACAAGATGCTGTGAGCTGCTAGTTCACCAGGTTGCCCTTAGATGGAGCTGTCAGTTCCTTCACTGCCTGTAAAGGCTGAATGAAATGACTGATGTTGAAAGCATAAATGACTTTTTCAGCATCACCTATGGCAGTCCGTTCAGCATTGCAGTGACTCCACTGTTTTCCCGAGTCCTTGGCATGAGAGGCAACAAGAACTGTATGCCAGGTCGTGTTTCTCACAAATGTGGAACTTGCCAGCACTGCTGCTTCCCTCCTTGGAAGATCAAGGTGCTTTTCACCCTTGTGTCCTCTACTTCTTCTTGGAGCGATGGCTCCGTTTCTGCACAATTCCAATTTGGCCTCCGCAGCAGAAGTTGGAGCAAAGTGTAATCTCCAGAGCTTGCTTTTCTGGCTGCACTTGTCTTTCAATTGGGAACTGCTTAAATGAGACAGTTTAGCCAGCCCCGTCCTTGCCCTTTGCGGCTCACACGGTACCCAGCCATGGAATGAGTAAGCAAGTATCTAGTTAAGGAATGTTATGGGCAGGAAATATTCTGGGAGTGGAAGGGTTGGGTGGCATGCTGAAGTGATGTTGGCACTGCAAGTACAAGTGGTTTGGCTTGCTTATGACTTTCTTCCTACCTCCCCCACAGCGTATTTTCATTTTCTGCATGTATTCCATGAGTATTGTGTAGGAAAACTCTGAATTGGGTCTCTGGAGATTTAGATTCTGTTCCCAGTTTAGTAACAGTTTTCATACAGATAATCTTTTCCAGTTCCATTTCTGCTCTGTAGGATGTGATTATTACTACTTCTTTACAATGCACTGGGAGAATAAAAATTAATTTTGAAGATTGTCCTGATTATATTTTTCTACGTAGGAGAAAAAACTACTTCAAAGCACTTTTCAGCTTTCCTAACTTCACCAAGTGTTAAACACTGGCAAAGAGAGGCTCACAAAAGTCTGAGAGCGCGCTAGATTAGTTCACACTTACGTGCTCTGAGCTCAGATTCATTCCCAACTTGCTGTACAAACTAGGTGTAAATGTCCTACTGAGCTGGACCATGCTGCAGTTGGTGCTAAAAGTGTATTTTCTCACTCTTCCCTCTTCCAGGAAAAGAATGCTCAGTTACTGGGGACAGCACAGCAGTTATTCACCCACTGCCAGGCACAGAAAGAGGAAATCAAACGTCTTTTTCAGCAGAAACTTGATGAGGTAGCCCTGATCTGATGCAAGTGGATGTGGATGCTTGTTAATCATCTGCATGCAAACATTTTTGATAAAAATAAGTAAGACCAGAGAATAGTCTCAGGTCTTCAGCCTCAATTTTGCAGCAGATCATGCTAAATAATGTGGAATCTGTATCACTCTTTGGTTATGTTTTATCTTCATTGTTGAAATTGTTGTGTGCCACTCTGTATCCAAGGGAAGGGGGTGACAGACCACAGACACTGTGGTATTTCAGTAAAGGATGCATCCCCTGCTGGTTGAACAAACTCTGTGTTGCCAATGCAAATTCAAAAGCACAGAAGGAAATGTGGTGGCTCTTTACAAAAATAGTGTTCTTTTGGCTGGCAAGAAACTAAATGCCAGTTTTAAAGTTGAATTACTGGAACAGCAGCTTCAAGTGAGGTACTTTTGTCCTTCGTCGTTATCCCCTGGCAATGACAAAGTGCCTTGGAGGATGCTGCGGGAGTTGCTGTGAGCTGTATAAACTCTGTGGATCTCCTCGATGTCATTTTTGAATGTGACAGTTGTCGGGAATTAAGCTGTCAAGACCTTACTGAAGGATCTCTTTCCTTCTCTTCATCTTGTAGTTGGGAGTTAAAGCTCTAACATACAACGACCTGATTCAGGCTCAGAAGGAAATCTCTGCTCACAATCAACAACTGAAAGAACAGACGAAACAGCTGGAGAAGGATAACAGTGAACTCAGGAACCAGAGCTTGCAGCTGGTGTGTGCAGTGCTTGTGTCTGAGTAGCAGGGTGATGCTGCCCTTGATGTAAGGAGGATGGGTCATAAGCCAAGGGCTGCCCCTCTCCAAGGTGTCTTAATGAAAAGTCATCCAGGTGCTGTAGCTTCTCTGTAACGGAGAAGAATGATGAGGGAAAGAACACGGGTGGTCCCTTTTCTCAGTGACCTTTATTTTACCTCTAACCGAATGTGACAGTTGGCTCTGGCCTCAGCTGTGTCCCCTGAACAGCTTGGCACCTGTGTACGCACTTGTTGCTGAACCTGGATCTTGCTGGCCAAGAAGTTTGCCCAGTGCTTGCTTTGGGTGGCCCTAATGCTTCTGGGGTTTGTCTTGGTAGCTCAAACTGTTCAGGGGCAAATCTGGATGTGGAGCAGGTTAGGGAGGGTGGGTGATAACACCCTTTTCAGAAAGAGCCAGGCCACATCCTGCCACACTATGTAGGGACCACAGGACCGTTTTGGTGGCATTTGCCTTAAGCTGAGAGGAGTTTTCAGTGGGCTAAGAAGCTTCTTGCATATATCCAGTCGAAAGATGCCTGGCTTTCAGCTTGCACCTTGGGTGGTGTGAAGTGGCGAGAGTTGTCTTGTGATCTGTTTGTCTCGTGCCTTTGCAGCTTAAGGCACGGTGTGAGGAACTGAAGCTGGACTGGTCAACGTTGTCACTGGAGAACTTACTGAAAGAGAAGCAGGCGTTGAAGAATCAGATTTCTGAGAAACAAAAGCACTGTTTGGAATTGCAGGTAGAGAGCAAAAAGCAAATCTAGAGTCACCAACTTGGGATAGCTTTTGGGCCAGTTAAGGGTATTTGGCTGAATATGATGTTAAAGGTTAAGCTAGGTGGCAGTTTTCTTCTGCCCCCTTCCCCCGCACCCGCACCCACCCCCCCGCCCCCCCCCACCCGAGATTAATCTTTTGATTAGAGGATTTTAGTAAACTTGAAGAATAAGGATGTGGATAACTTTTAAAGGAAGCAAATGCTGTGACCTGATTCCTTGGTAATGCTGTGGAAGAAGGAATCGTGGTTTATTGTTAATTTATTTAAAAAGCATGACCTGATGAAAAGTCCTGCTTCTTTGCATGTGTGCTCTGATGTTCTGGCTGATTCAGGGATCAGTACCCACAGAATGTCACTTACCATAGCGAAAACAAATTAAACTGCTGTGTCTGAAGAACTTTTATTTTCCTGTGAGATTAGCCCTAGAGCTAATACAGCCTTTTGCTGGATACTTTGACATGGGGCGACTGTTTCCTTCAAAGACTGGAGGTATCAAGTGACTCCATACTCTCTATATAAGTTGGAGACACTTTATGTTTGCTTTCAAGATCTGAGTAGTGCTTTCTGAGAGTCCCAGAGCCATTCCCCTTACCTGTGCCTTTTGGTCTCAAGCTCAGAGCAGCATGTTGAAATTTGTTTCTCATATTTTGGGTCAACTGTTCTGCGTTGTTCCCAGAGATGGGGCCACTTTTACTAAGAATCCTATAGAGGCAAAACTTCATAGTGTGGTAGAATTGTTAATAGTCTTTAATCATTGTCCTCTTCATTTAAAGATCAGCATTGTGGAACTTGAGAAGAGTCAAAGACAGCAGGAGCTCATGCAGCTGAAGTCGTACACGCCATCTGATGAATCACTGTCAGTACAACTCCACAATAAAAACCACCTGAGCCGTGATCCTGAGGCTGACCACGGCAGGTTCCAGCTGGAGCTGGAATGCTCCAAGTTTCCTATGCCCCACATCAATGGCATGAGCCCTGAACTGTCCATGAACGGCCATGCGACTCCCTATGAAATTCATAACACCTTTAGCAGGTCGTCTTCCAAGCAGAACACGCCTCAGTACACGACCTCTCATTTGGACCAAGAAATAGTTCCGTGTACCCCAAACCACAGCAGCAGACAGAAGGCAGACAAGCTGACGAGCTTGTCCCTACCTGATTATACCCGGTTTTCCCCAGCGAAAATAGCACTAAGGAGACACTTGAATCAAGACCATGGAGTCAATGGAAAAGCAACAACTAATGAGATACAGAGGTGAGAGCGATCCTTTCCTGGGATGGGAAAGGAGGGGTAATTGCTTCTTTTAATGACGGTGGTTTATTTGGATTGTGGAAAAACATCCAAACATCCAACGTTTAGAAGTGGAGGTTTATACGCTTCTAAATGTTTTGTTGTAAGAACATCATAAGTGCCACCTGACTGAGTAAATAAGGCGATACGGCACCTTCCATTGGGCACAGGAATTCCTTGCAAGGGAGAAGTCATCAGCTTTTCTGTTCTAACGATCGTACGTCTCTGTTCCAGAGCTGACCACGTCAAAGAGAATGGCCTTACATATCCAAGCCCTGGTATTTCAAATGGCATAAAGCTGAGTCCTCAGGAAACTCGGCCCTCTTCCCCAGCGGCCTTACCAGTTGCAGGCGAGAAGGTAAGAGGTTTGCTGGCGCTCAAGCGCAGAGATGTTAACACCTGGTAGAACAAAGAAGAAGTTGTTCAAACTAGGGAATGCAAGCATGCTCCTTTTTATGCTCAGCATGGCATGGAAAATAACAGAAAATACAGTAGGTGTGACACAATAAAAAGATGCTGGCTAGAGGAAGAGAATACTGTGCTCATGACAGACGTGCCTACCTCCGCGTTACTGGTTTGCATATGAACAGTGCCAGTGATGTAGTAGGACTTCTTTTTGATCTGGTGTGTGTCTGCTTGAACCTGAAAAGTAGACTTTTCCATTGTTAATAAAAACAACAAAAAATTGTCCACGTAATTGGTCCAGCCATGAATCACATTGGGCTCATTTTAGAGCAAGGAGGTGCCCTCTGAGAGGAAGTTACCATGGAAATATTTCTGGCTACTTTATCTTTTGTGTACAGAGGGCCTCCAGGTATGAGTTCTTTCAAATGGGTGCTTTTCACAGAGCTCTGACAAAGACACTAGGAAATGGACTTGTCTAAGTTATCCTTTTCCTTATGCCTGGGGCCAGCAGTAGCTTTAATATACATATTTCTATGCTGTTGGATGCTGTTGTCCCAGTAGACTGGTGCTGGTAACAAAAGTTGCTCCATGCATGCCCTGTCTGTGCTGTATAGTCATCACTCTTAATTGTGTAATTCTTTAAAAAAAAAAAAAAAAAAAAAAGTGCAGGGGGGAAGGGTTGGGGAAAACAAATATAGATGAGCAGGTTACTGTTAGTTTAAAAAGTCTTGTCAGTAATAGCATGCGGTTAAGAACATTACTTTGTTTCACCTTTGCAGGTTTTGAGAGAGAGAACCTCTGTGAGTAATGGAGAAACTATCACCAGCCTACCTATCAGTATTCCTCTCAGCACAGTGCAGCCCAATAAACTCCCTGTTAGTATCCCTCTGGCCAGCGTAGTCCTACCTAGCCGTGTTGAGAAGGTGGTGAGTAAGGGATTGTCAACACTTTCCATCCCTAACTAAAATCACACCGGGCAGTAACGGGGTGCTGTGCACCAGAATCCTTCCTGGGCTGCTAATCTTGAATGTCTGATGCTTTGGGGGAGGCTGCTGTTGGGGTGCATCTTCTTGGCTCTTAGTCATTCTGTAGATTTTTCCTCGCGTGGCTGGGGGGTGGTGGTATTTCAGCCAGGAAGGAAAGTACATGCCTCGAGATACTACTAGTCTTAAATGTCTGGGTGGAAAGGATGCAGAGTCTGAGAGTTTGTAGTAGTGAAAACTCACAGGTGTCAGTTTGGTCTAGCCCCTGCCTTCTTGCATGACCCTGGGAGACAAATTCTTCTGCCTCAGTTCGGTGATCTCCAAATTGTCTTGTCTTATAACATATCTGTGTAGGATGAACTTGAACAGCACCTCGAGGCCGTAATGCCTAATGTGCAAGGGACTGCTCTGCAGCATCAGAGAACTGGAGAACTTCTGGGGCCATCTCTTTTTGAAATCCTGATAAGACCATGCCACTCAGTGGCAGAGGAGTTCAAAAAAGCCTGGTCCAGACAGAAGTGTTACACTAGAGAACTGAGAAGCATTTGCTGCTTTCCCATGAGAGCTGTGAATTCAGAACCTGTCCACAGGTTCTTGCCTTACAATCCCTATTTGGAAAGCTGGAGTTGTTTCATAGTATGGAATCTACTATCTTTTTCCAGCTGAAGGCTTCTAGTTGTAGCAGAACTACAGCCTGCACAGCTCTGAGCAGAAGTTGTACGTCCTGGGAGGAGAGAGAACGCTAGCTCTGGGCAGCATCTCTCCCTTCAACACGCCGTTTATTCAGGCTGCCATTGCATGATTGTTTTGCCTGCTTTAGGAAAACACCACTCGTTGATTGTACCCTCAGTGTACCAGGGAACATAGCCTAATGTGTTTCACATACAGTTTGGGTTGTTTTGGGGGAATTTCATGCGCACAGCCTTGGGGGCACAATACAACCATTTGTTTCCTTTCTGGCTGCCTATGAAATAGTGGACCGAGGCACTCATTCTGACAGCAGTGCTGTCCTGAGTCTAAACTTGCTGGGCCAGTGAGCCTGTTCTCCCTCTATCTGCCTGGTATCTGTTGTAAGCTAGATACTATTGCAGTATAATTAATAACGGTATTTATTTTTGTCCCGTAACGTGCTGTTCTGCATTTCTCTCAAAACAAGCAAAATCTAGGACACTTAGGTAGTAGAGCCCCTTTCCTTGGTAGATCTACCAACGCATGTGAATTGTCTTTAACCTGGTGACTTCTGAGTATGCTTCCTGTACTAAAATGCCTGTTTCTCTCCCCCCAGAGAAGCACACCTAGCCCAGTTCATCAGAGTAGAGACTCATCGACACTTGAAAAGCAGATTGGTGCTAGCTCTCATAATGGCGTAAGCAATGCTGCTGGAAACAAGCCACTGGCTTTGGCTACCTCAGGTAACAGCCTCACCTACGCGCAGGTGTGCTGTCTTGTCGTGACAGCATCCCCCAGGGCATGCGTCGGAGTTTTCGGAGTGCTACAGGCCATTTGGGCAGTAGGGCGCCAGATAAATGTACCTTTTGTAACAAGAGCAGAGAGTCACGGAGGATGTTGCTTAGAGATAGTACGTGCCTGCGGCTTGGCTGCGTTCTGACATAAAAGTATTGGTTTGGGGTGCCTTTACCTGAACGGCAGCACCTCGTAGTGTAAATAAATAATTGCTTTTGTAAATTCTTCCATGTGGATGAAGAGATTCCTCCCTTGACAATGTGGCAAACCAGCAAAGTGTTGCATAGCTATGCTATGCGCTGATGATCTAGCTTTAGAAGTTTTATTTTACAGGGCGGTGGAATTTTTGTAATAGCAAAATAAATTTCTTAATGCAGGGTCACAGTGGTGCCTCATGAACAGTTGTAAAGGCACAAGTATCCGGGTAGGAAGAAAGGTCAAACAGGAGAGGATAAGGGATACCTTTAAGTGCAGGCATTGCTTCTGAACTCATCTGTTGAAGTCATGGCCTTTTGCTGTTCAGGATATGGAAATGTTGTGGATCAGGAAAGGTAGGCTTTAGCATACAGAAGCTATTCTACAGCTGATCCCTCATCAGAGAGTGCGTTTGTTCTGAATGTTCACCATCTCGAGGGGCTTGTGTTGTTCCTAGCATCTGTTTTGCAAAGAAGGGCTTGGCTGCAGTTTTCTGTAAAACCAATGAAGTATTTAAAAAAAAGAACTTGTTATAAACAGTATCAAGTTCCCTTCTACCCCTTTCAGTTAGACAGCCCAGAGACAAGCCATACTAGAGCACTAAACCCATTGATGATGCACCATGACAAAGATTTGATTCCCTTTCCAAGCTTCCTCCTGTGTGATGTTCTTCTGCCACAGTTTCTTTGAAGGTCCCCTGTCACTTTCAAAGCCACAGCCTTTTGTTTGATGTTGAGAAGGAGGATGGCAAAGTCCCTGCTTTCTGGGGGAAGGAAACAGACTGAATTTGGCCATCTGTTTCCTTGACAGTAGGAAGGAGTCGAGAGTAGAGGAGCCCTGATTTCAAAAAGGCATAATGGTTCAAAAGAAACTTAGCTGGCATTCCATTTAAAAACTGGGTAGACCATAGAATGTCTCCATATGACACATGCATTTTCCTGAACTGGCAAGAGAGTAGTGAAAGTTGTTAACTCCTCACTGAAACCCTGGGCACAGAGCGCCACGTCCTCAACTGCACTGTGTAAAAAGCAGCTGTGCAGTTTCCTCCGCAGTACATGGCCACCAGCTGAGCTAACGCAGGTAGAGCTGAAACCACTCCCAGTCATCCCAGAAATCTAGCACTGTGAACTATCACTCAGCAGAAGCAATGATGTATACTTTCCCTTTCAACAGGTTTTTCTTACTCTTCTGGCTCCGTGGCAGTCAATGGAAATCTTACAAACAGCCCAGCCCATCTTAACCATAGTGTTGATCAGGCAGCTCTGGACGACTCTGGGAGTCTGTTTAACTCAGTAGGGTCTCGGAGTTCCACTCCACAACATCCTTTGCTAATGATGCAGTCAAGGAACTCTGGGCAAAACTCCCCTGCTCACCAGCACTCCACAAGCCCCAGGTTAAATGGCACATCCCAGAGCCTGGTAGGGGTATTGCAATATGCAGATGCTCAGAAGATGTTTGCCGAAGGAACAAAGGGGGATCTTCAGTCTGATGCAGCGTTTTCAGATCCTGAGAACGAGGCCAAGAGAAGAATCATCTTTACAATCTCTCCTAATACAGGACATGTAAAACAATCCCCTTCCAACAAGCACAGTCCTCTGCCCATGAGCGCTCGGCTGGACTGTGGCCAAGCACACGCGCAGGATGGGAAGAAGCGAGGCCGGCGGAAGAGATCCTCCACTGGGATTCTCAGCGGGAACTCCGGGGTCTCCCCTAAACGCAAATCCTTACCTACTGTGTCTGGACTCTTTACGCAACCATCAGGTTCACCGCTCAATATCAACTCCATGGTAAGGGCAAAAATGAAGAGCTCGAGCAAGAGAGAAGGGCCTGGGAAAGCTCTTTGCATTAGAAATAAGCTTCAACTGCTCTGTTCTTTAATGTACTTGCAGGCTGTTACAGGGCTAGTAGCTACAATTGGTGTGAAGACCCTTTGTGAAAATGGCCCCTCTGGGAGGCGAAAGAGTTGCTGGGAAGGTGGTGAACTATTTCTGTATAGGTGGAACCTCTTCAAAGAGTTCTTTGCTGACAGAGCATTAAAAATTAAAAAGAATCTCTTCCCTTATGACAAAGAGCTTGTTTCTCCAGTGAAGTTGATTTTTAGGCTGTAGGTTAAATATTTTGAAAATAGTTTAAACTAAGATTGACTAAATAGCGTAAGAGTGCCAGAAGCATATGGCATTCTTGCATAATTAAGCCAGCTATAGAAGTTGTGTTCATGTGATCCTGCAGTGGCAGTTTGGAAAGAAATGCAGTTATCCCATGTCTTTGTTTCTGCGTTTAAACGTAAAATCAAAGAATGAAAATGAGGTATTTTTCCAAGGTATATTTAGGTTTTCACCCCAGGTTGTAATGCAGGATGGTGCGGTATAATAGCAGCGCTAAACAAGCAGCTGTGGGCATATCCTAAAGCTGAGCGGGTTAAGCCTGCTTTTAATACCCTTAACAAGATGCCTTGTTTCTAAAGGGATACTCTCATCTGTAACTGCTTTCTTTCCTTCTTGCCCAGGTCAATAACATTAACCAGCCTTTAGAAATAACAGCCATTTCCTCTCCTGAAAACTCCCTGAAGAACTCTCCTGTTCCTTACCAGGACAATGACCAGCCCCCGGTACTGAAAAAGGAAAAGCCCCTCATTCAGAGCAACGGCGTTCATTACTCTCCTCTAACATCAGATGAAGAGCAGGGATCCGAAGATGAGCACAATAGCAGCAGGTGAATACACAGGCACAGGTTTCAGGATGAGATTTCTGAGAGCTGATAACGCTGCTCTAGACTGGAGAGGTGTGTTAAGCTGCCTTTGTTCCCTTTGCCTTGGGACCGATGCCATTATGCCAAGCCTCTTACACAGCTGAAATTGTGAATAGAGAAGGTATTTAGGAAATAGTACTTGAATGTGTTGCTGTGTTTGCAAGGCTGACAGAGCCTGGCCTCTGAAAGAATTAGTGCAGATTTTTTTTTTTTTTTTTTTGGATGATGCGTTGTAGGAGTGCTGAGACTGTGTGTGCAATACTAACTAGGAATCAGTCTCCGCTCACTCCCAGTTTCATCTTGATTCAGAATTCTTCCCTTCCTGCCCCAAACTATTGATGTGTTGCTGTGAAAACTGAGTACTCGCCACCCCTTGCCTGCCTGTGGGGTGCAATTTTTTTTTCTTGTTTAAGGTGCTGGAAAAGCAACCACCATAGACACGTGAGCAACAGCAACCACTATAGACACGTGAGCAACAGCCTACTTGTTGCTTTTCTTTCACAACAACAAAGTCCTCTGAACGTGCGCTCATCTTGGCAAAGAGTAGTAATTCCATAATAGCTTCTACTTAAAGTTGTGGATTTTTTTTTAATGCTTTTAAGTGTCTTTAGTAACATACAGCTGTCTAGCTGATTTGCCTTAATATACTCTAGCCACCTGTTAAGACGTGAACAGAATAGGTTGTGATGGCAAATGTGCAACAAAAGATCTGCGATGAGTGTTACAGCCTTTTTATTTTCCCACTAGAATTGAGAGGAAAATTGCAACGATATCATTGGAAAGCAAATCTCCACAGAAGACTGTTGAAAATGGTAGGTGTGAGGAATGTTAATTATTTGTTGTGATGGTTGGAGTTGGGGAGTGGGTGTCTGCTGCTGACTGAAGCTGTTAGTAGGAGGCTTTTCTCTGCTCCTGTCCTGCTGAGCAGAGTGCACTTCTGCCAGGTCCTTCAATAATCAGAATTAAGACAGGTGTCCAATAATTAAGAATATTGGGTCAGTTCTTTCTGTAATCACAGGTCACCAAAGATCTGACCTGTCTTTTTGCTCACTCAAGGTTTGGGGAGGGATCTGCAGTACAAAGACTGAGGAAAAAGTAGATCAGCATTGTCAAACTTTTTCAGAGCAGTAAACTGAATTTTAAGGACTTCTAGGCGATTTCACCAATATTTCTGCCTTTGGATCAAACCCAGAATTACAGACTGATAAATTGTGGGTGTTGAAAGAGAAACCCCTGTTCTTAATGCGCAGATTCAGTGACTGCTGTTTTTTAACATTTATAAATTTTCTTCCAAACTAGGTGGCAGCTTATCTGGGAGGAAACAAGCACAAAGCAACGAAAACATGAACAGCAGTAAATGGAAATCAACTTTTTCACCAATCTCTGACATCAACCTGACCAAAACTACGGACAGTCCCTTGCAGTCGGTTTCATCTCTGAGCCAGAATTCGCTGTTTGCCTTCAGGCCGTCCTCCGAGGACAGCCTTGCCATCGATGCCAAGATGACGGCACATGCGAGGAAAAGCATTGCCCTGCCCTCGGCGGGGGCGGATGGGCTCAGCCCTGGTACGAACGCCGCCAACGGGTTCGCGTACAACGGCGGGCTGTCGGCTGACATCGGTTTACACGGCTTTATCGATGGTGCTTCCCTTCCACACAAGGCTTCGGACGTGGCGGCTTCCAACTGCTCGCTGGGTTTCCAGTCACAGCGAAGCAAAGAGGTGGGGGTATCGGAAACAAATCCCTTTTTGAACAAGAGGCAGCTCGAAGGCCTCGGCGGCACGAAAGAAGACTTAAATCGGTCAGGGGTGAAAGGCAAAGAGATCAGCGACATAAGCATTCGTACTGGGGGATCTTCAGAAAAAAACTCTTTGCAGCATAACGGAAAGGTCGGCAAAGGAAGGGACCGAGATGTGGAGTTTAAAAATGGCCACAACCTTTTCATTTCTGCTGCTGTTCCGTCTGGTGGCCTTCTGAATGGTAAAAGCCTTTCTACTGCTGTTTCTTCAGCAGGCAACCCAGCATCTTCTGTTCAGACGCACCATCCTTTCCTAAACACTTTGACCACTGGATCGCAGTTCCCCCTTGGCCCCATGGCCTTGCAAGCAAACCTCAACTCGGTGACAAATTCCTCAGTATTGCAGTCCTTATTTAATTCAATGCCAGCTGCTGCCAGTCTGGTCCACGTGTCATCCGCTGCAACCAGACTGACTAATTCTCACACTATGGGGAACTTCTCTCCTGGGGTTACAGGTGGAACAGTTGGAGGTAGGCAGAACTCTTTCTCTGGTATAAGACAGGGCCTAAAGGAAAGTCTGACGCTGCCTCTCCAGGGCTGAAACCCTTGCTTTTCTGCAGGATGTGAAGCAGATCTGTCCCACATAACCAGTCTCCTCTCTCTCTTTCTCTCTCTCTTTCTCGGAGATGCTAGGATGAGTTCAGTTCCCCACAGTGAAATCTCATGATCTTTGTCTACTAGATGAGCTTGTTGTATCACCTTAATGAAAGAATACACCCAGACTTTGTGATTTCATAATGTATGCTTGTTCAGATGTTGCTGTGTTGGAACCAACTTAGGTCTGCCTGCAGGTAAAGGATTTAACTTGTCCTGGTACCAAGTTAAGGATCTCTAACTTGTCAACTTGAGTAAAGGTTGAGGTTAGGCCTCAAATGGATGTAGCATGATCCAGGAAGAGTAAAACATCAGTGCCTCTTCAGAGGAGATGGTGTTGGGAATTGCGTAGCATTCTGGCTCCGGAATGGACACAAAAGGCATTTCTTTGCCAGGAGGGGCAATGCCATATGCACCTTGCACTTCTGGGATCCTGCACAGCCTTGGCTTCTGTGGCCCAGACCGGAGACAAGCTGGCAGGGCTAGAAGATAGCCTGAACCTGCTGTTACTAAGTGTCCAGGGCAGTTTTTCTTACCTGTCCATAATCATTCAGGCACCATGTCGGGAAATCCTAACTCTCACATCTCTCAGCACATAGATTTGCTGGAAATACAATCTCCCCTCTGCTGCCCTGTAAGTGGGAAAGCAGGAGGGTGGGGAGGGAAGAGCAGCAGTTTGAGTCTTCAGATAAACAACTCTAGAGACCACGTAATCTCATCAGAAGTCTACCCCTGTGGTAGAGAACTGACAGTTCTTGGGTCTGACCATTTTTCCTCGTGGCATTTAGAGGTTGGCAGTAGGAAAGGTAAGTGAAATCTTTTGTACCTCCTGGCCTGCACCATTATCTCTCATTGCTTGCTGCCTTCTCATGCTGCATATTTTTGTATGGGGCTGTAACTATTATAATTTTGCTTTTTTCCTTTTTTTTTTGTTGTTGTTTTGGTTTTTTGCTTTTTTGTTTTGTTTCTCTTGTCGCTTGAGACCGTACAAAGCCCATCTGTTGAAGCTGAGTTTTTCTCTCCTGTTTGCAGGTATTTTTAACCATGCGGTGCCTTCTGCCTCCTCTCCTCATCAATTTGGAGCCAGTTTCAGCAGCAGTGCTGTCTCTAGCAGCACAGTGCTAAGCTTAAACCCTCTGCAGGCTGTTGCCAGCACCTCATCCTCATCTTTCCCACCCCCTTCCTCTAATTTAGTAACATCTAGCGAGACTAGATCTGCTCAGCACCTCAACAGAGCGCCAGTGCAATCTGTTTTCCATTCCCCTCCGCCCCCTCCTAACGTTTCATTGCCCCCACCTCCTCCATTACTTGCTTCTAACTCCGAGCCTGCGCTTCTGCAGAACCTGCCATCCATCCCACCCGGCGAAGCTTTTTTGCCATCCTCTTCTGCTGCTTCTGTCCAGTCTGCTAATGCTTCTTTGTCTATTAAGCTAGCTTCTCTCCAGCACAAAACCTCCCGCCCCTCCTTTACAGTCCATCACCCGCCTCTGCCCCGTTTGGCGCTGGCACAGTCCGCGCCCATGATCACGCAGTCCAACGCAGCTGGCACGTCCGCTATGTGGGTTACACTTGGCATGCAGTCTCCTTATGCTTCGCACCTTTCTGGGGTTAAGCCACGATAAAGAGCTTGCTTAGCTAACAGTTCTTATTTTGTAAGGTAAGGCTAGAGAAAAAAAAAGAGGAGTTTTGTACAAGATGCTGAATGATGCTTCTTCCTTTTCAGAGACAGGTTGGGGATGGGCTCTGTGAAACTCTAAAATGTGGGAAGCAGATAATCTGACGGCAGAGGATGGAGAGTCTTAACGCTCTCTGTTCTGGGAGTCAGGATTTCTCGACAAAGAGTGCCCACCATCATACCTCTGGTCTGTCTCATCTGACGTTAGGATTATGTGCAGGTTGAGATTGCTTCATGAAAATGTCTATTTCTGAAGATCAGTAACGGGGAGGAAATGTCTATTTTTAAGTACGGTTTTATACACTTATTGGAAGTGGTTGTTGTCTACTTTGATTCCCCCTTCCCCTCTTCTTGCCCTCCGACGCAGACTGTTGCATCTCCACAAGTCCATGTTCGCATAGCGTTAGGACGCGTGATGGTGCTGCTTTGTGACTGCATGTGGCAACACGATGGTCTTGTTTTTATTGTCAGTCGACAACAGCTGCTCTAAATAATCATAAAGTTAAAAATCTCCAGGTTACAAGCTGCAGCTTTGTCTTGGAGAGCAAATGCACTGGTCTTGCACTGCAGTTAATGTGCCCCCTGCATCAATGGAAAACACAGCTACAGGTAGCAAAGAAAGGGGTGTGATTTATCTGTGCACTGCAGCTTTATCGGACTTGCCTGCTAGGGCAAACAGTAACAAACTCATCAGATGCTGTATTTATGCTCACTTGGCAATCACTGGCTTCCCGGGTAGATTGTGAATGAGAATACAGGGGATCTGCAGGGCCAGCTGTGGTCCGTGCTTCGTAGAGGCTGGGGGCATAGAAGAGAGGAGGGTTTCTGGAGACTGTACCCATTCTTACTGAAGCAGGTATTGAAATGTCTTCAGAGCGACTCCAGAATAAAGTGTACCACCACAGAGTTGGGTACTGTTGTTCCTGAAAATACTCTGTGGCATCCTGATGTAACAACTTGTGCTTGCGAAGTTCAATCAGTCTGTTGGGCCCCGGAGCTTGCTCCGTGCTTTTCTTGTAGGTCTTTGCTGTTGTTGCTGTTCACTGATACCAAAGCTGCATACAATATATGGTTGAATACTCTTTGCTGCTTATAAAACGTATGACTCAATTACAATATACCTGAGAGATTCTTTTGACTGCGCATTGTGTATAGTGTCTTCATCATCACATTGCTCCACAGACACGAACAAATCCTCATTAGGCTTTTGTGAGGCACGTAAGTATTACCTCCGTCCTTCTGTACGGGGAAGTGATGCTGAGGAGTTTGGAGCAATGTGGTCCCTGTGTGCCGGTGGAGACCCAACAGCGTGATGTCCTTACGGAAGGGGCTTGGAAGGCCCCGAACAGAAACCAGATGGGGGAGAAGGGGCGAGGAGGGTTAGGCTCAGGGCTTTGTGTACATGGGCGACTCTAGTGTGAAAGCTGCCTGCTGAACTTGCCTTACCTGGAACTGTGGCCGTATTGGGCCACGCTCCCTGCTCTTGGGTGTGGTGGCCCCTGTCACAAAAAGGTTCTGAGCAAAGTGGGCAAGGCACAGAAGTGACGTGTGGAGAAAAGGGGATGACAAAGCTGGATTGTGGAGCAAATGAGCAGAAATGATGCTGCCGGGAGCTGGTGTGTGACGGACATACTGTAGTTGCGGTCCTGTGCCCTGTGACTCTTGAACCGTATGCCAAGTGCTTGGGCAGTTTCATTGACTTCGGTGTGAATACGTGTGTTCAGAGTCCCTGTGAACCAAAGCCGAATTCTGGAATCGGGGGGCTAAACTAAACTGCTTTGCTTCTCCTAATGTTTCTCCCCCAGGGCAATAAAAAATTCCAAGCAGATTAGAGTGTGCTAGAAAAAGGCCGAGTGCTGAGTGGGGGAATGCTCCCCCCACGCCCCCGAGGTCAGTCGCAGGAGGACAGAGTCCGATGTGGTCACACAGAGAAAGCTTTAAAACCTGCAACAGCCCGCGGGGCCCCGTGTCACTCCTGGAGGCATCCTTTCTGTCTAATTGCAGTTGGGTCAGGAGTTGCTCCTTCTTTGCTGGCTAACGAGGTCTCGGAGCAATGTAGAAATGATTGACACGTCTAACACACAGCAGATTTTTGTCTTTTATTTAGATGAGTCTCTTCCTCTCCTCCTGTTGTGCAGGTAACTAGGATTTCTACCTCAACCCAATGTGACCTATGCAAGGACAACGTGGACCAACTTCACTCGGCTTCCACTGAAAGGTGCTCACCTGGCCTGTGCAGGGGTTTCTACTCTCTTACTACTGGGCAAAATAAAAACATAAAAAGACCTAAACAACAGAGAAAATATTTACTGTGAATCTGAGTAAAAAAGAAAAAAGAAAAAAAAAAAGGCAAAAGAAATGCTTAAAGCTCCAGTTTGTATTGTTGATAGTTTAGATAAAGTATTTATCTTTTTTTAAAGTGAAAACAATTTTGACTTATTTTATTCCACCTAGAATCATAAATACAACTTATTATTAAATTCTCTGAATAATAAAGGACTGGCACACCAGCAGAGATGTAAAGAGCCTCCTCTTGGTGCTATTTCACCCGTCAGAACTGTGCCTCCGGTTTGAATCCTTGGTGCTGAATTTGGAGGGTTGACCAATGCCAAACCCAGTTCTCGGAAAGGTCTGCAGTTTATTTATTCAACTTACTCTGTTCATATACCAAAATCCGCCTGGTTGGCAGCAGCGTGAGCTACAGAGAAAGGCAGCCTTCTATTTTGAAGATCAAAATCTCATTTTGATTTTAATTGGAATGGAGCCGGGCACCCTGTTAACGGGGTGGTTTTTCAGTGCGTTAGTGACGAACGAGCACCCAGTCTTCCCCTCTGGGGTGGCAGATGGAGAGCCTGGGGTGGCCCAGGCGAGCTTGGCCAGCGCAGGCACGGGCTGAACAAAAGAAATCCAAGTCCTGCCCCGTTGAACTACTTCGCTGGGCCGTTTGCAGTTGCTGGTGGCACTCAAGTCACTGTGAATTCTGGTAGCGAGTCTGGTAACTTGTTTTGTGCTGGCGTTGGCATATGAACAGGGTGTGTAATCACTGGTATTGGTCAGGCCCGTTTTACCACCGTTGGGAAGACTGAACATAGCGCGTCTGTACTGGTGCAGGTAGCAGATTTTCTCAGCTTGTTGGTTTTTTTTTGTTCCAAGTACAATGTATTTTGTTAGTAGGGTTTTGATACTTGATTCAGAAATGGGTTAGCCGTGTGCATTTGTTGACGAAGTGCATTTTGCTTTTGTATTTTTTTGCTTTTAAGTAGGTCTAAATGGTAGTTCACAAAAACACCACAATCTAGCTTACCGTGCTGCCACACTATCAAACTGGTGCAGTTAATTGTATTGTGACTTGGTGTTCTGTGTACAGAAAGCGCTGCTCTGAGCAGCGGCTGTATTTTATAGAGATGTGATGAAAAATTATAAATTTCATATACTTTATTTCATTTATTTTTTAGATTGTACAATGCACAGTAAACTTGTAAAAACTTATTTATTCGAGTGCACAAAGTGAGGAGAAGGATGATCCATTCAGTAGAAATCACGCTGGTCTGTAGTTCAGACTGGACCAAGCACCAGGAAAGGAAACTACAGTAGAAGAAGGGGAATTGCAACAGCAAGATGACTAGAGAAAAAACACAGTTAGGCTTTGGGAAACGGCTGCCTGCTAGCCCGGGCACTCACTGTCCTTGAATCCCTTCTAGGTTGCTAGTGCTCCCTAGGGAGTCTCCCACCTCCAGCCGTCGGGCATTTGCCTCAGAGCTGAGCCCTGCTGTACCAGCCACCTGACGGAGCATCCCCTGGGCACAGAAAGCTGGGCTGAACGCCTTGGCTGTTCAACTCCTGCCTCTGTGTTTGAAGTAGGCGAGGTACCTCTGCCCTTGGGCACTCTCTCCTGCTGCCTGGATCCGGGAGGAATGGTCACGAGCACCATGCTGGCCGTGTTCCCGAGAGTGGCGCGGGCGAGGTGCCGCAGCCCTCTGCAGGCTTCGGTTTAGCCTTTTTCCCTGTACCTGGCGATCTTAGTAGAGATTTAGGACAAAGTGCAGTTATTTTGTTGATTCCTAAGTGTGTCTTCCCTAGGCAGCCCTTGTGCGCAGAAACAATCTAACTTGGCCGCCTTGTTCACTGGAAAGGGAAGGGATTGATAGCCGCTGGAAATGAGGGACGTTTCGGAACTGGTTTCTGCTTTGTGTGTGGGAGAGGACAGCGGTGCGCCCTGCTGAGTAACTAACAGCAAGATGAAAACCTGGAAAAGGGCAAAAGTGCTCCAAGGGTGACAGCTGAGGAACAGCCAGTAGCTTCTAGTAGAAGCCGTACACAGTGTATGTCCTGGAATCCAGGAAGACAATGTAACCCAGATGTTTTGCAGCTGGGACGTGGGCAGCTCTAGCTTCTTCCAGATCCTTGGGTTGACTAGAAGTTGCAGAGCTGCCTTAGCATCCTTCCCAGCACCCGGCGGAGTGCTCAGGTCTTTGAAGGCTTTAAACTGGTGGGCTGTGCCTGAGCGATTGCTGGAGGGGCAGCAGCCTTAATTACATCTCCCCCCTATCATTTATATCCCTGATGAGAGAGATGAGGAAATACAAGTAATAAGCTCTTAATCACTCTGCTTTTATAAGATCCTCTTCTGAAAAGGGACCAAGAGCCAGTGCTCCTCAGACCTCTTGTGCCCCCCTTCATCCCAAATTGCAGAAGACTTGCAGTGAGACGACTCGCCATCACTTGTTCCGTGAGGGGAACGTTTGCCTGTGCTCGTGTGCAAGGTGCTGACAGGACACGAGCAAAGGTGCCCGGTGGGGAAGGAGCTGACTCGCAGGGCTCTGGGGAACCTGCCGTGCTTGCCGGTGCCTGCTGGAGGACCATCACCCAGCTGGCTCCCAGCACTCCTCTGCTGAAGAGGATGGCCGGTCCATGTTGTGGGAATGACGCGCTTTGTCCCAAGCTTCGTAGGATTTCAGGGATTGGCGCCTGGTGAGCAGGATGGAGCTGTCAGACGGGGTTTGGTGCTGGGCTTGGCACTGTTAGCCTTACAGTTGGACTTCATGGTCTTGGAGGTCTTTGCAAACCTAAATGGTTTTGTGACCCTTCAGAGCAAAGACCCCAGGCAAGGAGCTGGTCATCTCCCCGCTGGTGGGTGTTGTGGAAAAGCAAAGCCCCCGCTGTCCCTCAGCATCACCTGTGAGCGCAGTGGTCATCGGCAGTCATCGGTGTCCATGCGGGACGTGCTGGCAAGCAGCCATCGGGCTGGTAGCACGAGCCCGCTGGCTGCAACTGGGCACATGTCGGCTCTCAAGATGTTTTCAGCTACCCAGGATTTTGGAGTCTCTGACTCTCCAGCTGTCACCTGGGAAGGCCAAAGGAAACAGGTGCTGACCCAGGAATAAACGCCTGGCTGGGATGTGCTTGAAAGGGGCTCAGGCTGCTGGCCAACCTGCTGAGCATCTGCTTCAGCCTCCCAGGGTCCCTTGGGACCGGGCCTTCATCTACCTCTGCATTGCTCCCAGTGACCCGATGTCTCCATCTTGGCCACCCGCGCTGCAGGAGCCTGGAGCTGCTCTTGCTTTGCCAACGTCTTCCACCCATGCTTGGCACCATTGGCACCTTCACCCTGCCATGCATGGTGTGACCACAGCGCTTCGCTGGTGCTAATCTAAATACTGCATCGTCATCCCCAGCGAGATGCGCTTCCAGGAAGGTGCCTGATAAGCTGATGCTTCCAGGGAGCAGCACTGAGCTGGGAACCGGCCGAGCGCAGCTTTGGGATCACTTTGGTAGAATTGCCTGAGCCGGAGATGTGGTTGCCAAGGGATTTGTCTTGTTGCCTTCCCTGCTCCCTGGCCTTTCATTGCTTTGTCATAAGATCAGGCGAGTTCAGCTCGTTTCTCCTCTCTGTGAAACGGGGAAAGACTTACCTTGCTGTCGGGTTGCTGAAGGAATATCTTGGAGATGTTATGGTCTGATCATACGGTCACAAGAATAAGACCCTCGTGACTCTCCTGTAGGAGCACTGTGCCAGAGGTCCGAAACCTGTTTTCAGTAATTGGAGATACTTCTGAGTAATCAAAGCCAAACAGCCAGTTCCAAAAAGGAATTCCTTCTGCTTTACCACATCCTGCTGGGTCCCGTTGTTCCGTGGCTGTCACACATGTTCCTTCTCCACACCACTGCTGCCAGCAAGGGGCTCATCAGGAAGCTAAAATACATCTTGTAGCACGTATGTTGCCAAAAAAAAAAAAGGAACTTCCTGAGCGTTGGGCTGAGCAAAACCTGTGCCTGGCTGCTAAATGTCAGCCTTGAGGAACAAGCCTTGTGTGCTTTTCCTTCTTTGGTGGTTTGCTACCTCCGGCTGGCGCTTGCCAGGCTTGATCTGCCGAGACTTGTCGTGCTGCGGAGCTGGGAGTGCTCCATTAATTCTTCCATTAGCCAGAGGTGTGTGGGGCACGCGGCAGTCGGATTTCTCTGCTTTTTTTGTAGCTGAGGGAGAAATTGGGAAGCGTTGCTGGAGGACGGAGAGGCTTGGGCTGCTGAGAGCGAGCTGGTGGACAGGGTGGTGGGGAAGGTCGAGCTCTCCCTGCGTCGCCGCTTGTTTTGGTGCAAAAGAGGCTGTTTCCTTGCAGGAGCTGTGGATCACTCTGGATAATCTTAATGATGGGAGGCGTCTTCACTTCTCTCAGTTCAGGTTGTGGATGCAACGGGAGAGAGGTGAAGGGAAGCTGCCAGCCACAGGGAGTGCAGCGCGTCCTGCCCGTACGTGACATTTGGAGGCAGAGTCACCGGCTCGGACTAGTTTCTTCTAACAGCAGGAACTCATGTCTCCTTGACCAAGCGTAGAAATACTTTTCTTATGCTTCCATATTATTTTCTTCCTTCCTAGTGGTGACAGCCGCTTTATCTTTTAGTGCACGGTTGGTGCTTAGCCAGGGCTGCGGAGTCTGCGCTCCCGGCCAGGACTCGCCAAGGTACCCCAGGCAGGAAGGCTGCGGTACTTGATCCTGAGGGATCTACTAGTCACTGGTTTTGCGAATCAAGCTTTCAGATCCCCAGGACTTGACGCTTCTCAGCCTGAAACTCACCCAACTGTTTGTCACTCTCGGTTACTTAATCTCAAGGTGTTGAGTAGCTTTCTTCTTTAGGCAAACAGCACTTGAGCAAGTCACTTCCTCATTTGCCGTCTGCTGCTCCAATAGATTTCAGGCCTGATGGTTCCGTTGACTTGAATAGCATTTTGGAATGGAGGATCCCTTCAGTACCGCTTGGCCACCGTGGCTGGTTGGGGTGGCCGCGTGGCTCGGCACAGTGTGGCCAGGCATGTGGCTGTGTGCACGTCGGTCCCCCCCGGCCGGGGGAGCGCTCCCTCCCAGAGCTGCTGACGATGCTTCTTCAGCCTCCTCCTCTGGGACTGGACTGGGACCTTTAAAGGCCCCTTCCGACCAAACTACTCTGTCGTTCTGTGGTTCCTTGTACAGATGTTTGGGAATAGTTGCTTTGCCTGGGAAGATACATGGGAGTGGGGTGATGGGGAGGAGATGGGTGCAAGCGAGCCAGCTCCGCTATTCAGCGCACAAACGCAGCGGGGCTAGAACAGCGTTTGCTGGCCGGGTGCTCCGCACCACACTGGATTTACTCCCGTGGTGATCAGGTTCTGTCTCATCCCAGCCTTCCCTGCTGCGGAGGCTGTATCTTCCCGTCCTGCTGGGCTTCCCCTTCTGGGAGAAGGTCTTTTATTCTGGAGTAACGAGGTCATGGACAGGCAGCTTGGGGTCACCTCCGGGGACCTGTGCGGTTTGATTCTTGCTAGGATTGTGTATTTAGAAAGCAGCATCTGCTCCCCCATCCCATTATTTTTCCACTTGGAAGAGAGTTCCAGCAGAGGAGAGGCTGAGCGGGGAGAGCACCGGCAGAGCTGGGATCTGCAGTGGGGTGGGCTTGGCTCTCACTCAGGTGATGTTTTTTTTGTGGGACCCAGAGACCCTGCGAGCGGTTTCAGGGCCAGTGTGCGCTTCCATCTCCACCGAGATCATGCAGGGGACTGTGTCTGTGGGCATGTTGGTGGCTCTGGCACAAGGACCGATGGGACCTGTGCCCTTGTGATGCTCCAGCAGCAGGGGCTTGGTGGCAGGAGGGGTTCCCTGTCCTGGAGGCAGCAGGATGGCTCTGCAGCACAGGGCACATGTCCATCCAGCCCTGCTGACTGTCCCCGTCCAGCCCCACTGATGTCCCCCCCATATCACCGGAGGGTGCTCCGTCGGGTCCCTGCCCCGCTCAAGGCTTTGCTGCATTGCTGGAAGGGGAGCGCTGGGAGCTCGTGTCCAAGCTGCTGCTCGTGACCCCCCTCCGGCGCAGCCCTCCCCGTGCCCCTTCCTCAGCCTCTGAGCACCGGGAACACGCAGCTCCCCCAGCCGGGTCCAGCCCTCGCCGGTGCCGGGTGGCTCTGGGTGACGGAGCCCTGTGTGTAACCCCTCAGCTCCGTGTTGGAACCAGCCCTTTAATACAGGTTGTGGAAACCTGCAGGTTACGGCTGGGAGTTGGTTTTTCTTGTCGCGAGTCCCCCCGCCCGACACAGGTGACTTGTCTTGAAAAATTCTGCTTTTGTTGTTTTGTCTGAGCCAAAACCGTCGAGAGGAATTAAGCAGTGGGAGCTCCCAATGATGGTTTCTTCAGTTAGGGCATGGCTGTTGTCCCACGGACTGCAAAGCCAGCAATCACGTGTTTTACAAATCAGTTTGGGGAGAAGAAACTAGACAGTGTTTTTGTGAACTATCTTTGCAGCACTGAGGAAAAAATCACAATAATTGGCTTTTTTTGGAAGCACGGATGTGTAGTCAGTGTACAAGTATTTGAAGTTTTATGGCTGTTTAAGACTTTTTTTTTTTTTTTTCCCCTCCTTTTTTTTGCTCAAACATTTCCGTAGCTTGCCTATCAGGTTTTCACTAAAAGATGGATTACCAGTTTTAAAAATGTTGTTGTGCCATATTTTATTTATCCTTCTGCATTTATAAATATATAAATATCTATTTAGACTGAATATTGATTGCAATAAAAGATGTTATTATTGTGAACTTCAGGGTTTAAACCAGAGACAAAAAAAAATTGGAAATACTTCTCCAGTATATTCGCTGTTGGCAGCCCTCTTTCTGAAGAGGTTTTTTTGGTTTTCTAGTTTAAAAAACAAAATCGCATCTTAAATTTTTACAGTGCTAACCCTGAAGTTCTCAAGTTTGTGATCCTTTGGTTTTTTTCAAGGTACATCTGGTTGCTTTTCTGGTGCGGTCAAATTATTCTTTAGGAAGGTCTTGTTTCTGGAGTTAATGATGAAAAGGTGGAATGGGTTGATCCATCCTGCTTGGCTTTTTTGACCTATTAATCTTTGAAGTGATCAATTTCAAATTAAAACCCAACTTCTTAGGTCTCTGTTCTACTTAAACTTCTTAGGAGTGAGAGCCTGCCCTCGCTGAGTGGGACTTGGATGGGGAAAGCAGTAGATTATGAGGTTGCTGTTGCTCAGGAATTGATTAGTAAACTTTTAACTACTAATAAAAATCCATTTTTCAATGGATTTTTTAAAAAACCCATTTTCTTAGAACAGTGATATGGGATGTTTCCTAGTGAATAGGAATTAGTTTATATAATTTAGCCTATTAAACTGAATTATTTAAAATTCAAACTTCCCCTAATTTATCTTTTTTTTGTTGTTTTTTTGTTTTGTTTTGTTGGTTTTTTTTTTTATACTGGTAAGTTGTCCTGTCATTCCTTTCATTCTTCCATAGAAGTAGCGTGAATTCTTCTGGTGTGTATATATGTATGTATAATATATATATTTCCACCCTGCCTTTCTAATTCTCCACAATGTAAGAGTTAGTTTTTTCTCCCCTCCCTTCCACTTAATTTCTTGTGTCTTTACCTTGATTTGTAATTGAAACAATGCTTTGAAGTTTTGTCTTTATATTAAAGTGTATGTATTTTAATACACCGTACTGTTGTGGCGTTTCACTGCTTCAGCTGCCATGGGAACGAGCTGCTCTGGGGCATGGCTTTGCCTGGTGGCACCGGTGGGCGCAGGCAGGGAGAGACACCCCCCCCTGCTCTCCCCCCTCCCCACTTTTAGCCCTGGGAATGCTGAGGGCAGTTAAATTCTTGGGCTTTTTATGAGCCCTGGTGGCATTCCCCATTGACCCTTTTTGCCAGTAACCTCACTGGTATAATAAAACTGAACGCAGCCAGGCGACGTGTTTAAACTTTGGAAGCGGTGGCTGTAACGCTTCCCAAGCTCGTTCACCCTAAGAGTCTTAAAACAGGGTGAAGGCGCTGCTTCACCGCGGGCTTGCGTGGCTCTAGGCAGGTTCTGGCAGCTCCTCTCCCTGAGCACGTCCCTCACTCGAGCCACTGCCGTTAGCAAAAAGCCTCTCAATAAAATCCCACTGCAGGGCTGTGGGCAGCCGCCTGCCTTCCCCACACCGCTCCTCCTCATAGGACCGATGGCCCTGGGTGCAGCCGCCCCTCCTCAGCCAAGGCTCTGGTTTCTTAGAACAGCTCTGACTGCCACCAAGATTAAAACAAGTTTTTATTGGAAATGTTCACTGTATAAAAGAGAAATGGCTTCAGTATGCTTTCAGGGAGCCTGTACGCAGCACTCGCTGCAACAGGGCACTGAAATACAAAAAGCACAGTGACCGGAGTGTGAAAAATGAACAATTATTTATAAATCACCAGCAGTTGATGCAGGTCTCAAAGTACCGTCTTCCCTTACTCCTGAAACCAAACCCAGTGTCCTAATGCTACTCTAGAAGTTGATCTAACCGAGTTACCGGGCCTGCCGCTGGCCCCGTAACTCTTCACAGCATTTGTCTTACATTCAGTTAAGAAATGCCATTGTCGCCTCTTAAATAAGTGTTGGGATTCTCTCTTGCTCACCCAACTGTTCCCCGTAACACCTGGATAAAATGCCCATTTGACGTACAGTGAAGAAGAAGTGGGTGTCAGCTCTACCTCTAGGAGAGGATGCGAGCACATCTGGGAAGAGCACATCTGGGAAGGCACGGGGCTGAGAACCCTTTGCTGGCTACCGGTGGTGGCCAGCAGGCACGAGCGCCTCGCCGCAGCACCAGAACCTTGCTAGGAGTGACCCAGCATCCGCCACATTCCCAGAGTTTTGTTCCTATCCCGGCTGACTTTGCATATTGAAGAATCCCTAATGCTGCACCCTGGGGAGCCGGGTTTGGACGTGGCCGTTCTGCCCCTGGAACTGGCTGGCAGCACTGGGGGACGTGTTGGCCGCAGACAAGCCAGGGCTGAAGCCACAGTGCAGCGGGACCTGCCGTGGGGACCTGCGGCTGCCCAGCTCAGCTCGCGCTGTGAAGAGGAAAGAGTGGCTGCCAAGCCCCGTGCGTCCATCCATCCTCTCTTGAGTGACCAAAGTCCCTTTTTCACAGTAAGTAAAAGCTGCTGCGCACCCCACCAGCGTGTCAGGACCATACCCTGGCACTGAGGTAAAGCAGAGCAGGCTTGGGAGGATTAAAATGCACTTGAAAGTCATCTGAGGACACTAATTCTCTAAAGCTCAAGCTCTTGTGTGTTCCTGATTTTAATCCCTCCTTGCAGCTTCCACCAGTTGCCATCTGTCTTCAAAACCGCCGGGTTTTCTGCTTCCCCCCGCCCTGCCCTCGGCTCCCTACACAGGACAGCTGCCCCTCTGCTTATTTTGGTAATTTCTGGAGCAAGCACCTGGAACAACTGAAGGGAAAGGGAGTGTTTGGGGAGGGAAAGGAAAAAAATCTTGGCTTTGAGATTAAACATGAAGCATCAGTGACATCTGCCGCACTCCTGGTACCCAGCAGCAGGAGGTCAAGAGGGGAGGCCAGGCCACTGAAGCTTGCAATACGGGCTCTCATTCCGGCATTAATTCCCAGCCGAAAAGGAAGAGACCTCACGCTTCCCTTCAAAGCCAGGTATGGAGCAGGCTCTGCCCCACCTCACTTACCGCCCGCTGGGAGCGGCGCAGCCCCCCCGCCAGCTAGCAGGAACAAAGCTGGGGGCCACACACACCCCCCCTCCCCCCCCCCCCCCCCCCCCCCCCCCCCCGCTCAGGCCAAGCCTTCCTGCTGCATGTACCTGCCCCAGTGGCAAGTCAAGTTCCTTCTGTCATCAGCCGCCTGACAGCATCACCTGGGGCCTTTCCTGGAGCTTTTCCTGGTCTAGTTCCAGGGGAGCTGCAGGGGTCAGGGAACTGGGTCTCCTGAAGCCCTGGGTGCGGGTGGGGGGAGCGGCCTTCTGTCCCTCATCGCTGGGCAGTTTTTGCAGAGCCTTGAGGAAAGACACTGTCCCTAACGCTTCTCCCGAGGTTACGGCAGCCGTGGGGAAGGCAGCCCAGCTTCCCTGGCAGCTCTGACCTTGGCACACAGTTTTCTGGTCCTTCCCTTTGGATACTCCCAAAGGGGAGAAAAGCTGCAGCTCAGGGAACGAAGGGTTTAGGCCCGGCTGTCACAGCTCCCTGGGTTTAACTTCTGCAGCCCCTGAAGCTCAAACATCCAGCCAACGTGGAGCAGTTCCCTCTTTACAAACCTTCCATCTGGCTTTCCTCTGGGAAGCCGGAATAACTGCACAGCTTGGCCCAGCCCCCGGCACGGCAGTGGGGAGGCAGGATCTCTCAGCCCTCTCTCAGCTCCCTTGTGCTTTGCAGCTTTGTCTAACATGTTTGTGACAGCGCTCTAATGCTCTGCAGCTTCACCAAGCCTCTAGGAATTAGCACCGCCTGCTCCAAGAAGGGAAAGGAAGAAAACAACCCCCAGAGGCAGGCGCCAGTGGACACAACACAGGGCAGTGGGTGTCCCCCATCAGCTGGCCCCGTGCTGAGCCCCCCCCGTTAATGGAAGGCTTCCCACTCCTCCTGGCTCACAGCTTGGCCATCAGGCTCTGGGTTTGGGCAACCAAAATGGCTTTGTGATGAACAGAGGAGGGCGTGACAGGGTTAACCCTGCACGCACAGCCCTGAAACGGTGGGAGCATCCTCTTACAGCAAGGGGATGAACAAACAACCCTCCATGGCTCCCTTGGGAAGATCCTGAGCAGGAATGGCTGCATAGCTGCTGCAGGAGGGACAGGGAGGAAGAGGAGGGCTAGAGCTGCGGGAGCTCTGCACTGCCCCCTCCTCTGCTCTCCCTGGGAGCCAGGGTGGTTCCACGCCTGCTGTGTCAGCAGCGGTTCCGACTGGCTGCCTCCACAGCTGGGGCAAGTGGGAATGTGCAATGAAATCCCTTTAAAAAAAAAAAATCATACAAAATTATTTGGCTAATAAATTAAAAAGTCACTTGGTCACTGCTGTGGGGAACTGCTGCTGTTCTTCCCCGGGGTGGGGGGGGGGGCTTGGGGGTGACCCTCCGGGGTGAGCCTGGGGCCAGAAGCTCGGTCAGCCCAGGCGAGGGATTTACTGCTTGCGTGTTCCCAGCTGGAAGCGCGCTTCCTCAGAGATCCCGTACTGCTCCAGGGGGTCCTGCGGCAAGAGCACAGTGAAGGCGCCAGTGAGATGGGGGGCCGGTGGGACCCTCCCTCAACCAGCCTGTGGGCTGGGGCTGGGTGCCGATCCCCATCATGTGCCGGATTTACCCCGATCCCCATCATGTGCCGGATTTACCCCGGCTCAGCCCCCAGCTGCTGTTTCTGGTACAGCAAGTCAAGCAGCCCTCAGGGAGGATGCAGCAGATACCCAAGGTTATGGGCTGCATTCCGGCCACGCTGGCACAGGAGAGCTGCAGCCACCTCGGGCAGGGATGCTCCAGGGAGCCTGGCAGGGTGTGCGCCGCATCGCTCCGAGCTGGCCAGGCCTGCCTGCGAGCTCTTCCAGGGAGCTGCTGGGAGTCTGGACCAGCCCTGTCCAGCTACAAACCTCGGGCCACTCCGCCACGGGAGGAGCGCACGCACGAGGGTCAGCGCCGAGTACGACAACACAGGCTGCTCGGCAGGGGAACTCTCGGGTCTGGCCGTGGAGACCACAGCGTCAGGAGCTGCCTCACTGCGGGATCTTTCACACAGATGGTGGCAAAGAGCCTTGCACAGGGCAGCTGGCAGCAGCACCCGAGCACCCCAGCCCCTGCTCCAGCCCAAACCCATCGGTCACCACTGGACAAGCCGACATCGAGGGACTCACCTTCCCTGTCATTTTCTGGATCTCATTCCGGTAGAAAATCAAGCTCCTCCTCATGAACTCGTAGCTGTAAGACAGGAACGGACCGTGCAGCAGGCTTAGCAGAAAAGGATGTGGAGAAGTTTCAGATGCTATTTAGAGCTGAAGGGAAGCTTGCTTGAGAGGAGGCGACCGCTCTCCTCCCTGGGTTCACCACAAGCTGATCCCAGAAAATAAGCGGCACAGACTGCACAAGGCAGACCTCGCACCAGCAGCACAGCTTACCTGGCTCGCTTGAGTGCCTCGATCCACTCCTGACACTGCTCCTCGCTGTCACATTCAAAGCAGTATTTCCTCTCCGGCTCCTCAACGAAACCTGCCAGGGACAAGGAAAAGGCTTAAGGGAGGTCCCAGCAGAGCTGCCTGTGCTCCACTGCCTCCCCCCCAGCCCCCCCAGCTGCCAGGCCACAGTTAGCGTCTTTGTTTGACTGAGACAATCCCTGACCAAGCTGGTCACCCCCCACCTCTGTCCCCTCCACCCGGGGTGGCTCCTGGCTGGCCCCGAGCAACTGCCTGCCAGCCTGGAGCAGCCAACGACTTCAGAAAGAGCAACTTCTCAAAATGACCTGGAACTGGACTGGGCCAACACGGCGAGATTCGGGACCAAAACTCCCTGAGCTTCCTTGCAAACTCTCACCAGAGATTTCCTAATCAAAGTTGAAAACGGCCCCAAGGAAGGGATTTTGCTATAGGCAGAGGGCAGCCATCAGAGGAGTTAAAACGCACTCGGAGAAAGCACTGACCTGTCTTTGCTCAAGGCTTTTGGGAGTTTGGTACTGGGCACCGTGGAAAGCAAGTCCCCATGCAACTCCAGTTCTTTACCAAGACAGAATCAGGACATCTAATTAATTACACTGTCCCTGGAGCGCTGCTCTTTAGTGCAGTCCACAGAGATCTAGGCTGCTGCTGCGAAATAACTGGGTCAGACAGCACCAAACCCCTCAAGGCTGCCATGCAGGACACAACCTGCCACCAACTGCCGTTGCTTTTAACAGTTTTCTCAGGAATCCTCATTCACCAGAGCTCCCAACAGTCCTAAAGCCCCAGAAATTCGAGGTGTGGTGCTTCGAGAGATTGGTATGTTCAGGCTCTTTGAGGGTCCTTTGGAGACAGGGAGAACACCACCTCTCCCGGCTAAAGGAGGAGCCGAGGCTCTGCACAGGAAAGCAGCTGTGCCCAACAGCCAGGCCAAAAGATACGGGGATGGCCTTGGAGAAACATCCTGTTATTTTTGCCACATACCTCTCACACAATGATTAGTTGTTGGATGAAAGGCTGCTTACAAAGGACGACACACCATGAGCCAGCTGGAGCCAGGGCTATCAACACAAGGACAAACAGTGTGCCGGGAGGGCTGGTGCTAGATTAGCCCGACAGATGGTTTATCTGAGGCTCGGGTTTGTTGTTTTGTTTTTTTTTTTTTGATAAAATGCACTAGCACAGAAGCAGCAATCTGTTGATACCAAACCCTCCCAGAGAGGGATTTCCACAAGCCCTGAGCTGTGGTCTCTCTGTCATTGCTGCTTCCCTCCTCGCGTGCAACTGTGCAAATCCCACAGGCTGTTCCAGCCAGCAATGGAATACCGCTGGGCTCGGGATGGGGCTCGGCAGAGTAACAGCTGGCAGCTGAGGGGAAGGGCTCGGCAGCCCTGACACCCCCCCCCCCCCGCCCTCGAGGGGCAGGAGGGCTCGGCAGCCCTGACCCACCTCACTGTTAGCATAGGGGAAAGCAGGAACTAAGGAGCAAAACATTTCCTTTCACGTAGCGCTATTTGCCGTGCAGGAAACGCACAGGGAAAGCACAGGCAGAACTCACTGATGGAGAAGACGTTGTCCTCCTCTTTGGTGATCCTGCAGTGCTCCAGCAGCAGAGCTCCAATGGGCTGGAAAAGACCCAGTGAGAGAATTTAACCAACATTGTCTACCGGTGCGGCAGCGCTCTGAACCCAGGGGTTTGCCTGGTGGCTTTTAAGCAAGTTTCATAACCTGGCGCTACTTAAAATTCAGTCTAATTGCAGGAATGTTCCATGTTCTTTTAATCGACCTTTTTGTGTCCACTGACGTGCTTCACTGTCTTACCTGTAACGCTTTGCACACGTTCATTTCTACTTGCTCAGATTCAGCCTGGGCTTTCGCATTCGTTTCTGTGATGCAAAGGCAGCCCAGTTGTTTACTTCCTCGCTCAGTAAATCAAACGAAGATGAAATATTTAACATGACACGCAGAACAACTCACACCAGACTCGGCAAGGGCAGTCCTGAAGCTTTGCAAGAGGTTGAGAACAGCGTGGTGACAGACTAGAACAGCTCAGGATAAGCAGACAGGCGGTAGGCAGGCACTGTTTGTTCGCCAGTGCACACTGAGCAAGGACACGAGAACCAACCGGTGATATCACAAAAGCAACGCACAAGCAAATTCTTTTGCCCAAGCTAAACAAAATGAGAGAGGCCAATAAGGCAGCAGGGAAGATACTGAAAATCCTGGTTTACCACCTATTTTTGGCACAACGGCTTTACATCCGCACACCCTCCACCTACCTGCTGAACTATTTCTGATACGTTTCAGAACATCCTCTCCCCTCCATCAGAACACACATGTGAGTGCTTACAAAAAAACACCAGAAAAGGAGAGAGCAGAGCAGCCCTGGGCAGCAGCGAAGGCACCGCGCCGTGTCCTCAGGACCTCGGCCCACGCTGGGGGGGAGCCCCAGCCCAGCCTGCACACAGACACGTGCCGGGGCAACTGCTCAGCACCTTGGACCCCCTGAGAACTGCAGCTGCGGCTCTAGCAAAGCAGCGATTAGCGCCTGCAGTCTGGCAGAAGGGAGAAAAGGGGTTTTCTGAAAACAGGAGCTTGGCCATTATCAGGGTAAAATATTTATGATGGACTAAATCTAAAAACACCACTAAAAGCTTTCTGGTTCCTTTGTTTGCAGCACCAGCATGCACACAGCACCTTTCTTCAGACATATTACTAAGATTGCTTTTACACTAATTTCCTAAGAAGAGATTCTTTACCAACAAGTTATCACAGGCTTCGTTAAAAACGAGCAGATCTCAGTAGTGGCAAAGCCAGAAACAGAACCCAAAGGTCCTGTCCATCACTTCTTTTTTTTCTAGCCCCGAGCAGGACTTCTGCATGCCCAAAATAACCACACTGGCAGGGTATGGCCACAAAAGCTTCCCAGTAACAGCGTGCATTGGGTGCAAGTAACATTCATGTAATAAAAAAGAAGAAACGCTGCTAATTCTCTTCCTGGGAGAGCAAAAGATAAGCTTCCCCTCACAGTTTGGCATGATCAAAAAAAAAAGTCACAGTCTTCACCCTTTGCAGTTCTGAGGTTGTGTTTAAAAGGTTTGTTCCAAGCTCAGTGGAGAAGCACCCGGGTGTGTTAAGAGGGCAGCGCTGCTTCTCCCTGCTATGAGTGTCCACTGAGTTGATGGAAGAGGGAAAGTGGGTGCGCGGTCCTGACTCTGGCAGCCTGTTACCACTTTACAAAGGCGCCACCATCAATGCACAGAAAAAGACAGAGAGGGAGGAAAACAACCAGCACGACCACCAGAGCAGGTTCCGTACCTCTGCTTCGTCTGTCCGGAAGTAGAAGAGAAAGTTGACAACAAGCTTCACCAGGCGTTTCTTTAACACTGTAAAGAAAAAAAGAGCATTGAGGGTGTGGAAGGGCCAAGCTGGCCGGCATGGAGGGGGGCAGAGGGGAGCCCTGGCCACCCCCCAGCACGACGCCGATTCAACCACCCCTACAGGGAAGCTCCGGTTCAGTTCAGACTTTTGCTCCCAGAGCCCCCCAGCCCGCTGCTGCCACAGGCTGAAAAGTCATTTCGCCGCTTCTTGGGTGGCTTCTGGGCAGGCAGAGCCCAGGGCACCGCGGCACTGGCAGGTGGATGATGCA
Organism: Falco biarmicus; assembly: GCF_023638135.1. Classification (NCBI taxonomy): domain Eukaryota; kingdom Metazoa; phylum Chordata; class Aves; order Falconiformes; family Falconidae; genus Falco; species Falco biarmicus. Next base: position 65,149,773 of record NC_079291.1, on the reverse strand, counting down.
GCCGACACGGCCGGCTGGGCCCAGCGAGTGATACACATGTGGGGGGAGCCCCGGGGCTGCCAGCACGGATGTCACCTCTGAGGGGCAAAGCTGTGGCGGCGGGGAAGAGACCTGGGGTCAGGCAATGAGCTGCCCAAACGCTCCTTCCCCTGGGCTTGTTACAAATATTGTAACGAATAATTACATTATTAGTTAGAATTAGCAACCACATTTGATTATATTGAAACACATTTGATCTTATAGAGTTATTTCAATAGGAATATAAAATTATAAGAAACATTTTAGTGGAGCTTTGTATTGTAATCATTGGTGGCCTCTGTATACATTGGAAGATCAGGAAAAGTGGCCCATGAATAGGACACTGAATTATAACACTATTCTGCAGTTAATGCTGTTCTGTAAAAGGGAGGGGAAATGGAGTGAAATGCCGTATGTGGATTTGTTCTTAGGAATAAATCAGTGTGCCTTGCGTAGAGCGGAAGGGCATTGGAAAAAAGATTGTCCTAAGAATAGGAATGTTCAGCAGGAGATAGCCAAAGTAATGGTTTTAGATGATTGAAGGGGACCGGAGGGGAACCCAGCTGAGCCTCCAGTTATAATTAAGCTGGGAGAAAAAGAAGTTAAATTTTTAGTGGATACAGGAGCGACATTTTTGGTATTAAATACCTGTAAAGGAAAAATTGGAGCAAAACCAGCCAATATAATAGGAGCAACAGGGAAAGAAGAAAACAGGCCATTCCTGCAACCCCTGGATTTGAAATTTGGAAATAAGATAATTACACATGAATTCTTGTATGTACCAGAATGTCCGATACCCTTGTTAGGAAGGGATTTGTTATCCAAATTAAATGCACAAATTGTTCTTGAGGAAGGAGAACTTTTCTTGAAAACACCTGAGTCAAAAACGGGAGAAATCCTGATGATACAAGAAAAAGTAAAGGAGCAGGAAACCCCACCAGAGGTGGATTTGGCAGTGATCCCTACAGTATGGGAAGCAGCTACTCCTTGAGAACCGAAACTAGCAGAGCCTGTCAAAACAGACTTAAAGGAAGGTGCAGGGACAGTGAAAATTAAGCAATATCCAATCAAACCAGAAGTGAGACAGGAACTAAAGAAATTGATTGACAAACTTGTGGAGTATCAAATTTTGGAAGAATATGAATCCGAGTATAATACTCCTGTTTTACCAGTGAGAAAACCTTCGGGTGACTATAGGCCGGTGCAAGACTTGAAAGCAGTAAATCAAATAGTTAAGGACATTTATCCTGTAGTAGCAAATCCTGATACGTTGTTAACAGCGTTAAAGGAGACTTATCAGTGGTTTACAGTGCTTGATTTGAAAGATGCTTTCTTTTGTATACCTCTGGAAAAGGGAAGCAAAAACTGTTTGCTTTTGAATGGGAAAATCCACAAACTGGGCGAAAGATGCAGTTAACATGGACAAGATTACCCCAAGGATTTAAAAACAGTCCAACCATTTTTGGAAACCAGCTGGCAAAGGAACTTGAGATCTGGAAACAGGACAAACCGCTACAGAAGAAAGGTTTACTTGTATACAGGTGACTATCGATCTCTTGAATTGCCTGGGACTAAATGGGTACAAGGTATCCAGGAAGAAAGCCCAAATAGCCCACCAGACTGTGGTATATCTGGGTTTTGCAATTCCAAAAGGACAACGACAGTTAGGAAAAGATCGTAAAGAAACCATTTGCAGTATACCTGAGCCGAGAAATATTCATGAACTCAGAGCCTTTTTGGGAATGACAGGGTGGTGTCGCCTTTGGATTATGAACTATGGGCTAATAGCTAAACCGTTGTATGAGGCTCAAAAGAATTCTCCCTTTGTATGGGACCCACAACAGCCAAGAGCTTTTGTAGAGTTAAAACGTGCCTTAATGTGTCTGTGCCTGCTTTGGGACTCCTGGATTTAACCAAAGATTTTCAGTTGTTTGTTCATGAAAGGCAACACCTTGCACTGGGGGTGTTAACTCAGAAGATAGGAAGCTGGAAACGACCAGTCAGGTACTTCTCCAAACATTTATCATCAAAAGGAAATTTTACAATTATTGCAAGCAGTTCAGAGACCAGGTCAAGTAGCAATCACGCACTGTAAGGCACATCGAATCGGGAATACAAAAATAATTGCTGGAAATAATTTGGCTGACAAAACGGCAAGAAAGGTAGCAAAGGAACAAGCATTACAGATGGCAGTAATTCCTCCTAAAACAGTAACCCTTCCCAGGGAAAAAACAAGATATTCAGAAGAAGATGAAACTCCTAATGGACAAGTAGTAATTCCACCTCTTCCGATGAGAGAAGTAATCTAAACAAGACATCAGGAATATCACTGGGGATCAGAAGCCTTAGTAGCTTCTTTACGGAAACAAGTAGTATCAGTTAAAATGTTAGGATTAGCCAAAATGATAACTGCAAATTGTGAAGTATGTTTGAAAAACAACCCAGTGATTAAGAAAAGAGTCCAACTAGGTACGTTAAAATCTGGCACAGAACCTGGAGATTATTGGCAAGTAGATTTCTGAGAGTTACCTAGACAAAATGGGTACCGGTACATCTTGGTGGGGGTTGATACTTTCACAGGATGGCCAGAAGCCCTTCCCTGTCGCACCACACAAGCAAAAGTAGTGGTGAAGTGGTTACTAAAAGAAATAATTCCAAGATTTGGAGTTCCTATTGGAATTTCTTCTGACAGAGGTCCACACTTTGTTGCCGAAATAGTCCAAAGTATTCGCAAAATATTGGGTATTACTTGGGATTTACAGGCGTCCTGGAGGCCACAATCTAGTGGAAAGGTAGAAAGGATGAATCAGACTTTAAAAAGACAAGTAAGTAAAATTTGTCAAGAAACTAATCTAAAATGTCCCTAAGCGCTTCTTTTGGCATTATTATGAATTGGAGTGGAGTGAATTAGCCAAAGAGCGGACCCTCAGTCAGTCCTTAATAATTATTATATGGAAAGTCATATGAGTCTCCAGAACCAAATCCAAACATGCATGTAAAAGGAAAGCAAGATGTGTATAACTATTTGCTTTCTCTAGAGAAAACTTTGGCTGCGATTCAGAGTGCAGTAATTTGGAATAGACCTTTATCCCTGGAAAACTCAGTGCATGACTTTCAACCAGGAGACTATGTCTATGTGAAGACGTGGACCTCCGAACCTTTGCAGGAGCGCTGGAGGGGACCTTTCCAGATCCTGTTAACCACTTTTACAGCTATCAAGATTGCAGAATCAGACGCTTGGATGCATTATACTTGGGTGAAGAAAGCACCTACTCCGTGGAAGATTGTTAACTGTGGTCCAGAAACTTTAAAACAGACTCTGAAACTTGTCTAATTTATCGTATCAGCTTTTGATAGTTCTTTGGATTTTATGCTGGAAAGTAGTGCTGGTAGGATCATGGGCTGACTTGGTGGATAGGAACAAAAGACAATTAGAAACAGAACAAGTGATTAACATTCCCAAACAGATGTTTGAGGAAAATTTGATGTTAGGATTGATTAAAGGATTTGCCAATTTGCAAAATGTTACGAAGATTACTGCTTGTTTACCAATACCGAGGGCAGTAGGTGAATCTATTCCATGGGGAATTTAAACTATGAATCTGACCAATCTGGAACACAAAACCGAGACCACTTACTGTGAAGAAAGGCCAGTGACTCAATGAACAAGTACAGGTTATCAGAAAACAGTGGAAGTTGCCAGGTAAAGAAACAGATTGTAAAACTACTGAATTATGGTTTTATAACAGGATCCCGACCTAGTGCCATAGCTCGAGTTCTTCTTCCTGGGGGTCCAAATCCCCAGTTAGGATGGTGTTCATATGACGAACAACTTAAAACCAATGTGAGCAAAATATCATGGAATGGAAGTGTACCAAAACTGGCCAAGGTACGCAATCAGCAGAACAATGGGACTCAATATGGTCCATGGCCATATTTTCTCAATTCCAGTACATGGCCAGAACTCCTTGGTGTTTCACCTGGGAAGGAAAAGCTTCTGCAGTTTTACCCTCAGTCAATGATAAAGCAACTTCATCAACAGAGAAGGAGAATAAAATAGTGCCATGGTGGAAATGTGAAAAGGTGTATGATTGCAGCAATGCAGAATTAATAATTCAAAGAATTCCTCCTTTGGCAGCTGCTCTAAAATATGGTTGGTTTTGCTGAGGTCTTAAAAATACTCTCAATTTAACCAGCACCTTTACACCCAGAAGAGGAACTCTGTTTAGTTGCAGAAAATCTACTATTCAAAGTCCAGGACATTTAGTTTGGGCATTAAGTGACAGAACCTAGACAACTCATTTACCATTAGATGGTAAGGTGAAACAAATTACTTCAGGCATGCCAGCATTGTGTCCAATTTGGAAAAGATCACCATTTAAAGGACCCTTGGAAAGTTTGAAATTAAAATGAGTGGTGATACTTGGAATGAACCATCAACCAGAGTAAAAATTGTCTGGGCTCTTGAATCACTTTTGAATCCTATAGCATCATGTAGAAATAGAGAATGGCTTTATCAGTGAACAGGTCAAGTAGACAAGTTAGCAAACATCACCAAGAAAGGGTTTAAGGAATTGAATATACAGTTACATGTGACTCCCAGGATGACCTTACAAAACAGAATGGCATTAGATATGCTTTTACTTAAAGAGCATGGGGTATGCGGATACTCAAAGATAAACTGGACTACTGCTGTATTCACATTCCAAATGTCACCCGAGATGTGGAACATGATCTGGAGTTACTGGGTAAAAATGGAAAGGAAACAGAATCAATTCGAGAAAATATGTCAGAAGATTAGCTAGGAAATATTTTTAGGATGGACTCTAAGCTCTTTGATACAGTCCATAATCAAAACTTTGTTTCTGTTACTGACTGTCTTTCTGATGATCATGCTGCTATATGCCTGTCTGAAGAAACAATTTACCAATAGAATTGCAGTTAATCGCATGATCATGAGAGAAGTACTGATTATGGCACCAGAATACAATCCACCACCAAAATATGCTGAAACAAATGCTATGTAAATAATGTGAAAGTATTGAAATAATTTTCAACGCTTTCAAAGCGGGAAAATGTTACAGATTCATTATTAGTTAGAATTAGCAGCCATATTTGATTATATTGAAATATATTTGATCTTATAGGGTTATTTCAATAGGAATATAGAATTATAAGAAATATTTTAGTGGAGTTTGTGTTTGCACAACAACTGACAGCTACTATGAAATCCTTTGTACAGCCCTGTACCACGGCTGAAAGAGTAGGTCAGAATCACCTAGTAGGAATGATTAGAACTTAGATAACAGACTTGAGATTAAAGATGATTGGATACAGTACTTACGTAGGAGAATGCATTGAGATGTCAAAATGTAGAATTAATGGGAACTGGGGAGGGTAGACTGGAACAACCCGTGGAAGAGGTGGAATTACCACTTGTCCATTAGGAGTTATCCACCATCCAGCTAGGTTTTTCTTAGCATTTAGTAACTGACCTAATTTGTCATCTTCTGAATATCTTGTTTTTTCCCTGGGAAGGGTTACTGTTTTAGGAGGAATTACTGCCATCTGTAATGCTTGTTCCTTTGCTACCTTTCTTGCCGTTTTGTCAGCCAAATTATTTCCAGCAATTATTTTTGTATTCCCGATTCGATGTGCCTTACAGTGCGTGATTGCTACTTGACCTGGTCTCTGAACTGCTTGCAATAATTGTAAAATTTCCTTTTGATGATAAATGTTTGGAGAAGTACCTGACTGGTCGTTTCCAGCTTCCTATCTTCTGAGTTAACACCCCCAGTGCAAGGTGTTGCCTTTCATGAACAAACAACTGAAAATCTTTGGTTAAATCCAGGAGTCCCAAAGCAGGCACAGACACATTAAGGCACGTTTTAACTCTACAAAAGCTCTTGGCTGTTGTGGGTCCCATACAAAGGGAGAATTCTTTTGAGCCTCATACAACGGTTTAGCTATTAGCCCATAGTTCATAATCCAAAGGCGACACCACCCTGTCATTCCCAAAAAGGCTCTGAGTTCATGAATATTTCTCGGCTCAGGTATACTGCAAATGGTTTCTTTACGATCTTTTCCTAACTGTCGTTGTCCTTTTGGAATTGCAAAACCCAGATATACCACAGTCTGGTGGGCTATTTGGGCTTTCTTCCTGGATACCTTGTACCCATTTAGTCCCAGGCAATTCAAGAGATCGATAGTCACCTGTATACAAGTAAACCTTTCTTCTGTAGCGGTTTGTCCTGTTTCCAGATCTCAAGTTCCTTTGCCAGCTGGTTTCCAAAAATGGTTGGACTGTTTTTAAATCCTTGGGGTAATCTTGTCCATGTTAACTGCATCTTTCGCCCAGTTTGTGGATTTTCCCATTCAAAAGCAAACAGTTTTTGCTTCCCTTTTCCAGAGGTATACAAAAGAAAGCATCTTTCAAATCAAGCACTGTAAACCACTGATAAGTCTCCTTTAACGCTGTTAACAACGTATCAGGATTTGCTACTACAGGATAAATGTCCTTAACTATTTGATTTACTGCTTTCAAGTCTTGCACCGGCCTATAGTCACCCGAAGGTTTTCTCACTGGTAAAACAGGAGTATTATACTCGGATTCATATTCTTCCAAAATTTGATACTCCACAAGTTTGTCAATCAATTTCTTTAGTTCCTGTCTCACTTCTGGTTTGATTGGATATTGCTTAATTTTCACTGTCCCTGCACCTTCCTTTAAGTCTGTTTTGACAGGCTCTGCTAGTTTCGGTTCTCAAGGAGTAGCTGCTTCCCATACTGTAGGGATCACTGCCAAATCCACCTCTGGTGGGGTTTCCTGCTCCTTTACTTTTTCTTGTATCATCAGGATTTCTCCCGTTTTTGACTCAGGTGTTTTCAAGAAAAGTTCTCCTTCCTCAAGAACAATTTGTGCATTTAATTTGGATAACAAATCCCTTCCTAACAAGGGTATCGGACATTCTGGTACATACAAGAATTCATGTGTAATTATCTTATTTCCAAATTTCAAATCCAGGGGTTGCAGGAATGGCCTGTTTTCTTCTTTCCCTGTTGCTCCTATTATATTGGCTGGTTTTGCTCCAATTTTTCCTTTACAGGTATTTAATACCAAAAATGTCGCTCCTGTATCCACTAAAAATTTAACTTCTTTTTCTCCCAGCTTAATTATAACCGGAGGCTCAGCTGGGTTCCCCTCCGGTCCCCTTCAATCATCTAAAACCATTACTTTGGCTATCTCCTGCTGAACATTTCCATGCCATCAAATCCATAACTGAAAAAGGCACTTTCACATAGACTGGCCCATCGTTACCAACTCCCTGTCGCAGGGGAGCTATTGCTTGTGTCTGCTGTAGAGTTCTCCGGGAAACGGGGGTATGAATTACAGTCTTGGACAGTCTCTCCTCCACATCCTCTATTCCACTACTCTCCGGTTCCTCCACCTGCTCCTGTTCCCTTAATTCTCGACCCCGATTCCTTTCCTAGGAGGGGATATATCTAATTCTGTTCCTTCATCAATTTCAGAGGCAATTCTGTTCTTCAAACAGTCCTTCCCAATCTCAAAAGGCTGAGCAACATTTTTTCACTTCCTTGTTATCAGAAGATATAGCCATTACAAAATTATCTCTAATATTTAGCTTACATTCATCCTGCCAATCCTTTCTTTGTCTTAAGTAAAAGAACAAATCCACATATGGCATTTCACTCCATTTCCCCTCCCTTTTACAGAACAGCATTAACTGCAGAATAGTGTTATAATTCAGTGTCCCATTCATGGGCCACTTTTTCTGATCATCCTTACAGCCATGCTCACACTTTTCCACAATCGTTACTTTAAACAAAGGTATATAACACAGTATTACACACTTCTTAATTTCTCCTCAATACACAATCAAAAGTAAACAATTCTGTAACACAAAAATACCCTTCTAACTTCTTGTTAGAGGTGCTACCTTAGAGAACACTATAGCATACAGGTTCTCTTGTCTCCGCTGTTGTCCAACCCTGCAATAACTTCTGCTTATGACTCACGGGCAGACACCTAGGCTTCCACTTCCACAAGGATCCTTTAGTCCAACCCTGCGCAGCTTTCACCACGTCTGACAAGCAGACAAATGCAGTGGGAGTCTAACCCACTTACTACAATTACAAAAAAAGAAGTGTCTTACCAAATCCAGGGAACGTCGCGAAGAGCCTTATGGATCGGGGATCGATGGGTATCCCCGAGAAATCCTCGGTGCCAGCTGGAACCGATCAGGTCCCCGACTCCTCCGGTCCCCTTCAGCGAGGTCCCATCTGGGTCGCCAAAAAATGTTACCGAGATCTCGGAATGAAGAACTTATCGACACCAATGTGATGCAGATAAGCAGACACTTCTTTATTGATGGCCAGGTGCGTGAGTGAGTCCCCTCACAATCAACGCACACCAAGCTTCAAAATCATACACCATATATAAAACTTATTCATACATATTCATTAAGTATTTATGCATAAACATAATATTTCCCCAAAATCATCAACATACTCTCCTCCCATGTCTCATTCTGCGCAGTAAAGATTAGAAAGATCTAGAAATGGGTCTGGGGTACTATTTGGGTAGGTGGTACATGAGTCGGTGGTCCAATCTCCCCCTGCTGGAATTACCTTTTACTTAAGGTAACTGTTTCTTGGCAGGTAACTACAGGTTGTTCCAGTCTACCCTCCCCAGTTCTCATTAATTCTACATTTTGACATCTCAATGCATTCTCCTACGTAAATACGTAAATACTGTATCCAATCATCTTTAATCTTAAGTCTGTTATCTAGGTTCTAATCACTCCTACTAGGCGATTCTGACCTACTCTTTCAGCCGTGGTACAGGGCTGTACAAAGGATTTCACAGTAGCTGTCGGTTGCTGTGCAAACACAAACTCCACTAAAATATTTCTTATAATTCTATATTCCTATTGAAATAACTCTGTAAGATCAAATGTATTTCAATATAATCAAATACGGTTGCTAATTCTAACTAATAATAGATTTGTAACACGGCTGCACCCCACCAGTGCCCCTACTCCGGCCCCCCACCCCTGCCCCCTCCCCCCAACACTAGATGCCACACCTGGTGCTCCCCAGCCCTACAGCCCAGTCCTCCCAGTCTGACCCCAGTCCTCCCAGTCTGACCCCAGTCCTCCCAGTCTGACCCCAGTCCTCCCAGTCTGACCCCAGTCCTGCCCACCCCACGCAGCCAGTTCTCCCACCAACCCCGCCCAGCCCTCCCAGTCCTGCCGTGCTCCTGCCCTCACTTTCCCAGTCCTAATCCCCCAGTACCACCAGCGCAGCCCCCCAGGAGGCCCAGCTCTCCCAGTCCCCCTGCAGCCCCGCCTCCCAGCCAGGCCAGGCCAGGCCAGGCCAGGCCTGCCCCCCGCCTCCCCCCAGCGCCCCCCCCTTACCGCTCCCCTTCTTGGGCACCCGCATCAAGATCTCGGCCGCCTTCTCGGCGGGCTGCCGGGCCAGGGAGAGCAGCTCCCGCTCGTTGTACCTCATGGCGAGCCCCCGCCGTCGCCTAGTGCCGCCCCATCGCCCCCGCCGCCCCGGAAGTGCTCCCGCCCGACCCGGAAGTGGCTGCCGCGCGCCCCGGAAGCAGTGCGCCGGAGGGGGCAGCGCGCACGCGCGGCGCGGGAGCGGGGAGCGGGGAGGTGCGCGGAGGTACGGCTCGGGGGGGGGGAGGGGGCCCCGAGGGCCTTGTCGGGGGCTGGGGGGGCGTTTGGCTGCCCCTGAGGGGTGAGGGGGCGGCGAGCCTCGCTGAGGGGCGCTTGGGGAGCGTTTGGGGGGCTTTGGCCCTTGATAAGGGCTTGGGGCGGCGGGGGGGGGACTTCGGCCCCTACTGGGAGGCTGGCGGGGTGTTTGGGGGGCTGATCCTTGCTGAGGGGCTGGGAATGGTTTGGGGGTGTTGACCCCTGCTGAGGTGTTGAGGAGTGTTTGGGGAGGGGCTTTGGCCCTTGCTGAGGGGCTGGGTTTTTTTTTTTGGGGGGGGGGGGGTTGGCCCTTGCTGGGGGGCGTTTGAGAGGGGCTTTGGCCCTTGCTGGGGATCTGGGGGTGTTTGGGGGGGAGGGCTTTGGCCCTTGCTGAGGGGCTGGGGGTGTTTTTTTTGGGGGGGCTTTGGCCCTTGCTGGGGGGTGTTTGAGAGGGCTGGCCCTTGCTGGGGGTATGAGGGTGTTTGGTGGGGGCTTTGGCCCTTGTTGGGGGCGTTTGAATGTGGCTGTTGCTCCTGCTGAGGGGCTGGGGGTCTCTGGCCTTTCTTGATCCTTGATGGGGGATTTGTATCCATTTGTGTATCCCATTTGTGAGGGGGGGGCTGGGGAGCCTCTGACCCTTGCAAAGGGTCTGAGGCTGCATGGGGGTGGCTCTAGGGCCTGGGGGGGGCATTGGGTGGGAGGGCAGCACCAAGCCATGGTGATGGAGGTGGGCTTTGGCCCACAGCAAGTTCTGGGGTGGAGGTGGAGGGCTGGAGGCTCCTGTTTGAGAGGGGTTGGGGGGGAGTCGCTGTGGGGCTGCTGAGCCTCACTGGGGCCCAGCTGAGCTGGCAGAGGAGCGGAGCTCTGCCTAGAAGCAGCGCCTGAGGAGATGGGAAGGTCTCTGGGGGCTTATTTTGGATCCTTTTACTTCTACTCGACTTACCTACTCGACTTACAAGTCAGGGCGTACAAGACTTGCACCATTTGAGATGGTGCTGCGTGGCGTTTGCTGTGCTCGTCTCCTGTCCTTGCTGGTGGCTCTCAGCGCTGGGAGCTCCAGGTTAGGAAAAGCGTTAGTCATCACTGATGTTGCTTTTCCTCATTTTTCCAGGCTCTGCCTTTCTCTGTGAGCAGCTGAACCACAGAAGGCCCCATCATGGATTTTCAACATCGTCCTGGAGGTAAAACTGGAAGCGGAGGCGTAGCCTCTGCCTCGGAAAGTAACCGAGACCGCAGGGAGCGGCTCCGGCAGCTGGCTTTGGAAACCATCGACATCAACAAGGTGAGCCTTGGCCTCTGTGTGCCGAAGGAAGAAAAGACACGGGGCTCCCGTCCTGCAGGCTGCTGTGGGGGTGGGTTTAGAGCTTTGCCTGGGTGAAACGGCTTGGAGGGTGGGAGATTTAGCGGAGAGCTGTGGCTTGGGATGAAATGCTTCTGTTGCTGGTAGTGTGGGAGTTCAATGAGAAACATTTCTGGCGGGGCTTACTGGGGAGGTGCCAGCCCTTGGGTGTTCAAGTAGCTGTTACTATGTTATTTTTTGGTCTTCTGGAGCATGGCGGGTATCTTGCTGTCCCTACGCTGCAGTCGGGTGTGCTGTCACCAGTTAACAAAGCTCCTGTTGTTTCTTTCTATCTTCATAGACCTAAAGCAGTGTTGTACTGTTCATTTAAATCAATGAGTTCTGTCCTGCTGCTGCAGGAAGAATTTGGCAGTATTTTGATTATTCTGCTGGTTTGCCATGTATTTTTTTTTGGTAACTCTTTAAAATATTTCTCTTTGTAGGACCCTTATTTTATGAAAAATCACTTGGGCTCTTATGAATGCAAGCTTTGCCTCACACTGCACAACAACGAGGTGAGTTGGACTGCTGTCCGTCGAGCTCGGTGGCAGTGATTTTAGAGTAATAGTAGCTTCAAGTGCAGGAACCTGGGAAGTGCCTGATGCCCGAGTGCCAAGGGGATGGTGAGTGGGTGGTGGCTTGTCTGCGTTACACCTGTCAGTTTATGACAGTTCAGCAGTTGAAAGCAACCTGCAAATTTTGAGTAAGATTCCTCTCTGCTCAGGATTAAAATACCTTTGTCAGTGGGTGATATAGTCTCTCCTCTGTGACAAGAATCTTTCAGTGCAGGAACAGTCCTGTATCCACTTAACTTTCTTCTGCCTTGCTTTTTATTTCAGGGAAGTTACTTAGCACATACCCAGGGGAAGAAGCATCAGACCAATTTGTAAGTCGTTCTCCACTCCAGCTTTGTTCTCCATTACCAAAGCACTTGACAGTTACGGTTGTGTTCATCTGTAGATCTTGAACTCCATTACAGAGCAGCACACTGTGCTAGAATGTTCTTGCACTGTGTATGTTGCCTGGTAAACAGCCTGGCACTAGCCAGTGGGTACAGCCTAGGTCTGCTCCAAAAAATGGTGCTGGCAAGCTCCAGTTGGAGCTCAAGTTCAAAGCCAGTTGTGGGATTTCTGAAGGAAAGGGGAGGAAGAATCTTAAAAGCAGATTGTCTAGTGAGAAGGATCTGGTTTTGTGAATACAGGTGGGAAGAAGTCTGTAAGTTTTATGTGAAGAAATCCAGTTTGTGTTGGTTTAGGTGACTGGTTTGTGGGTTTTTTCTTTTTTATTTCAAGAAATCTTTTCAAATCCATTTGTGGAGACAGGCATTAAGGTCAGCTTGGGGGCGGATAAGATAATTGAGATGACAGCCTGTAGTGGGGGGGAAGGCATGGGTAGAACCGGCCTGTAGTGGTGCTTGTGGAAGACAAACAGCAGGTTTTCCTGGCCTGCTTTCTGTGAGGCCCTGAATATTCTGTGGTAAGGGATTCAAACTGCTGCTGGTGTATTCGTTAGAAACAAACGCAGCTAACCGAACCTTTCCAATTTGGTACATTTCAAATGAATCTGCAGGGCCCGTCGAGCTGCCAAGGAAGCTAAGGAAGCCCCTGCCCAGCCCGCACCAGAAAAAGTCAAAGTGGAAGTGAAGAAGTTTGTGAAAATTGGACGACCGGGTTACAAAGGTACGTTGGGGCTGTCTGCCACAGGAGATGCCTAACGCCTGCTGGAGCTTGCCTGAAGTGCAGTGCTGTGGATGTGAATTATTAATTAGTCTTTTTAGCAGATCTGTCCATGGATAAGATACGGGCTTATCTCCTGATGTCCTTTATTGTTTAAATTACCCATGAAACATCTCTTTATTGCTGACAGTCGAATGAGAACCATTTTAATAATAGATTGGTATGTCTCAGTCTTTCAGCTCTTATTAGAAGTCACGCAGGAGATGCTGCTGTTTCAGTCTCTCTTCTCCTTTTATTGTGCCGTGCCATCTTTCACTAATGCTCATAAATCACTCATCATGTGTATAGCTCAAGTTTTTTCTCCGAACCCCCTGTTGTTTTGTTATGGCCTTCAGTACAAAACTTGCCTTCTTTATCTCACAGCTGTGGTCTCTGCAGTGCACGGTGTCTTTGCCCCGCAGCAGCTGAATTTCCACAGGGATCTTTAGAATTGTAGAGTTGTTTAGGTTGGAAAAGACCTTTAAGATCATCAAGTCCAATGGTAAAGCCAACACTGCCAAGCCCACCTTGAAACCATGTCCCTGAGCACCACATCTACATGTCTTTTAAATACCTCTGAGGATGGTGACTCAGCCACCTCCCTGAGCAGTGTGTTCCGATGCTTGATAACCTTTCCAGTTAAGGAATTATTCCTAATATGAAACCTAAACCTCCCCTGCTGCAACATGAGGCCATTTCCTCATGGCCTGTCACTTGTTACCTGGGAGAAGAGGCTGGCCCCCACTTGCCCACAGCCTCCTTTCAGGGAGCTGCAGAGAGTGAGAAGGTCTCCCCTGAGTCTTCTTTTCTCCAGGCTGAGCACCCCCAGTGCCCTCAGCCACTCCCCATCAGACTGGTGCCCCAGCCCCTTCCCCAGCCCCGCTGCCCATCTCTGGACATGCTGCAGCACCAAAACATCCTTCTGGAAGTGAGGGGCCCAAAACTGAACACAGTAGTAGCTCTGGTTACAGACAATGTGGCATTTTGTTTGATAGATGGGAGAAAAATCTTGTAATGTGGCATTGCTGGAAGCATTGTGTGTTTCCTAGGGCAGAAATAATGTTGCTCTAACGCTGCTGTGTGATGTACTGAGCTTTATTTTCTTCACAGTGACCAAACAGAGAGATCCAGAAACAGGCCAGCAGAGCCTTCTCTTCCAGGTAAGGGCACTGTGAAAATTCTTGGTGTCTGGGTTATCCAAGTGAAAGTGCTGCTAAATGAGCAGCTCTTTGCAGGATCCATGAAAGAAAGAACTAATTAAAAAAAGCCTTTACCTTCCTAGTCCTCTGCTGCTGAAGGTGTCAAGCAAATCCATGACCGTAGTTGTCAAGCTGTTTGCTTTGGTGGCCCTGAGTTTTCTGTTCGGAGCTGCTCTCTCAATACGCTTCGTAGTCAAGGGGGTTGTTTTGTACAAAGGGGGAACAAGAAGGGGATGTTCTCCTCAATGCTGTAATCACACCCCAACAGATTGATTATCCGGAGATCGCAGAAAGTATCATGCCTCGTCACCGGTTTATGTCAGCCTACGAGCAACGGATTGAGCCCCCCGACAGACGCTGGCAGTACCTTTTGATGGCAGCAGAGCCCTACGAAACCATAGCTTTCAAGGTAAGGTTTGGGATTTGGGCAAGATCCCTTGTTTTCCAAGACACTTAATTCCCATTGAACGTTATTAGAGACTTGGATTCTAGCCTCTAGGGGGTTAATGGAGTGGAAAAGGGGTGTTGAGAAGACATGACTGGAAGTCATTAAACCCTGCTGAGAATCAGTGGAGACTCTGGCATGAAAACTAGGCTGTGTGCTGAGCTCTGGGGAGCCGCTGAATTCTCGCTGTCTGGCACAGAAAGGAACCTTCTGGGCTTTGCTCCTCAGCCTTTGTGCAGATGTTAAGAGAGGGGTTTTTGCCAGCACACTTGTCCTTGACCGATAGGGAAGTAACTTAATTCTTTCCTGCCCCCATCTCTATCTAATAACATCCGAGACGAGCGCATCTCACAAAGGCCTGGAATAACTGTGCTTATCTTGCGGGCCGTGGTGCTCAAAAGGGCCATTGAGCTAATCTGGGGGTGCTAATAATAGCTCCTTATCCTCTGATGTTGCAGGTGCCAAGCAGAGAAATCGACAAAGCAGAAGGAAAGTTTTGGACCCACTGGAACAGGGAAACCAAGCAGGTAGCTGAAGCACAGTGATACCTTCCTGAAGGGTGAAAGAGGGAGCATGAGGACAGAGCAGCTCGCGGGGAAAGGCAGTGCGGGAAGATCAGCACATGCCAGTGACATCCATGCTGCCTTTGATGCTAAAATCCTCATCCCTTCAGTGCAAATGTGCAGGGGCTCCTCCTGACAGAAAGATCTTCCTGTGTGTGATCTTTGTGAGGATTTAGGTGGGAGGACAGCATGCCGGGTCGCTGTCAGCAGCAGCAGAACGGTGCATAAGTGTGTGACACCGTGCCCTCTCTGTGGCTCCTCGCTGCGTGTTTCCTGCACGCAGCTGTCTGTGGTGAGCCAGCAGCACGGAACTCACTGGGTAGCGTGTGTGAGAGCAGGGGACGAATGCAGTGGGGGTACTGACCCCATCGCAGATAGCTTGGTGCTTAAAGAGGTTCTGGAGGAGTTAAAATCCTGGGCAGGACTGGTCTGAGTTGTGAGTGCTGCGGGGTGGGAAGGCAGGCAGCACCAGTGAAGGTAACGGGCCGGGGGAGATCCAAGCTGTGTTGTGGGAGGCAGAGCGCAGCTGTCCTGTGGTGGCACAGAGTGGTCCTGAGGATTAATTGTTCCCTTCTCTTTGCTTTTCTCCCCTCCCCAGTTCTTCCTTCAATTCCACTTCAAGATGGAGAAGCCACCAGCTCCCCCAAACCTCCCTCCAGGGCCCCCAACAGTGAAGCGGCCACCTCCGCCTCCACTGATGAACGGCTTGCCCCCCAGGCCACCTCTGCCAGACTCCATGCCGCCACCTCCTCCAGGAGGCATGACCCTGCCTCCCATGCCTCCCTCTGGACCAGTGCCGCCACCCCCGGTGCCACCTCAGTTGCCACCAGCGCCTGGTGTGCCCCCCCCGGCTCCTTTGCCACCCATGATGAGGCCACCTCTCCCCACCGAGGGACCAGGCACTATCCCCCCTCCGCCTCCCTCCAACTGAAGCCCCTCCTGGACTCAGTCCTGCTGGACTCCTCTAGCTCGTATCTTTTTATATGCAGATCACGACTGATTCAGAGAATTATTTCTGGTTTGTATGCCTGTGAATCTGACTAAACCCTGTAGGTTCATTAAAAGGTTTTTGATTTTCCTTTCTCTATGTTTTCCCATGTTTTGGTTAGAAATGGTGCCCTGTGTTCACTTTCTTTAGCCCTTGGATAGATAAAACATTCCCCGTCCGGTTACATTTTGGAAATGCTCCAAAGAGGAGGCAAAGGATTGGAAGTCTCTGGGCGCCTCGCTTCCTCCTGACTGAGCAGCGACATCGAGCTCCGCTCAGCTGCGTTGGCTTCACTTGCTGCCCCTTCTTAGGCTGCTTGATGTGTAGCCCATAAATTACCAGTTAATCAGTTGCTATTCAACTGAAATCCTTGATTAAGCTGTTCATTCAGGGCTGGGGAGACTTGTCATAGAGATGTGGAAAGGATTCTGTTACTGCATCACCCATACCCGCAGCGGCGGGCAGAATGGGGGGCGAGCAGAATTTTCTAAATTCAGCTTTTTCTGTCTTCCCGCTAAATGACGGTTGCAATTGGGAAGGCGTCACTCCTGCTGCATTTGGAAACCTTTCCCCTCCCGGTGCCGGAGCGCTGTGCCGTAGCTCAGGTGTTGGCAGCTGGAAGCTGGAAACATTTCTCCTGAGGAAATTGGTTTGGGCTGCTGCTCAGGAGTCCTTGAAAAGCACCAGATCAGGTTTCGTTGACAATTGAAGACCCATCCTTGCCCGGTAAGCAGGTGCTTAGCTCCTGCCTGCTGCACACTAGGCTGGTCATGCCAAACGTGGGCTCACGGACGGTGCTGGTGCTTTGTCGGTGGCAGTGTCGGGGATCTCCAGATGTTTAGTCAAAAGAAATTACCAAAGCTGCAGTGATACCAAATCCTAGTTTGTTACTACAATTCATTAAATGTTGTCTGTGCTATTATGAAGCACCTGCTGTCTGATTTTTATTGTATATATCCTCCCACTACGAGACTAGTTTTGGCAAGCTTTTAGTTCTCTGTGGTTTTATTTATACTAAACGTTTCCTTCAAAAAAATACCATTTGGTTCCCATTAAAAACCGGAAGTTCTGAGATTTCTCCTCTGTCCTTTCCAGGATTCCTTTCGCCGCACTGGGTGTCTGTGTGGGATGCGGGGCGGCTCGGTGGGTCACAGCACCGCCGGGGCTGGGCTGCTTGCCCCAGCCTTGCCCTTGGCCAGTGCCTGGCTGGTTCCACGGAGCGCGGGGGCTGCAGCCCTGCAGCTGCCTGCCCCTTCGACGGAGGAATCCAGTTCTTGGCCTCTTCTGCTGGCCTGACACAGGTCCTGCTCGATCCCACCCACCGCGTGTCCAGCCCTCGCTGGCCTCACCGCGCCGGCAGCACTTTGGGTCCAGCTGAGCTGGCCCGATGGCCGAGTGGGCTGGCGGGGGGTCTCCCTGGTGCCGGTGTGTGCCCTTTGCCACAGCTGCTGTGGGACAGGGGGGTCTGCCTCACCGGCCCCATGGTGTGGTGCTCGTGGCCCTCCCCAGCTCGGCTCTGTGGTCCGTTTATGATGTGCTGGAGCCAGATCCTGAGCTCTGAACTGCAAAGTCCTGGAAACTCAGAGAAAAGTCTGAACATGCAGTGGGAATTCTTTGTGGGTACGTTTCCCCCTGCCCTCCGTTGCCAAAAACCCCCTGAGATCTTTGGGTGGCGGGGGAGGTTTCTCCATGGGGCGCTAGGTAGGTGGTAGTTCCAGGCATTACCGTGAGTATTGGCATCTCACAGAGAGAAAAGCCCTTACAAAGTGTTGTAAGACTTGCTAAAGGCAGCTCCTACGTGTTTGCAGCCGCAGGTGGCTGCTGCACCCGCGAGGTTCTTCACAGCCTGGGCCTTGGGGTGGGCTAGGAGCCCGTGTGAGGTACCGGCTGAGGGGGAGGCTTTCCAGCCGAGAGGAGAATGCTTCCCATACATTTACTTAGTTTCTGTCCGTTATCTTTATCTGCCTCCTCCTAGTCCCGCTAATTCTTCCCTCTTGGTGTTTCACTGCTGATGGGAATAGTACGTGCCGGTCCCCAAGAAGATCCAAGCCTCGATGTCCATCCTCCTTTAGAAAACATCTGAAGTCAAGGACGTGCATCCCTACGAGTAAGAGAAACAGCTTTACTTTGTTTTACGTTTTCAATACGAGATGCAAACCCAAAAATAGCAAAAAAAAAAAGTTTCTTTGAAACATCCCTCCCTCCTCTCCAGCATGACAGCCTTTGAGTTGCTCAGGGGAGGTGTGTTGTGCATTGTCAACTCAAGGCCACCGCTTTTTAAAAGGGAGACGCCGTCCTCCCCTTCTGCCCCAGCGCTTTGGGACGTGTGAGCAGCTCTGGGAGCAGCGGGAGTGGGAAGATGAAGGTGGCTCTCGGGGTGCTTGTGCCGTGCCTGGTGCTGGTGCTCCCCTCTGCAGCGCTCCCAAGGAAGGGGAGCGGGGGGGAAGGGGCTCCCGCAGTGATCCGCCTGGAGCGGGGGCTGCCGGCAGAGCTGGGGCTGGAAGCAGAGGAGGGAAAGAGAGAAAATGTGAGTTTGCAGGAAGGAGGGCGACCCAGCTCGGCAGCCAGAGCCAGAGTGGCTGCTGCTGCTGCTCCCCTCTCCCCGCAGCCCGACCCGGGAGCAAAATGCCCGCAGGGGGTGGCGGAGGCTGGGGGCACCCCCTGGCCGGGCTCCATCCTGCACCCCTGGCCGCTCGGGGGGCTGGAGGGGCCAGTGTGCAAGGTGAGAATGGACCAGGGTGGGCCGGCCCCGAGGCACCTGGAGGTGGTGGGTGTTCTCACTCACTACGAAAGCAACTTCATCAAGCTGTTGAGCCAGCGCAGCAGCTGGGACGAGAGTGACCTGCGGACCTTCGGGCTGTGCCCGGCAGGGGAGGCGGGTGCTGCGCTGCAGCCCCTGAGGCACATCCACGCGCACGTGCTGGAGCCGGGGCAGGATCGTTTCCTCGTGCTGCACCTGGAGGAAGGTCGGTACAGAATCCCTGCGCCAGGCCAAGCGGAGCGGGCGGACGCAGGTCTCGGGGATGCTGTTTGCTTGTTCTCGTTCAGGGTTTTCAACACCGGGTGATGTTTGCGGGGTTGGGTTCCTTTTGAGATGAGCAGTGCAATGCGGTGCCTTCGTGGGGACGGGTTTAGGAAGCTTTAGCCGTGATGCCAGCCTGGGTGCTGTGGGGTGCCCTGTGCCTGCCACGTTCTTGGTGGCTCCTGCTCTGCCGTGATGGGGGTTTCTCACTTTCCGCCTTAATGACGCGGGTTGGGGCCCCGGCCCAGCTCTGACTGGGAAAAGACGGGAGAGGATGGGATGAGCAGAGCTGGCGGGTGCTGCTGTGGGCTGAGCACGTGCCGCACTCACGCTTGGTGCTGCCGGAGGGTCCCGGGCTTGTGGGGGCAGCTGCAGCCTCGCGCGAAAACCAGCGAGGCGCCTTCCTCTGCCCTGTCTCGGTCAGTGCCGTGATCGAGGGAGAAACCCCCGGCTTTAATCCGCCCTCCTGCGTAGCGGGAAGGTCACAGTTGTTTGTCTGTTCTTGGAATCTCTTCCTTCCCTCCCGGATTTTGGATTTTCAGCCAAACCCCCAGTACCTGGCAGCTGGGGATGTGGCCCTTCCCCAGGCGGTGCCGCTGGCTGCAGCGTGACGGCCACGATGTCCCCAAGTCCCTGAGGAGCTGCCACGGGAGGAGACGTTTCCGTGGGTGGGGGTCTGCCCAGGAAAACCTGCCGGAGCGGCTGCGGGAGCGGGGCAGTGCCCATCTTGCCACGGCTGCAGAGTTTGCCCCCTGCCCACCGCCCTGAGCCAGGGAGGGGCCCCCACGTCCCCCTACCCCGTCAGCTCTGGCCCACGTGCTCCGGCCGCCGTGGAAGCGGTGCTGGGCCTGAAGCCCCCTCCTTGGTGCTGGGCCCGAAGCCCCCTCCTCGCCCTGGCCCCACAGGAGCCACGGCGGCCGGGGGGGGCCTTCACCTCCTCTCTCTGCTCCTTTCCAGTGAAGTGGGAGGCGCGGGTGCTGCTGCGGTTCAAGCTGGCGTTCCAGGCGGCCGTGGGCCGGCGGCTGGGAGAGCTGCGCGCCGCTTTGCTGCTCTTCTACCGGGGCAGTGGGGCGGGGGGCACCGGCCCCCGCGGGGGTCTGCTGGCTGCTGGCACCGGGCTGGCGCGGGAGCAGGTGGGCGGCCGGAGGATGCGGTGTTGGGGCGGCCGGGCAGCGGGAGGGGGTGTCACAGCTCTGCTCCCCAGTCCCTTTGCCATCCCTCTCCCAGTCCCTTTGCCATCCTCTCCTGGTCCCCATTGCTGTTTACTCCCAGTCCCTGTGCCACTGCCCCCCGCTCCCTGTGCCACCCGCCCCCCGCTCCCTGTGCCACCCTCGGTCCCTGTGCCCCCCCCGTCCCTGTGCCCCCCCGCCCGCTCCCGCTGGCCCTGCAGATGGTGCTGTTGCCCCGTCCCCGGCTCCCGGCAGGGGCAGGGGGGGCAGCCCGGGGTGCCCAGCCCGCTCCGGGGGTCCTGCCCGCCCCCCCGGGCCCACCAACATTGCCGGGGGCAGCAGCCGCTGCCGGGAGAAGCGGGGCGGGGGCCGGGCTCGCTAAGGGGTCTCTGCCCGCTCGGGGGTCTCTGCCCGCTCGGGGGTCCCCCTGCACCCCGCGGCTCCCGGAGCAGCCCTGGGGCTGGGTGGTGAAGCCCCCCTGCCCGCCCTACCCCCGGTGGTCCCCACCCTCCCATTTCACTGCTCCCTGGGCCACCGGGCACTGGGTGACCTGGAGCCAGCCGGGGGGGTTCCTCTGAGTGCCCCCCCGGTGATGTCTGACCCGCACCCCCGGCGTCCCGCGTCTCCCCTGGGTGCAGAGCCTGTGCCTGGCCGGGGACACCCAGTACCTGGTCCTGGGAGCGGCCGTAGCGTCCGTCACCCGCAGCAGCGAGCAGCTCAGCTTCCAGGCTGCCCTGGCCATCCGGCACCGCGGCCAGGGAGGTAGGGATGCCGGGGGGGGCGGGGGGTCTGCGCCCGACCGTGGGCATTTGGGTTCCTCTCAAGCCTGTCTGTAGCGAGGGGCTGTGGGGACGTGTGGGACCCCCCAGACCGGCGTCCTCACGGCTACACTCCCCTCCAGGTGCCCCCCTGCCCCCCACGGAGACCCAGCAGCTCCTGTTTGGCTCCGATGACAAGTGCTTCACCAGGATGACCCCCGTGCTGCTCCTGCTGGCCGAGTCCCTGCAGGAGGAAGAGGAGGTGGCTTTAGCCCCTTCCTCCTACCTCTCTGCCGATGGGGTGCTGGACACAGCTCCGTACCCGCAGCTCAGGTCCGTGGAAAAACACAGGGGCTGGGAGCCCGGGAGAGAAGCAGCCCCAGCCCTTCTGCCAGGGGACCGTGGTGGGAGCACGTGGGCCAGGGCCTGGCGGGACCCCTGGGGTACACAGGGACCCCGTGACTCTATGTTCTCCCCGCAGCCCAGCCCAGGCCGGGACCGAGTGGCTGCCGTCACCCACCGCCCCGAGCCCAGCCAACACATCGTCCCCAGAGCCCGGCGGCAGCAGCCAGTTCCTGGGCATCCTGACCCAGTTCATCCGCCAGGTCCTGAGCCCCTCCAGCGAGCCGCCCACCCAGCCCAGCTCCCACCACTGGCTGGACTTCCAGGTGATGGAGACCCTCCCTCACCAACTGCTCAACTTGTCCGAGGAGGCAGCGCTGGAGCGTCTGGTGCAGTCAGAGGAGCCCTCGGTGCTGCTTTTCCCCCAGGACAGTGGAGCCGTGCTGGAGCAGCACCTGGGGGGCTGGCAGCCGGAGGGGACCGTGCTGCAGCTGCTGATGGGCAAGCTGCATGCGGTGATCCAGGAGCTGAGGGACATGCCAGCTTTCCAAGCCAACATGGGGCTTTTCCAGCACCTCCTGAGCTTCTGCTACTACCCGCCAGGGCCAGCTGAGGGTCAACCCGGAGAGCGGCCGCCTGGCTCTGGGAAGATGCACGCGCTGCTGCTGCTGAAGGCGTTGCAGACGGTGCGGGCGCGCTGGCAGGAGCGGAGGAAGGTGCTGCGGCAGAACCGGAGTGCACGGCATCAGGCCCACTGCCGCCTGCAGGAGCTGACCATCGACCTGCATGACCGCAAGTTCATCGTCATGCCCACCGTCTACGCGGCCAACAACTGTGAGGGTCCCTGCAAGCTGCCCCTCTCCACCCGCGTCACCAGCTACTACTCGCACACGGTGCTGCTGCTGGGCATGCAGGAGCGGGGCTCGCCCCTCCAGCGGGCTCCCTGCTGCGTGCCCATCCGCTACTCCGACCAGCTCATCATCAGCCTCTCCACAGAGGGGCTGGAGGTCCGCAAGTTCCCCAACATGGTGGCCGAGGAGTGTGGCTGTCGGTAGAGGCACCACCCGCCTCCCCACTCACCGTCATCCCGTCCCCCCCCGCCAGTTTGCCCTCGCAGCTTGGGAGCTGGTGCTTCTTGCTCAGACGGGTGCTCCCCGCGTGTCCTTGCCCCACGGTTTGTCTCTTTAGCGCTGCTCTGGTTCTGGGTTCATCTGTAGCCGTGCTGCTCCCTGGGGGCTGCTCTCCAGCCCCACATTCCCCTGCACCTGCTCCTGATGCCCGAGGTGCCCGTGGGGCTGTGCTGCAGCGTGACTCTGACCCCACAGCGGGGTTTGGGCTGGATACGGGTGCCCCAGGGCCACCGTGGGAGGGTAAGGCTTGGCAGATGTGGCCAGGACTACGCTTATTCATCCCTTCCTTCTGTTCCCGTAGTGGCTAGGCAGGGCAGCTGTTGGTTCCGCCAAGCCCCCTGACTTGCAGCATCCTCTGGCTGTTTCCCAGCCCACGGCCCCTCGCCAAGCCCCTGCCAGCCACCCAGCTGCACCTGCAAAAGCAGAACGAGAGGCCAAATCCTCTTGCAGGGACCAGCCTTTATCTGGGGACCTGCCCCTGTGTGAGCCAGGGGCCAAGGGCTGGCAGGGTCCCGTCTGCATCGCCCTCCGCTGACCCCGCTCCTGGGGCGCTGCCAGAGCTGGGGGGCGAGGGGACGGGGGGGACAGGGAGAGGGCAGCGATCCCCTTACACCTCCTGGGCTGCTCACACCATTAATAGGAGCGGGTGCAAACGGCTGCCAAAGCACCTGCTCCGCATCCCCGCTGGCGTCAGCACGGAGAGCCCGGCTGCCCCCAGATCATCTTCCCAGCTCAGCCCAGCCCTCAGCACAACCCACTGGGGCTGCCGCAGGCTCCAAACCCCCGGGAAGCAGCTCCTGGGCTTGCTCTGGCTGCAGCCCCCTTGGTGCTGGGACCAGCCCTTGGGCTTTGCAGTGTCCCCGCGGGGCTGCCGGGGGCACGGCCGGAGCCTGGCACATGCCAGCTGTGCCCCACAGCCCACGTGGGGACCTGGGTTGGCCCTGAGCCCCTGTACAGTGGGGATGGGGGGTGCCAGAAAACACACAAACAGGACCAGGGACAAAATCTTTTCTTGTTATTCTTTTTTTAAACATTCACTTTAATACCTTATTAAAAATGAAAATAGTTTATTTTAACCTCTATTGATTTAGCAAATACTTAAACCTGTTGGGGCTGTGAACGTCTCCTGTAGTTGCTACAGCGCTGCATGATATTGCACTTGTTTTTTCGTTCCTAAAAGCGACTCTGTGAAGGCAAGGCCCGAAGGGATCCCCGGGTGATGGGCTCTCCAGCCCTGTTTTGTTACCAGCAAGCTTCGCACCACCCTGCAGCGATGGCACCGGGGTCCAGCGAGGTGGTGGTCGTCTCCCTGACGTCCCTCCGAGGATGGCTGCAGCCTGGCTTTGTTATCCCAGAATCTACTTCTCTCTTGATTTGCTTTGAATAAAACCATTTAGTCAATTGAAGAGCTACGCAGTTCAGAGGCAAAATCTGTTCATTGGGATCCCTGTGCCCACTGCGCCACCCCGATGCCTTGGGGGCCACAAGTGAAAATGAACTGCAAGAGAGATTTTGGGTGGGGATGCAGAAATAGTGCGAAGCCCGGGTGAAGAGAAGCTCCTTCCCCTGGTCCCTTCGGGTTGCCTTTGCGCATCTAATCCAGGGGGACCCAAGGTCCCTGGGGAGGCTCGTGCCAGGCTCCCGAGCTGCCCTGCCGCTGCTTGGAGATCCCAGCGTGCTGCCTGTGCTGCCGGCCCGGGATGTCTCTGGGAGCTGGCAGCGAGCGGCAGGGTGTCCTTGCCAGGGGCAGCGGCGGGGTTGGACCCCCCTGGATTCAGCATCATCGAGCCCCTCGGTCGCCCCAGCCTCAGTCGCGCCTCTTGCCCTCCCGGGGTCTGGCGGTGCCATCCTTCCCCGGGGCGGCCGCGGGCTCCCAGGGCTTCCTGCCCTTCTGCTGCCGCCAGTCCCGCTTCGGGCTCTCCGCGCCGCTGTCAGCCCTGCCAGGACGGCCCTTCCACCCCTCCTTCCTGGGCTCGTCCCGCTCCCGCCGGCTCTCCTTCCCCTCCCGGCCCCGCTTCTTCTGGGGCTGCTGCTCCGGTTCTCGGGGGGCCCTGGGGGCTCTGCCGGGCTTGTCCCCCAGCACCCTGTCCTTGGCTCGTGCCTCCCTCCGGCTGCTCCGTTCCGCCTGGGTGGCACGGCCCTCCCGGGCCTTCTCCTTCTCCTCCTTCTTCTCCAGCTTCTTCTCCCGACTCTTCTTCACCTGTGTTGTGGCCGGTGGCACGTCGGGGACATCATCTGTGGGCTCTTCGTCCTCATCATCCTCTGGTGCCGAGCGGCCAAACCACTTCTTGAAGATCCAGGGCTCTGCCTGGGAGGGGACGGAAGGGACCAGGTGCCAGTGACACAGCCCAAGGGAAGAGGACCCCTCTCCATCCCTCCCCCTGGAGACAGGAGGTGCCCCGAGGATGCCCTTTCTCCCTCTACCCCAGACCCATACCAGGTTGCTGTCAGCATCACTGTCATCATCATTGTCACCGTCATCATCACCGTCATCGTCACCATCATTGTCACCATGATCATCCTTGAACATGCTGCTCTCCGGCTGGGCAGGCTGGGTGGTCACTACTTCTTGGACCTCCTCCTCCTCGGTGCTGACCACCTCTGGGAGGGGAGAGGGACAGGCCACTGTCAGCAGGGGACAAGGCTGTTTCAGGTGTGATGTCCCAGACATGGGGTCCCCAGGGCCACCCCACTCTGGGACATGGCCCCATCTCAGCTGGATCAGGGGGGTCGGGGCAGCATGGAGCACCCGAACCCACCATGAAGGGGAGGCGGTGGAGGGTCCTGCCTGCTGCGGCTGATGCCCTCCTTGGAACACGGTGCTGGAAGAGAGAAAGGGAGAGGGGGCAGGAGGTGGCAGCAGGGTCTGGCCACCCTGCCCCCCTCTGACTGGCTCCCGGCTCACCTTGGAGCACCTGGAAGGTGACGCTGAGCAGGGCAACGACAGAAGCCACCAGGATGCACTTGTTGAGGGTGAGCCCTTCCCAGAGGAGCGGCTCTTCCGCGGGGTCCAGGCTGGGGGGCTCCACCTTCCTCTGCACGGGGAGGCTCTTGGGGACTGAGGACCCCCAAGGGAAACAGTGTTACCGGGGGAGCTGGGAAGCAGCAAAGGGCTCTGAGTTGGGGGTGGGTGGGAAGGGCTTTTAACATCTTCCTGCACTGCCCACCCAGGGCATGGGCAGGGGTAGGAGCTGCCTGCCACGCTCCCAGCAGCGGAGAGGAAGGTGTTTGCACTACAGGGATGGGGAAAAGATTGTCACGTGGGCTGAGTCCGAGGTGTTCAGGCCACCATGGCGTTAGGGCATCCTGAGGCTCGAGTGGAGAAAACCTCTGCCCATGCTCCCAGCTCTGCTGCCCCCCACCCAGGGCAGAGAGGAGGAGGAAGAGGAGGAGTGGCATTTGGCAGGTGGCTGAGAAGCCCCATCGCCATGTTGCTGAGCTCCCAGGGGACTGTGGAGAGCAGAGCTCGTTCCGTCATGCCTCCTGGGCTGGCCGGGGATGCAGGACAGGGTCTATGCCTCTGTGGCCACCTGGGGCCAGTCTGGCCATTCTGGGGCAGGGAAGGGCTTTCCTGCATGCCTACCTGGAGGCCCGGTAGTGCTGCCTTTGGCTCCCACCTTCTCTGCCCGCTTCTTCTCTGCTGCTTTCTTGTCCACGCTGAGCGGCGCTGGCTCTGGCATGCTCAGCTCAGGCTCGTCCGGATCCTGCTCAGGGATGTCAAGCCGGGTCCCTGCCTCCTCTAGCCCCTGCAGGGAGGGGGCGCAAGCATGGCTGGGGGTGTAAGAGCATCACGTGGCCCCACGGGGAAAGCAAGCAGTGTGGCTGGGTGGGGTGGGCGGCATGGTGCACATCTGGGCCCCCTCCCAGAACAAGGGATGCTCAGCATAGCTGTGGAGGGACACAGTCCCTGTGCTTGTGCTCACACTCCTTGGGTCCCCCAGGGCTGAGCCGATGCCGCCACTGGCCTTGATCAACACTAACCGGGCTCCTCAGCAGCTCCTCGAGCATCTAGCCCAGTATCTGCATCAGCAGCCTTAAAAACATGTTGGGTTTTTTGAGGTTTTTTTTGTCTGCTAAGATGGATGGAGCCACTAGCTGGCTCCGTGCAGCACGGGTGCTGGGGTGCAGCCCCTATGGGTGGGCTGGCAGCTGCTGACCCCCAGCTTGCACTTAAGCAAGCCCACCCCAGCGCAGCCCTCGGAGCTGGATTCATCCCCAGCCCAGATGAGCACGGCTTCACGCATCCAGGAGGGCAGCAGGTCGGACCCAGGGCAGCTCACCGGCAGGGTCAGAGCACCGGGAGGAGATGGGGCACACGACATGTTGGGGGTCTGGGCTCGGTGCTGCTGGGGACTGGGGCTTTGGTGGCTGGGCTGGCTGCTGGCTTGTGTCAGTGCCACCGGATTGGTGCCACAAGGGAGAGCTGCCCACCTGCACGGATCAGTGACAGCAACAGCTGAAGGATGCGGCCCTCAGCTCCCCCAGGGTGGACGTGCTGCAACACCCCACAGAGCCCTCCTGGGCTGAATACTGCTGTGGGACAGCCCCCACCCCCAGGGACCCCCCATGCACCCCCAGTGCTGGGCTGCTGCACACTTACATGGGCTCTGCTGCTCTCCCCGTCGCTGCTCACCGGCGTGTTGGCATCTGTTAAAGACAAGCACAGTGCAGTGCATTAGGTGGCGAATTCAGGGAGGTGGGAATTGCCAGGGGCTGGGGGCACGTAGCCTTCCTGCTGCCACCCACCAGCCTGCAAAGCGGGGACATCATGGCCACGTTTCCCCCTTAGTGTGGCCGGGTCACCTGTGGAAAGAGGTTTCAGACGACAAGCAAAAAGCCCCCCGGCCATCGCGGCAGCAGCTGGCAAGGCTGGGGTGTAACAGGAGCATGTGCAGGCCTGGGGCTGCTGAGACCCAAAACGGCACCATCCCAGGTATCCTGGGGGTCTGCAGCTGAGGGGGATGGTGACTTCTCTGCCAAGGCGCATGGGGGGACAAATAGCCCAGGGTGCACACAGACACCCCGAAAATGCGGCGTTGGAGGCTGGAAGGCTGGAGGCAGCTCATGCCATAGCCTAGAGAGCCAGATGAGTTCTGGGTACTGTGGAGCAACCAGACCTCAAAGAAGACCTCAAGCCACCCCAGAGAAGTGTGAAGCTCAGGGATGACTCTCAGGGCTTTTCCCAGATGTGAAATGGGAGAGAAAATCGGAGAGTCCCCAAGGCCCTGAAGCAGTTCGATGCAATGAAAGGCTGGGGAGCATGCCGGGCTCCTCGGGCTCCCTGGGGGTTTCTTTGCCCCTGGGTCTGGGGGTTTGTTACGGGGGTGAGGATGCACCAAGGTCTCAATAGCACGTGGCCTCAGCCCTCTCAGCCCCTCTGAGCGCAGCCCTCGCACTGCTGGGATCTGGATACCACATCCTTGCAAGCCCTCACCAGAAGAAGGAATTTTTGCCCCCTTTGAGCTGGATTTAGTTTACTTTCACCCAGTGGCAGAATGAACGCTGAGAAAAAATAGCAATTCCAAGGATGACATCTAAGACATAATAGTCGAAGCAAAACAAATAAGTAAGAGGAAACCTTTTGGCCAGGGAACTGTGGTCTGAAAGGTCCTTGCATTCAAGAGGAAATAAAAAAGTCTTCGATTTTGTTTCAGTGATGGTGAGTATGGTCCTTTCTCTGCTGGGAAGTGAAGGAGCTGCTCCAGGACTCGCAGTTGGCCAGGGGGGTTCCCAACCCCAAGGAAAGCACAATGATTGAGAAATTTTCCTTAAAGCATTTTCCCCCCAAGTGCTTCTTGTGCTTTTAAGCTACACAGCTATTCATGGCTTTTTTGAGCAAAGATGAGCGCAAGGAAGATGGAGGAGAGCGCGAGCCTCTGTTCTTCTTTACCCTGGCCATGGCTGATGCCCCCACGGGGTGGCCCCTCGTTGCCCTGTGACTTCACGGTGCCACCAAGACCCATCCCTGCCATGCTGTGCCCTCTCCTGTGGGGCCTCAAGCACCACGGCAGCAGTGCTGGCATGGCCACAGCCACAGCCGGCACCTCCTGGCTGCCGGCTCACGGAGAGGACAAGGTACCTTTTCTCCTGTCCTTCCTCGGCTGCCTCTGAGTGCTCCCCGCCCACCCGGGCAGCTCGTCGGTGGCCTCGGGGGATCCCAAGTCTTTCTCCGATGCCTCACAGGGACCTGCTGCCATGTCTCTTCGAGGGACTCTCACTAAACCAAGAGGGATAAAAAAAAGCGCTGGGCGGTTGGCAGGCAGCAGCACCGGTGCTGGGTGGCAGTGTCCTGCAGCACACGGCCATCCCACCACATCCTCGCTGTGGTCCCCAGTCCTCGGCTGAGCTCAGCTCCCCATCGTGGGGTGCTGGGCTGTTCCCACACCTCCATCCCTTGGGGGTCACCTGGACGGAGGAGCCCAAACTGCCTCCAGCCCCTGGGAGCACTGCCAGGCTTTGCCAGGCTGGCTGCAGGGCTCTGTGACAGCCACACCGCGACCAGGCAGGCAGCCATCCTCCCAGTGCCAAGCGCCCCAGGGCGTTGATTCAGTCCCAGAGCTGACCAGCTCTGGGTCTGGGTCTGCTCCCCTCAAGATGGGAGATGGGGGTCTGTGCACAGCAAGAGGCAGATGCATTTCAGGGCTCTACAGCCCATGCGGGACCCTCATTCCCAGCCAGGATGGGTTGTGTCACCTGCAGAACGGGCTTCCTGGGGCCCGTTCCCATCAGACCAGCTCAGGCACCGACGTACCAAGCACACAGCCACTGTCCAGGCCAAGCAGGGCAGGGATGGCCACCGATGCCAGGGACATTTTGCCTACAGCAGGGCTGGTAACCCACAGCCCCAAGCTCCAGTTCTTAATTCACACTGTCTCTGGCACAGGAGAGCTCCCGTACAACCACTTGACCCATCCATCCCCTCCATGGCATTGCCTGTGCTCCCTCAGATGCATGCTCCACACACTAGATCCTCTCTTAAACACGCAAAATTGCAGACACCCAACAAATAAACGGTTCTGCTGTGCTGCCGCTGGGATTTTTCCTGCACAAGCTCCTGAGATCGCCTCTACCGCTGACTCACATCGAAGAAACTTCCAAAAATAGTCCCCTTGCCTGCCCGGCTCTCCCTGTGCATGCTCGCATGGCAGCGCTGGGACAGGCCCCGTGGCCCCTGATCCAGGGCTGCCCAGCAGCGAGCTGAGTGCTGCCTCAGGGGCTGTGCCCGTGGGCTGCCCCGCATCCAGCTGAAAGGGTTAAAAGCCACAGAAAGTCATACCTGGGGCTCGACCACCGCTGCCTTGCCTCCAGCCCCCCAGCTGGCTCCAGCTCTCCGGGGTAATATACAGCAACAGCTGCCGAACCGTGCCGGAGCAAAATAGCACCCAATCACCAGGGGCCAGAGCACCCGTGCTCCAGCCCCAGAAAAGGCAGTTTAGCCCCAGGCACCGAAAGCAGGGGCTGCCCTAGCAGGGCGGGCACAAGGGGATGCAGCTATGGACACGGCTTGTCCCTCTGAGATCCCCCCCGCCCCATGAGGACAAATTGGGGAGAAGGGGACGTTTGGTCCCCAAGCTGGGGTCTGTGACCTAGCTGGGGGATGGACACGAAGGCCAGGGATGCAGAGGGGCTGAGCAAGCATGGTTAAGAAGGTGATGCAGGGCTGAGGAGGAGCAATCCCGCAGGACCATCAGTGCTTAAACAACCCCAGTGAAAACCATTTTTTGCCAGTGTTTAGAGTAGATCCTTTGCCCTCCGAGCCCTTTGATTTCCCCATGGTACCTGCTCCTGCAGCCAGGTCCCCAGGAGCGCTGCCACAGCCACATCTTGGGGAGGCGTGGAGGGATGTGGTCCTCACTGCAGCTTTCTGCTCATAGGAGGTAGCCAGGAGATGAAGCATCTCTCATTTGGGGAGCTGAAAATGAGCACTGGGCTCTGGACCTGCCTGTGCAAGGTTATCCAGAGCGCCCAGCTCAGCATGGGCAGGTACAGCCTCGAGCAGAAGCGCCTGTCCCAGGGGACGTGCTGCAGCTGTGGCTGGTACCAGCCCAGCACATCTTGGAGGCATCCTGCTTTGAGGACATCTCTCTTACAGAGAGCCACTTCTGAAAGGCTTCAAGTTTAACAAAAGAACCCTGAAACTGTGCCGCTTCGTGTCTGACATTTTTCTTTAGCAGAGGTCTGAAAGGTCTCTGACTGCAACATCTAAAGGAAGAATAAACTGGGCACTGGCAGCCCGGAGGGGACTCAGCCTTTCATCCAGGGCTCCGGACACCCAGCAAGACTGGGTCGTGGGCCTGCTTTAGGGCTATCCAGCAAATGAACTCAGGAACAGTCGTCTGCTTTCCAGGGCAGGGATTTCCCCTCTTTGGCAGAGACAGGACTGAGCACGCCGCAAACCCTGCTGTGGTATAAATAAAGTGCTGCAGAAGCTGAATGCAGATGGAGGAAGGGATGGAGCTGTAAACACAGCCCCCCCAGCACGCCACGGCTGCGGGCACACAGGCCAAGGGTAGTTTTCTCAGTTTTAGTCCCGCTCCAGTAAGGTCAGAGCTGTTAACTGGCAAGGCACGTTTACTTTATAGGGACGTAATGAAAGCAGAGAATCATAAATAGGTCGAATAAAAATCTCTTCTTCTCCCAGTTAATCATGTTTCCCATGGTGCTTTCAGGTTCGCAAGCTTGCTCCTGCCTCCCGTGGGCGAGCTGGTCCTCCCAGGAAAGAACCAGAGGCTGAACAGGCAACGTCTGCACACACAGAGCTCAGGCAAAACTCCCATTTTGTCCCTCCTCACCCTTTCCAGGACCTTTCAACACCCAATTCCTGCTCTGTGGAGGGACCATGAGCATTTTTGCCTCTACATGTTTAGCTCTGAGCAGTTCTCCACCGAGCTGCAAAGCCTCCATCTCCATCAGACAATTTATCCCAGGCAGATGGAGGAAAGAGATTCCCAGAGGCAAATTCTTTCCTAATCATTTGAACCCCTCAAATCCTGGCTTCTCCCTTGCCCTGAGACTGATAAAAGCGTCTCTGGGATGGGGTTAGCTCGGGGGAGGGGGGTAAACACAATCTGGCTGTGAGACCAGGCAGAGAGAAAGCCACTGGAGGAAGAGCTCAGGAGGCCAGTCAAGCCGCGTGATGGACACGGGCCCGGCTGCACACAGGCTGTGCTCCATGCCTGGGCTAAATATTGACTCCCTGGCTTTGGCTTGACAACACAAATCTGTCTTCTCTGACTTCCCAGGCTGTCAGCTTGCCTCAGATTCACATGGGTGCGTCTCCGTCCGCAGTGTGCCGGCTGCCCCCAAGGCTCTGCCGTGGCTTCATGGTTTGTGATCCAGATGGACTGAGTTGTGCTGCAGCATCCCCTTGCTTCTATGGCAACGCTCATTTATCCTCCCACCAGGACATAATCTTCTTTCTCCCCATCTTTAATAACTTGCAGTTAAAAGGCAATCATAAAGACATAAAATTAGTCACTGATTATTTTCGGCACTGGTTAGTTCTGGGGATGTATTTTGCTTTTCTCTGTGCAATTCCCCCTCTCCCCAGAGCCCCTACTGCTATGGCAGCCCTGGCCAGACTTCATCTGCTCCTGCCACAAGTACGAGGGGAGGCAGATGCTTGAGCTGGGGGTGCAGGTGGGTTTCCTGCTGCCTCAGCTCTTGGCCCAAACCCGCTGGCTCACTGGGCTGGCTGCAGTTCTTTCCTCCAGATTTCATCCCTGGATCCACCAGACCCACCCAACTGGGTTCCCAAGGCCTGGGAATCAAAACCCTTCCAGCCCCTGAAGTATTTATCCACCAACCCTCATGCAGGCAGGGCTGGGCTCTTGACCTGATTTTAAAGACAGGAATTTGGATGTTGTCTGCTAAGCCCAAGTCCGCTGGGCAAAGCAGAGCTCTGAAGGCTGGTCCCTGCTCCAGCTGGACCATCACCTCCACACTGGCACTGTCCCTTTGCGCAGGTGTGGGTGGCAGTGGGTGCTGGCTGATCTGGGGCTACACAGGTGAGTGCCGTCCTGCTGCCGGCTGAGCCGCAATGCGCTGCCTAGCAGCTGTCAGCACCAAATACCTGCCGGAGATGAACACGGCACTCAGGCCAGGCATTGCACGGGCTTGTTGTAGGTGCCTCGTGTCTTGGAGCCCTCCACCCTTCCCTCAGATGTGGTTGGACACTGCCACCGGGCTGAGATGTGATCGGAGTGGGGAGCAGAGCTGGCGGCTGGAAAAGAGGATCACGGAAACAGGATTTCTCAGGGAAATCAGGTGAAAAAGCATCCTGATTCCTTGCACGATCAGAAACCTAAAGGCATCGGTGTCCCCATAGCAACCTGGCCACATCCCAGCACTGACAACAATATTCTGCTGACCCAAAGTTCCTCTTTCAGTTGGATCCAGCATACATCAGCTCTTCCCATCCTCCACAGTTGTGCAATGTCTGTGTGCTGAAACACAGCTGCTGCCTCCTTACCCCGAGGTAGCAACACATCAGCGTCAGCCGGGGAGATTATTTTTCTGCATGATTGCAAGAACCACAGACCTTTACGAGTGCTGGCGCTATTATGAAGCTCTCAGGAAGTTACAGGAAGCGAAGAGATGTCTTCTTTCTGCCAGCTGTGCTTCTCCTGTCAAATCACGATCTGTCACCACGGGAGATTTTAGATACGTTGAGCTGAGCCATCTCCTTGCGGAGGTGCAGCTAATTGAAAGCCCGGAGCATTCTGGAAGCTGGATGTTCCTGTGGCTTCACGCCACCAGGCACTGCAGTGGGGGTGGGTAACACTGCCCGTGTTGGAGGGAGCCAGCAAGAGAGACGGAGCATCCTCTGCACGAGCCGATACCCAGAGCTGATACCTGCACAGGCTCCGCTGCCCTGGTGCAATGCCCTGGCTGGCTGCTTGCAGGTCCCAGCCCTGCTTGTTCAGCTCGTAGAAAGCATCTGATAGCAGAGAACTGCTGCGAGAGCTCAGGCCTGGGCCCTTCCTCACAGCCTCAGCGGTTTGGTTAGCCAGGAGAACATAGCCAAGGGTATCTTCTGCCCCCTCTCCTGGGGCGAGGGTTTGACAGGGTCTGGAACTGGAGAGGGAGAAGGGAGCACTGCAGGACAGGTACTGTCTCAGCCAGCCCTTGGTTTAACAAATCACAGCTTGCAGCATCTTTCAGGACCTTCTTCTTACCCTGAGCTTTTAGCCATGGGTGAGCCTGGTGGGATGGCAAGCCAGGAACACTGTCAGTCTTTGTTTAAAGGCAAGGGGACATCCTGCCTATGGACCAGGCTGGGAGGACACACCACCATGGGGTCTTCAGGAGCCTGATGCTACAGACCAAGCACCAGCTGAACACATCCGTCTGGGCAAGGACAGCAAAGGTGATCACATCTGTCAGGGAAACACTCTCCCATGTCACCTTTGGCTTTGCAGCCCTGAGCTAGAGCTCGCCAGCCGTCCGTCCAGGTACAGCGCAGTGGTCGTGCTGGACCCACCTGGCAGCAGCATCCCAATTGCATTCAAGGTCCGGGTTGTCTCATCATTGTTCAGAGCGATGGAGGAATTGTGCTGGGGACAGGCCTCAGCTTGGCAGAGCTAAGCAGGACAAGGAGTAGCCATGATCCTGCCCTCAGGTCCTGGGTCCAGTTACATGCAGGTTACCATGGTCCAGTTACAGACCTCAGTCCCATGACTGGCTGGAGCTTGGGCCACTCAGCACCGTGACAAGAGATCAGGCTGGTAGGGGCAGAAACCACCACATCGAATGCATTCATAACTGGTCAAGAGCTGTGCGGATTTGCTCTAAAATGAAATGAGCTCGTCAGGTCTCTGCGAAGGGCAGAAGAGGCAACAGAGGGGGTGCAGGAAGCCCCTTTGCCCCACACCTCCTCCTTCACCGTGACATCAGTGTCTGAGCAGGGATGAGCACAGCGCAGGGATGTGCCGCGGGCAGCGATCCCACCCAGAGGGAAGGCTCCTGGCCCCACCGCTCAGCGCAGCAGCCAGGATTGCGCACGGGTGAGTAACACCCGTAACCCACCATGCTGCTGGCAGCCAGCACAGAACACCGCAGTGCTGCCGGAGGGAGCGCCTTTCCCCAGGCTCACCCCATCCCCTTGCTAAAAGCTGTTGGAAGCATTGATCCCTCAGCGCTATAAGATCTATAGGTATTCAGAGCAGCTCTACATTAAAGCCAATCTGATCACACTCTAATCCACGTGTGACCTAAATACTCCGACTTACAAATCTCAGAGGTTTTCGCTCCCTTTGCCTGGCAGAAGGAGCAGCATTCAGGTCAGCGGGAACAGAAGATGCTGGATCCCATTAAATGCTACTTTTAGTCTCGGCTGCTTTCAGTAATTGTTCCATGATCCGTTTTCTCACAGCCCAGCGCCGCTTAGGGCTAATCATTATTCTCTTTGAAGATTTACAGCTGTTCGTACCTCCGAGGAGAATACAAGCATGCAATTGTGTTTGAACACGACATTTCAAACGAACTGTCCTTGGAAGTGCCAATTGGGAATGGGGAAAGTGGCCGTGATGTTTGTCCCTTGAAGGGCCACTGCTGGGGGCTGTGGCTCTATCAGTCTGAAATAGCCACGTCAGGGGAGAGTGAGGCACAAATTGATTAAGGGGAAAGCGAAGCTTTGGGTAAGGGGTGCTGGCACAGCCTGGGAATAATATCCCAGCTATCACAAATCTTCCCTTTTTGACTTTCCTGTGAGAGGGCAGCAGCCAGTTTGTTAGTGCCTCTATCCCATGAGGTCTGGCCCCGCCACGCTGGCACCACGGGGGCTGCAGATGCTGACCCGTTCCTCCCTTTCCAAATCACAGCCAGCGAAGGAGCCGCTTCCCTCTGCTCCAGGCAGGTGCCCTGCAAACAACACAAGGCATCGGGAGCGACAGGTCTCTGCTGCCAGAGCTGCCTTGTGCGAGGGGCTGTTCTCTGCTCCTCACAGCAGCCAGGCTCTCTGGGATGATGGCATCCCTCCGGAGAGCAAGTCCTGCTGGTTTTAGCACCTTTCCCAGGGCTCCAGGTTGCCCTGACACCATTAATAACACTGCAAAGCCCCAGTGGGACTGCGCAGCCATTTCAAAAGCAATCAGGCTGTTTCTAGAGAAACACCTTTTTGTCCCTCTGCCATGGCCGGGGGGATGCTCACAGCCCCGCTGGGCTGCGGGATGGCAGGGAGGGTGCTCAGCCCCAGCACCCTCGCACCAGCTCTGCGACGTGGCAGGGGAGGAGGTGCCCCACGAAGACTTCAGGTCTTTAGGGTTAGGAGGGTCATAAAAGTACAAAGCCCACCTCAAAGTACAGCAGAAAGTGCTGCAGCGACAGCAAAAATAGCAGGAATTTCTGAACCCATCCCAGACCCTCAGCTGGGGTTCCCCAGTTTCCCAGTGCCTCCCCCTCCCCGGTTCCCCATTTCTCTCTTTGTTATCAGACAAGAAATTCCCAAATTAAAATTCAGCAGACTTCAGAAACCAAAGGCAAAAGTTTTGTACATCTCCTCCCTGTCTCACACCATGTATTTCTGGGTTTCCTTGTGACAGTAGAGGAAGGCTGGAGAGGTTTGGGTTCTGCTTTCTTAACAAAAATCCCGCTCTTGACAGGACCAGGACTGTCTGCTCTGGTGCTGCTTGCCCCTGTAAGGCACTTGCTGGGATCATCATGGATGTGTTTTATCATCTCTCTGAGGTTTGGAAACTTTGATGATGACTTTCCTTCTGCATAATTTTAGCTGCTTTTCAAACTACTCAATTATAAGCGGCACAGAAGAAGCTGGGACCTGGGGAAAAGGTTTCTGAGTGAAGCTCCCTCCTGCTCCAGCTCTCCCTCTCCCTACTTGGATAAAGTAATGCCAAATGACATATATTATGTAGTAGTAACAAGCAAGAACCCAACCATTTAGGCCTTAAAATAGCAGCAAACTCCCTTTCCCAAAACACATTGTTAATTATTCAGTTTTCTCTCCTTTATACCCACCATCCTTAACACCATCCTGCAGACCCGGTTTTGACCAGCACAGGCAATTCCACTGCAACAAGGCAAATATATAATTATTTGCATCTGCCCTGCTTGCAGTTCCTGTAGGAGCTGTAGGGCTCTCTGCTCCCATCCTCCTGGGCTAAATTTGAAGACATCAAAGCTCATGATCTTTAATGTTTTCTAGTCCTTTCCCAAAATGACCCTGCTAGTCATGCGTTCCTAAACTATGTCCTGCTCAAACAGCACACAACCAGATTTGTATTTCAAATAAGGCTTGAGACTCCCCACAGCCATGACCAAACTACAAGAAACCCGTGGCTGTGGCTGGCTGAAGCAAAGGACAGGCGGATGGAGACAGACAGAGAACAGAGCATCCCCCCTTGCCCTCAAGCTGGCTTCTGCTGACCCCACGCCACCAGGCACCCGGAGCCCGTGAAGCTAGCACCCTGCTCTGCCACACTGGAGCCAGCGTGCTTTTGGCTGGAGCTGATGGTCAGCAGCCAAGCAATTAAATTTCCCCTCCACCCCGCAGCACAAACACAAAAGCCTTCCCAGAGCGTCGCTTCGCTTTCAGCACCCGTGGCCGGGAGCTTGCGCAGAGCCCATCCGTGCGGCACTAAGGGGAGAGATGTCGCTGGACTTCATGCTCATGGGTCACTGTTAATACCCACAGCCTGCAAGGGCTTTGCTGAATTGCAAACACTTTGCTCGAGACATTGGGTTCCAGGCCAGGAGGAGTGCTGCCGGTGTAAATCCAAGGCAGCTTCTCTGAATCCTTGGGGTTATGCTGGATTTACAAGAAAATTACAGAGCTCTGGTTCTCTGGCATCAAAAAGGCCTGTCTTTAGGACTGATGTTTGTTCACAGCTCCCTGCCATCACTAGAAGAAAGCAAATGTCCTGGAAAAGCCAGGCTGCAATCACAACTTGCCATAATTAATATAAGCTTAGGTGGAATTTTTTAATGAAGGACAGAGCTGAAGACTCAAGAATGAACCTTGACTGAAAGTGGGCTCCTGGAACGGAGCAAACTCCTGCCCACCTGGCCGGGGGAAGGTCTTTAAGGGGACTCAGACAAGTACCTCCAGCTGGGTGGATTCATTCAGTCTGGAGCTCTGCCCTGTTTTTTATGCTGTTTTCTCACCAACACCACATGGTGATGTCAGTACTGAGGCTTGTTCTGACTACTGACCCTTCTCTTTTCTCTCCTGAAGAAACCAAACCACCTCACTCTCACAGTCCAGTTTCAGCAGCCTGTGCCGTATTTTGGGGCAGGACATAGCCCTCCATGATCATACCTTGGATCACAGCAGCAGAGTCTGGCACAGACTGAATTAGTTCCCATGATCGTCTACGACACCAGTCTGGTATTTCTTGGCAAAAAGGCACAAAGTAATGAAATGCGCCCCAGGACTGGGCAGGTAGATGCAGAGACACGCACGGGAAATGGCAGCGTGCTGATGTTTGCTTGCATGCGCAGCCAGCGAGCACCTGAGGCAGGAGCCTGCAGGGTCTGGTAGTAACAGTTATTTAAAGTGATGATGGAATTATTATAAAATGGCAACACTAGCGCATGAGTGGGCAGAAGAGCAGGAGATGAGCTGCTCCACAGCTTTTTCCCAGCAGCAACGTGCTCAGCATCCCTCACCAGCCAGGCTCTGCTCCCCAGCTGTACCCTTCCACCTCTTGTCTAGGGACTCCTCAAAGGACCACTCGTACATCCCAACGAAAGGACCACCTGTAGGCTCCATCCTGGGAAGAAAACCCAGGCACAGCAGCTGGAAGGGCAGGAATTGCCTTGTCCTTTCCCAGCTCTGGGGCAGGCATTTGACTTTGAAGCGTGGCTGCCCTCGAGTGGTGTCTCAGGGGCACGAGTGAAGCTCATTGCACGCTTGCAACACAGCCCCAAGACAAACGTTTAAACACGACTACCCATAGTTTCATCAGTTCCCAACCCTCCTCCTCGCCACACATGCGCCCAGCCTACTTCATGCTGGGAGGTACGAAAGCAAAGCCAGCTGAGTCCTTTTGCTATTTTTTTTCTTTCGTTCCAGTGAAATGCAAACAACACCCTGAAAGAATTTCCTCCTCAAGCCCCAAGTTAGGCCCCAAATTAGCCACTCAGAACCACAAGGGTTTTCTTTCCATAGGAAATGCTGCAGGCATCTCAGGCACCAGCAGCACAGCACGTTTGCCAGGCTGAGGCCTCTGCATCTCAGGAAGGAGCCAGGTCTCACCAGCACAGCACGGTCTCCAAGCCGGCCTCAGGTGTCTGCAGTGATGCAGCTGATTTCGTATTCTAGCCATCCAGGGATTTTAACAGCAAAAGCAAGAAGAGCACAAGACACCTCTCCTTCAACTACCTCTGCCCTTTCAGGGATGCGAGCCCTCTCCATCCCCATCAGCCTCTTGCAGGGTTGGATGGATCCTCCACACCACGACAGCCAACAGTCTAACAACCCGCTGGCTATGTCCCACTCTACATAACGCAAGGAGGGTGCTATAGAAATGTTGGGGGGTTGGGGGGGGGTGCAGGGAAGAGGCAGCTCCCCTGCTTTCATGCCCACAGAAGCTGTCCCCAGATGGGGGACCAGCCACCCCCAATTTGCTCTATGGTCACCACTGGGCTCTTCTGTCCTACAGTGACAAGGACCAGAGACAGAACCTGTGGTGGCCCAGCAGGTGATGAGCAAGAGAATGAGGAAGAAGCCCAGAGAAACTAATTAGCCCGCGCCAAAATCCCATTTGGAGTGTTTTGCTCTTGTACTCAGAGGTGAATGATCTCATCAGAGAAGCATCAAAGGCAGCAAACCATTTCTGCAGGTGAATGAACAACAGAGCCAGGCTGAGAACTGCGGGACAAGCCGAGACAGGTCACAGCGCAAGGCAGAGCCGGGGTTTGGCTGCAGGGAGGTTTGAAGCTCTGGGCCGCCTCGTGGGAATTTCTTTTAACGTCAGGCTGGGGAGGAGCGTTGGTGAGTAATTGCTCCATGGCAGGTCCAAGAAGTGAATAATTTTCCAAGAATAAAGGTTAAAAGCCTAGAGACTCCAATGAAAAGGGCTCTATAAATAGGACTAAGTAGGCAGAGCAGTGGGAATAACGGGCAAAAAACCTCATGTGTAAAAGGGATGGAAATGATCTGATGCTCACGTCGGGATTGGACATGCAGTGGTCTCTGCCAAGCAGATGTTTTACATAAGCTAACATTGCAAAGAGATTTGGCTTTTGTTTTGTTGTTGTTGTTTGGGGTTTTTTTTCCTATTAAAAACAACTTTCAGACACTCCTCTAAGAGCACAGCCTGTGGCACCTTGTGCTCGATGAGAGCAGTGAGCTGTCTAAAACCATCCTACCCTAGCGGTATGTGACCTGACTTGTCTCCAAACTGGAGAGACATGGATTTGATGGATGGATCACTTGGCTGTTAAGGAATTGGCTGGATGGTTGCACTCAAAGAGTTGTGGTCAGTGGCTGGATGTCCAAGTGGAGACCAGTGACGAGTGGCGTTCCTCAGGGGCTAGTGCTGGGACCGGCGCTGTTTAACATCTCTGTTGGCAACATGGACAGCGGGATCAAGTCCACCATCAGCAAGTTTGCCAACAACACCAAGCTGTGTGGTGTGGTTGACACGCCAGAGGGAAGGGATGCCATCCAGAGGGACCTTGACAGGCTTGAGAAGTGGGCCCACGCAAACCTCATGAAGTTCAACAAGGCCAAGTACAAGGTCCTGAACATGGTTGGGGCAATCCCAAGCACAAATACAGGCTGGGCTGAGGATGAATTGAGAGCAGCCCTGCGGAGAAGAACCTGGTTGATGAGAAGCTGGCAACATGTGGTTGCAGCCCAGAAAGCCAGCTGTATCCCGGGCTGCATCAAAAGCAGCGTGGCCAGCAGGTCAAGGGAGGGGATTCTCTCCCTCTACTCAGCTCTCATGTGACTCTACCTGTAGTATTGCAACCAGCTCTGAGGACCCTGACATAAGAAGGACATGGACCTGTTGGAACGAGTCCAGAGGAGGCCACGAAGATGGTCAGAGGGCTGGAGCACCTCTCCCATGGAGACAGGCTGAGAGAGTTGGGGTTGTTCAGCCTGGAGAAGAGAAGGCTCCGGGGAGACCTTAGAGCAGTTTCCAGTACCTAAAGGGGCTGACAAGAAAGCTGGGGAGGGGCTTTTTACAAGGGCATGTAGTGGTAAAACAAGGGGTGACGGCTTTAAGCTGGAAGAGGGTAGATTTAGATGAGATATTAGGAAGAAATTCTCTACTGTGCGGGCGGCGAGGTGCTGGCAGAGGCTGCCCAGAGCAGCTGTGGATGCCCCATCCCTGGCAGTGTTCAAAGGCAGGTAGGACGGGGCTCGGAGCAACCCGTGCTGGTGGGAGGTGTCCCTGCCCATGGGTTGGAACAAGATGATCTTTAAGGTCCCTTCCAACCCAAACCGTTCTGTGATTCTATGACTTGTCTCTGGACCAGAGCATTATGCTGGTGTGTGGGACAAGGCACCAGGACAGCAGCTGAAATTTGGTGTTGCTCAAACCATCACATGGGATGACTTCTGCTGTGCCCAGAGGAACCGGAGGAGCTTTCCTACCGATTTCTGTCCTTTGCCCGCCATCCGCCCCTCACGTCCCTGGGTAGGGACAAGCAGGGTGCCCTAGCTGGGGTGCAGGCTCACGAGCCGACACGGGCCCCGTAGGGCAGAGCTCTGCCTGCCCGTGCACAGACGTTGGGACCTGCCTCTCCCTCTTCCACTCAAAAAGGAAAACCATCCAGCCCTGGGACATTTATCCTTCTTTCTCTTTATCTGTCGCTGCTCAGTGCTTTCTACAGTTATTAGAAAGAGGTGTGGGGTGCCAGACAGCAGGACCACGTACACTTTGGTTATTTAAAGAGCCATAACCCATCTGCAATAACAGGCTGCAAATGAGCTAAGGCTGCTCAGAGATCTTCGAGTCACTGTGGATTAACTGTGCAAATGTCAGCTCAGGGCCTATGACAGTAAAAAGGCATCCTAGGGAATTACTGCGCGTGGTGCAGAGATGATGCTAGAAAAATCCATCCTGTGTTTTCAGGATTCCCCTGTGCACCCACATCTTGACTGCTTCTAGCAGCTCTGGTCACCCCTGAGATGACACAGATAAGCAAGAAAAAGGGCTGGGTGTGGGAGCAAACGGTGCACACAGCAGAGCTTCCACGTGAGGAAAGGCTAAAGAGAGGAAAATGTCAGCTTGGAAGAGCAACAAAACCCTGAGAGAGCTCCAGCGAGGGAGCAGTTACTCTCCAATTCACAAAGCACAAAAACTGGGCTCCCAGATGCAATTAGCAAGCGACAGGTTGAAAACCAGCAAAGGTCTCCTGCACAGACGTGTAAGGCAGTCATGGATCTCATTGCCATGGGACAGCAGGAGCCAAGTGAAGACATACTTTGGAAAAGGGTTTAAAAACCTGCCTGGGGGAAGGGTCCACGTTATTAGACTCGAGAGCCCAAGTTGAGCAAGGTGGCTGGCCAGCCGCAGCGCCACACGCCTGCTCAGCTGGGCTGTGCTCGCTGCCTTGCAGTCACAGGGTAGATGCAAATCCAGCGAAGTCAGATGATTTACAGGAGCTTTGCAATTGTGTCCAAGGTTAGAAGCCAGGCCCAGATCTGCACATCAAAACAGATTTCCCATAAATTACTCTGTTAAGCCTTTTCATAAAAGCCTTAATCCAGCATGAGGATTCGTGAGGAACCTGTAATGTTTAATTAAAGGGAAGAAACTGATCCTGCTGTGAAAAACTTCCAGATCCCATGCCAAGCTCATCACTGACTTAATTTACGGGACATAAACAGGCCAGAAAATGGCATAACCAGCAAAGTTGTGTAACTTCTGCCAAATTGGGATACAACGGCTGTGTGAAGGGAGGGTGATTTACAAACTAATTGAGAAGGCGGCGGAGGTGTAGCAAGAAAACAGTGAATAAACTCCTGGGCAGCGCAGGACGGGAGGATCTAACCTATACCCTGTTCCAGCTGCTCGTTTTGCTACTGCCCCGGTTTCTGTCTCCTGGCACGAAGGTTGCTGGTCTTACACAGCCATGAAATTCTCTGTTGGCTTAAATTACACATGTCCTTCAGTCTTCTAACCCTAGATGTCAAACCGTCAAGGCTGCCATGTCAGTGACATGGGCATAACTTCTGGTCTAACTCCAGTGAAACTGATAGAATTACTTTGGATTTACACCAGTACCACCCGCCTGCACCCCACCCACTGCCAGGGAACGTTTCTCCAGTTTCCCTGGAGCTCCAGCTTTCTTGCCCTGTGCATGCCTCTCGGTGTAACCATGCCCACGGCGGGATGCAACGTGTGCCCAAAAAGGGATTCTCAGTATTATTCATATGGAAAAAATGCTGTGGGATTGCTTCCCTTCACGTAACTAACTGGTCCCATGACCTCAGTTTCATGGTTCTGTATTTCTGAGTGAAATAATTTCCAATACCAAGAAGGGAGAGGCTGCTGGGTTTGTGGGGAAGGCAGCGGGGAGGCTGCAGTGAGCAATTGCTTGCAGAAGAGCCTGACTTAGGAGCCACACCTAAGACGAGCTTGGCTCCAGCCCTGCCTCCCTGCATCATCTTTCCGGTGTCTTTTTAGCAACCATGAGCAAGCCACTGCATCGGGACCCTGAGCAATACCTAAGAGCCACAGAAACCTGCTGCTGGAGACGCCTTTGATGGGGTGTCCACCAGGCCCTAAATAGAGCAGCTCTCCACTTATGTGGAAGAGGGAGGTGAAGAATTCAAAACCAAGAAGGGAGAGGAGGTCAGCGCAGAGCTACTAGAGTTCAGCTGCAGTTTCACAAATGCTTTAAATATTGCTCCCTGCTGTCCTGTCCAGGCCTGGGCAGTGCAGAGAAAGCTGAAAGATCAAGGTCTTGGTGGGGGGGAAAAAAGTGAACAAATAGAGGGGAACGACAGGAGCAGCTCCCTGACTGTACAAGGAGATGCCTCCAGCTCCCTCCCTTCTCTTGGTTGCTGTAGGAATCAGGATTTTGCAACAAACCTGAATTCGAATACTAGAGAGTGAAAGGAACTGCAATGGCAATCAGGTGGCTCATGTCACATCCCTGAAGCATCCCACAGGCAGCCCCAGGCGGCTAAATACCTAGGATGAGAACCAGCCTGCCTCCTGCCCCATCCCCACCTTGGGAAGAAGGCTCTCACCACATTTCAGAGACACACCAGGTGCACAAGAGGGATTTCAAAGCAGAAGAAAACAAATTGAAAAGGCAAAAATATATGCAAAAAAGCCCAACCCAAGGCTCTTAGGTGCAAAAAGTGTTGCAGGTGCCAGGAATACCTATGCAAAGGGAATGTATGAAGATAAGCACCAGCTCACACTGCGGGTGAGAGATCAGCCTGTCA
The DNA here is from genome assembly GCF_023638135.1 of Falco biarmicus. Lineage (NCBI taxonomy): Eukaryota > Metazoa > Chordata > Aves > Falconiformes > Falconidae > Falco > Falco biarmicus. The sequence continues at coordinate 65,105,993 of NC_079291.1, read as the reverse complement.
GGGCAGCACATTGCATCAGCAGGATGGGGCTGAAGTACACAGACTGGAGAAAATCATGCAGGAGGGTCTGGGGCAGAGCCACCGGCTGGTGGAGGCCGAGCACTGAGGCTGGAGCTGCTGTGGGCTCTGACCGGGGACAATCCCACCACCTCGCAGTGTTGCAGCTTCCCTTTCTGTAAATAGAGGGAATAATATTTGCTGTTCTCCCCACATCACAGAAAGGTAAAGAAATTCACTAAGATGGATTGTAGAAGATCCTAGGTGAGTTTACTAAAGTACTTTGCATTTTTGTCGCAAAGTTTAACCCCAAATCCACCAGCCCCAACCGTACAACAGTATCTTCCAGAGCTTTGTTCAGTTCAGCTTCCAGCATCCAAACAACAGCTTTTTCTCCTTCTCATCTTAAGATACTATCCACTGCTTGCCACATCCCACAAGCAGAAATCATCCTCGACACCCAGCCTATAATTTCCATTTATTTAGCTTAATCCCTTTCACAATACATCATTCATGCCACTGCCTTCCTCCTTTGGGCGCTCATCACTTGTGATGGGCTACAGCTGTGATTGCTCAGCTGACCTGCAACATGTGCTCCCATCTTTGCTGGTTTTTGGGGATAAATCCAGGGCCAGCGTCTCACAGCTCTGGGGATAGGGTAGGGGAAATGCAGAGTGGTGAGGGAAGGCATGGTTTGCACAAGGAATTAAAAAAAGTCAGCCTTGATTGCTAATGAATACCTTGCGGCCATGTATCACTGGGATTTTCCTTTCCTTACACCTGAGAACATTGTCATCAGGACCACAAAGGAAACGTAATGAGAGCGAGAGCAGGAGATAAAGAGGAAAGCTGGGCAGCACAGGGAGTGGAGGAAGGGGGAAAATACAACAGAGGGAAGGAAAAGAATCAAGGTCATGGGTGAGCAAACAAGCCAGAAATTCAGGTAAACCAGGCAGAGTCTGAAAATGGAACACCATGGCAAAGCAAATCCAGGGGGAAGAGGCAGGAGGAGGGCGCCTGGTCAGCCCCGAAGGGTGAGAGCTGTGGAGGGGATGGATGGATGGACCCACAGAGCTCCTGGGGCAGGTTTGCAAGATGGTGACTGGCAGCCCCAGCCCATCACCCCAGGCCCAAGTGTGTGCCCCCTGTCCTGCCCACTCCCCTACCCACTGCTCTGTCCAGGGAAGCTCACAGGGGAACTGGTGCCTGGTGGGTGCCCAGGACTGGCAGTGATGGACCATAGCCCCTGTGGGCCGTGGGACCAGCACCCTCCACCGCAGCCCTGCTGTGGCCACCTCTCCCATCTGTTTTTGCTTGTGCCAGATGGGAAGGGGAGGGAGGGATGGGGGATGGGGCCGCATTGCTGGGATGTTGGCGATTCATTTCTTTCTATTCTTTTTCCAGTGACATTTAAATGGCTGGCCCCAAAATGCTTTCTGATTGCTGTGTGTTTTTCCCAATGACACAAAGGCGAGAGTCTTTCAGAATAAATCATTTAGAGGCAGGGGGAGAAAAAAAAGCAGCAGATCTGACCCCAAAGGCACATACACCTCCCTCCTTCTCACCTTCCCTTACAAGCAGGTTTTGGAGCTGCTCAAGCAAAGGGGAGAGCGAGCAGGAGTAATTTTCCATGTATGCAGGGAACAATTGAGCCCTGCATGGTTTTCATCGTTAAAATGCTTCCCTCCAGCAGTTTATGTTCATCCACACCAGACAAAGGCGATATGCATGCAGAGACCAGTTTAGTCTTGCTCCACCCGCCGGTGGTGAGGAGACGAGGTGCGGGGTGACGACGGGGAAGAGGAGTGGGAAAAGAGATGCTAACACCACGAGGTGGGACCCGCTCCAGCTCCTCTCCCTGTGCGGGCAGGGGATGGCTGAACCCAGCTCTGAGTCACCCCTTACTCAGACCTGGCGCTGCCACAACCATGCCCAGGTACGTTGACTGGTTTGGGGACGGGAGAGGGGACACTGCAGCTTTGACAGAGAAAATAAACATGTGGGTTTAGGGGGAAGCACAGCTCAATGCTGCTGGCATGGCACCGTTGCTTCTGCATGCAGATGGCAGGTTGGGGAAGGAAGGTGGCCACATCTCTTTGCAGCAGTGCTTTCTTCAGCCTGATGCTGCCAGCCTGGCTTCTCCTGGGAACCAGCCCCTCTACTCACAGAGGGTTTCCAACTGCCCTACAAGGATGGGAGACCACCTTCCCCATCCTCCGTTCAAACACCAGGCAGCAGCAGGATTGCTCCCGGCGAGAAGAGTGTGTGCTTGTGCTGAGGTCGGATGCTGTTACCGTGTTTGTACTGAGAGGCTTTAAGAGGGAAGCAAGGGGATGTGGGCATCCTCAGCCCTGTCTCCCCACAGCACAGCCCAAAGGGGGCTGAACACCGCTGGGGCTGGGGGCGTGAGACTGAGGAGTGGAGCCTGAGCTCCGAAGGGGCCCAGCAGGGAGATCCCCAAGGCGAGCAAAGTCTTGCTGTGATCCTTTTTCCTCTTTGTCCCTGATTCCCTACCCATCTCCGCTCCTTTCAGATGGAAGAACATACTTCAGTCCCTGGCAAGGAGTTCCCTGGCTCTGAGCATCACCTGCAGCCCCCTCATGAGGAAGAAGAATGGGGTCTGAGCCCTCAGATGTCACCTGCCCAGGTGTCAAACCTACACGTGGCTGTGAAAAGCATGACTGGTTTTCATAGCACAGATCTGCCCAAAATAAGAGCCCCAAGCTTCCGCAACTAAAACGGCTTTTAAATGTCCACCTCCAGTACCTGTAGGGCGGTGCAAGTGTGTAGCTGGCAGCTTCACTGCTCTTGCACATCAAGTTGCAGCGTTGTTTCTGAGCCCCTTTTGACACCTCTTCCCTGAGCGCTGCCCAGCAAACCCACCACCCTCTGACACCTGCTGCTCCCTGGGAGCACGCAGGGCTGAAGGGGCAACATCACCGGTATTAAGGCAACCATGTCAAGAGAACGTCTAGCTCTGAGTGTGAAGAAAGATAAAAAGCCACCAGTTTTCACCATAAAAAAAAAATATATCTTTGTTATCAAACAGCAGCACATAGGAGCTAAACAGACTCAGGACCAGACTCCTGGTGGGAGATCTCTAAGTAACATTTTTGTGGTGCAGAGTAAGGTTTTGCCAGCCTCCTTCCACCTAGATACCACTGAGCCAGCGGTTCAGCCCAATGCCGGTTTGTATCCCTTTGCCAGACCACTGAAAGCAGCTTTCAACAAAACATCAAAGCAGGGACCCAAATGAATCACAGGATCCAGTGCTGAGACTCCAGCAGCCCTTTCATGAAGCACAACAGCCTAAGCTCTAACATCCTCGTCCAATTACCGCCCCCCCCGGCAGCTTTTCACTCCCTGTTCTGCTTGGCTGTGTGTGCTTTTTTAGCTCTTTTTTTCCAGTATCCAGCAAATGCATTTATAAATAGTTGGGTTTTACCTAAGAGGCGATGGCACTTAGGTGGTCATGGAGAGATGCTTTACGTATACCTTATGTGGGAAAGATTTTGGATGGCTGAAATATTTCTTTGGCAAGAAGCATAACAAGGAGAAAAGAAGCTTTTAAAGAAGACAACTTCAGTTTGCTCAGCCTTACGAAGGCCAGAAAGGGTAGGATTGCTACACATAAAAGCATCCAAAAGAGAGTTGAGATGTCTACGGCAGCATAAAGACAATGTTGGCATGAAACCAACTGGGAAAAAAATGGATACAAATAAATATAACTGGGATTAAAAAAGAGCTTCATAACTCTGAGCACTCAGCTCGTGGAGTGACCTTGCAGGGGACACGCTGGAGGCTGTGAGGGTGGCACACTGTACCTTTATGAATGCGATCCTAGGACCATGCATGGTCAGCAGGTCTGGATTTGACTCAGAAGGTCTCTCCCAGCCTTATGCCTCCATCAGGAAAGACATTCCCCCCCTCCCCCCCCGGTCTGAAACTGGGAAGCTAAACCTTGCAGCATGGGGAAGTCCCAGTGCTCAATGCCTCCATAAAGCTGTGTCAAGAGCTCAAAATCTTCCCAGAAGGAAAGTCAATCCAAGCAGACACATGAGCTGACTTCCCTTGGATTGCGGGTGCCTTGAGATTGGTAGCTTTTTAGAGGACTCTAATGAGCACAGATCTTGGAGAGCTGTAACAATAGCTTATTTTCAAGGAAAATTAAGAACAGCTTATTTTTCCTAATTTTGCAGTTTCCTCCAAACAAATGTATCACAGCTGTTATACGTGGAGGTCATGGAAAAAAAGGTCTCATCAGAACCGCTGTGAGAACTATTTTGGCCAAAGGAAAAGAGTTTGAATGTGTCCTGTATGAATACAATGAGGAGACGCTGAAGAGAAACTGTCTGCTTGCCCATGGTAACAGAACAATGAATAGCAGTCATGAATTTAAGGGGGAAAAGCCCAAATACTTTGTAGTAGTAAAGACAGAAAAGCATTGGAAGAGATTGCCTAGGGAAACATTGGCACCTCTGTCACTGAAGGGTTTTATGAACGGGTTAGACACATCTGTCAGGAATGATTCCCAAAAAGCTGATCCTTTCCTGGGGCAGGAGCATGGGTTATATGGCCTTCTGCAATGGCAACTGGTATCATCTGTGATACACAGCTCAGCACCAAGATGAAGACAACATGGTTTTCTCTGATCAGTTACGTTCAAGGCTGGATACAGAATTGCTGCTAGTTGCCAGCACAAACCCAGTGGGCCCTCCACGTCCCACAGCGACCTGGAGATGACAGTCCTAAAGCAGGTCTGAACCCCTCGCTCTCAGCCTCAGCCTGTGGTATTAGTCTGAACTGGAACGATAAAGGCTTAATCAAGCCTTATATATTATTAAATTTTATTTGCATTGCTTTGCATGCCAGACTCAGGGAAGATTTTTCATTAAAATTCAAAGCGTTTTAAAAGTCCCAGGGACACAGAGAGTAATGATGCAAACAAGCAGAATTTCAGTGCCATCGTGCTGGTGTTGCTTGACAAAGACAGAAGCTGCAGCGATGGTGGTGAGAACCATGCAGAGGCCCAGGGCAGTGGTCATGTCAATCAACATCACCATGAGAACAATTAAAAAAAAAAAAAGTTTCGTATACATTGGTATCTTGAAGCCACCTCTGTAACAGTTTATGGGGAAAAGTATCCAGTTACCATACCTACTTAAAATCTTAAAACCACAATACATAAACCTAACAAATACCAAATGGCAAGATATTAGGACACCATTGAAAGGAAAGCCCAGTATAATAGGAAAGAGAATTAAACATGACTATCATTGCCAAAGAATAATCTCCCATAAATGTTTTTAAAGGCAACAAAGAGGATTATCAATGAGAGTTGAGATAGGATAAGGGCAGATAATTTAGGTTCAAGAGAACATTTTGCTTATTTCAAAGGTACGTTGAGGAGACTTAGCGACCTAAATCCCCCAGCCCATTTTCTGTAGGATTTGAGGTCGGAGGAGACAGCCTGTAGGGAGCAGAGGCACCAGACCTCTTCAGCTCCCACTCTCAGCTCTGCCTCTGTACAGCCTGAGGCTGGTCCTTTCTCGCTGCCTCAGTTTCCCAACCCACAGTGACACAAGCGCAGTAAGTCACAGCCTCCAAAGGGAGCGCGAGAGGCAGCACTGGAAGCTTAAACTTGTAAAACACAGATCCTATTTTCCCTGTCTAATGAATTCAGTGGTCACAGAGATGGGGTAGGATCTGCTGCTGCTGCGACACACCGATCTCTGCAGGGATCAGTTTTAATGTGCATGCTCTAGCCCATTAAGCCTGTGACTTGATTTAGCAGAACTACAGAGCTGCCGTACTGTGCACATTGTTCTAACAGCTATTAAGGACTGACCGGCTGACTCTCATTGCTTCCTGTCACATCCTGTTCCTTGAAGGATAGCTGATTACATTTTCCTCCCTAATGAACTCAATGAATCTGAAGATGGGCTGAGACTGCCCAATTGGGTAGTACACAATCTTTGGCTTCCACTGCTGCCAGACAGCTGGCTGTCAGAGATCGAAGATATGTCTGTGTGTGAAGCCAAACAAACATGGAAGCATCACGGAGAATAAGGAACTGTGAGCTAAGAAATTAATGTGCTGTAGGACAAAAGTCTGGGGAAGCACCAGGAAGGCACAGCACCGTTACAATCTGCATTGTGATTTGAAAAGACATACCCACTAGACAATCCAAAAGCAAAACTCTCTCACCCAAGAAAGGACGAACATTTATATGGGGATCAGATGTTCAGAGGAACAGAAGTAACAGCTTCAGTAGCTAAAATACCCAAACCCCAAATTTCCAGACCAATTTTTAACTCCTTTCCAAACAGTTTATTGTCTGCAGTCACAGCTGCTCCCTTTCTTTGCATACACCTCTGAAGCAGTAGGTTTTCACATTGTCATCTGAAGTACTGGGTAAAAATCACTGTAAGCAGGAAATCAGACTAACTAGGTCATCGGTGCAATCCTGAACAGTAATTTCAAGGTTTCTTGCCTTCCTTATGCCACCTTTTTATCTTCTCACACCATAGGATATCTGTTGGCCTTATTAAGAATTACAAGCACATGCTCCGCTCTGCATGGAGGTGCACTTTTGCACTCCCCAACAATTAGGCTACCCTGCCTCTGCAGTGGGAAGCTCCGTGGGTCAAGTTAGGGTATCTGCCTGAGATTGCTGGGTTTACGCACAGCAGGACATGCGGGAATAAACAGCTCCCCTAATGCCTGGTTACTTTGGAAACACTGGGACAGGCATCGCGATGCTCCCAGGAGCACAGCGGCAAAACATTGGAAGTCCTTTGTACCGGCTCATGCCTTTCCAGCAGGGTAAGCAATGAACCCTTCAAATCTCAGCTTCTTCTAGAGTTAATAACAAACTGGAGACAGGGTAAGTTAATTTGTACCTAGAACAGCTTCATAAATAAAAACCTTCAGGAAAACAGGAAGATTCTAGTAATGAAATAGAACTGCCTTCATTTTAAATCCTCCACTCCTAAGTGTGTTGGCAGCTTGGTGGCTTATTTGATAGCAGTTTGCTGTCAATCCCTTATAGACATCGTGATAGCGCGAGTTATCTTTGGATTTTGGCTTGTTGCTTACAGGGCAAGCAGTGGGGAGACACCAAGGTCTGCACAGGTTGGGGGTCTGCTACCCACTTGCAGCTCAGAGGGGTTTTTCTGGCTGCAGAGGCATGGTGGGTGGGCACGTTGGAGAGGATATGCTGCAGGGGAAGCTTGCGCTGCCATTGCTCTACCTGCTGTGTGGGTAAAGGCTCACCACAGCTGTCAAGCTGCCACCTTTCACCAGCCTGAAATTCAAGAGTATTTTTTAAAAATATGTAAACAACCCGAGGTACTAAGCTGGCCTGATGACTGGTTCCAGCTCCACTTTCACTTGGAGGGATTGCTGACGATCTCAGTACACAGAGCCATGAGTAAATATTGGTTCAAACACGGATAGCTCATGGGCAGAAAGCACAAGGCTGCACACAGCTCAAATAAACAGCCTGCCAAAAGCTACTGGGGCTGGACCTCCCCAGTCCTCCTGCGGCACCCCAAGGGCTGCCCCGGCTGTTAGCACAGCGCCGGTGAGCTCTGGCCAGCGACTTTGCTAAGTGCTGAATTGACGGGGATTATACCCAAAATAAAGCAGTGTGCTGCACATACAGCTGGAAGAAATCCCACTTTGCCAATTCTGCTGGTCAAAGGCCATTTGTGGGCTTGTTCTCAGCTACAGCAAAGGGGCGAACGGGTTCCCTTACTTTCTAAAGGACGAGTGTGGGGTACAACTTATTGCAGGCTAAATAACCTCCCCTGCCCTTGAGGCTCATTAATTTTATTTATGCGAAAATATGCTCGTTAATGCTCTTATCACAGGAATGATCTAATCGAGGGGGAAAGTCTTTGAATATATCCATTTTAATGAGCTGCTGGGTGAAATGTTTAGGCAGGCAAAACTGACACTGAACTAGTTTCTGACAGAGCAGATTCTGCACAGGTCTTAACGCTCATCCTGCTGGCATCTATTTGTTTTGGTAACATTTCCAAATGAAATTACGAGTTACAAAAGCTGAGCTGTACTGTGCACTTCCTCATCTCTAAGGCTGCCTGATCCAAGCACAATAGGAACTGAAGGAAAACAAGCTATGCCGTCCAGCTCGCCTTCCCAACACAGAGGCTGTGAAAAGTGGCCTATCCAGCAAAGAAACGTGAACAAATAAATCCACCACACAAAGGCTCCATCAAGCAACTGAGGGAAAGAGGTAGCAGAGAATGAAAATATTCGCAAAAGAATTCCAGAAAGCTGCTGCACACCAAAATGCAAATCACGGCGTGATGGCAGGGGGACTTGTTTTCTCAGGACTTGGCTCTGGAAAGTGCTCGATCTCGTCTCAGAGTAGGACTCCCCTCTGTGGCATTACACCCTTTGCGGGAACCAGACCTTAAACACTTCTCATTAACTTGGGGAGGAGGAGCAGAGGCAGAGGGGATGGATATGTGAGCTGCATCTGGCCCAATCTAAATGAAACAGAATAATGCATTGTGGAAGGGAGGATGTTGCAGTGTCTTCCACTTCATTGTTTTGTAACTACCTCTGAATTCCTCATGACCATTTATTTGTTCATTAATGGGCAGCAACACCCAGAGAAAAATCAACACAAAAATCAAGCTTGTGAAACATTATTCTTAAATTACGGAACCATAACAACAAACTGCTCAAGCACACTTCTTGCCCCAGAAATCTTAAGGTGCCACCCTCTGACCGCGTCTTCTGTCTCTTGCTGTTGGCTAACCCGCTCTCTAGCTGACTATATTTCCTGTTGTCCCTTCAAACTTCTCCCCTCACACCCACATTATTTTTACATGGAAACTGAACAGCAATGCCTGGTAAATTTGATTCTGCAAACTTAAAAGAAAACAATTCAGCACTTATGAGGTGACCAGCACTATGCTGGATTACACCCCTAGATCAGATAATGAGACTTTAAAGCATTTTAAGCATCTGTTACCTCATCTGCATTCAATATATAGTCCTCTTCATACCAGCTGTTTTTAAGTGAGAAAGCAGAGATCCAAAGTTTCATTGGTAAGAAGTGCTGACATTTGTTGGCCGGATGAACTAGTGACTGCTTTCTTCTACTTCAATATCTCACAAAGACCTTGGAAAAGAAATTCTTCCCTGTGCTGGTAAACATCTAAGAATTCCGGTTTAATTTGGCAGTGGCATGCAGAATCTCCTTCCAGCACAAGTGGGTCTGCAGAAAACCTGACCTTCAAATCAAATAATTCTTGCATGGATGACAATGAAAACGAGGAGAGTTTTCCAGCTAGAAAAAGTGTTCTAATTACATGTCCCACAAAGATCAGAATAGATTCTAACACACCAAAGAGCATTTTTAGTGGGGGAGCATTTAAAATTAGACAATGGGTAGTTAACTGTTACTTGTAAGGAAATGAACCAGAAGTTCTAAGGGAGGAGATGGGTGGACTGAAGAGCCCTGCTTTATAAGACTTAGAAACTATGGGTCTTTAAAAGTTTAGAAATAACACTGCCTGGTGTTTTGATAAAGACCTCACAAGCTTTTGCTGTACTTCCTCCCCGCACAGACCTGACCAAAATGAACACTTAAATTATTCTGGGACTGAAACTGGCTAAATTATAAGGTAGAGGAGTCATCACACATGACGATTTCTGTGAACACAGGTCACGATGGACATCTCTGCCACAGTTTCTGTCCTGTTTTGGTGTTTGGCTACACCTCTAGGTAACTCTTAAAACTAAGAACAAGTAGAGTCTTCTTGGAGTTGAAACAGAGAGAAAAGGCAATCAGAATGACTTGATTTTACAGTCTGGCTCAATTAATTTTTTTTTAAACCATTTGGGGGGGGGGTTTACTAAGTGTGTAATGCTATGTTAGGCCTGCAAATGCTTTAAAAGACAGCTTATGTTTTTCTTTCTGTTGTACTTCCCTAGTCAGCAAATCAGAGATGAATTAATTCCCATGATGCTGCTAAATGTCATAAACATCTATTTACACATTCAAGAGCTACGACAGCATGATGCAGCTAAGCAGAAAACACATGGGGTGTTCTGCTATGTGTTAAATATAATTTTTTCCCCATTCACCTGCATTGGAGCTTTGTGACTCCTCTAGAACATGAACGCAGGAGCTGCTTCAACGAAGGCTGCAGCAGCCAACTCTCCAATAGCCTCCTCAGTGGCAGAAAAACACACAGAAGCACCAATATCTGCAGCTGTGTTATTTAGTTATGTTTTAATCACCTAAACAATGGAACAGTTCGTCTTTCTTTCTCAAAATAAAAGATGTGATACAACTACAGTATCAATATGCAGGATTTCAGAACCGGCAAGTCTTATGAGTGTTTTGGGTCCTGTGCATCTTTGTAAGCACTAGTTTCATGTCAATTGATCACAAATACTGGCAAACCTGAAAACACAAAATGAAGAAGATTCAGTTACTTGCCCGTTTCTTGCTCTAACATCTGTTTACATCAGATAGCAGTTTTGATTTTGACTAACTTATTCCTGTGCTGGCATAAACTCTTCTTCCAATCTAGTAACTTTCAGAAAGTAAAAACTGTAAAAAAGATCGACAAAGAATCACTTACTGGTGATTTTGACCGATGTTTGAGACCTCTTTTGTTAAAATAGGCTGAAAAGCATGCTGAAACAAGCTAAAAAAGGTAATTCTAGAGAATTAAATTCCTTGGCTTTCCTTAACCTGAAATAATTTCAGCTTAGATTCCTAATGCGGGGTTCAGTTGTGTGGCTTCTTCTGTACTTTCTCCAATAACAGGTCTGGTTATTGAGTAACACAGACTGTACAAGATATTTTCCCAGGTCGTTTCATACAGCCTAATTGCTATGACCTGCTTGTGTTAAGAACACAGAGCAACTGGGACTCGCTGCTTGTTCTCCTCTGAGGCGTTCAGTAAGCAGTTCAGGAGAGAACTCATAAGCTCCCTGCTGCATCTCCTGCTTTAGGGACTATGCTGGTCCTTTGAAACACCCATTTTTTGGAGATGAGAAGGCTGTGGTGTCTGGGAGCCAGTGGAATGAGGGGGCCTTTGACAGTGTATTTGCTGACACCAGCATAGGATTTGGGATGAACTGGAGCCTCAGGACTTCGATGAATGAGCTTCTCTATTTTCAATTGTCCATTTTGCCTCTGTGTTAAAAGATACCATGCCACAGCAGACGTGGGCAAGTAGGAACGGATGCTCACACGTCACCTGTGAGGGTTCACTGTCCAGTGTATCGGATAATACCAGAGACTGAGACGGGTTTGGACTACAATGCCAACCTAGGAACGCAGCTGGAGCAACTGAGGCACTGACACATAGTTACTTCTGCCTACTCTGCCATGGATATGGCAAACCAGCAGTAAAAAACAGCTGGAGATGGCAACACCTCAAACTGCCTCAGCTGGTAATCCTGAAATTGTGAGTCAGAGGCTTCTCTGTGATGATTTATGAATCACTGTTACTGCTAAACTGGAAGTCAGGCTATCTCAGCAAAACTGCAGCTGGAACTAATCCCACATGATATTTAATGTACAAACCCAGAACAGGTTGATCAGGCTTTTTGCAGACTATGGAGCAGCACAGCGTTAATCGGGTCACTCAACTGCAAAATGGAATGATGGCCCATTGAGATGACAGGTATCCAAAGGGCAAAGCTGTTTCCAGTGCCACAGTAAAGAGGAAAGCAGCTGCAAAGATGATGTCCTCTAACACAGTGCCATTATAAGAAATTACAGTTGGATTACTACATAAATAATAAATGCCATTATTAGAAATAATGAAACCTATCACAAAATGCTAAGGCAGTCCTTCCATCAACTAACATGTCCATTCCCCCATCAGGAAAATAACACACAACACATGAATTGCTAAATCTTCTCTGATGTGCTTCATTTGGTCCGGATATTCCTGAATTGCAGCTATCCCATTGTTTCCAGTTGGTCTCTGGGTAATGCATTAAATGGCAGTCAGCTTCCCCTCCATAAATCAAGAGCCAAATCTGGAGAGCGAGGTGAAAGCAAGCACTAATGTCTCAGTGATGCTGTGTGCTGGCAGCTAAGCGCAGATACCTGCAGCAGGAAAAGCATTTTGCTCTCGTACCTCTCACTGTGACTCCCAGACTAGTGGCTGGCTGCTGGCCAGGCTCGGCTTCTCAACTGAGCCGTAGAACAGACAGTGTTCTCTTTTGGCAATACACTTTGTTCCATCACAGTCCATCAGAACAGTTTCAGGACACAGAAGGTGGGTGGGGATTTAGACACAGGTCCTTGTGCAAAGTGGAACCCGTCAGTGGACTATCCATGTGCTCAGAGCTCCTGGATGGGAATATTTTAAAGCAAATAATAATAAGCAAAATAAAACCCCTAAAAAATAAAAAATGCCCAGATGCAGCTACAGTACCTGAAGGCAATAAAATAGGCATGTCACAGCTCAAGTTGAATGGTGAAAAAACAAATACAGCCATCTACAATTGTTTTTTAAGAAAATTTCTTTTAGAAAACCACGATCTTGAAAATCATTGCAATGTCTCCTTAGTAGTTTTCTTTGGCTCTCTAAACACCTTTTTCCACTTAATTTACGATGCATACCTGACTGCAAACTTGATTCAGCATCATTTAAACCATTGTTTTGAGATTTCTTTCTGTATAGGATAAGATTCACTGTTTAAGATGTGCCCTAACTTCTGAGATGTGCTTCTGACTTGGTTTTCAGGCCGAGACATTCAGAAATGGCCGAGTCAAAGATCTCCTGCCATGGTAATGATAACCTATTTACCTTCTGTACACACCTGCTGCTTTTAAGACAAAACTTGAAGACTGATCCTCGCCCCAAAGAGATGAACCTGTGCTTTCATCAGTATTGTCCAAAAGAGAAGCGGGGTGTCCAATGTTCAAATTCGCATCCGTTCCTACAAGCTTTGCTCTCGCTGTGGGGCTGCAGAAAGACCCAACCGTGTCCCCAAGCCCCAAATTTCCAAAAATCCTTGTGGGAGCTGAACAGCAGCCGGCTAGGCCGCAAGGGGAGCCCAATGGACTGGGCGTTATGGGGACACAAACCAACTTGTGCCGTGTAAGCAGCATTTATTCCCTCCCTCAGGAAGGTGCAGCACAAAGCCTTTCTGCCGTTAGAAGGTTGTCACCAGCTGTCCCCTGCTCCCCAGAGCCAAGGCCACAGGGTACTGCGCCCACCAGCCAACGTGCAGGCCCAGGAGGAACCGAGGCCTCTGTGGCGAGGCCGCAGCCCCCCTTCGCACCCCAAAACCGGGTCACAGCTTCAGCCCGTCCCTTCAGGGCCCTTCTCCGGCACTTTGGGGATTTCCTTCCTATTTTTTTAAGTAAAGTTTCTCTCAGCAACCAGGCGACAAACGCTCTGCACGAAGCTTGGAGGGTGGTGATGGCCCCCCCGGGCCTACTACGCCCCACAGGAGGCCCCACTGCCGCCCCGCCGCTGGCGGGTGGGCTGTCCCGGCCGCCCCGCGACCGCCCGGAGCCCCCTGCCCGCCGTCCTCCGCCAGGCCCCGCGCAGCCCCTCTCCACCCCACCGCCGCCCCACGCCTCCCCTGCGGGCGCATGCGCGCAACCGGCCCCGGGCCCGGCCCCTCCCCGCCCCCGCGGTTTACCTCAGCCAGACGGGGGCGCGGACACGGGACTCGAACCGCGGGCTCTAAGGGAAGTGAGCGCCGCGGCGTCGCGCCGAAGCCTCCCGGCCGAAAGCCACCAGACCCCGCCCACCCACAGCAGGCATGGCCAATCAGAGACCGTCATTACCTTTCTCCCCATCCCGACGCTCTTCTAACCAATGCTTGAACCTCCTCATGCTGCCAGCCAATAGAAAAAGAACTCTCTGTTCCTCCCGTCTCTCTCCTTTTAACCAATGGAAAGCGAGATTCTCTAAGGGACAACCGGGCCGTTCACCGAACAGACGCCGTTTCCCGTGGGGGGGTGCAGCCGGGCCCGTGGGGCGTGGTCTGGACGGGAGGCGTGGCCTAAGAAAGGTATATAATGACCCACTGCAGCGGCGCTGCCATTTTGTGTAGCAGCGCCTGGAGAGCGGCCGGCGGGAGGCGGCGGAGGGTTTCGGGGTTCGGACCAGAGCGGCCGGATGGTGAAATCCTCCCTGCAGCGGATACTCAACAGTCACTGCTTCGCTAGAGAGAAAGAGGGGAATAAAAGCACCATCATGCCCGCTGTGCTGAGCCTCAGTACCGGACAGAGCAGGTGAGGGGCCGGGGCCTCCCCCAGCCTTCGCACCGCTGGGCGCTTGTCGCCTCCTCCCTTTCCCTCAGGGCCCTCCCTGATCCTCCTTTTCTTCCTCTTCGTCCCTCAAGCGCCGGTCGCCTCCCCCGTGACCGGGGGGAGGGGAGGGGTGCTCCGTGGCGGGTGGGGGTGGGGCGGCCTCGGCGCTTGGCTGTGGCCTGGCCTCCTCCCCCGCAGTGCAAGGGGGGTGGGGGCGAAGTGAGTCAAAGAAACCAACCGAGCCCCCCCCAAAAAAACCATTTTTTTAGAGCCCAAGGCCGCGCCTAGCCGCTGTCGGGCCGGTCGCACCGGTGAGTCGCCGTCCCCGGTCCCAAGGGGCTGCCCCCCCCCCCCCCCCCCCCCCCCCAGTCGCCTCAGACGGCGGCTGCCTCCCGCCATGTGCCACCTGAGATGCCGCCCGCGGCGGGGCCCGGCGTCCCTGTGCTTGTCACGGCCGTGGGGGGACGCCTCGGAGAGCACCCACCGGCCCTGGCGGGGGGCGGCGGGGCCCAGCCCCTCCCGGGCGAGGCAGCGAGCTGGGGGGCCTGGGGACAAAAGCCGGGCTGGAGGCTGGGCCCGGCGCCTTCGTCCGACGCAACACCCCACCCCTCAAAATTGGGCAAAGATCCCAAGGGATTGCAAGCTGTTATCCCCTTATGTAATCGTAGATGTTCCTGAAAACTAATGGAGGGTGCTGAGCCTGAAGTAGAGCATAGCAGCGCTAGGAGAGCTCTTAGATTAAAACTCAACCAAAAGATTAAACAACCCCAACAGATTCTGGGAAGAAAAATACCTGAATCAGGGTGACCAGTCCAGGGTGATGGATGTGTAGGACATCAGTCCTTCTTGCATCAAGGAAGCCATGGTTAGACCTTGTATGTGGACTGTGAAAGGAGTTTTAGAAATCTTCAGAAAGCCATTTTTATACTGGATTGCTATTTAAAGACTTATTTTTTTCCCAAGAGGACTAAGCGCACACAAGCATCACTCTCAAAATACAATCTCGATTGCAACCCTTCATCATGTACAGCCTTTCATTGGGTAGAAGGTGAAATGATATAAAGGATTGCTGCTGCGCACTTTTGCAGGGGGGGCTCAAAAGCTTATTTGTAAGGGTAGTCAGCGATGCATAGCTGTACAATCATTTTGAGATAAGCATCTAATGCTAGTACTAAAGAAAAAACACCTCTCTTTTAAAGTGCCTAAAATAATGGATTGAACACTCATTTAATTGAGAATGTGCAAATTTTAATTTTTAAATAAAACTTTTCATTTGCTGTGCTTACTAATGCCTTCCAGCATATAATGTTTGACCTATATGGCCGTTCAGTACCTTTCTAATGCGGATTATTCATCACAAGTTTCAAGCTCGTTAAAAAAAAAAAATCAAAACTCGTACGAACTGTGCAAAATGGTGGATTATTTTGTACATGTTTATTCTGATTTGCAAATGGCTGCTGGCACTCAACAGACAGGACGATTGTGAAAATTTCCCTGAGGGCCTCGATTGCTGCATCTGCTGAGATGACGCAACTCAAGAGTGAGCCTGCAGGGTGAAGGATGGTGCAGAGGGAGGGGCCAGCCAGCACAGCCTTTGCTCTTACTACAGTAGAAGGCTTATTCGGTTAAGCAGGCTTACGTGGATGGGGTGAAACTTAGCGTGCCTACAAGAAATAAGGTTTGTATCTTAAGAGGATAACATTCCTGATCTCAAGTACCGAACTTTGCGAAGCAGTGTAAAATTGCTCGGAGGAATTAAGCAGAAAGGCTTGTAGGTTTTCAGATCTTCAGGTGTGGTCTCAAAGTTCAGACTGGCGATTTTGCATCTGAGCATGGTGAAAACATTTGAGGTAGTGACGTCTGTGAGATTATTTCATGTAATTTTCTGACCTTGAGCTAAGAGTGCTGATGCAAAGGTCTAAGGTAATTAGGGCTATATATCTGAGGGAAAAATGATCCCTAGCTTGCTGGGCCCATATACTCATGCTAATTTAGGAGAACAAGGAGGGGGGAGAAAATGGGATCTTGCCTGTGTGATAGCAGAATGGTTTCTTGAGGTCGGGTCAAGCATACTGGTGCCTTGGTATAGAAAAACACGTTGTTCACTTCAAGCTGAGGGTATTTTAATCTCCAAGCCAGTTTCTCTCTCAAAATACCACAGTTGTAGCTTTCTGACCCTTGTGGGTCTGGGCTTGAGGCAGTGTTCCTGGCCCTGGTCTGGAGGTTCCTTTGTCTTGCCACTTGCTTGGGTTGCAGTGGGAGGAGTTCCCTTGGCCTAGGTTTGGGGGTTTTTTGTGTTTGTGTTTTTGTAAATCTTACCATGTGATCACTATTTAAAACCCAGAATTCACAGGGCTTTGTCTAACACTGCCTTTTTGCCTCTCCAACTGTGATGCCTTTCTAGTTCCAGGGTTCCCTTCAATTGCTGTAGTAACCTGGGTCCGGGGCCTCGGTGGTGCTCCTGATGTCCCTCACCCACCCCTGAAGATCCCAGGTGGGCGAGGGAATAGTCAGAGGGATCACAATCTTTCAGCTAATTTATTTTATTCGGTGAGTATGAATAATAATAAGCAGCTTGCTGTGGTGAGCTTGGATGCATTTCTGCCTCAAGCCTGTCAATGGGAGCTAATCCCTTGTCCAAAATGAATTGGAAATAACTTTGCACATATTACTGCTGCAGGATAATCGGCTGAATGTAACAGAAGAACTAACATCTAATAACAGGACAAGAATTCTGAATGTCCAGTCAAGGCTTACAGATGCCAAACACATTAGTTGGAGAGCAGTGCTGAACAACAACAACCTCTATATAGAAATTCCCAGTGGTGCTCTGCCTGAAGGGAGCAAAGACAGGTGAGTAGAGTAAAGCTGCAGTTTAACTTGCCTCTCTCTTGAAGGCCTATCAGTAGGGTGGAACACTTCACTGTTGTTGGTGTTCACTTCCGTTGTTTTGAAAATTGAAGTCTAATGAAGGTACTTGATGCTGTCTTGTAAGGAGCTGAAACTAAGTGATCTTGGTTTGAGGGCTGCTTCTACCTGTTCTGTCGGGCAGAGCCACCCAAAAGTTCAGTGATTGCAAGCTGATGTTTCCAGGTTACTGGTTTTAAAACACCAGCCTGGTTCAGAGTCTGTCACTGCAGTCATCCCTTCAGCTACAACAGAAAAGCATGTTTTCTGTGTTACTGAAGGCTTGGGTTTCTGCCCTCAAGTTAAACCGAGGGCTTGGGGATCTCCTGTTGGTGTGTCTCCAACACTGCCCTCTGACACCTATGGCTTCATGTGCAGATTGGCGCACAGTCCCTTGCTGATAATCTCTGGAGGAAGTGCTTGCTCATCTGCATCGAACACCTTGTATTTGTCTTGCAGTTTTGCAGTTCTTCTGGAGTTTGCTGAAGAACAGCTTCGAGTCGATCATGTGTTCATTTGTTTCCACAAGAACAGAGATGATAGAGGTAGGTGTTAACTCATAGCACTGTCTCTAGAGATGCAAATGCAGTATTTGAAGTTGGGTTTGGTGGATGGTTTTGACTGTACGGTATCAGATGGATGAAACTTGTTTTCTGCTTTTTTTTTTAAGCTGCATTGCTCCGTACTTTCAGCTTTTTGGGCTTTGAGATTGTGAGACCAGGGCATCCCCTTGTCCCCAAGAGACCAGATGCTTGCTTTCATGGCCTACACGTTTGAAAGAGACTCATCAGAAGAAGAATAGATTGCAATGTTTGCCTCTTAGAGCTTTCTTGTTGTCTATAAAGATGATTCTGTAGAAATTTTGTCAACATCTATTACAGTATATATCTCTGTATGAAACGTTGTGACCAACTGCTCTGGTGGTGAGATGTTGAAAATTTCAGACTCCACATCTTTTTCTGGATTTGTGCGCATGTTGTGGTTGTGCAAATAAATGCTCCCTCCAAATTAGCAGTATATTTCTTGAAGTTTAATATTGTGTTTGTGATACTGAAGTATTTGCTTTAATTCTAAATAAAAATTTATATTTTACTTTTTATTGCTGGTTTAAGCTGTTTAACACTTGCACTCTGAAGAGATGGCTCTGGAACTGCCCCGACTATTAAAGTTGCAGGTACAGAAAGGCGTTGGTCATTCTTTGCTCGACTGGAACTCACGGCTATGATCTGCCAGGACTGGAAATAATTCGGCAATCCTGTAAAAGCCTGCTTTTGGTGAAATAGTTAGCAGGTTCTCAATTTCCATTGGTATTTAGGATCACTGCATCCCTGCTGTATTGGTGTTTCAGGGCCTGTGTTGGAAGGTTACAGGTGAAATGCCAAGAAGCACAGCTCATGGCTGCCTGGAGCTTGCAGGGGCTGAGTATCTAATGTGCAACTTTGGTACCTGAAGTATCAGTGATACTAGTAACAGAGTTATGTCAGCGTGTGTTGGTGTGTGGGATGGCTTGACAAGTTCTTTGCCTGTTGTCTAAGAAGGCTTGTGGCACTTCCATAGCTGCATCCTGTTGTGGCTGGGTGGCCTCCAGAGCTCCTGGGGGGATGGGTTATGGTCTGAGTGTAAGGGGAGGGGGCAGTGCCAGGCAGGGCCTGGTGCTGGGGTCTGCAGGCACAGCTGTTGGGTGTTCAGGATGCTGAACAGAAGGGAGAAGGGCTGCTGTGTAGTGCTAGACTGAATGAGATGTGCTGGGGTTACTAGAGGTAAGTTTCTGAAGAGCTGTGCTTTAAAGCATTGTATTCCAGGTTCTTTCAGTACTGAATGCTTGCTGCTTTGGAGGCTTCTTTGGCACTTTTTGAGCCAAATAATTTTTCCTCTATAGAACCAATCTTTTTCTCTATAAAAACCTTGGAGCTGTGAATCCCGGGGATGGGTTGTTTTACTGGGTTGTTACACTGTGGGTCTCGGTGTAAACAGGCACATGACCATGAGTGCATGCTCTGCCGGCCCTGGTGTCCCGCAGCGCCTGGCTTCAGGAGCTTTGTGTGCTCTGAAATGTGTCTGTGAGCGGCCTGTGGCTCACCCTACGGGCCATCCCTCGGCAGATCCTCTGGGATGAGCAGTACCGGCATCACGTGGCATACACCAGGATGTAACCCCTGCCATGCCCTTCTCGGAGATGCAGCAGGGAGCAGATCCTGCGGTGGGCTCTGCAATGTGCAGTAACCTGGAGGTGGTGGTACCATGTTCCCAGAGAGCCTCTTGTTAAATTAGCAATGCAGTGAAAGGTGGATGTTCTTGATGGTCTGTTTAATTGGCTTCAGATATTTATATCAACCTCTCATTAATGCGTGGGCTGTGCTCTGCTCCTTGGGTCCTGGAGTACGGTGGGTAGCACAGCCGTCATCTGCTGGCAGCGTGGGTGCTGCCTTCCTGTGAATGCGACAGGGCTCCTGCCCACAGGTGTCCTGCCAATTTTCTTGTGCCCATACAATTGTGCTTTTCCTCTGTGTGTGTTTTGTTGGTGTGGGTTTTTGTTTTTTTTTCTTTTTGGAAAACTGAACTTGCTGTTTCCGTGTGCTGAAGGCCAGCAAATAGGAGGTGGGCATGCTGGGGAGTTCCTCCTTCACTCAACAGGCTGGCGAAGGTCTGAAGTTGTCGAGAGAAGTTCTTGTTCTCCTCTGCGATGCCGTCGCTCTGCTGTCTGCGGGGACCTGCGAGTCTGGAGGTGTCAGTGGTCCTGCCTTGAGGGCCGTGGACCCCGGTGGACGTTGTGGTGACCTTGGGTGCTCTGAGCTGCTCCCGGCAGAAGGGGGAGGGGGTGACCCAAGGTGAAAACCAGAAACAGGGGTGCAGGGGGTGCTCGGAGGTGCCGGCCGGGGGCTGGGGGGAGCCTGCAGGCACCGGCGGAAGCAGGTTTTGTCTTTGTTTTTCCGGTCGGATGCACAAGGTGGCTTTGGACGAGCTGCTGCTGTGCCACGGGCTTTACTGCCATCTTGTAGCCACGCGGGATACTACAGGGGAGGCGGTGGGGGACAGCGGGGCTGGGGCTCCCCCAGGACACCCCCCTCCTGCACGTTTTTGGCCCCAAAGCCCATACTGAGATTTGAACATCAGTTCTGCGGACTGGCTGTGCTTGGGGCAGTGACCATGGCGGGGTTTGTGTGGCCGGGGAGCTTGCTTGGTCCCTCCTTGCTCATCCAGGCTCGCTGCTGGGTTCGGGTGCTGCTCTGGGAGGGCAGGGACCCCCACTGCACACAGCTCACACAGAGGGGCTGTGGGCTCAGCTGGATCTGGCCCCTGCTGCAGCCCAGGTGATGGGGCTGCTGCCTGTCCCAGCTCAGCAGGAGGCAGGACCCCCCTGGCCGGGGGAGCTGGGAGCATGCTGCTCTGTGGTTTCATCTCAGGAGGGATCACAGCTCCAGTTTTACTAGGGTTTGACAGATTTTTGAGCTCGGGGACTCCATGGAGGAATTCTCCCCGATCCAGCTATGCCACAGTGACCGGTGTGGCACTGCCAGCATCCCTGGGCACACAGGGGCTGCCCAAGGCCGGGATGATCCATCCCACTGTGTGCACAGCCCACGGAGGCTGCTCTTGCTGCTGTCATGTGCTGGCTGCAAGTGACTTAATAATTGCTTAATTAACAATAATTCAAATGACCTGAGCAGAGCCTTGCATGGCATTTCACTGCGATGGTCACTCGGCATCGGCATGGCTTAGGGGAGCAGGGCACAGATCTTGTTCCACACCAAGCAGCAGATGCGAGGGCCCTGCCTTGGTGCAGCCAGGGACTGACCCTGCAGCCTGGTCCTGGGATGCAGCACCCAAAACCTGACCTGAGCTATTTACTAGACACCATCAGGGCTGTTCTGGCTAATTGCTGCCAAAGTTTGTGAAGTCTGGCTTTGTGTTTCTCTCTGGATACATCAGTGGGGTGTGTAATGCTCTCAAAGAAGCGCATAAAGGACCAGTATTCAAGAGGCTCAGCTCTGGGTTTTATTGAAGCTGTGTGGCTGCTGTATTTCCCCCTTTAAAATGTCATTTATTTTTGTGCCTACGCTGCAAATTGTTTCTAAAAAGAGCAGGCTGTTCGGGTTATTGTATTTCTCCTTTGCTAACGCATTAAGGTGAACCATAACGTGTGGCTTTGCATTGTTATTTAAAACAGCAAAAGCCTCGTGGCTGCAGGAGGGGTCTGAGGGGGCTTTGTGCAAAGTCTGAGCCCCATAAACTTTCCTCGGGATAATCAGCCACTAAATTGGTACTTGATCCTGTGGCTTCCATCCAGCTGTCTTTCCTGAGATGCTCCAATAAACGGGACTCACAAAATCAAATAAAAATTGGTTGAGAGTGTAAAAACACACGTTGCGTTGTGGGAGCCATGGGTGGGAGTTTGATCCCAGCTTCATCATTCATGTGCTGTGGGGGAAGCGGGTTCAGGTTTGCAAACAGTTTTCCCAGCCAGGACCAGCTTGCGTTCCCTGTGAACTGGTGGATTTGGCCAAGTCCTCACGGGCTCTTGGCTTTGAGGAGACCTTTTGGGTGGCTGAGCTTCAGCTTGCCTTTAAGGAGCGTAGAGAGCCTGGGTGACTTGGTAGAGTGTGTGTTCGGTGACCTCCTTGAAGTACTGGCAGCACAGCCACTCCTCAAGGCCAGGGCTCCCCACTGCCCCAGCTGAATTCTCTGCAAAATTCAGGAGCAGCAGAGCCCTCTTGACCTCCACCCAGCTTCGGAGCAGGGTGAGGGTCTTCTTGCTTCTGGCGAAGAGCTCCTGGCGAGGCCCCCAGAGCAGGACCTGCAGGATGCTCCTTGCCTGCTCAATGGAGACCCTCTTGCAAGGATCTCTGTGCAGAAGCAGCATGGCCAGACGCTTGAGTCCCGTGGAATAGATGGACAGGGAAGGGATTTCAGGAAGTCTGTTGCTTCTGAACCCCAAGGTGTTCTCCAGAGAGATGTCCACGTGCAAAATATCATAGATGAGCATGCCTACATTCAGCTCATCTGCCACTGGGGAGGGTGGTGCACTGCGCCCCTCGCTCCAGTCCTGCTCTTGGCTGGTAGAACAAGGTCTTCGCTTGTCTTTAACCTTGAAGAAGCTGCTGATTAGCAGCCTTGGAAGGGACAGCCTCGGGGATGCCTCCTTGCCTTGCTGGCTCCGGCGAGGGCATGGGCACTGCACCAGCAGCAGGTTCTTGGGGCAGAGGTCTCCCTGCCCCATGTTCTGCATTCGGAGATGCTCCAGCCCCATGCACACCTGCAGGAGCAGGAGGCAAGCCAGGCGTTCGTAGTGCCCAGGGCTGGTCCTGTGCAAACCGTGGGATTCCTTTACAAAGTCTGCCAGGGTCTGGTAGGGAACCTCAGGAGAAATGAGGACCTTCAGGACAGGGCGAGTGGCAAGATGGGCTTGCTTCTCTCTGGAAGGGGACTGACTCAGCTCCCTGGGGCTTCCCGGGAGCACCAGCTCCCAAGGGAGGTGGTCGGTGAAGCGGCCGATCAGGCGCTGGATGCTGCAGTGCACTCCGAGGGAGTTCTGCACCCCAAGGCTGGTGCAGCACGGCTTGGGGACCTACGAGGGGAGACAGGACATGGCTAGCTGCGTGGGGGATGGAGCCACAGGGTGCCTCGTCCTGGGCCAGACCACCGCCTCAGCTCAGGGCCACCGGTCCTGGTCTGACCCATGCATGGTGCTGGGGTCCCCCCGCACCCTGTGAACCCACAGGCACCCATCAGAATGGCTTTGAGTGAGAAATGGGTAAGAAGAGGGGGTGTAACCCCCAGCTGGGCTGCAAAGCTGCTTTGGCGGGTCTGGTCTCATCCTGCACTGCCTGAGGAGCCAGCTCTGCTCCAGCCTCTACTTTGTGTTTGCTGGCCCCTCGAGACCACCTGCCAGGTCACCTCCCTCAGCAGTGCCATTCTCCTTGACGTGTCCTTTGGAGCCGTGGGAGCTGTCACCCCAGCCTGCACCGGCAGCACCGCCTCATTTAGCAAATGCAGAAGTAGGTGGAAAAAGGGGAAGTGCCTGTGTGACGGGGGCCAGTGGAAAAGCCAACGCTCCCCGTTCATGCTTGCCTGCCGCCCTGCAGCCCCCCGTGTGGCAGGAACTGGCTTCTTCTGCACCACCTGGGGTGTTTTCCCCAATTCCCTGCTTACCTTGGCTGCAAACACCAGCTGGCTTTGCTCAAAAGTGAAGCCCACTCGGAAATACCAGGCGTCGCCGCTTTCGCAGCACGGCTCCCGGTCCAGGATGCTGAGCGTT
Organism: Falco biarmicus; assembly: GCF_023638135.1. NCBI lineage: Eukaryota > Metazoa > Chordata > Aves > Falconiformes > Falconidae > Falco > Falco biarmicus. The sequence continues at coordinate 65,082,555 of NC_079291.1, read as the reverse complement.
GCCCAGTTCTTCCCTGCCAGCTCTGCCTCCAGCAGCTGCTGCCGCTCCTCCGGCCCCACGAGCTCCTCCTGGATGCGAGCTGAGAGCCGGGTCAGCGTGGCCACCTGGCACCCCCAACACCACCCCGCACACCCCAGCCGAGCTTTCCAGGAGCTGCAGGAGCTTCCCCAGCTCCCCGTCTGCCGTTCTGAAAGTCAGCTCCGCCGGGCTGGGCGATGGGGCTTTCTGTGGGCTGCTCCAGGCCACTGGTTCTCCCAGGCTTTGGGACTTGGTCAGGGGCTTCTTGGGTCCCCAGGAGTGTCTGTCCTGTGGCGGGATGGAGCTGGGAGCCTCCTTGTGCTGCAGGTGGGGTGGTGGGGGTGCCGTAGAGGATGCTGCTGGCCCATGATGTGGGATCGCCCTGATGGTGCTGGGATGGCCCCTGCTCCGGGAGGGACTCCGCTCGCTGGAGCTGCTTTTTTGGCAGTGGGGGGGGCAGGGGGTTTCGGTCAGGCTGAGAGGGGGGTCTCCCAGCTCCTTCCCTTCGGCTAGCCTTGTGGGGGACTAGGTGGGCCCGCAGCTCTCCTGGGGAGGAGGAACAGACACAGCAGCGCTGAGGCTTCCCTGGGAGGCGGGGTGGGGGAGGGTGGGGGGAAAAGTGGGTGATGAAGCAGGGTGGGAGTACAGGCACATTATTTGCCCCGCTGCGTATTTGCAGCCCCAAAGCAATGCCCAGCGCCAGCCAGAGGGGTGACGGCCGCGTGCTGCGGGAGGAGGACGGGGACAGCGGTGGGGTTTGTCCAGGATGGGGCAGGAGGGCAGCGGGGCCGGGGCATCACTCACCCACGTTGCTGTAGATGAGGGCTGGGTCGGAAGGCCGGGGCGAGTGCCCCCCCGGGGTGTCCGGCATGGGGGCAGGTAATCCAGTGGTGCCCAGGTCCAGGCTGCTGCAGCGAGCCCTGCACGGAGCCGGGAGTCAGCGCTAGCCCCCCCCCAGGGGGCTCGGACTCCGTTCGGTGCCGGCTCAGGGGAAGAATAAAGAGAAAGGGGAAGCAGTTGCCTGGGGAGCCCTGGCTGTGTGGTTTTGGTGCAGAAGGCAGGGAGTTCAGTGGCCCAGTGACTCCAGTTCCTGCACTGGGGGTGCTCCCGAGGAGGGGAGCTGCCTCAGGGGCTTCACGGGTGCTGGTTCACGGGTGCAGGGGGGATCATGCCTGCCCTGTGGTCCCTGTTGGGTGGCCGCAAGGAGGACACGATGGATGCCACCATTGTGCGGTGCAGGAGAGGTGTGGGACAAGAGCAGGAAACGCCTTTGCCACCCCTAGCCCAGATCTGGGGGGGGCAGGACAGGGGGTCTGTGCATGGGGTGGGCAAGCAGAGAGCCCGTAAGGAGGAGAGCAGCGGGCAGGAGGGTCCACAGCCCTGGCTGTGGTTTCGCTTCCCCATCCTGGCCCGGCTCAGTGCAAACCTGCTGTCACAAACCCTACCCAAACTGCAGTGGCGTTTCTCTAAAAACTCCGGTTTCTGCTGGGCCATCACTTGCTGCACTGCTCCAGGCTCTGCCCCCCCTTCGGCCCAGCCCAGCCCCCGTTATCCCCCGGGAAGCAGGGAATACTGCCCTGCCGCTGGCGGGGGTGCAAAGCGTGGGGCTGGAGCCTTGCTGGAGCCTCTTTGGGCCCTATTTGCAGAGCAGTTTGTTACCTCCGAGTTTTCCCTGGTAGTGGCGGGGGCCGGGAGGGCTCCAGCTCCATCTCCCGCCCCGGCAGTGGCTCCCGCTCCCCATTCCAGGCTCTGGCAGCGTTGGCCATGGCACCGCCAGGAATCGCCTCGCCCAGCTTGCTGCAGCCCCGCTCGCAGGATGCTCTTTCAAAACCTGCTTCTTGCAAGCCTCGAGGAAGCTGGCGGCCTTGCTCCCCAGCAGCCCCACCGTGGCTCTGCAGCCATGCGCTGCCCTGCTGTGGCGGCAGCAATTGCATCGCCTTCGCTGCAACCTGTTGCAATGGGTTTGCTTCCCCAGAGCCGCTGGTGGAGGCTTCACACTCTTCCTCCCGGGTGGCTTTCTGGATGGCGGCTGTGTTAAGGGGGGGAGGGGGCGGATTTCCGCAGTGAAACCCCACAAATTATGTAATTAATTCCCTGCTCTCTGGGTTGTGTTACTCTAGTAGATTGGTGGGGTGGAATTTCTTTGGTTTTGATGGTTTTTGCTGGGATTTCCTGCAGCTGTTGCACAGGTCGTTAGAAAACACTTTTTTTCTCTCGGAGCTTTGCAGGGGCTGAGAGCACAGAGCAACCCAACGCAGGAAAAAATGCCCCCTTTGGTGCCTGTCCCCTCTAGGATAAAGCCTCTCTTTTAACACTCTAAAACTCGAAATATTTTAATAGCTTCTCCTTCTAGTATTATTAGCAAATAACTAACAGTACCCATTAGCAAATGGTGGGTGGAGGAGTGGGCGAGCCCCTCTTCAGGAAGCCCAGCTTCAGCGATTTCTGCTGGGATGAGCAGGCTTTGGGGGATGTGGATTTGCATGAAGAAAGTGGAAGCATCCACATCTCTACCATTTAAGCTGGACCATGCAGCCCTGTGGGACCAGGCACCCCTCCAGGACTTGGCGGGGGGGGGGGGGGGGGGGGGGGGGGGGGGCGGTTTGGGGCTTGGTGTGTGCCTGTGAGCCTGAAGCCCCCCTCTGCGAAGAGCCCATACCCCTCCGCTTTCCTCGCCGTGTATTTTGCAGCCCAGCGCCAAGCGAGCCGGTAGGTTTGTGTCTGTTGGCCCGCGGCGCTTGCCGAGGGCCGTTTCTGCGGTGCCAAGGCCATATGCTAGAGCTGATCAAAATGCGTGTTGGGACTGAGTCATGCTGGAATCCAGCACTAGCTCGGGGAGGATGTGCAAGACTTTGGGAAATGACAGCCCGCGCTGGTACCCGAGCGGTGCTTCCCACGCTGCTGCCTGCTTTGCTGCCTGCCCCTGCGCCCGCCCCCCCCCCCCCCCCCCCAGCCCAACAGCGAGGCTCCGAGTTGCTCCCCCAACATGTCATCTAGGGCTATAATGCTGTAAAAATAGACCATAAATGGAGCATTTAAAATTCAGCAGGATCCTGGGCTTATTGATGGTGTTCAACAGCAGGGTCAGGGTACATATTGCCCCTCATCCCAGTAAGTCATTTATGTTAATGACTGTGCTACAAACTGTTTTAAGCAACAGTAAATCTATTAGAAGCATCCATATTTTTTTTGCCTAATTAGTAATATTACCGTCAAGATATACCAGAGACCTTTATGAATAAAAATTACAGAATGAATGCAGTGAATGTGACCCTACCAGGCTAGAGCGAGGTGGTACGAACCCGGGCAAGCCCTGTGGCGCAGTGGGCGGGAATTGCCTTTTGCAGAAGAATTAGCTGCAAATATCTTGGTGCATCTTATAATAGTAAAGGAGACAATGCCAAGTTTAAAAGCATCCCAAGCCCATAAAAAGGACATGATTTTGGTATCGCTAAGCCCTGCAGGACTAGTAAGCAGACACTAATTTGCTTCTGCAAACCACCGGGCATCCCCAAATCTGTCAGGGGGTTCCCCTGCCTGGCCCAGTCTGATAGAGCGGCTGCAGGACAGCGAGGGCAATTGCAGCCTCTGCTCCGGGGGGGGTGGAGCCCCTTGCCCCCCACCCCAAGCTGTGCAGGGGTGGGATTTGGGGAACTGATGCAGGGAAGTTTTTACTTTGCTGAAGCCTTTTTACTTTGTAAGGAAATCGGTTTCTTTTCACAGCAAGAAATACGATCTTTAAAAGCACCTGCTGGAAAATTGCATTTTCCTAATTGCATTTTTCTAATTGTATTTAATTTTTGGTGGGTGTTTTTCCCCAGAATCACTCTCAGTAGATAGCTGCTGCAGGGATGCTCCGTGCCTGGCTCGGGGCAGGTCAGGGCGATACCTGTGGTACTGCCAGGCTTGTGTGGGCGCATGGGCTGGGCACAGCGGGCACCGAAACCACCTCAGCCACTTTCTCAGCATCTTCCGTCCTGGCAAGTCTCTTCCCCAAAAGCTGCTAAAGGAGCAGGTGGGCTCGGCCACGGCTCCCAGGGGTGTCCCCGAGGCCACGGTGCACCCAGACCCTTTGGCACACGCGCAGACTGTAACCTCAGCCCTTGACCTCCCAGGCGCCCTCGTGCCATGCAATATGCAATTTTTGTTTCATGCAGGAAATGAGAGAAAAGCCCCAGTTTCCTCTTTTTCTCCCATTACAGCTCTTGCCCTGGCTGCAGGGGCTGCAGGAGGCCCAGGGCACGGGCAGCACCCCGGTTATTCTGCAGCCAGGGGCACCCTGCTTTGTGCTGGTGAGGTGGGTGCCGGGAATCTCCCTGGGGAGCAGTGGGGTGTGGAATTTTGGGGTGCAGAGGCTGGGAACTGGCCCAGGGCCCTTTTCTCCAGCAGATGGAGGCATTGCTTTGCTTCCACAAGCTCCCAGTTCCCAATCCACTCCCATGCTGGGAAAGCTGGGGCTGCAGACTGGCACGGGGGCTGGCCAGCCACAGAGCTGGGAAAGAGGGAAATGGGGGTTTCGGGGTGGTGGTGGTGTAGCAGCCCCCTTGCTGGGGGGGCACCAGGACAGATGGTCCCCAGCCAGCCGGGCGAGGGGACACTAGGCTGGCTGAGCACCTCATGGGGATGGTGACTGCAGCTTGGCCAAGGGCAGGGATGGCCTCCAGGGTGTCCCCCGGGGCTCCAGGACAGGGAAGGGCACTGAGGGGGTCACTTCAGTTTTCCTTAGGAGAGAGGCGCCCCCACCCAGGGCCGCTGGCTCCTGTCCTTGACCCTACTGTGATGCCCCTCCGTGCCTCAGTTTCCCCAGGGAGAGAGCTGCGGTGCAGATCCCCAGTGCCTGGTTTTCCAGCCTCCTCAGAGAGGTTTCGCTGGGTGTGTACATCTGTGCACGTGCATGTGGTGCGTCTGTGCACTCTCGTGTGCATGTGAATCCTTTTAACACCCCCCCCTCCAATGGCCCTGCAGGCAGGAGGTGAGGTGCAGCCTTTGCACCCTTCAGCTTAAGTGTATCCTTATAAGCACTCTATTAATAATTAATAATAGATTAATAGCAGTGGCAGTTTGTTAACACATACGCATTAATCATTTATTAGTTATTAATATGGACCTTTAGTACCTTCTGAAAGTTGGTTTAGCATTGTTTATTAAGGGCTTTGCAGGGCTGATGGTGGCAATGACCAGCTGATGGGCTGCAAATCCCAGCAGAGCTCTGGGGGGGGTGTTAACGGCTGCCTGAGCCCTGGGACTCCCCTGGGCTTGCACCAGGCTGCAGCAGGTCTGGGAGCACAAAGGCACCAATCCTGCACGTGGTGCAAGTGTCTCCAACCACCCTTTCGGGTCCTGCCCAGCCCCACGCTTCCACCTTTGTCTGCTGATTTTGGCTTTTCTTATTTGAGGCACATGGAGAAGAAAAGGGGGGAACAAACCAGACTAGCCACAAAAGTCCCGTTTTTTTTTCTCTTCCCCCCCCCCCCCCCCTCCCCCCGCCCCAAATACATTTCACATGCTCATGACATATAAAACTGTGCCGGGGCTGCACTGGCCAAACCTGCCTTTGCTCCCGGCTGCAAGGGTCTGTGCCCGACCCCCCCACCCCCACCCTCCCAGGTAAAAAAACCCACCCCAGCCACCGAACAAGGGTGCGCGGTGAGGCCGGTGGGACCCCTGGCACGACACGGCATGCACGGCTTGGGGAGCGAGGGGGCACTGGGCATGCGGGGGGCCAACGGGCACCGGTGGGGGTCATGGCAGGGGATGGATGGGGGTATCTGGGCAGCCTTCCCCGCCCAGGTCGGGGGCTGGATCCTGGCAGTGACCGGCTGCAGTGGGGAGCAGCCCCGGGAGCACCTTGGAGAGGACTGGGTGCTGCACCCACCGGCTCCTTCGCCCCCCACCCTGCTGGGGCTCAGCTGGGGGCACCCAACACCCGTGGGTGCAAGAGCAGGACGGGGTGCAGGGGATGATCCCAGCAGCTGCTCTAATTTGTGCCTCACGCAGGAAAGATCATGGGGGGGCCCCAGCCCCCAGCCCTGGTGAGCTCCTGCCTCCCGCGCAGCCCCAAAGGGCCGGGGATGCCTGGCAGGGGGACGGGCAGGGGACGGGCAGCCGCCTTCTCCAGCTCCCAGTGCCCAGCCTGAGCGCCGCCGGCTGGAGAAGGGGCATCCAGGTGGGGGACATGCTCCCCCTGGAATGGGGGACAGAGGTGGGACCTGCAGCAACCTCTGCGTGTGCACATGGGAGGAGGCAGACGAGGAGGAGGAGGAAAGTGATGGGCTCCCTGGCCTCTCTAAGTCCCATCCAGGGTCTTCCCTTCCAGCTGTGCCAGCTCTGCCCCTTCTCCCACCCATACAGTGCTGCCCTGAGAGGGGAGCCCGGGGACACCCACCCGTGGGCATCAGCGCTGGAGGGTGCGGGATCCAGGCAGACACGACAGAGGTGCCAGCTGGGACCTTCTCCCTGTGTCTGCTTCTGCCACTGGTTCCCCAGCTGGTTCCTGCGAGCCCTTCTCCCCTTCCTGAGGCTGCACCGCTGCCCTGTGCAGGACGAGCCAGCTCCCGCTCTCCTGCAGACTTGGACTTTGCAAACCACAGAAAATGGACCCAAAAGTGCCTTTTGCACCTTCGCGAATCCCGACTCCCCAGCCCTTCACCCTCACTGCTCCTGCAGCAGCTTGGGCAGATGCAAAGGGCTTTGCCTCACCCTGGGGCTGCTCCTTCTGGTTTTAGCGACCTTGGCCTCATTTTGCTTCTTTTCTTCCTTTTTTCTTGCTGACACTTCCTCAGAGCCCGGCCTTGGGTGGGTTATTATTGCTTGTGCAGGAGCATCCCTGGCCACCCGCATTTGCAGATGCTGCGTCTTAAATCTGCCGACAGGAAGCTATCACAGCACAGGTGTGCCCCAGGGGGTCCGGCTTTGCCGAGGGGCTGGGGGAGACCCCCAACTCAGCGCAACCTCCCCCAGCACCCCAGTCCTGCATCGCCCCGGAAGACTTTTCTCTTGGATATTCATTAAAAAACATATCATTGGACCAACCCACCCCCCCCCCCAAAACCAACAACAAGAAAAGAGAACCATAAACAACCACCAGGAAAGTTTTCCGGAGAGTCTCTTAAAAAAAATGGGAAAGGGGGAAAAAAAAGAAGCAGGGTTTTTTTTTTCCCAGGCCCAAACGCTGCTGTTCTCTTGGCAAGAGAAATGCATAGTTGGTAGCAAAAATGTTGGCTACATCGGGAGCCCCTGGAGCTGCGACGGCTGCTGAGCCATTGTGCCCCAAGGGCTCACCACAGGGCCGGGACAGCCGTGGCCATCGCTCCCCGCCCCTAAGGTCCACGTGGTTCTGACCCTGCTGGCCCACGGCACCTCTGCCATGTCTCCATCTGTGTCCCAGCACTGCGAGGTCCCGCCACCAGCCCTGGGACGTCCCTGGTGCTCCCACCACCCCTTCGACCCCGTTCCGCCGTGGCCGTGCCCGGGCCCAGGCAGCAGACAATGGTTCTCTTCTGGGAGAGGCTCAGATCATCTTCATGTTGAACTTTCTGGCTCCTCCTTGGCCAGTGGTGGTGGTGGGACCGTCCACCTTGCGGAAGGAGTACTCCACTGAGAAGTTGTTCTTGTGCTGCCCCCGGCCCCGGCTCCAGACGAAGAGGAGGAGGAAGCAGAAGAGCACCACGCCCAGGAAGGTGATGCAGCCCATGGCCGTGGAGACCAGGATGGTCTTGAGGTCCAACGTAAACTTCAAGAAGACTTGCGTGTCATTGTGGGAGGTGTCGTTGAACTCGCTGAGGTATAAAGTCCGGTTTGCGTAGCGGGAGCCATCAGCTGGGCGACCCTTGACTGTCAGGGTGGCGAAGTAGGTGTCGTTGCCGCCTGCGTTGCTGGCGATGCAGATGTAGGTGCCACTGTCCTGCACCTGGGCGAAGCGGATCTCCAAGGTGCCCCCAGGCAGCACGGTCACCCGCCCCGTGCTGCGGGTGGTGATCATGCGGTGCTGGGGGGACACCCAGGCGATGGAGGGGTCTGGCTCCCCGTCTGCCCGGCAAAGGAAGGACACGGACTGCCCCTCCTGGGCTGTCACGTGCTGCAGCTTCCGATCCCGGATCTTGGGCTTCTGGCAGGTGAAGTACTCGAAAAGCACAGAGTCCGGGAAGTCGCGCAGGGCATTGCCCTGGATTTCAGGGGGCGAGGAGCACATGGGCTGCTGCCCGTCGAAGTTGAGCGTCTTCCGCCGCTGCAGGATCCAGAGGAGGCGGCAGTCGCAGGCCAGGGGGTTCCTATCCACCCGCAGTGTCTCCAGCGTGTTGACGGAGTGAAAGGTGCTCTCCTCCAGCGTGGAGAGAAAGTTGCTGGAGAGGTTGAGCAGCCGGATTTGTCTCAGGCCGGAGAAAGCCTGCGGCTCCACGGATATCAAGAGAGCGCCCACAATGTGGAGCTCCTGGAGCCGGATGAGGTCTTTAAAGGAGCCCTTCTGCACAGTGCTGATGGGGTTGTAGGACAGGTTCAGGTACCGGAGGTATACCAGGTTCCTCAAGGCAGCGGCAGGCACGGCTGTGATGTTGGTGTAGGTGATGGAGAGCGAGGTGAGGTTCAGGCCCTGGAAGCTGGTGGGGGAGACGTCTTCCAGCAGCGGCCAGTTGTCAATCTCCAGCTGCAGGAGGTTGTAGAGCTTCTTGAAGTTTTGGTCCTCCAGTGCAGAGATGCTGAGGTGCCGGAGCCGCAGCACCTCCAGGTTCTGGAGGTAGGAGAGTGACTCCGCTGAGATGGAGGTCAGGTTGCACTTCTCGATGGTCAGCTGCTCCAGGCCGAGCAGCCCTGAGAAGGCCCGCTGGGAGATGTACACCAAGTCGTTATCGCCCACCTCCAGGCTCTTCAGGTTTCGCAGGTCCTGGAACATGTAATCCAGCAGGATGACGAGTTTGTTCTCGCTGATGTCCAGGAGCGTGAGGTTGGTCAGCTTGGTGAAGACCCCTGGTGGGATGAGCTTGAGCTGGTTCCCCCGCAGCCGCAAGGTCTGCAGGTTGAACAGGTTGCTGAAAGCGCCCGGCTCCACATTGGAGATGATGTTCTCACTGAAATCCAGCTCCTCCAGCAGCGGGTATGGGGAGAGGTCCCCCGGGTTCAGGCAGCGGATGCGGTTCTTGTTGAGCTCCAGGATCTTGGTCTCGGTGGGGATGCCCTCAGGGATGGAGGTGAGCCGCTTGCGGTGGCACACCACCGACTTGATCTGCGGGACACACTCGCAGCGGGCAGGGCAGGCTGCCACCCGCGGGGGGCTCAGGAGGACCAGGTGGAGGACCAGGACCAGAAGCCACCATGTCATTGTGTAGAGCATGGTCTTACGGGCTCACTACTGTTCCCCCATGTGCCTGGAAGGAAGAGAGATGCAGAGTGAGTGGCAAGCCTGGGGGAGGCTAACAAAGTCCTACCCAGCCCCAGATCACCCGTCTGTGGGCTGAGATTGGAAAATGCTCCCCAGACCGTGGCCTGTGGTGCTGGTAAGGCCCCAGCACCCCCCAGGAAACCCACTGGACCCCACTCTCAGCATCTAATGGGTGACCTTGTGATTGTGCCCCATGCAAACCTGGGGTAAACAAGCCCCACTGCCCGCACATTCTGTTGGGAGAGCACAGGAACCGAGGCAGGAGGAGAGGTTTGTGAAAGGGCAGTGTAGGAGCAGAGAGATGCAGCCAGAGGCCTTGCAAACTCATGACACAGGTGGGATGCCACATGTCCTCGGCTCCCCCTGCAGCTGCAGCGAGGTCTTATCTGGCAGCACAAATCCTTCCCAAGCCCGGGGCTCCGTGAGGTCCCCCAGGACAGGGGATGCTCAGTGCTGCACGTAGGGACCTGTCCTCCCATCCCTGTCCCCAGCATCGCCCTCTCGGAGTGGAGATTAAGGCAGCTGCGGCACAATCTTCACAGCAGAGGGATTAATGCCGACCCTGCGCAGCGTGGTGCCCTGGCTGCCCTCCTTTCCAGGGATTAGCACTTGGCTGTTGCTTTCCCTTTTCTCTGCTTCCCCTTTCCCACTGCCCGTCCCTTTCCGCGCCCCAAAGCCGCTGGGCTGCCACTGCACCTGGAAACGCACTCCACAGTCCCCCTTTCCATAATGAAGCACTGTCATTAACCTAATTAAGTGGCAGAGCTGCTTGGTTGGGGTGCTGTGGGGTATTTCTGGGCCTGCATGCATCCTGGCATGCCTGCCTCCATGGGGAGATGCTCACCATGTCCTGGCAGCCCCTCCTTCTCCTCTTCCTCCCCCTCCTCCTCCTCCTCTTCCACCTCTGACTCCTCCACCTCCTCACTGCCAGGGTTTATTTGCTTTGTGCCCTCCCAGGTGTCTCCTGGCCACTGCACCTCATGGGCAGGAGGCAAGAGCATCCCTCTTCCCAGCTGCTCTCCATCGACAGTGTTTACCTGCGCTCCAGCGGCCCTCACCGGGGACAAACCTGCCTGTCCCTGGGACATCTCCGCTCACAGACTCCGAGCCCTGCCTTCGCTGTTTTCCAAATTTTCAGCACGGCCAGACTGATGGTTTGAAGGGGCAGTGGGGCACCGACCCCTCAAGCACAGGGGACCACATCCCATCACTCCCACAGCACTGGGACAAACTGGTGTGCAGTACCCGAGAGGCAGCCAGGCTGGCTCCAGCCCTTCTGCCTCAGGGAAGCCCAAGCCCTGGCTCCGGGGAGCGCTGGACCTTGTTTCCTTACCCAAGCCCCCACCCCCTCACTTCTGTCCCTCTGGGTCCATCAGGGACCCCAAACACGGCTGCCAGAGCCCAGCCAAATGTGGGGAGGGGGGACGGGAGGATGCGATGTCCGGAGCCGCTCAGCCCATCACAGGTTTCTTCCAACCTAAATGATTCCATGGCTTTTCCTATTCTATGAATCCATGACTTTTTTTTTTTTTTGGTGCGTGCCTTAATCTTGCCACATTTCCCTTTTTCTTCCAGCCGAGAGGGAAGCGTTCCCATTTTTCACACAACCACAGGGAGGGGACCAGCAGCCGGGTGGGATGCAGCATCACATTTCCTTGCTGGAGGACAGTGGGGTGGGACCAGAGATGCCCTTGATGCCCCAGCCCCTTCTTACCCCCTCGCCAGCTATGCAGCCCCCTCCAGCAGTGCTCAGGCTTCACCATTGCACCCAAACCCCCCTGTCCAGTGACTGGGGGTCCCCAAATGCCCCCCAAGCACTGGAGGAGGGATGTGGCTGGAGCTGCTTGGCAGCTTCTGCCTTCTGGGAGGCTGCTCACAGCCATGCCAAGAGCATTTTGCGTTCGGCTCTGCCTGGCTGGTGGCCTTGGGAACCCGAGCTGGCTCTGGGATGGGGGGGGGGGGTGGCTTCCTTGGTCCCCCCACTTCAGAAGGCTCTGCTCCTGCTCTGCTGCAGGGCTGAATGGGCAGGATGCACTCGGGCACGACCTGCAATCCCACAGGAAAAACACCTTCCCAGTTGACTGTGACGCATTTTTTCTAGGTAGCATCTCTATGCTTGGCTGTATCTTGTGCCTGCCGTCACATCCCCCAGGGGCTGGGGGTGGATCTGGCCCCTTCCCCTGCCCACAGCCACGGTGCTGAGGCAGCCCATGAGCACGCCAGCTCACCGCCGTGTTTATTATGAATGAGCCCGCGGTAACCATACTCCACTTTTGGTTACTACTCTGGCCACCTGATCCTCTAAGCAGAGGTATGAACCTGCTGGCGTTGTTTTACCCGGCAGCCAGGGAGCAGGAGCCATGGCCCATGGCTATCCTCCCCGCTCCGCAGCTGCAGCAGAGCACCCATGGGTGCTCTGGTGGAGCTGGGCACGGCCCCGACACCCTCAGCAAACCCCACAGCAGGGGATTAATGGGTGCTGGATGAGCTTCCCCTCCCAGCAAATCCAGGTGGATACACGCTCTGGAGTGGGGGTCTCTGCTGGCCCCGGAACATCCCGCAGAAGCTGCCCCAGCTGTGGAGACCTCGTGTCCCCTGCAGTGACAACTGGGACCCCATGGTCCCCATCCAGCCCGGGCAGAGCCCAGCACAGAGCTGAGCCCACTGGCTATTAATAGCTCATGACTCCGACAGCGTGGTGCTCTCCAGGGCTCACCTCGTCCCCGGGGACTGAGGCCAATTAAGACTCCAGTTGAAGGCCTAGATACAGGCTCTTCTTCACATTTAATTTATTTTTAAAAATAACACGCCTGCTGCCTGCAGGGCTGGGGAACAGAGCCGGGAAAGCCTGCGGCTGAGGGGCTGCGGCACAGGGTGGGGAAGCCAAGCAGACCACCTTTGGCTAACTCAGAGCCCCTGGGAGCAGCCCCCAGCTCCTTCCCCCCCTCCCCACCAGGACAGGTGGCCACTGAGCCTGTTTTGTTCCAGCCACCCCAGCACGGTGCTCCCCAGCCACCCGGTTCGCAGATGCTCAGCTGCCAGCCACCCCAGCTCACAGGTGGGGTTTCGCTGCCTCACCACCGCTGCTCCGGGAAACGGAGGCGGCAAATCCCTGTCACCCGCTTCGAACGGCTCCTGCTTTGGTGGCACACGCTTGGCACACTCAGCTCCTCAGACAGCAATTGCTCCTCAGCCACCATTCCTCCCTTTTTCTGAATAAAGACCAGAAAATAAGCCAAGGGTGACATTTCTAGGTTCCCCTGTTTTGACATCGTGCACGTACAAATGCTTCGGTCAAAAAAGCATCTTGTTTTATCGTACCATTGACTTGCAAGATGCAAAACGGTCCTGCCGAGACCTTCTCCTTCAGGAACCCCACTGCTGCTGCTGGATGAGCCTGTGTCACCTCCTTCACAGGTCTGCCTGGGGAGGCTACATGCTTGGGACAGGGGATGCAGGGGACCCCAGGGGAGGGTGGAGACCCCCAGGCAGGGAAGGAAAAACCAGGGCAGAAAGCAATGCTGGGACCCCCATGCATTTTTGAAAGGCTCATCCTCAAAACACCAATGGGGGGGATGTGTGTGCCCTGACACACAGGTGACAGGGAGGTGGCAGCGCCAGCAACCCGTGCCAGCACATCCCAAATTGACATGAGACAGGAGAGGGCTCCTACAAACACCGCCGGCAGCCAAACGCTGCTGGAAACACCCCGAGCGCTGCCTGCTCGATGCTGCTTGCCAGCAGCCAGCCCTGCCCTGGCAGCGAAGCGTCCCAGCTGCCTGCCCATGGCCGCCCTCGCTCCCCGGCTGCCGTCCCCAGCCTGCCAGGCTCTGTGCCAGCAGCTCTTCGGCGCAGACAGCGGCACCTCCGTGCTCGCTGGGGGCCGTGCCAGCATCCTCGCAGGCGCCACTGCCCCGCTCAGCCCCTGCACTGGATTTGGGAGGAGGATGGTGTGGCCGAGCATCCCTGCCGAAGCAGGGTGGTATTTCCCCTGGCTTATTTCCAGCTTGCCAAGACTGCTCGGGCAGAGCGCCGGACTCTCCATCAGCACAAACTGCCTGTGCTCCCCGGTCCTGGGTTATCAACTAGATGAACTCTGCGTTCCCAGGAATGGGGTACAGCTGCATCAAGCAGGCTCGATGGCTCGGCTGGGACTCAAACCACTCGGAGCTGCTGGCTTGGAGCGGAGGATGCGCGCGCTGAACGGGGACTCCACCAACTCCCACGGGTGGGTGCCAGGCTGAGCTCTGGGCTTTGCCTCCGGGTGGGAGCCTTGGCACGGGGAAGCCCAGAGCCAGAGCCCTTCAAGACCCGAAAAGGAGCCCAGCTCCCCAGTCCTGTGCCAAAACCCATCCAGACGCCTGCTCCTTCCTCCCCACTAGAAAACCCCGCGCCCCTATTTATACCCTGCAACAACCAGCAAAAGCACAGCCTGCCTGCGGGGGTCTTGGGTTGCAACGGAGACACCCAGAGCCCCCGGGATGTCTGCTTTGTGCTCAGCTCTCACTGGTGATGCTGCCCAAATCAACCTGTAGCACCTGCAGGCTGACACTGGCCCCCCGGGGCAATTTTAGGCATTTTTCAGAGCTGATACAAAAAAAATCCGTGCCCAAACGTGAAGTCAGGGATTTGAACCATGTATTTCCAGCCACGGCTGCAGGTGGCTTTGCTCACAGCAGAGCACAGTCACCAGGGACATTTTCCAAGGGCACTGAAACAGGGACCGAAGGCGATCTTGTGCTGCTCAGTGTCTCCAGGGTTTCTCCTGCCACCACCCAAAAATAAACCTGTGGCTCTTGCAGTTTTATTTTATCCATTGCCTGGAGTCTGCAAAACCAATGGGTATGTGGCCACGCTGAGCTTGGAAAACCCACAGGAAAGACCAGGGGGCATGGGGAGGATGGAGATGATGGGGAGGAGCTGAAGGAGCATCCCTGGCTGTAGGAGTGACACCAGCAGGTTTCTCCCTCTGCTGAGGGCAGCAGAAACAATTCTGCTTATGCTGGGGAGTGGAGGAGAATAGATCAGATCTGAGGCATAAACAAAGAGGCAGAAAACTTGGAGGGTCAGAGGAGGCCAGTGACGTGCCTGCGCCTTGCTCTAGCGAGGCTCTAGTGATCAGGCAATTAGCAAACCAAGCATGAGAATAATCCAGCTGAAACAGGGAGAGGAGGAGAGAGCTGGGGATAAGAAGGAAGAAAATCAATCACCAGACCTAATGGAGAATTATCTAGCAGAGAGTTATTCCTAATCCCATCAGAGTCTGGCTGGGAAACAAATTCTTCCAGCTCTGCCACTCCACAGCATGTTTTTCTGGGTCAGTTCAGCTCCCTGCAAAGCCGGGTGGGAGCAGGCAGGAGGCAGAGCGGGAGCAGTGGCGGGGACAACCGAGCGGCTGGGTGGGCGGCGGGGCAGCCTCTGCAGCAGGAGGGCAGCCGGCAGGCTCCGTACGGTGGGTGCTCCCATGCCGCGGTGGCTCGTGCCTGCAAGACCTGGCAAATGCCCCAAGGTCGGGGCTCCCCGGGGCACCAGGCAGCCAAGTGACTGCAACCAACAGCCATGGCAGAGCCCAGCAGGGACCCGTGGTGGCTGTCCTCCTAAGAGTCACCCTCCTGAGCCGGCTCAAACAGAAACAGGCTTTCCTGACGACTCACAGAGATGGAAGAAGAAAGTGTCGGAGGAGAGATGTCTGTGAGGAGACCAGCTCCTGCTGGGCCACTGCAGAAAGTGTCCCGAAGCGTGACTTCAAGGGACTGCTCGAACAGCGTGGAAACCTTCTGTAGAAGGGAGTTACTCAGGTGACTGGCAGCTGCTGCATCCCACTCGTCTCCCCCTGCTCAATGGCCCCAGGTTTCGGGGCCAGCCGAGACAATGCTGGAGCACGAAGGCTGTGTGAGCTTTCAGCAGAGGCAGGATTTACCCTTTCTACCCAGCAAAAGCCACGACTGATGTCTTAACGGAGCTGTCTTCCCACCCTGTGATCCCATCCTGAGTCCTAGCTGAGTCCTCAACAGTCGAAACCACAGGACTCTCCACTTTTCCTCCCACGTGGAAACTCCCAACCCTCACAAATGCTGCGAAAACCCAGAAATGAGGATTCCCTAATGAGCTAAGACACCAAGGAGACAACTTGAAAGAAGCCATGGCTTATTTTTAGAGTCAACCTTATGATTCTTGAGCACGTGGCCCAGGCAATACTGCACAGGCAGCCACAGATTGGCCGCAATCTGCTTTTCTTCTTGATAGACGTCATGTCTGAATCTCTATCTCTACAAGATGCTCCCGGGAGAGAAGACATTTAGATACGACCACAATGTACAACATTTCTAAAAGGTCACTGCATGTACTAGGGAACGAGGTGCAGGAGCCACTCATCAGCAACAGGGGCTTTGGGGAGGTATTTAACATTCCACAAGCATCTTTATTTCTCTACCAAGGTGAGTAACTCCTCTAAAACGCGGGAAGGGGGAGCAGGACTGGTGGGTGCTACACTCTTATTTCAACCCAAGCAGTTGGCTTGAACCACCAGCCAGATCTGAATCCCGACACCCACTGGGCGATGGTGGCTGAGAGCAAACCTGGCCCAGACCTTCACGACCTCAGCACCTGCTGGACCACGCGGGAACCAGGGCTGGGCTCCACTCCCTGTCTCCAACCAGAACGCCTTGCTGGTGGTGAGCTGCTCCACTGGCATCGCTCAGAAAACACTGGAGTTGAGCTTGGGTTTAGTCAGGGGCGGTGGTCCCCGGATGGGCACCGGGGATTATTTTTTTCAGGACTCCCAGCAAGTTTCTGCTGCGCAGTGAGAACTTTTAATTTGCAGAAGCCGTTAATGTCATGGGCAGGATGAAGAGGGTCGGGAAGGCAAATGCAGGCTGACGATGCACGTCCCTGGGACTTCACCCCAATGCTTTGCCATCACTGTCTGTCACCCGACCAGCTGCTGGCCACAGATCCCATGGTGTCCTTGTCCCTGAGCACCCACTCGGCTGGGAGAGGACCCAGCAACGAGCTCAGAGGCCACCCGGGTCTAGGAGGCTCCCCCTGTAAACCACCTCCCCCCTCTCCCACTGAACAGCAGGATGCAGCCCAGGAGGCTTTGCAGAGCTCCTCATCCAAACCAAAGCTCCTCATCCGAACCAGCCTGGGGGTCTGCCCGTACTCAGGTTTCTCCCCAACCCAGCACCAAGAGCGGGGACGGGCAACCCGAGCCCCCGGGAAACGTCCTCCTGGCATCTGTTGGGTTTTAAAGCCCACGCCACGATGCTGCTGCAAGATGTAGAAAACACACGCTCCCAACAGCCCCATCCAGCACAGCCGTGACAGCCAGGCAGGCACGTACCCTGGCTACGAGCAGAGCATCTCAGGACGCAGGGCTGTGCTCCTGGCAAGGGCTCCTGCCCCCACTGAGACACAGATAAAAGTCATTAAATGAGAAAGGGGAATTTGCTCCTTCTCCTGCAGCTCCTTCCCCCTCCTGCCTCCCACGGCGTGTGGCTGCTTTACGAGCTCATCGCGTACCTTCTGCACCAGGGCTGCCAAAACCCAGCCTGGGAGCAGCACCCCAGGAACAAACCCTGGGCGGCAGAGAGCACCGGAGCCCGTGTGCCACGCATGGCTGGAGCCACGTGGAAGGGGACGGAGGGAGCTTGCTGGAACCTGGCCAAGCAGGACATCCCCAGGCAGAGCTCGCTGTCCCCCCTCACTGGGAGCACCCATGTCCTGCCACAGCATCCGAAGGGACTCCCAAGCAGCAGGGACAACGTGCCACCTGGCCATGTGAAGGGGCCCTGTGTCTTTGCTCCTCTAACCCAGGCAGCTCCATAATAAATGAAGTACAGGAGCAGGATGATTAATAATCATAACTGAAAAGCATACACTGTAATTAGCCACCCTTCAGAAAGCTGATTGATGACGCTGCTCGGGGGCGCGCGGCGCACCCAGGCTGGCACACATGCAGCCGCTGGCCCCAGCCCCGGCCAGCACCTGGCAGAGCCCCCCCCCAGCTGCTGGTCGAGGACATCGCAGCAGCCTGAGCACCAGCTGCTTCCCCGCAGGCTTTGCCCCGGCAAACGACCTCATTTGTCCACCTGGTCCAGCGCGCCAGCCCTCGTTAGATTAGGTTGTTCATTAAGCTCAGCATCTTGGTGATGCTGGCCTGAGCCCCTTGGGAGTCTGGCATGTAAATCTCACACCGTGATTGATGCTTCCAGCTGCCGGCACTGGACCTTTGATGGCAAAGTCTACTCTTCATCCCTTACCTGAACTGCAGTGGCACCCAGCGCAGAGCCAGGGTTGCACAAAACCAAGTCAAGGTGGTCACAGCTACCTCTCCAAGGCACACAGATAAAATGACAGCTATTTCCAGGCTTGACCCTCAGAGAGGACCCTGCTCCTGAGGGCTCAGCCCCAGGGGTGCCCTCACCCACGGCGGGGGGTGCAAGGGTGCCTGGCACGCTGGCGAGCCCGGCTTCCCTCCAGAGAGCGAGCCTGGAGCCCTGGGGCTGGCTGCTGCCAGCCCACGGGCACCTCACCTCGGGAGGGTGATGCATCACTTGGGAGGCTTTAATTCAACCGGGCGGCTGGACCTGTGGGCAGGATGAGCAGGATGAGCAGGCTGACAGACAGATGTCTGCTCCGAGGACAGGGCAGGAGAGGCAGCCATGGGGGGAAAGCAAGCGGTCCCAGCAGGACTGCTCGGCTCTCTACAGGATAACGAGCTTCTTGTGGCTCTGCTAGCAAACCTCTGTGGGTGCAGGGGGGTGAGAGGGGCAGGTATGGAGCCCCTGATCTGCTGGAAACCCTGCTCACAGCTGGAATCCCAGGCAAGGGGAGTGCGGAGCAAAAGCCTCCCCTCCACCTTTCAGCTCTGCTCAGCATCAGTCCTGGGCTGAATGCATTTTTTAAGACCTGTCCACAAGCTACTGCATTGGCAATTTCATTGCCATCCCAATTACGATCATGGGAGCAGCGAGCAAAGAAAGCAAAACGCCATTACAGGGTGAAATAACGCTTGACATTGCAATCTATACCTCATCCTGCCAGTGGGAGAGAGACCGAACCCCCCACTGTAATAAGTCCCTGGGAGGGGAGGGGGACGGCGGACTCGTCCCAGCCCTGCCTGAGCCCTGGGAGAGCAGAGGCCCCCCCAGCCTCGCTGCTCAGATTTCGGAGGGGGTTGCCCGGGCCCTGGGGGGGGGTGTCCAGCTGCGCCACCCCCGCATCTCCTCCAGGCTGGAGACTGCAGCAAGTGGTGACATTTGGAGCAAGACACGCTGGTGTCTGTCCCCAGATCTACAGCTTCGGGGCATCAGCTGTGGCTGCAGGACCAGGGCAGTATCTCCCTTCCCACACGCAGCCCCAGTGAGGTCCCCACAAGTCAGAAGTCTCCATGGCAAGAGGGGAAGGGGATGGCAGGGCTGTATCGCTTCACTCCCTGTCCGGCATCTTGACAGCAGAGCAAGGGCAAAGGCTCCAGAGCCCCTCTCCCAGAGCTGGGGGACTCCCGAATCCCATGAAACCCACCCAAACCCCAAACTGCCACTCTTCAAAGCGATGCTGCGCGTGCAGGCCAGTGCGGCCAAGTCTGGGGTCCCCGCTGCTGTCTGCCAGTGGCCTCAGAGGGTGTAACAGAGCTGAACGCCCCTGAGCTTCACATCACACCCCCACTTCAGTTACTTTTTCTTCATTTTGGGGCCATGGCAACAGGCAGGAGATTTCTCAGCTGTTACGTGGGATAAACCACCAGCTCGATGGTACCAAGTGCTCCACACTGAAAAAGGATGGTGGGGACGAGGAGGGAGCTAATGCCACCAAGCAGGGATGGCCACGAGCTAGAAATGAGTTGGATTTCAAGCATCCCAGCGTACAGATCCCATGAGGTGCAAGGGCAGGGATGCTGCTGTCCCCCCCGCCCCTCTCAAGCCCGGGGGGTGCTCACCGTTCTGCAGGTCCGGGGCCGCACCAACATCTGGGTCTGCTGTGGCATCTGAGATCGGGGATGTTTAGACAGCAAAGTGTCCGGCACAGCCAGCCTCGGCTCCTCTGGGCAAAACAGCACAAGGAGACGACTGTCAATCACCTTTCCACAGTGTCCAGCACAGAAATCTCAAATAAATGCCCCCAAAACCCAAGGACGTGGCACACGGGCACCTCGCAGAGAGGGGAAGCATCGAAGCATCCATAGTGTTGCTCCAGCCCAATGTGTGACCTGACCATTCCAGCTTGCCCAATTACATCCATAAAATGATACAGCACTTTGTATCCTGAAGTGTCCTCTGACAAAAAGGAGAGTGTTGGAGCCAACAGCAGCTCTGGGATGGAGCAAGGGAAGACCCGGCAACGCTCCTGGGCAATCACCTGCGGGGATGCCAGGAGGCAGCACCCCCACAGCAGGTGCCCATGGGCAGCTTGCCAGGAGCCCCCTCATTTGGGGAGATTTGACCCAAACCTGGGAGAAGTGCCCTGTCCCATGTCCCTCCCCGGGGCTCTCTGCAGGGCTGAGACATGCTCCCAGCCCTGAGGGCCGGTGCAGGGGATGCAGGACACCAGCCTGCGAGCACGTTTCACTAGTTTGCTAAAGTGTTTTGAGCTCTCTGGATCAACCTTAATTAGTCTGTAACAAAGAAAGAGGGAACTGAAACAGCTCCTTTTTCAGGGGAAATCCACACCCTCCTGGTTAAGAGACCACAGATGGTCCCAGGCTCGGGTCCTGTTCAGCTACACTCACACAGAGATGCTGTTACAGAGATGCTGTTACAGAGATGCTGTTACAGCCTGGCAGCTGCTCTGACCTCTGCTCGAGACCCCAACTCATCTCTGCCCCCTGCTCCTGTCCAGCCCAGCTGCCCCAGAACTGCTCAGGGGGCATGGCAGCAGCTGGGGAGGTTAATTCCTGCTGAGAGGGGACCGGGGAGCCTTCGCCAAAGGAGCTTTCCATCGCTGGAGAACAGTGGAGAAAGGAGGAGCGGGCCCTGCAGCGGCAGCCCGAACCATGTGCCACCAGATCCCCCGCTTTGTGCTTGGGGGGGACATCGCCAGTGGCACCGGAGCTGACCCCAGGAGGGTGGGTGCCCCTGCCCGGGCAGAGCCACCCCCCGCAGCCTCCCCCCACATGCTCCTGCAGCCCCAGCGCTGCCTACCTGCTGCTTCTGGATGGGTAAAACTGCACTTTTGGGGTCCCCGGTGAACCGAGAGTGCACAGCACTCCAGAGAAGCTGAAATTCCTACAGGAAAGCATCACTACCCCAAAGCGAAAGATGGAGGGATCCCCCTAAAACCCACCGGCTCGAGGCTCAGCCATGCAGGTGCTGTGTGGGAGCTCCGCTTCCCTGGCCACCCCTGAGCCGGGGGTCCCACACAGCCCCTGGGGGGTGCAGGGTGGCTGGGCTTCACCAGGGACTGACAATCCCAGCCCGTTCCCTGCTCCAGAAAACCTTCCTCTTGTCTGCTTGGCCTGGGAGAACCTCAAGTTCTCCCTGGGAGGGCAAGCACCCACATTTCCAGCTGCCAGGTCCCAGTGTTGCCAGCAGCACAGAATCATGGAACGGCTGGGGTCAGAAGGGATCTCTGGAGATCACCTCGTCCAACCCCTGCTATGGCAGGGTCTCCTAGAGCAGTATCTCCTAAAGACCAGACCAGGATGCCCGTGTCAAGCTCCTCTGGGGCAGGAGCCCCCCACCCTCGGCACACACACACACACACCCCAAGTCTCCCAACCACAGCCTGCAGATGTGCACAGCAGCAAACCTGCAGCTCATCCCAGCCCATGAGAGACCCGCAGGGGCCAAACCACAAGAGACCCAGACCCCAAGAGCCCCCCGACATGCCCCCGCTTCAGGACACCCAACAGTGTCCAGGGTCCAGCCAGCCAGCATTGTGCTGCCCTGGCATATGGGAGCGCGGAGCATGGAGCAGTAAGCCAGAGACTTTTGTTCATTAGGGCAATTAGCATCACACTTCCCAGCCAGGCAGGCTTCCACTTGACCTTCAGTTATTGAAATATGAACAATAAAAATGATGTGTTATTGTGGAGGGGGTGTCACAGGCCGTTCATTTAACATGCGCCCCCAAGAACATCTTTTTGCAAAAGTAAATAGGAAAGTTTGGAAAACCATCTGAGAAAGAGAAAAAATTCAGCTCCACCCATCCACAGCAGCAGCCCAGCAGGGACAGGCATCTCCTGGCTTCTGGGGAGGGCAGAGCCAGAAATGACCCCAGGGAGAGGAATGGAGAGACGGGGCAGAGCTGTTCAAAAAAACCCCCAAAACCAAAAAAACCCCAAACAACAAGAAGAAAGAAATAGAGAAAAGACCTGTTTCTTAAGAGTCTTGGGAAAGTGGGAAGTTACTGAGATGGAGGCAGCTGAGCTGGACCCCAGCAGCACAGCATCAATCCAGCATCGAGCGGTCCCTGCACCGGCTCGAGGCTCAGCCATGCAGGTGCTGTGTGGGAGCTCCGCTTCCCTGGCCACCCCTGAGCCGGGGGTCCCACACAGCCCCTGGGGGGTGCAGGGTGGCTGGGTGGCCAGCAACAGCCGCGACCCAGCAAGAACCTCGGGGCAAATTCATGGGGAAAAAACCCACCAACAAACCCAACTGGCAGCTGTGACGGCTGGTGCTGGATGAAACAAATCCACCAGATCACAACCCCCTTTGCCACTGCAACAGCAAACAACTTGGGCCTGAACTCTGAATCCAGAGGCTGCCAGATGTTGGTGCAGGACTGAGCAAGGCAGGGAAAGGCAGCGGTGCTGAATGCCAGCAGGATGCTCCCTTAGCTGGAAATCGCTTTGCCATGAGGCTGGTGCTTGATGCAAAAAAAGTGAACGTGAAGACAAGACAAGGAGGGATGTCTGGCATCACCAGCTGCACTGCCCAGGGAGCAGACCAGAGGCTCCAGATCCACGTCAGCCCTGGGCACAAGGACTAATGAAAGCAGGAATTCCCCCCCGCCTTCCATTTGTCACACTTAGTTAATGCTTATGGAAAAAGGTTGCGATTTAGACCGCATTTATGTCACTTCATCTTTGGTTTGCAATTGCAGGGTCCTGCTCGTTTTCTACCCCCAGCTAGTGTTCAATTACAGGGGCGCTGCTCCATCCCACCTCACTGCTGCACTGGAACGGAGAAGAGACAATGGTCCTGGCCATGCAGCTCCCCCCAGGTCTCCGGAGAGGAGATGCTCTGTAGAAGGCTGACCTGAGAGCAGCCTTTTTCCTCTGGCAGCACAAAGGGAAGCAGATGGACTTTCTTTCAAATGAGATTTAAATGGAAAAACACAAAATAGCTCATTCTGCCAATATTGAAGAGTTGGCGCCCAGCTGTCCCAAGCACGGGGAAGGTCAGACCGGGTGACCCTCTGGAAAAAGAGGCCAGAAGCACCAACCACCCGCACAGTTTGCTCCTGTGGCCGCACCACTGAGGCTGGGTCTGAAACAGCGGTCAAGGCACGGCTCCGGGCACAGAGCTCAACACCTTATTTTCCTCCCAAGGGAAAAAAAAATAACCCACCTAAACTTAGGTATTATGGTCTCCATAAACCAGATCACTGCAAAGACTCAGTCAATGGAGTCTGGAAGAGATGCTTGGTCAGAGTCGCCTTAGTTACCCTACCTGGCACTGCAGGATGGTGCTCTGCAATCCTCTGCTGCTCACCAACCCGCCAGGGGTGGCACAAGGATGGTGCTTACGAGGCCTTTTGAAGGTAGGAAGCACCTTCCTGAGCCTGCCTGGGTCTTACTTGGTCCATCCCCAGGGGCAACAATCGCTGCTCCTCTGACTTGGGTTGTTTTACAGCCATCCTGGCTGCCCGGCCACTCCACATTACAGCCAGAGCTCCTTGCTTTGCTGCGCCCCAGGCAAGCTGGCCCCACAGCTCCTCAACGCCCCTCTAAACTATTTCAGCCTGCAAATGAACCCTCTCATCCCTCCAGACTGAAACAGCATCAAAATAGAGCAAGAAAGGCAAGCAAGACCTCGGGGGCACTTTTCTGGAGATGCTGAGGATGCGAGATGAGTTGAAGGTCAGGCACATCCCCTTGACCCGCTGTGTCTGCTTGCATCTGTGCATGTAAGTGGCCACGATACCCCCACGCTCCTGGCTCTGAAGCCAGCAGGGGCTTTGCTACCTCCAGAGCGATGGGTTGCTCAGCCCCAGGGAGAAGCAGGATGGTCCCCACTGCCCGGGCTCACCCCAGGTCCCACATGGCCTCCTTGAGTCTCCCGGGAGCATCAGGGTCCTGCCATGTAACAGGGACAGCACTCGGGCTCAAATGTACCCAGGGCAGTGAGAGGGAGAGGGACAATATTTGTTTCAAACATTTCTTCTATTCCCTTTCTATTAAATATTTTCCCTCCTCCTCTCAGAGAACCTCCTTTATTTCTCCCCATCTCCCTCTAGCAACGGTATCTGGGAGAAACAATGAATTTTTAATAGGAGGGGGCGGTGGGAAGCAGGAGACCCTAAGGCAAAGAGATAAAACATTGATCTATTAAATAACTCCATTATCACAAACCCACATTTTAGGGAGAGGGAATCGCACGAAGGACCATGCAGCTTCGGGCAGGGGCCGATGGGTGCCGACATCTGCTCACGCTTGGGGTCGCAGCCCCTGCTTTTCTCCTAAACCAGTGCCAGGGGGGATGCTTAGCAAAAGCAAGTTGCAGACGGGGCGAATCCTGCTCAGAGGGACTTTCCTGGCCTTGCCACATGCACACGGTCATGGCCGAGGTGGCTCTGGGTGCGCGAGACCCCCAGAGGCCATTGCCCAGGAAGGGGAACCCTCCAGCTCTCCCAGCCCGCAGCACTGTGGGTTGTCCCTCTGCACCAGCTCTTGCCATCACCTGGTCCCCACATCCCCCCGGGCTCTGCAGGGACATGGCTCACCCTTGCAGGGCAGAGGATGCCCGGCTCCCCACGGCGCCTGGCCCTGCCGCCTCATCACACGGCTACAACTAAATATAGTCCCCAGTTCTCTTTTCTTGTAGGCAGAACCAGTGCTCCGGGTGAAAGTCCTTTCCCATGAACTCACTGTTGCTTAATAAAGCACAAACCCTCGGAGACCTTGATGCTGGGATCTGTCATTTTAATTCTTGGTGACACTTGTTCCTCTCCACTACGGTACGTGGCCGCTGCTATTTTGGCTGGCACATCGGGAGCCAAACAAGAAGCCCTGGTGCTTCACATCTGAGATGTTAAGAGCTGGGATGCAGCTTTAAAAAACAAACCCATATGATGGATGGGGCTGCAACCTGCAGCAAAGCTCACGGTGGCATGAAAGATTCAGGGAGAGGAAGGCAGGAAAGCAAGGAAAGATCTGGGGGGCAGCCAGAGGGCACGGGAAGGAGGAGGGCGAAGGAGAAGGGCACGTGTTGGGGCTGCGGCTGGCTTTGCCACTCAGGACTGAGCTGCTTGGCGAGATGGATGCTGCCTCCACTCCCCAGCCTGGTACCTGGGATGCCCGTGTGGATACCAAGGCACCGTGGCAGCCTGGGGATGGCAGCCCAGAGCCTTCACCGTTTGCTTTTTGAACTTGCCCACAGGGAAGCAATTTCTCACAGTTTGCCCAAATTATCCACCCAAGTCCCTGCTATTTGGCCACGCTGGGGTGAGTTTGCTCCTGTCCTTGGTTTGCCCATTTTCTGTCGAGAGAAGTGCTCGGGGCTGGGGAGTGCTCTGCTCTGCGACAAGTGCCATTCCCCCACCTTGACACCCGCACCAGCCCTGGCCCCACATCTTGGCCAGCCTCAGCCCCCACCTCCCACACCCCACAGAGCCGGGGCACCCCTGGGCCAGCACAGGGGTCCAGCTACGGCCCCAAAGCGTCACAACTTAAAAGCCAAGAGATCAAAAGGAGAACCCAGCACATGCCCTTGCCAATGGCTGCCCAGCGCATGCTGCCGACAGCTGAGCGATGCTGCGGTCCAGCCCCCTCGCTCCTGCACCCCCTGAGCCAACGCTGATGGAAGCATTTGCTTTGTCTTTCAAGGTAAACCCCAACTACACCTCAAAAATAGCCTTCCAGAAAAGTCAACTGATAACACCTGAAGCCAAATCAATTTCCCTACCATTGCCGGCAAGCTGGAGTGGCTCTCGGCATCTTTTCCAAATGCTCTTGCAGGTTTTATTGCTTTCCTTCATCTCCTCTCACATCTCTGCTCTGAACATTTCTGCCCTCGCCTGTTCGATTTGATGTTTTTCCAGGACTCGAAAAGCGGCCCTTCGGGCTCCGGCAGCCCCTCCGTTAGCAGCGTTAGCAGCGCCTCCTGCCCCCGCACTGCAGCCCCTGCCCCGGGGCAGGGGAGGTGCCGCATGATGCCCCCTCCGCCCTCCTCAGACAATTTAATTGTTGCTTTACAGCTGCAGCCACAGGCAGGCAGCAGGAGTTTGGCTGTTGCCATCTCAACCTACAAAGCTAGGCCTCCGGACTCCATCCATTTACAGATGGGGAAACGATGCGCGGGGTGTATATTGGAGGTTTTTAGAGCCACTTGGGAAGTCAGTGTGGCCAGGGACAAGCTCAGGGACAGTCTCGCTTGGCCCCCGGGTCCCTTAGCTCTGAGATATGGCATTCGGCACCTGGGGGATGCTGCTGGCACCAGGCGTCCCACCCAAGCTGCCCACAGCACAGCGAGCCGGTGGCACGGGAATTACCGCTGCCCATGCAAAACACCCGTCCACGTTCTTTTATATTTCCAATGTTATTTCCAGGGCTACGGCAACAGCTCGCTCCCGTCCTGGGGATGCGAACGTAGCAGTGATGCAGCTCTTATCTGCTGGAGCAGCCCAGCTCCTCTGCAACCGCCTGCTCCTCCTGCCTTAGGGCAGCTTCGGGGCCACCCACTCCCTGGTAGGATGCTCGGGGGCAAAACAGTGGCAAGCCAACCACCCGAAGCTGGAAAAAAAACCCCAAACAATTCTAACATCAAATTAAAGCCTTTAAATGCCAAGCACAAATACAGCTGGGCGCTCTTGTCCGTCTGTGCCATCGGGCTTCAAATTCAATGTTTAATTCGGGCCCGTGCTGCTGCTTGGAGAGAAAGCGCAGTGATTAGGTTGGGGCCTTGGAGCGAGGGATACGTTATCTTGCAATGCAGGATTAACACAGCTAATAAAAACAGACATTCCTGAGCTCCAAACACTAGAAAAATATGAAAAAAGCCCCTGGCCCTGTTATCTTCAGTGAGGGATCGGCAGAAGCGAGTCCCCTGGGAAGGGCTGAGCCTGGCAGCAGCAGGAGGTGGTGCAGGATCCAGCCGTGCCTGGGAGATGCCCTGGCTCTGCCACCGCAGCGAGCCCCTTGCTCAGCCTGGCGCAGCCGCTTCCCACCCCAGGCATTGACGCCACGAGGCAGAAAAGCAGCCCAAGAGGGGTGAAAAGCAGCCCAGTCCCCATTTCTCTGGCCCTCCAGCTCCCTCCTCCCAGCAGAGCAGGATAAAAGCAAAATCTGCTGGGTTTTAAGCCAAAAACCCCAGCTCTTTCAAGAAGCTGTTTTGCCTCCTGCTTCCCTGTGTCGGTGGGGACACGTTTGCACCCTGCTCCAGGGGTGCTTCTCCTGCTGCTTTGCAAGCTGGGCATTGCCGTGTTCGAGAGCATCTTCCCCTGAGCCCAGCTCAGCCAAAGACCAAGAGCTTTGGGAAGGGCTGCAGTGGGATTTCTGCAGCCTCTGAAAACCATGAGAAATGTCGGGGGGAACCAGAAGCCACCTCTCCCAGCTGCTCCGGCCAAAACTCTGCTAGTCCTCCGGCAGCAACTCCGCTCCCTCCCCTCCACCTTAACGAGCACCACAGAACACTGTTGATAGATACATTATCTCAAATTAAACCGGATCAATCACAGGCTGTCACACTGGCAGCTCCCCAACATGTCTTGAATTATTCTCCTGTTTAAAGGACGCACGGCACGTTCCTTGCCATGACCCAGGGCAGGGGGTGCAGGCAGCAGGGACTTTGTCCCCAGCCTCCATCCTGCAGCGTGAGGGATGACAAAGCAGCGGCGAAGGGCAGAGCTTTGGGGTGCAAAGCCGCATGGTCCCTCGCTTTACCAAGAGGTTGCCATGCGGTTCATCACCTGCATTTTGCATTTTTAAGGCCACCGGCAGAATCTGGCCCTGGCTTTAAAGACATGCATGAATATATCACACTGAGCAGCCGCTGGGCTTGCAAGGAACTGCTGGGCAGCTCTGATTTTTCAGTTTTAGCTTGTTTGATTTTTTTTTTTTTAAATATTCCTTGTGATTTGATTGAGAGAGATGTTTGCAGGAACTTTCCCTCTCTGCATGCAGCTTTTCTCATGCTGTCTCCCTTGCGTTCGGGCTGGACCTGGGTAAACCAGTGCCCACTGGGGTGGCCTGCTCTAGGCAGGACAGCTTCCCACCCGCAGGCAGCGCATCCCCAGCCGGGCAGGAGCAGGCAGCAGCTGGCAGCTGAGACCAAGCAACAAAACTAAGCAGCAAGTGGTAGCTCTTCAAAAGGCCCAGGCTGGTCCTCACCAGGCAACCAAACGTCCCCAATCCTGCTCCATCCCCAGGTTCCAGCCTCTCCGGCTGGCGCAGCCGATGCTCTTTGCTCCGAGTGTGTGGACTCACACTCTGGGTGCTGCCAGGCTGCAGATCCACACGCTGAGCCGCTCTCCATCTATTTTGTGGGTGCTCTGCCTGCTTTTGTTATCCTCTCTCTTCCCGTTTGCTCTTTTCTCCTTCCCAAAAGCTCGTCTCAGGGTGAAGGCTGGGCACGGATTGAAGCAGCAGCTGCTCTTCTGCCACCGCCGCCTCGCGCGAACGCGGTGGGAATTAGAGCACCTTTTGTCAGGTTTTAAGCTCAATCCGTTTTGCAAGTGGATTAAGAAACTGGCACAAAAGTACTCGGGATGTGGAGTAGGAAGAGCAGGCTGCTATTCCAGAACGGCGACAGGAGCCGCGTCTGCTGCGATTGCTGCCTGCTCCATTTCCCGGAGAACCACAACCCCGGCAACATTCCCATGTAAACCAGACTGGGATTGCGGGCGGGATGCGCCTGGCCCGAACCCCGGGGGTGCGGGGGGCCGCGGCTGCGGGGCGGGGGGCAGCGGGAGCCTGCTGGACCGGGGGGGGGCCGACAGGGGCGGGGAGCAGCCACCTCCCGGCCCTGCCAGACCGGCTCGGGGCCGCCGGGGGGCTGCCCGCAGCGGCCCCAGCCCTGGCGGCGGGGGGGCTGCAGGTACCGCCCCCCCCCGAGCGCCGGGGCCGAGGGCAGCGCGGAGGAGCGGCGGAGCGTTGAGCCGGCCGGGTTCGGGCTGGACCCCCCCCCGCCCCGGCGCCGCTCCCCGCCCGCCTGAGGCCATGGAAGCCAACCCGGCACGGGGGGCGCCAGCCCTGCCCGCCCCCCCCCGGAGCTGAGCCCCGCTCCCCGCGGCCGCCGAGGGGCCCTGCAGCCCCGGGACGGTGGGCACCGGCCGGGCAGCCGGTTTGGGGGTACGGGGGGCAGGGGGCGAGGGTGGCCCCAGGGCGGCGGGGGCTCCGCGGCCGCCCCCCCACCCACGTGTGCGCCCCGCCGGGCTGTGCCCCCCCCCCCCCGGGACCCCGCACTCACCGCTCGGCTCCCGCTCCCCGGCTGCCCATGGCGCGGCGGCGCGGGCAGAGCCGCAGCCCCGGGGGCGGCGCGGCGGCGGCTCCGGACGGACCCCGGCCCTGCCCCGGCACGGCCCGGCCCCGGCTCTCCCCGCCGCCCGCCGTGCCTGGCCGTGCGCGGCGGAGCGGGCGTGGGAGCCGCCCCCCGCGCCCCCCGCCGGGCCGGGCCGCGCCGCCCCGGGAGCGCGGGGGAGGGACGGGGACAGGGACGATGCGCGGCCCCGGGCTGCGCTGCGGGAGGGGGGAATCCGTGGCGGAGCGCAGGGAAGGGTGTGGGGGGGTGTCTCCTCCTCTCCTCCCCGCCTTGCGGTGCCCGGAGGGGAGGGGTCCGCCCGGGATCCCCCAGCCCTGGGCTCCCCGAGCCCATGCCAGCACGCCCGGGTACCCGCCTGGGCTCCCCCAGCCCCGTGTCACCCAGCCGGTGTCTCCACCACCCCGTGTCACCCTGCCTACCTGCCCTGGGACAGGGTCCTGGGGCCCACAGCACCGTGAGCCCCCCTCCCTGTGCCGCAGACTTACCCCGCGGGGGTGGTTGTGGACCACCATTGCCATTCCCCCCCCCCCCCGCCCCCCAACTGGGAAATTGGGACAAACAGGGCATCGGCAGCACGGTAACAGCAGGAGTGAGCATGGCCCCAGCCCAGCTCCTGCGCGCCCGCTGGGCTCCATTACCCCACACGCAGCCACAGCAGGGCCAGGAAGACGCCAAGCTCTGCGGGTGACAACGTCGGTGCGCCCACCAGCACCCACCACCCACATGGAGACAGTGCTCACCATTAGCCATTCCTCCTCTGACCTCTCTTGCCCCTCAGCTCCT
The DNA here is from genome assembly GCF_023638135.1 of Falco biarmicus. Taxonomy (NCBI): domain Eukaryota; kingdom Metazoa; phylum Chordata; class Aves; order Falconiformes; family Falconidae; genus Falco; species Falco biarmicus. The sequence goes on along the minus strand of NC_079291.1, from coordinate 65,052,738 downwards.
GCTAAAGCCTCCCGCAAACACGGATGATTTGGTTAATTAGGCTTTGAGGATGGGAAAGGCCAGTTCCCTCTTAGGGCTGACAGAATTCCTGGTCTTCTCCGTTCATCACTGCTGGTCCAGGCTGGCGCTAGCCTCGCTGGTCACAGGGCTTAGGAGATGCAGGCTGCTGAAGTGGAGTGTCCTGTGCCCTTGATCTGTTGCGTGACAGCTGATGAGCATCACCTGAGCGATTTGGTTACAATTTCTGCATCTGGCAGCGGTTTTCAAGCGGGGTTTGGCAGCATGTCCTCCATTTTACAGATGGGGAAACTGAGGGAAGAGATCAGGAGTAAGGAGCAGGCACAGCGCTGGATCCCAGGCTGATTTAGTGCCACGGGCTCCCTTGCTAGATGTTCCTGCCTGGATTGGCTGCATTTGTGCAGGATGTTGCCAGGAGAAATGCCAACAGCTCTCCCAGCTTGGGTGCCTTATCGGTTCCACTTGCAACTTCCATCCCTTGCTGCAGCCCAGTGCTTCTGCTGATGGAGATTTCTGGCTGCCTCCTACTGCTCGTTTGTTCTGGGATGTGGATTTATAATTTCAGTGCAGGCACAAGCATCTCAGGCTTTCCCATTTGAGTTTCATCCCTGGATCTGCAGTTAAAACCAGGAGATTTACATGGGTGTGAAGGCATTTAATTGCTGTTTTAAACAATAACAATTTATCTGCTTAATAAAAGGTGAAAAATCCAAGCATGAGAAATGCAACTTAGTTGGAGATGTATTTTTAAGAGGCTGGTGTTGGGGGGGAGGGCGTGCTGGAGCGATCCACGTTTCATTTCAATTCCCTAGGATGAAAAGGTGATTTTGGCTAATTTGAACCTAGTCATTAAGCTGCTGTTTCAAAAACACAGAGTCAATTAAACAGCTTCCCCCCCTCCTCGCTCCACAGGCCTGCCTTGTTATTAATCAAGGGACAGGGGGAATTGCTTCATCCATACGGCTCATGCTCCTGTCACTGGGAGCCAAGTGCTGATCTGATTTTATCTGATGGAAGATGCTTTCCCTGCCTGCTGGCCAGGATTAGAGTTGATTTTGGGGGGCAGAGTGCTGGTAATACAGAGGGGAGCCCAGGTTGGAGGGCACCACCTTGTCCTTGTCCCCTCTCCAAGCCTCTCACCAGAAATCCAAGTAATTTATGTTAGAATCTGACCCCTTCACACCATTATTTTACTTTGGGGGAAATCAAGGCACAGACAAGGGTTTGTCACTAAAGCCCCTGGAGTGGATTTTAGCTCAGACGTGATCCCTCTCCAGGTGTGTCCCAGTTCCCACCTCCTTCTACTAGCTTTGATGCCCCTTTAGCATCAATTTGGACTTTAATGAAAGCCCTGGACAAAAATGCAGGGAAGAGGTGCCAGGCTGAGGTTAACAGCTCTGCTTCCCTGGGCTGGAGCCTCGCAGCCCTGTGCTGGGCATCAGAGAAGCCCAGGGAGCCAGGTCTTGCTGTCCAATTAATTCAAATTTGCATTAATCAGAAATAACCTTATACTAGGAGACAGGGGGCAGGCTGGGCCAGGGGCCACCCATCCTCTGAGCACCCAGAGCCTGCTCCCTGCCACAGGCATTTGGGGGCTCTCCTTAGCTCCCTGGACTTTACCCCTACCCATCACCCCTATCCCAAGATCCTGGCCCTATGTAAAATAGTTGTGTGTGTGTGTGTGTGTGCCCTGCCCCTGCCATGAGGATGGGGACCCATAAACCACATTGCTCTGAACTCTGCCTCTTGCTCAGCATCAGGACTGGGGACGGAGTGGGACCACCTGGGTTACAGCTGTACCTTGTGAACTGAGGGGAACACAAATGTCACCTCCTCCTGTCAAGGTGTCCCTGTCCCCAGCTCAGGGGTGGGCTGGGGGAAGCACAGGGTGGTATGCCCTGGGGCTGTCGGCACACAGTGCTTTGGGGGGATCTCTACCTTTGGAGGTGCTGATCTGAGAGAGCCAGCACTAGGAGCGCCTTGACAAGTTTTACTGTTTCTGGGGCGTTTTCACACAGACTCAGCAAAATGATTTAAAAAAAAAAAAAATAAACGAGAGAGAAATAAAAAAATCACAGCTGCTCTGGCACACACTCAAAATCCCAAAGAGTTTTTGGCTGAAACGTGCCAACGGGAAAAAATATAACCCAATAAACAGAGAGGTAAACTCCCTTTTGCCCCCCGTTTGCCCTTCCATGGTGGAGTGAGGGAGCTTTCCCTGCTGGGGGGCTGTGCCAGCCCCCAGTACCACTAACCTGGTCCCCTGCCAGCTCAAATGCAGCACTCCAGCACAGCCAGCTCCGGTGACAGCCAGTGATTTCCCTCCCATCCCCCAGGATGCAGCAGTGGGAGCCATGTGATGACTACAGAGTCTTGGTGGCTGTTAATTTTGACTAATGGAAACCTCGATTAACTCCTAGAAGGAGCCGGCCGGGTGGCTCATGATGTGCGTGGCGGGTGCAGGAGGAGGCAGCGTTTGGTCCTGCAGAGGTCGGGCGGTTGGGGAGCTCAGCGAGTGCCCCTGGGCACTGCACTGATGCTGTAAGGGTGCCAGGGAGCTAGTCCTCGCTTGGCGGGGTACCAACCCCAGGGCATGGCTGGAGGGCAGCCCAGACACCCCCAAATGGCTCTGCATCAGAGCCAGCCAAACCAAGGGGGCTGGGGACAGCACCGTCCTCAGCGCTCACCCCCCTGGGGTGGATGCTGCCCGAGCTGAGCCCTGTGCCAGGAGCCTCTCTCCTGGGTGCCAGAGGCTGCTGGGGCCCACGGGGGGTTGTTCCCCCCCGTGGATGTGCCACTGGGAGGCTTTGCAGGGACCCAAACACAAGTGGAGAGTGACACCACATGGCTGGAGGCAGCAAGGCCCTGGGCGCCCCAGGGCCACCACCCCAGCTGTCTTCTCCTCCAGCTGGAAGGGCAGGAGGGGCCCCTCGACATCCACAGGTCCCCAGCCTGGGGCCACCCCCTCCCAGGGACTCGCCGGGGTGGGACCCTGCACCGCCTGGCCTGGAGGTCCCATCTGGCTGGGTCCCCCATCAGCACCCCAAAATGCAGCGTCCCCACCCCATGTCACTCAGGCAGGACTCCAGGGTGCAGACGGAGGGGCATAGCCCACAGCCCCTGCTCCTGGGCATTGGGGAGCACAGGATCAGGTCGCTGCCACACCGCACACAGCGTATGTGACCTCCGCCGCGTGGAGCCGGCGTCGTTGCCCTTACAGAGCCCGTTTCCTCCAGCTCACTCTGCCCTGACCCCGATGCTTCTGTGTCTGCGGTTTTGATCTGCTGCAGAGCACGGACCCCTGAGGGAAGACATCTCACCCCTGTATTTACCTACAAAGCACCGGACGGACGTACCTGCCCTGCAAACACAGCCTGAGCCCATGACTAATCCTAGTTACTTTTAATAAATATTTGGTACCTACAATGAAAGTTTCTTTGGCCAAGCACCTGCTGTTCCGAGCTGTCCCCAGCAGAAAAGCCATCAGGCGAAAGGTTTTAATTCAAGCAGGAAGGAGAGGGACCTTTCTCCCCTCTGACTGCCGGGGCTTCGAGCAGAGGGGAGATGGGGGGAGCCAGCGCTTGGCTCCTCACCCACCCACCTTCAGCACCGCCTAAGTGAGCCCTTTCACCATGTCTGGGTCAAGTGTCCCTTCTGTCAGTGAATTTGGGTGAAGGTGACAAACTCTTCAGAAGGATGATTCCCCCCATCCCTGTTTTAAGGTCTGGGGCTCAGTTTTGCAACAAACACCAGCGCCAGGAGCTTTGCACCCCACCAGCCCCCAAACCCAGCACACCTATTTCCCAGCCCCGAGGAGGATAAAGCCAATTATCCCTCACTCGCCCCCCCCCAAGCTGCATTTCTCCTGCTGCCACCTGGCACGATGCTCGTGGTGGGGCTCAGCCCACCCGGGGTCCCCTTTGCGAGTCCATCGCTGCTGCAGGTCCTTTGCCAGGGGCAGGGGTGTCTGTGCAGCGCCCAGGTCCCAACACCTGCCCGTGCTCACGGAGCTGCTCACTGCCTGGCGTGGAAGTGCGTGTGCTCCGGGTGCTGCATGCCCACCTTCCGGGCTCGCCCATCCCCACTGCTCGGCTCGTGGCCCTGCTGCAGCTGGCAGCAGAGCGTCTAGCCCACAGCCGTTGATTTATTCCCTCGGCAGCTCGGCAGGTGAGGCCAGTACTGCCCAGCTCGTTTTCTCAGGGGGTTCTGTTGGCCCTACTAATCCAGGAAGGTGCTCCAGGCACCAGGATACATCGGGAGAGGAATCCCTGCCAGCAGATGCGCCCCGATTCCTCCTCCCACTGTGATACTCATCTCCAAAGTGGGGTTTGCTGCTGCTGCCCAGCCTGGCAGGATTGCAGAGCCATCTGTGTCCTCAAGGACCACCAGACCGTGCTGTGGTGGGGGTGGTGCAGTGATGCTGTGGGGTTGGGGGTCCATCGAGCGGAAAAGCCTAAGGAATTGCCTCATGCTGAGATCCCTGCTCGACCCAAAAGCAGCAAGGAGTGGGAAATTTCAGGCTTTAAATCCAGCTCTGGGTGCAGCTGCCCGCAGCGGCCGCACATCCCACCCCCAGGCTGCCTGGAGCTCAGGGTGGCGGGGGAGATGGTGCTGGGCTGTGGGGTGAGGGCAGGCAGGGAGCCGGGCACGGCCACTGCAAATGCTTCCTCCAACCCACCTGGCTTTGCCAACAACCCCAAAACACACATTTCTATAGCACTGGGCCCCTCAGGGGTCCTCCAGGGGCTGGTCACATATGGAAGCCAGCACTGCAGTCACTCTGCACCAGAGTGACCGGGCAGCATGTGTCCCTTCCCAAAGCACTGGCCACAGCTCTGTAGCAGCAGCGCAGGCAGCTGCGTGGCCTGTCCGAGGTGGCAGATCCCACCCTTGCTCAAGGAGCTGATCTGGCAGCTGCCCCTGCAGTGATTTTCTTCCCATTTCTTGTTCCGGTTCATGGCCCCACATGCCGCTGCATGTCCTGCCGTATGCCTGCGCAGGGGCCAGGCCAGCGGCCACCCCCCACGCCACCCAGCCTCTGCGCTGGCCTGTGCAGGCTGCCGAGCCCTTGTCACTGCTCCGGGTGGGTGCAGGACAGTGGGAGGCATCTGGCAGCACCAGCGTGTCCACCACCAGCAGAACTGGCCGAGACATGGGCTGGGGGGTGCTTGGGCACTGCTGAGGACAGCGCAGCTGTCCTGATGCAGACGGGCAGAAGGGGTGATGAGAGGTGCTGACACAGCAGTTTTTTTGCCAGGCTCTGCCTGTTTCACCTCCTCTGTGCGGCAGAGGTACTGGTGGCTGCTGGAAGGGTCCAAGGTCACCTCTCCATCCCTGAACAAGTGCAGGGGTTCATGCCAGAGCCGTTCCCGGTGGGATCCCGCGCTCCATGCCACCAGAGAGCTGGGGGCGGCTGCTCCGCTGCCTCCTCACTCCCTCCCCACTAGGAAATTGCTCCTGATGAAATTCAGCCCACATTTCCCTTCACTCAGCTGTGTCGTGCAAAACGCGCTTCCCACCCCTGTTTCCCGTTTCCCTCTGCCTCCCCCTACCTCCCTCGCCCTCCCTCTGCGCACGCCTCCTGCCTGCCTTTATCTGAGAGTGGCATCAAATCCCTCCCGGCAGCTCCAAGCTCATTTTCAAATATCATTAGAGCTGCTTTGCAGGCAATTAGGATTCCAGGCACTGTGGTGCCGTGGCCGGCAAACACACCATTTGCACTTGCTAGACAGAAACTGTCCCCGGTGCCTCCTCTGCCCCGTGCTTCCGTGACCCTGGCATCTGTCTTCGCGCTCAGCACCAGTAGACCAGGTTCTCCTCTCCTTAATTCATCAGCTCCAGCCACGGCTGTGTCTGCTCACAGCTCTGGGAGCTGCTGGTTCCCAGTCGGATGTCCCAGGGCTGTTGCAGACAAGTCACGGCAGTCCTGTCCCCAGCCAGTCTGAACAGAATCGCACGAGTGGAGCATGTAGCCTGGTGGCAATAAAACCCCAAAAGTCATGCCCGGCGCCACTGAGGGATGGCCCTTGCCAGGTTCTGGCTCAGGGATGTTGCAGGTACGTGATGCTGAAGCTGGCAGCGCAGGCAGGAGGGAGCTCACTACCCTGGCTGGGGACCTGGGGGGCTGCTGGGGCCAGCGGCCAAGGAGGGGTCCTCCTCACCCATTTCTGATGGCTCACTCCCACGCAACATTTCTGATCCACTGGTCACTCTGCAAGACAACATCTTGGGAGAAAAGTGGCAAGTCGTTGCAAATTGCTCAGGGACACATGCCCAGCCACCGCCAGGCTTCTCCCCTTGTCTGGAAGGAACTAACTAAAAGCACCAAACACAGAAAGGAGACCACCCACCCCCCAGCTGGGGCTCGGTGACCTCATCCCTCCCAGCCCCTCTCCTGCTCTGTGGCCAGTGGGCACTGGCAGGTGACAATGGTGACAACACACTTCTCTGACCCTTTTCTTATTGGAGGCTTTCAAGGTTTTCTTCGCTCTGCTGTGTGCCCTGTCTTGCTCACTCGGGCTGCCCGGAGTGATGCGCCCTTTTCAGTCCCTTCCATGGTTCAGGGTCACGCCAAGTGCCAATCCCTTGTGATTTGCTCCGTCTTTCCTGTCCTCACACGTACCATGTCCAGGACACGATCTCAGACAACGAGGGAAGAAGCTCCCCCAGTCCCCATTCCTTACTGCTCTGCTCAGTCCAGTGCGTGGGGTCCTGCTTTTTTTGGCTGCCTACTTTTGCTCCATGTCCTCTGAGTGGGATGGAAGCCGTTATGTTGAAAGACAAGACAAATCATGCTGGTATGCAGTGATGGTAGAGCTGATTCATAAGCCAGGTGGGTCTACAAGGTCTAATTTGGGATGGAAGATAGCTGACGAATTCTTTCTTGGGAAACTAACTTTTCTTTGATGAGCACATTATTACCTACCAGCAGAATGCCATTGCCCTGCCCAGCCAAGCACTCGGCTTCCGTGGGACAAAGGGGCTGTCATGGTTAGGAAATCTGTTTTAAAGAGGAAGTGTTTTAATATAAACGGCTTAAAATTTGCCAGAAGGATCATCTCCCACCCATGTGTTGGTCTTCAGGGGCATTGGCTGACACCAGTTTGAAGATGGCAGTTTCTCCCCTGGGGAATCCAGCTGTTTCCAGTTGTTGAGCACCTCTTCTGGCCCACGTGTGAAGCGTCGCAGTGCTGGCTGTGTCTCGCCTGCCAGAACAACCCTCATTGCCCACTGCAGGGATGAGGAGCTCCGGCTGTCCCCATGCCAAGCAATGCTTTGGGGCTGAACGTGGCTCCGGGGCTGGAAGCAATTTCTCCAGCGTGACCCTGTGGGAATGGGTTTCATTGCTCCAGGCTGCCTGCAGCCAGGCAGGCAATGACAGCAGCGCGGGCAGCCTTGTCCAGGTGTGGGTGCTTTGGAGGCTGGGGGAGGAGGGCTCTTCTTTGGCTGTTGGTAACTGGGTGCTGGGGTCAGCGCAACCAGGGCTGCTCTCACACAGCTACTGGGGGGGCTGCAGGGTGGGGGGGCTGGCATAGAGCGGGGCTGCGGGAGCACCTTGGGGAGCGTCAGTGCTGGAGGTGAGAGCTGGCGCTGCACCTGGCATCCAGCCAGCATTATTAGTGTCTCACTTCTGCAAGCAACAAATCCACCCACGTCCTCGATGGAAGGAAAAACTGTTTGGAAACAAGACCTCTACCTGGCACACGGATCCAGAGATGCGCACACCGCCCCCCCCCTTCCCCATGCCTCCCTGCCTGCAGCACCCAGCTCCCTGCACACTGCACTGCAGCAGCAGCAGGAGAGGGGCAGCTGTGCCTAAGGGACCTCAGTTCCACCATGACCATCCCCAGCACCCTGTCCCCTGTCCCTGCTCGTCATGCCAGTGACAGCTCTCTGCACCTTGCAGCACTTAATATGCAAGAAGGGGCGAAGATCGCTGCACCCTGCCTCATGCAATGAATTATTAATCCAGCATTAGACAGGTTGGACTGTTAAATCTTCCCCACCAGCCATCCCTGGCTGTCCCCCAGCGTGCAGGGACACCGGGCCCGGGTTGTCCATGTCCTGCTGGGGGAACTGGCCAGAGACCAAGTGACCCAGGCCAAGCGTGGTGCTGGCTGTCTGGAGACTGTGTCCCTTCCCCTGCTCCGCCACTAAGTCATGGGGAATTTAAGGTTGCTCTCACCCCTTGCCCTGTGCCAGTCTTCACTGCTCTGCCCCAGGGTGAATCCTGGAGGAAATCTTGGGATCCTGCTGCCACGTTCTGGGGCTTCTAGGGAAGACCTGAGCACAGGGTGGGGTGCTGTGAGAGGAGGGGGTGCTCCCAGGGGCACAGCAGCGCATGGATGCTCGGTGCTGCTCAGGGAGCCATTGCAGCGCCCAGGGCTGTTGCACAGAGCAGGGAGCACATCGGCTCCCTGACGCCTGCTCCCAGCACGGGGGCAGTTGTGTGGGGCAAGTGCCGATGCCGGGGCTGCTCAGGGTGACTCAGCATGGGAGGCCTGCTCAGGTCCTGTGGGGCAGCGGTCTCCTCGCCCTGCAGCACCTGTGGGCAAGCCCTGGGGGCAGACCATGCTGGCACCCTGTCTCACCTGCATTTTCTGCCACTGAGCATTCAAGCATCCCATGGAGGAAGGGAGAAGGAAGGGCAGCTCGAGGCTGCAAGCTGGCATGGATCGCTCCACCTCCCCTCTCCAGCCACCCTGTGCCCCCCATGTGGCTCTTGCCCTCCTGTCACTCCTCAATTGCGTCCCTGCTGCTGGCGAGCTCTTCGCTGGCAGCTGCCATCAGCACCAGCTGCCCTGCCAGTGCTGCCAAGCCAGCCTCCTTGGCAGGGGGATAATTAGGGCTGCAGGCGAAGGGGAACTATTGCAGACTTTTGCATTTTCCCAAGCAGTCATCTCTGTTACTGTCTTCTAAGCAGATTAAATTTGGGTCCCAGGCAGGGCAGTCCCATGCCCAGCTCACCAGGCTGCTGGGAGGCAGAAGGGGGTTTCTCTGAACATGGAAAGCAGAAAGAAATTCTTTACACTGAGTGTGGTGAAGCACTGGCACAGGGTGCCCAGAGAAGCTGTGGATGCCCCATCCCTGAAACATTCAAGGCCAGGTTGGACGGGGCTCTGGGCAACCTGGTCCAGTTGAAGATGCTCCTGCTTGGGGTGGTGGGGTGGGGTTGTCTAGATGGCCTTTAAAGGTCCCTTCCCCGCCCAAACCATTCTACAATTCATGAGAACCTGATCCTTTGCTCAGAAAGACCCATGTGCACAGATGTTGATGCTGGAGCTGCATATCAGAGGCCACCGCATCCCCCTGGGGGGGCTGCAAAGGGATGTGCTTTGTGGGGAGCAGCATCTCTGCTCAGATTACGAGCATGGGGGACACATCCACATCAGCTGATGGCTGGTGTCGCTGAGGCGAGCTGTCCGTGCTGCACCTCATGGGGCCAGGACCACCACCAGGCTCTGCTCCCCCCCAGTGGTCCCCGTGGGCAGCATCACCACACTCAGCCCTGACCTTTCCCACAACGATCTCATGGAAGCTTCAGCTGGTCAAGCCCCTGCATTTGCTGCAAGCCCCCGGAACGTCCCTCATCAGTGCAAAGGAGAGGAAGGGAGCAGGATGAAGCAGGAGCAGAGGTGCTCTACAGCTTAAGCAAACACCCAAGGAAGCGTTGTCTCATTGCTGTCCACGTCTGACAAAACCTACTAAAGTAACAGGAGTAACAATAATCCATCATACCGCTGCTGTCATTAATCCCTGGTAATTGTTTCTATAATTAAAAGCCCCATTGTGTCTTGTCTTTCTAATGATTTATCAGCTAGGGAGCACTCTTGCATGAATGATGCATGGCTGTTGGGAGCACATCTGCCTCTGGGATGCTTACCTTTTAAAGAAATGCACGGTGCCTGCTGCAGCGCAGCAGTGTTCCCTCACTGTCCCCTTCCCTCCTGTGCATCGCAGGCTATTCAACCCCGCGATGCCATCCCCATCCTGAAGACACCCCTTAGCTGCCTGGGAATCAGGAACCAGATTGTTTTGATCCTTTGGGCAAAGCTCCTGGCCTCTGATCTGCAAGTGAGCTACAGCCGAGGACAAAACTAGCTCATGAGCTAGAACAGCAAAAGAGAAGCCACCTGCTTCCCCAGAAGTGCGGGAGGGCTGGGTCTCATGTCGCAGATCATGCTCCTGCCTCTGATGTGAGCTGCAATGAAGACTTAAAACAAGGTGGGAGGACCTATTTTTTGCTGGTGATAAACCAGGCGGTCTTCAGATTCCTTCTCTGTTAGAGACCCTGGAACCGCTGAGGAGACTGACTGGAACGTGCAGTGGAAGATGCAATCCAGGGTGGTTCCTTGGTTGCACAGAGCTGTTCTGGGCATGAAGTTTCCTTGGCTGTAGGCTCCTCCTGAGAAAGCATTCTTGGTGATAAAGCCAGGAACTGCTAAGAAGGCTGGAAGAATCACTGAGGCCCCAGCAGACAGCCCACCTCCTCCATGCTCTGCAAGAACGCCAGCCTGGCTAGCTTCCCAGAGCCCCTGGAAGCACTGACAGTGGCGAGCAGGGCACAGCCAGCCAGGATGAGATGAGGACAGCAGCAGGTCCTCTGGGGACAAAGCAGCAACCTGCAACCTTGCCTGCCTCTTCATATTGCAGAGCTGCAGGCACCATGCCCAGATCCCCCCTCCCTGGGGGAGCTGGGATATGGGGACAGGTCGGGAAGATGAGTCACCCACTGCAGGCAGAGAAGCACCCACAGCTACCAGGGAGGTCCCTGGGGAGAGGGGGGTGACCTACCTCAGAGCAAGGAGGGGCCGGGCGGTGACCTACCCCCCAGCTCTGTTCTGCCCTGAACTGAAGCTGCAGGTGCCTCTTTCCCATCAGACAGATCCAGGGCACTCTTGCCACGAAACCCAGCCCAACCCTCGGCCCCTTTGGGTGCTCCTGCACCCCGTACCTGGAACCAGCCCTAGAGCACCGGCACATCGTGTGTTAGCACCAGCAGACCAGCTCCCTGGCAAGGACCTCATCCTTCCTTACCTCTGTGGGGCTGGGGTTGGGGTTGTCCTTAGCTCTCAGCCTTCCCTTTTTCTAAGCTGATATCTTGCAGCATCTTAAATGAAATATGAATAAATACAGCGAGTTTTGGAGAGTGCATGGATGAAGCTAATCGGACCTGAAAATTACTCTCCTTTCTTGTGTGAGTCACACAACTAATGTATGTGCATATTAATGCTTGCAGCATGCTCTCCTTCCCATCTTTGTTTTGAAGAGCTTGCACTGGGGGTTTAGCTAGAAAGACGCACACCACCGCTCATTTCACAGCTCAGCTGAACATGGCCCGTAGTGTGTGGGGGTCTGGCCCACCGGATCTCACAGTTTTTCTGTTACTTTGCTTGCAGTGTGACACACAATAAGTCTCCAGGTCTCAGCTCGCCATCTCCCAGCTGGACATCAGCCCAGTCATGGCAACCAGTACAGCACTGGTTTCTCCACACCACCCAACTGTGACCAACAGCTTGGCTCCGGTTCAGGAGACTGCAACAAGGGCAACAGCACAAATATTGGCTCAAGGCCTTTGGAGAGCTTCAACATTCCGAGTACACACGAGCCAAAAATATCTGGCCTGGAAACCATGTACCTCGTGATGGCTCCATTTCCAGCGGTGCGGGTGATGGCCAGGAGCACTCCGGCACTGGTGTGCTCATCTGCTCCCAGGTACGCCCCTGGGTGCAGTTCTCCTCGTGACAAGGGCCTGTGTGCCCAGGTCAGGGATAAACCACTGCTTAGTTGGTCCAAGGCATCCCTGGACTCTCAGATCCAGATGGATGCCAGGAGTGGTGGTCAGCCCTGCTGACAAGCCCCCACCGGCAACCACAACCCCCCGAAGGGCAGCTTGAGGCAGCCTGGCTGGGTCTCACCACACGCATCCCTGAGCCAGGCAGAGCCCACCACCAGCTCTGCCCCTGCACCCGCGTGCCTCTGGGACCACGCTGCATCCTCGGAAAAGGCACAGATTAATTCCCCAGACAGCCAGGACCAGAAGCCTTACTCTGCAGCAGCGATGCCCAGCGCTTGGTGTGGTGACAGACACGGGACAGCCGTCTGTCTCTGCCACCAGATGCAATGCCAGCTGTAAACCCACCGTTTTGGGGGCGGCCACAGCGCTTCGACCCTGGCTGCCTGCGCCGCAGCGGAGAGCCTGATCCTCAGCGCAGGCCCCTGGCTCTGCCTGCAGCTCCTACCGAGCTCCCCAGGGACTCATCAGTGTCTCCCTCGTTCCTGTCGCAGCGGGAAGATAAAGCTGGGATTATCGCAGCAGGCTGCCAGCTGCAGGCAGGAACCTCGCGTGGATGATGGCACCGAGCAGGCACCTGCCCACGCCGTGAGGGTCCGCGTCTCCTGTGGGGGTGGTGGGCAGGAGCACAGCCAGAGGGACCCCCTGAACTACCCCTCTGCCTCGGGAAAGCAGCTGCCATGAGGGGCCCTGATGCTTTTCAGGAACTGCAGTACCAGCCGTCCGCTCCTCCTGCTGGCAGGGATACTGGTTTTGCTGGGGCAAAGCTGGGACTGTGCCAGGCACAGCACCACAGCCCAGCATTGCCAGGGGCTTGCAAGCTCCTGCTTCGCTTTCCAGGCGGCGGGGGTCCCTCAGAGAACAGCTGGGCTGGAAAAGGCAGGGGATCAGGGTCAGGTGGTGCTCGGTGCCTGCCCCTCGCTGCTGGAGCACTAGTTCTGGGGAGACCAGGAGACTGAAGGGGAAAGAGGAGCCTGATGGGAAGAGAAATGCTGTGGTTTTGTCTTTTCCTGAAATAGAGGAAAAGATTTTGTAACTAAAATTATGACCCATAAAGATGATTTTGCTGGAAATTAATGTTTTGAGTCCCTGGCAGCTGTATGCACATGATAGGAGAGAAATGCCTCCTGTAATTTAAAAAATTACACTTAACGTTTAACCTCATTATTTCCAGAGTGCTGGGGCAGAGGCATTGGAGCCGATCACGTTTCCCCCTCCACAGCCCCCACGCACGCCAGGGACATGGCACTCACCCCGAAGGGACAAATGAACAATTTTCCTCTGCTCCTTGTAGAAAAATGCAAAATGCTCCTTCCAGCCCTGGAACGAGGTTGGAATAGGGGTTCTGACCCTCTCAATTACCAGATTTGAACTGCTGATGGCGATGGCATTTCTTACAGCACTGTGCCACGGGATGTGATGGCCGCTCTGCCCGTCAGCCCCTTTATCAATGGCTCACCCCTCTGCTGAGCACAACCCAGCAAATCCATTTCTCAATCCTAATTAGGCTCCATCCAGGGCACGGAGCCAGCAGCCCGAGGAGGAGAGGATGCTAATGAGGGATGCCAGCCCTGGGGAGTGCCTGCCACCCCCTTTCCCTGCCTGTCCCAGCTGCGGGGCTGTTCCCGTACCACCCTGACCCCCCACGCTCCCAAAGACAGGCCTAAGGTAACCTGCCCATGGCTCCTAATTGGATTTGCTCATGCTAATTATGATCATTTTTGCCTCAATTAAGCCATTTGTTTCCCACACAACTCCCTTGTCATAGGTCTAGCAGGGAGCCCTTTGCAGACTGCTTGGTCCACACATCCTCTGGGGACATTGACTATCAGGATTGCCTTGGCTTACCCCTTTGGGCTCCCTCAAGGGCCATGCTTGTCTCTTCATCCTCCTACCATGGCATTAACCCCTCTATTTCTCTCCCTCCCCCCATTCCCCTCTTTCCCATCCTCCTCTCTCACAGCACCCGACTTGCTCTATAGTGGTCTTTGCCGAGGAGACGCATCTCTACCTGACCAGAGCTCACCAACCTGCTGTACCAGGCTGCTCCTTGCATCATCCAGCCCCAAACCCAGCTGGGCTGCAGCCACCCTGCCCAGGCTGGGGAACATCCCTGTGCTCCACCTCCCCACACTGGGGGGAAAAAAATAGGCAAAAAGCCACAGACCAGGACAGGGAACAACAGGGACTATGGGAAGGAAGGGGAGGGATATCCAAAAGTGCTTAGTAGATTCCTGCATTTTGGCAGAATAGACTCTCCCATCCCTCTCGCCCTGCTTGCAATCCTCCCCCCCCCCCCCCCCCAAGATGTAACAAGGTGCCAAGCCTTCAAAAAGCATCAGGTTCTGTAAAAACACCTCCCAGGGAACAGGCTGGCTGCAGCAACGCTTCTCTGCCCACACAGCCTTTCAGCTACAGACCTGTATTCCTGGGATAGACGAGCCTTATCCTGCCGCAACTAGAAGCCCATGTGCAAGCAGGTATTGCAGGCAGCTCACTCACAGCCCTGCAGAACCCCTTAACCCCAGCAGCAGGGACACCCACCAGGCCACCAGCAGCCCCTGCCACATTCAGGCACCTCCCAGGTGATCAGTCACTGCTCTCCAGGCTGAGCCTTCGCACACTAGCAGCGGCAAGACCATCAGCTTCCTCCTTTTTCAGCCTGCCTCCCCAACAATGCAAACACGCACCACCTACTCACTTGGGCTGGATTCAAGGTGATGACCTTGGGGTAAAGCAGCTTCACAGCCAGTTCACACTCCACTGAGTCATTTACTTCCTCCACAGTCATCTGAGGAGCTCTCTTCTTCCCAGGTCAGGACGCAAGACATGGGAAGCTTTGGGCATACCCCTCATTGCAGACAGGTGTGCACAGAATTAATTTGCAGGTGAGCTCTGAGAGCCAGATTTAGTGCTAGTTGTTTCCTCACCACATTCTAAGGCATAATCACTCTGCAGCCTGGCACCCAGACAATGAACAAAGCCTTTTCTTTATCTCCACATCCAGGGTTTGGGAGCAAGCAGGAAAAGCCTGCGCAGATTTCAGACAGAGCCCTCACCTAGCTACATGCCACTAAAGGATGCTTTATTAATCTCTGCTTTGAAAACACTGGCTGCAGAGAATGGGAGAGCTGTCAAACACAAATGAGGAGGAACTGAATTAATGCAGAGACCAATATAATATCTAGGAGTTGCAATATCAGCTCCTTTATCAATCTGAAGGCAAATCTTACTGTTATTCAGCAGTAATGAAACCAGTGCTATTGTGGCTGTAGATAGTGCCAGGTGAGAGGCACACCTGCATTTTAAAAGACACTGCCACAGGGAAAGATGTCGAGCTGCTTTATGACTGCTTGCGCTTTGTGACTCATTGTGCACATCGATGGTGCACAGATAACTGGTCTAACCTGAGAGAAAAATGTCTCTGCCTAGCCCAAGCCAAGCAGAGGTACAAGGAGCCAGCGCCAGGTCTCTGGCCAGATCTGCGTGGGGAAAGCCAGCTCTGGAGTGCCAGGGAGGTGGTTAAGGGCTGCAGCTCAAGAAGAGGTGCCCTGACACAGCCCCTAGTTTAAAGGGCAAGTGTTTCTTCCTCCCAGTGGCTCACTGCTGGCCAGAGCAGCCCTTTGCACAGGCACAGGCACTGTAGCCCAGCAGGAAAAGCTGCACAGAGCACAACATGCCCCAGAGATGCTCTTAACAGAAGAAACAATCTTTAATTAGAAAGACATTAACATCTCTGGTCACAGCAGAGTCTGGGAGCAAGGACACCTCCATCCTCCTTACCACCCTGCTTTTGAACTTCCTGGGATTTTTAACTCCCACTTTCTTGCAGACCATATGAATTGGGGAACACAAGAACAAAACCTCGGGGCTCCTCAGCCCCTCCCTCCAGAGCTCAGAGGGATTTATACTTCTTTAGAGACTCTGCCCCTGGCAGGGGCAAGCACAGTCGTTACAATGCTGGTGGGCAGCAGAGGGTGTGTGGTTGTCCACTGCCGTGCTCGGAGCAGAGCTGGCCTGACCCATCCAGGTTAAACCTGCCCGAGAGCTCAGCTTGCTCAGCACAGCATCCCTGCTGCAGGGCACCACGGTTATTTATAACACTTGGTGCATTGTTAGTTCAAGTTGATACACACACAAATAGAGCTCCAGGCAGCTGTGCCATCAGAAGCAGCCTCCAGGCATGCCCCAAGCAGAGCGCCAAACACCCCAAGCTGTTCCCATTTTTACACTCACATTTGGAGGAGGAACTGCTCTTTGCAGCTTCAGATACTGTGACTTGTTCCAGGCGACAGATCAGGTGTTGGCCAATCTCGAGTGACTCCAGAGCACTGGGTTGCATTCAGGCACTTTCTGATCCCAGCCTGCCTTTCTAGAACCTGAATCACCCTTTGCTCAACCCTTGCACTTGAGCCAGGGTGGGTTGTAGGATCCATGTGGAGGAGACAGCTCTAGGCAGACACCCAGGCACAAAGAAGCCAGAAAGCATCAAATACTTAGAGATCTTCAGTCTGAGCAACAGGGACTCCACATGAAACTGGCTGGTTTATCCCAAGGGCACAGACTTGCTACCCCCTGTATTGCTGGGGGATGTCACACATGTGGAGGGAGGCACCTCTGCAGCCAGCCCAGGGCCACGTCAGTGTGACCATGCTCAGGTACCACCACAGAAAACCTGGCTCCACACAGACTGAGCCTGCATCTCTACTCCCTGCACCCCTCTCCTTCCCATCCCACATTTCAGCATTCCCAAAGCTATCACCCTCCCAGGAGTCATGAAGAGCCTCTCCACAGGAGGGATCAGAGGGGAAGGTCCCTATACCCTGGACTCCAGCAGCAGCATGTCCAGACCATCTACAGGCAGAACCTGCCAGCTCCAGGTAATGACAGCCAACTGCATCCTAGTTCACATGAAAAAAAAAAAAGGGTAATTTTATTATATAGTTTAAAAAATATCAACATAGCATTTAACTGGACATCTTACTCTAGGACACAGCTGCCCCAGAGAAACAGGCACTTTGCAGCCACAGCAGAGGTCCAGGTTCACAGGTCAGGGCTCTTGCTTATCCTAGAAAACAAGATATTTTACTGTTAACACCAGCCAGTCATCACTGACACTGATGAGAGAGCTGCTGAGCCAACCCACCCAGCACCTCTCCTCACCCTCCGTTTCCCTGAAAGCCAGGCACTGAGCATCAGTTTCATGGGAATTAGCCAGGCATCCACCAGTGCTTTGGCAACATGTGGGTCTAGAGCAGTGAAGGACCCTGTGTGAAGGTGCTAGTGATGAAGACTCTCCCACAGGTCCTCCCCATTTTGAAGTGGAAGATACCTAGGCCAGCGAGCTGTGAAGAGCTCATGGTGGCCTGCTGGTAGCACCTGTGGTTCAGAGGTGGCTGCTCTGGGTACCAGCACAAGATGCTCAACTGGCATTTGGCACCTGTCATGCAGGGGTGGAAACACCCACAGCACACATCCATCATCATCTCAACAACATGTGGGGACTGAGGCTGTCTCCTTGCACAGGGAGAGGAACTAGAGCCCCTACAACCCTTTCCTAGCTGACTTGGCAGCAAAGGGAGTAGAGAGCTATGTCCAAAGGCTCAGAGCCTGGAGACATCCCCCCAGGCTGAAAGACCTTTGAGCTTGTGACACCTGGCATGCTCCACACTAGAAAAGGGTGGGTGGAATTATGGCCCAGCACAGAGAAGTCCTTACCCCACTCTGTGACAAACTACTGCTGGTCATTGCAGCCTACATGAGCCTCCTGCTCACTGCCACCCTCACTGCCCACATCAGCTTGGGCTTCTGGGCATCACCATTACCACCATCAGCAGCTGGAGCATCTTCCCCGCTGGTAGACCCAGCTGCATTCCCTGGTCCCAGCTCTGTGCTTGCAGCCAGCGGCTCTGGGGTACCACTAACCCCAGTGGGGTTGTACATCCTCCACTTGCAGAGTCAGGGGCATGGCCAGACTGCAGCTCCACGGAAGGGTGGCACAAGACCCATGAGTGATCTCATGAGTTTCAGAGTAGTTCAGATAACCCTTGACACCTCTCCTTCTGTAGCCAAGGGAAGGACAGAAGTACACCCTTCCAGCCTGGTATTTGCAAGTGTACTGCAGACCAAGGCTACAGCCAGCGTGGGGCAAGCACACTCACCTGGAGATCTGGTGATTCCTTCAGCATAATGATCTCATTTTTCTCTTCAAGCTCCAGGTCTGCCTCAGTGTCATTCTGGGATTTGTACTCTTCACTGTCTGTTGCTGTGTCAGAGGGCTGGAGAAGAAAGAGGCAGTGGACGCACCGGCCCCATCCCCAACAGCACTGGGAGCCACAGCCAAGTAACCAAGGGTGACAGGGATGCTGCTTTTCAGGGATGTCAACCAAAGATAAACTTTGTTGTGTTATGGGATGAGTGGGGCACCCACACCTTTCAGACAC
Organism: Falco biarmicus; assembly: GCF_023638135.1. NCBI lineage: Eukaryota > Metazoa > Chordata > Aves > Falconiformes > Falconidae > Falco > Falco biarmicus. The sequence continues at coordinate 65,034,483 of NC_079291.1, read as the reverse complement.
AAAGTGAAGTGATACTCCAGTGTTCTTTGGACAGCCTGCAGCCCTCAAAGGGTGTCCAATAAAGGAAACCTCTTTACAGCTCCCCACACAGGCTCCTCTGCGGGGACACTGCAGTGACACTCCCAGCCTACCAGGGGCACATAGAGGCTAAACACAATCACCTTGGAGTTGCTCAGCCCTGGAGGCACAAGCCTGCTCAGCAGCCAGATCATACCTCGTATGTGAGGTCTTCAGAGTCATCCTCCGACAGGCCCCTCTCCAATACCACCAACCAGGTCTCTGGCTCCTCTGGATCCAAGTCATCCCTCTTTCTCTCATTTGCTTTGTTAGTTGGGTTGATTAGAGCTTCATGGGTCTCTGCAGGGATTCGTAAGAGACACAGTCACAACACACACAGAACAAACCTTCATTTGTGCACTTCCCAGTTTTCCACCCAGCACAGGAGCTCCAGAGCTGGTGTATTGAAATACCATGCTGTGTGCTTCTTAGCTGCAGAGCCTCCAGGTGTTCCAGGAAGCTGCAGCTCTTACCCTTGGGCATGTTGCTTTGGCCCCAGTCTGCTGGCAGGTGGCCCAGGATGTTCTGGATCCTGGTGGGGACAATAGAGAAGATGAGGCGCATTATTCTCCCCCTGAGCTTCTTGGAAAGTTGTCCAGGCTGGGTGGGAGACCGTGTGAAGGAGACTTTGCTGATGATGGTCTCCACAGGGACCACAAATCCAGTCCAGCCTGATGCTCTCTGAAGGGTCTTCAGCTGCAAACAAGAGGTACCTTATGTCATGTGAGAACTTCCAGCTATTTAAAGTCCTCAGTGAAACTCTTAAACTCTGCTCTACCCCAGCTTGGAGTGGAGATTGGGACCAACTTCAGCCAGGTAAAACAGGGCCAGTCAGATTGTACCTTGTCTCTAAAGACCCCCCATCTCTCGTGGCCCAGAGAAGGGGAGAAATGCAAGTGATGCAACACCCATTAGCAGAAGGAGAACAAGGCAAGACCAAACCAGGCAGAGGACAAGAGCTGGAATGGGGAGGGAAGCAGAGAAGTGCACACAGAGCACAGGGAAGAGGGAAAAGACAGAAGTAGAGAGAATATCTGGCAGAGAAACTAAAGGAACTGCTAGTCTCAAAGAGGGGCTTTATCCCCCCCATCCCCTTGGCCTCAGACTCCTCCATCCGCAGGAATATCACTTACCAGGTACTTAACAAAACCCAGCTGAAGGATGTGGCACAGGAGCCTGCTGGAGAGGGAGCCGGGCTCATTGCAGGTGACTGGCCTCCCCTAGAGATGGAGAGAGAAAGGTCAGACACCCTCCACCCCAGCTCTGACAGTGCCCCCAGCAGAATCAACTACTTCAGCACCTTCTTTGGTCTGGGGGATGGCATTACTTGCTTCTCCATGAAGCCCAAGAACCCAGACTCAACAGAAACCTGGTTTAGCCCAGCCTGCAGCCCTCAGGCTACTTGTAGCCCCTGGCCCAGCTGCTGCTCGTTGCACTGACGAGCTGCCAGCCCCACTAACCAGTGGGGCAGCCCAGTGCCCTCCCCTGGGGGTTCCCTGGTTGAGCACTGGTCCTGGTGCAGGGCCTGATGGCTCTCAATTAGAGGTTTATTTTTTCTCAATGTGGGGTGCTTGCCTCCTCCGAGGGGTTGTAGCTTGCCAAGCCAAGACCCTGATTTGGGATATCTCCCCTTGCTCTGTGACAATGTGAATAGCTGAAGGCAGAGGGTGATGAGGTGCTAGAAAACCTGTCCTGCTGAGCCCCTTGGTGATGGGAGAAGGTGGACCCCAGATGAGGAGAGGCCCTTCAGCATCCCTCCTGGCCTGTGCCCTTCCCTTGCTCCCGCACTGCAGGGGGAAGCTGGGGCTGGGATTTGTTTCAGTCAATAAAGATGAAAGGAAGGGAGTAAGCCTGGGTCTTTGAAATCACAGCCTGATCAATTAGTCAGCAGCTCTGTGTGTGCAGGAACACACATGCACACACACTCCTCTTTGTAAAATGGGCTCAGCTGAGCCCCTAGAAGCACTTTCCAGAAGCTTCTTTATAGCAGATCCTTTCAGCCCCTGCTCTGGGCACTCTGAGGTTGTAACTTTGTGCGGACTGTAAACCCAAAAGTTGTGCTGGGCGTAGTGTGAACAGACCTGCTGACCCCCATGTGCAGCTCAGCGTCGATCCTTCCCCCAGCTCTGTGCTTGGGCAAGCTGAGGACCATGATGTGCAGATGGGCTGGAGTCCCATCTCTGTCCAGTTCTGGCCCCATAACTATCAGGAGGGATTTTCAGCTGTTATTTCTACCAGGCAGGTGGGATTGGAGTGGGGAAAGGTGTTTAATGTCTAGGTGTCACTTTACCCTGTTGCAAGGTAACAGACACACTGCTCCAAATGCTGGCGAGGCCCAGAAGCAGGCATGGTGTGCGGGCACTGCCCTTGGCGTGAAGGGCACAGCATCAGCGTAACAGGGCACCCACCTCCCCTCTCCATTCAGCTGAACAGGGCATCGTGGCAGAGATGACCCCGCAGAGATGGGGACCGATGTCCAGCATCCACAGATCTTGCTTGCAGCCATGCCACTGGCCACACGTTTGGGGGACAGGCATGAGCCCCCCTCAGTGGAGCTGGGACGTGGCTGTTTACGATATTCTCGGTCAGGCTCCCAGCGCCGGCTAGTGCCAAAGCCAGCCTGGCCTTGCCCCTGCTCCTGCTGAAACCCACGGCAGAGCCTCTTCGGTTCCTGGTGTGGGACAGAACCAAATCACGGCAGGTTACCACAGCCCAGCTGCACTGCTGCAGCGGCAGACCCTGCACTGCACAGAAGCGGAGCTGCTTTGCTCTCTGTGCTGTTTGCAGAGCAGGAGCTAACACAAAGCATCCGTGATCCCCCTGCTAGAGAGGGGGGGGTGGGCTTCCCCAGCAAAGGTGGCTCTGCAGCTCTGCCCCTGCCCGGCTGCAGAGGGGAGAAGGCAAAGCAGCCTTTGTCTGAGGCTCTGCTGGGACAGCGGGTTCATGCTCCCACCTGGAGGACACGCAACACGTGTCATCACAACAGCCTCATGCCTGGGGGCTGCCCGGGACCGTCGCCCCCCTCAGTCCCATGCCCAGCAGGGATGGGAGCACAGGGATGCTGCCCAGTACGCAGCCCGAGTGACAGCAGAGATGGGAGGAGATGGGGGCTCTGACTGAAATCGGTAATTTCTCTGGGTAATTGCGTGGGCCAAGGTAGAGATTTTCCTGGTGGGAGTTTTGCCAGACAGAGCTGAAGTGTTTGTCTCCTGCTCTCACCTCAGGCTGCCCCTTCTGCTCAGCTCCACCTGATACCCACAGACGGTGACTCATCCTGCACAGGCCACCGCTCCATGCACTTGCTCATGCTCCTGGCTCCCTCCCACCCTGGGTGCTGCAGCCCTCGCTCCGGCTGCTCATCCAGCTCTTCTTCCCCTCTGTGCACCCCCCACCTCCTGTCTCATGGGTGACGGGGCTGGCCGGCACCAGTGGCCCTGCATGTGAGCAGGAAGGCAGGAGCAGAGGTTGCAGACAAGTGCCTCCTCGCCCGTCCCCCTCCATCTGTCTCTCCTGTGCCCAGGCGGGTGACGAATTGCTGCTGGTCTGGAGGGAGCAGGTGCAGGGACCTGGCAGCCGTTGTCACAATGCGTCACCACATGGAGAGCAATCAGGGCTGGCTGCAGAGCATAAATACACAGCGCTGCTCCAGGGAGCCCTGTCGGTCCCACCATGTCGCTCTGGGAGGAGATGCTCTGCCCCCGTGCGCTCCAGGGTAATGGCTCCAGGGACATCTTCCTCCATGTGGTGACCCCCGACCGCATCCCGCAGTTTACTATCCCCTCTCTGGACAACCACAAGAAGCAGAGGCGCTCAGGCAAGGGGAAGGGGCAGCTGGTGGGGACGGCTTGGAGGAGTGGCTGGGACTCAACAGCGGAGGATGAGCACGGTGTGCCTGGCTCTATGTCGTCCTGCTCCAACACCGGGCTCGCTGCCGCTGCGCAGGCTATGCCAGACCCCAGTGCTCGGGCAGCTCTGTCCCTGCCCCATCTCCCTAAGGTCACCACCCCGTATGGCTTCGTCACCCTGGGGCAGAGCCCCCAGGTCACCAGTGAAGAGGCACTGTTTTTTCACTCGGGCTCAGGTTTCCCTCGAGAACCCGCTGCTGAGGTAGAGCCCAGCTGGCAGGAGGAGCCAGGATGCTGCAGGCACCCAGGGGTGCCTGTTGCTGGGGGAGGCGGCTGCTCCCGGACCAGGGGGGGGCTGAGGGACCACAAGCAGCCGAGTCCCCATGCCAGGAGTCACAAGGATGGCGGAGACAGCCAGGCCTACAGGACTCCAGCAGGGCTTCCGCTGCTCAGCAGATGTGCCAGCCCGCTCAGAGACATGCAAATAACGGATGTTCTGGAAAGCAAAGAGGCAGAGAAGAGAGAGACGAGGCTCCTGGGGGTGGGCTGTCAGAGGAGCAGCTCCAGCCTGGAGCTCCCCACTGGGACACCCAGGAAGAACTTGCTCCAGAGGATCCTCGGGAGGCACCTTGCCCACCCTCGGCAGCTCAAGCCTACAAATTTCACTCTCCACTGATCTTGCAAAGCAGCTCTGAGAAACAAAGATTCCCTACAGACTTGGGAAAGGGACGCGCTGGCCAGAGCCTCAGCCTGCCAGCAGCCGGGCTCAAACGGGAGGGCATCAGATGTGTCACTTCACCCGGAGGAAAAACACTGAAGTGGCATTGCCCTTGGCTGGGACGCCAGGAGTGCTCTGCAGCAGGAGGCGCCGGGGGCTTCACGGGCTGGGGCAGCGTGCCCACCAGGCCAGAGGACAGCAGCAGCAGTGGCGGCAGCAGCGGCAGCAGCAGTGGTGCAGCTGCGTGGGGCAGGCTGGGGAGCAGAGGGGGCTGCAGGTTTGTAACTGTACAGCATCTGAATAAAAGTGAAAACATTCCAACTGACCAATGCACCTCTCCTTTTTTCTTTCCTGTGCCAGCAGCTGAGTATCAACAGGATATTTGGGTGCACCCCAGCACTCCCTCCTATTGTACCCCTGGTCTCAGCAGCTCCCACTGTTTATCTCCAGGTGAGAGCAGGTTCTTGATGGGCTTGAAACTGCTGAAATGCAGAGCAGGAGAGTGTCTGAGCCCTCCAGGACATGAGCTGCAGCAGGCTAGGAAAGAGAGATCACATCCACTTTATGGCTGGTTTCCAGCTTTGTGGCTGTAGGGTGGGACGTCTGCATGTGCCAGGGTCCCTCTCCCAGCCTGACCCTTGCAGGCGGGACCTCTGCTTCCAGGACACAGCAGCTTTCCAGAAATAGTTACTCCACGGCAGTCCACAGGGTACAGTTGCCAACTGCTCTTAACTAGCTGCGATAAAGCAAGTTGCGCATTATTGGCTGTGCTCTCATAAACTGCTTTTTGCTTTTATTGAGAAGCAGAACCTGCAATGCCAGAATTAAAGCATTCATGGTCAGCAGTGTTTTAGGGCTAATGAAGCACAGTGTCCTGGGTCAGCAGCGCTGGGCTGCTGTCACGTTCACTTTCAGGGCTCTTAATTCTCAATGAGGATCCCTGAGAGGTGGAACTGGGAGGGCTGGTCCTGGCCCAGGCGAGCAGGTGGAGTGCAGCCACCTGGGGGGGACTGGGGGTCAGCTGAGGTCCCTGCAATAAGACCATACAGAGCAGGCAGCGATCAGGTTTTGCATCGGGGCCATTAAACAGTGGGTTTCTTATCTCAGTTTGATTCCACTCCCTGCCAGGCTGGCTGTGTGACCTGGGCCATGTCATGCTCTAACTCAGTGGCTTGGTTTCCCCCATCTCTTCAGTCTAGTTTGACTATAAGATAAGCCCTTTGCTGGAACCGCCACTTACAAAGGAGCTTTGCCGAGTGTGTCTGAGCACCACGCAGCCACCAGGATGAGCCAGAAGCGGGACACAGGTCCCCAGAGTCCCTGCTTTCCTCCAGATGCTGTTGCATGAAAGCACCGGTACCCAGAGGACTTCAGTGATGGCATGAAATAGGGGTGGGAGCTTTTCATATGCAAATCCCAGACTTCTCCAGGCATATACATGCCCTCCTGCATGGCTTATGGCATGGATATTAATGACTCTTTCTCCAGCATGGAAGAATGTGGTAGCAAGGGCTGTTAGAAAGGGACCCAGGATCAGTTATGTGACAGAAAATCCGCTCAACTATTATTATTAGGAGCACTGGCACTATAGAGCAAGTCAGGGACTAAAGCTTCTGAAAATTTAAATTGATCTCCAGCTCCTGAGGGCATCATCTCCGTTCAGCACTTAGGGATGAGAGGGCAGATTGAGTTACTACAGATTAATAAACGAGCGGTTATCAGTTGAGTTGTGATATCTGAATGTGTGCATGCTCTGAGCTGACAGGCAAATATGAATTAAGCCATGCTCCTGTAAACCTCTCTCCATTTCCTTTTGATGCTTAAGCTACTGCACAGTAGTGGCTCTGTTTAACTGCCTCATCATCTTCCAAGGAAGGCATGGGGACAAATCCTTGGTGGCAGCTGACTGAAGTGGTGAGCCTGCTGTATTTAGCAATTAAACCTGGAGGGTGGGAGCTAGGGCTCCTGGGTTTTATTCCTTGCTTGGTGACCTTCCTGAGCTCCTGGGAACCTTACTGTGCCCCTTCCTTGTCTACAAAATAGGAAGAAATCTGCTCTGCTTCACGGGTGGGTGGCATCCATGTTCACAAGACATCTCTGATGCCCTTGGCAGGATATCCCAAGGGAAGAAATATTGGATGTTATTACAGCCTGCCATGGTACGAGACTCCTTTCCTCCGCATGTGCTAGTGTAGGGATTATCAGCCTGGACAGAATCACAAATTAAAGCTTTGTTTAAAATGGTTGCGGTGGGGATCACTACATGGCAGGTGTGGAGCCGGGCTTAAGCTAGGGAGGAAACATCAATTCCATGCAACACAGCAAAGGTGCTCTGCCGTGAAACTGCCTCTCTGCCGTATTTCTGCTGCTGCCAGGCTACACCTCAAGGCATCCCTCCAGCCTGCGAAGTGAGAAGGACAATATCTCCCACTGGAGCAACGTGTCTCTGAGATTTACAGGATGCCCTTTCCCTGCAAACCCCGTGCCTGGCAGTGAGGACGTTACAGTGGGAGCCATCACTGATGTGGCAAGATAAATAGTCGTTACCAGCAACTGATTATTCTGCCTGGGCCTGGTACATTTTCTAAATGCTGTTTTTGTCTGACTCAGAATTTTGTTCCAGCCTCCTGCAGGTACAGACAGCAGAAAAGCTCAGGGCTAATTATCAGCTCTTAATCCCACGTACAGCGGTTTCAGCAGCACTAACCACGCTTGGCTGTAAGTAGGTGGAATCAGAAACGTAACAAGTCCAAATCTCCAGAGCACAAGGGGCTGGATTGAGGACAGGTCTCCAAATCCTCCGCAGCAGCAGCTTCCCCAGCACCCTCCCGCAGGGCTCAGCTGCTGCAGCCAGTGAGCCAGGCAGTACCACGGCCTCCCCCAGCCCTGTGGTACTGAGATGCTTCTTCCCTCCATGCTGACCCTTCTAAGAGATCAGATGCACCAGGCACCAGCTTATTTGGAAGAAAACCAGCCAAACTGGGCAGAGACCGAGAGCATTTCCCAATGTCTCATTCCTGCAAACTCTATCAGGAAAAATAAACAAGACCTTCCCTTCGATCTCAGTGGATCTAGTGTATCTGTCAAGGTCCCTCTCATGGTGTTATCTCCCCTGTTCTCCAGGATTTTTACTGCAACCTATGGAAACCAGGACCTCTCTCTTTCCTTTTCAAAGAAGCCCAGCTTGCCCCTGGCCAGGCTGCTACCATCACCGGTCACATCGGTACTGCAGCCCTGGTGCTGGGCTCTGCAGGGCAGAGCAGAGACCACCCAAGAGGAAGCTGATCTCTTGCTCTTGACAATCTCAGGTGCCACAAATGTCACTTACTGCACACTGAAGGTCTCTTCACCATGCTGGGCATGGAGAGATGTTGGTCTCATGGACACCAGGCCCTAAGCAGCAGCAGGAGTCAGCTGGGAGCAAGCAACATTTGTGATCTCGGCATGATTTTTATGCAATGGAACACCTGGCCTTCCTGAGATCGATACAGAACTGCTGTCTTTGCCAAGAATTTTATAGTCAGTGTCCCTGCCTGCTGGGTGAGATAAGCCCCTTCATGTGCTCATTAGCTGCACGGCTCCTTTCCCAGCTAATTGGTGCTGGAAAGGTCAAGCTCTTGCTATGAGACAGTCTGCCGCAGTCAGAGTCCCAGCTTGGGAAGCTGGGAGGCATGCGGGGCTGGAGACCACCCTGCTGACCCCTCCTGAAACACCCCCTGCTGCCTTCAAGCAGCGCCACGCTCTCAGCACCCCGCTCCACACCGCGGGCGCCTGGCTGGGCTGTGGGCTTCACCGGTGCCTGGATGCTACAAGGATCACGGCTTCTCCAGCGGGTTAAATTTCACCTCCTCAGCTGGCAGGCTGTTTGCGACCAGGTAGCGACTGCCTCCAATTTCTCTGTTATTCTCGTTTGTTCCGTGAAGGGGTTTGTTTGCTTGTTTCCCTTACTGCAGCCATCTGACAGCCAAGCTGTGCTCGTTTGCCGTGCATGGCACGGGGACAGGGCTCAGGCTCTTGCCGGGCAGAGCCATGTGAGCCCCTGCACGGCACATGGCAGCAGCTGCTCCCCGCTCAGCTGCGCCCGCATGGAGAAACCACTTTTCCATCTACCCGGGCTCAGCAGCAGGACCTCTGTCCCCAGCCGCCGTCTGCAGAGGCAGCTGCGTGAGTGCATCCAAGTCCATGCTTTTCCCTTCAGATGCTCCCAGAGATCCAACCATGGCGAGACTGATCCACTTGCGAGGAGGAAAAATACTAACTGTGTTCCCCTCCTCGGGGTTTACTTTAAACCTCGGTGTGATCATCTGTTGCTCTTCACGAAGAGCTGAGAGTCATATCCGAGTGATTTTCAGGCAGCTCCTCTTGCTCTGAATATATTCAAATATCTCTAGAGATGGGGTTTATAGCGTGCAACTGGGAGGGTGTGTGGGAGCAGCCGGCGCACAAGGGATGCGATGTTATCTCTGGACATCTGTGCTCTACTGCTGGAGCCTGGCTTAATGGGAAAGGAAAGGCAAAACAGCTTCTGTGCTGTGAAAAAAAGGAGGAAGATTCCTGGCTGAGCCCATCACAAGGCAGCAGCTGGGATGTGGTGACTGGAAAGCAGGAGCTGCCAGGACAGGGAAAAGCTCAGCGGGGTTAGCAAGGAGGGCAGAGGAGAGCCAGGCTGCTGCAGACCTGAACCTGCCTGGCAGGATGGGACTGGCAGCATCACCTGGGGAAGAGGTGGGCTGGGACCCGGCACACACCTTTGGGGAGTGTGTAGGTGTGTCTGTGAGCGGGCACAGGGATGGGCAGGAGAATTCACCCCATGGAGGGAGGTTCCTCATGCTTTTCCACGTGGCTGTGTAATTCCTCCTACAGCCACCCTGAAGAAATGGGCAGTTCGTTCCCCTGGTGCGGTGGCCTTGGCAAGGCGAGGAGGGGTGGGCATGGCTGCACAGCTTTGCTTCCAGCCCCCGTGGTGCGGGGGTTGTTCCCAGGCTGTGAGGGGTGTGGGTGACCCCCACTGCCCATGAAGCCAGCGATGCTGCAGCCCCACGGCTGTGCCCAGGGCTTCTCCGTGCACATACAGCACAGCCCTGCACCTCATCCTGGCACTGGGGGCCACCTTCAGCAAGCCCAGGAGGACTCAAGCAACCTCCGTCCCCTGCGCTTCTCTTCCCACCACTTGCTGTCACTCCTTCCCCACTGGGAGAGCTGCCGCAGTTATAACTGCTGAAACCCAGCTGGGGCGAGGCGTCAGGGGGGTCCCCCCAAGGGCATCTGTACTGGACCCCAGGCCTGTGATTTCTGGTTGCCGCTCAAGGAGATGCCAAATTTCCTGAGCTGGAGATTTTCACTCCTGGGTGCCAAAGGGTAGCTTGAGAGCTGCAGCAGCAAGGTTGGTGGGCAGGAAAGCCACGCAGGCATTCGTAAGGAGTTGCTCATGTTTTTTTTCCACCTTCAGCTTGTCTGACCAGGGTTTGCTTGAATTCGCTCCTGGATAATGTCACTCACTCATGTTTTAGTGTCGCTTTTAGGCCACACACCAGAGATACTTGGCTCAGCTGCCTCTTCAGGGCCAGCATTTGGGACATGGTAGGCAAAGCAGTGACAAGCTCAGCAAGCGGCAGACTTGGTGGTTGTGCTAAATGATAGTCTCCTTTAGCAGTCCTCCAACACTGTGCCCCTGGAGAGCAGCAGGACAGGGGGTGGTGAACCTGGAGATGGTTTCCCACTGGTAACAGCAGTCCTGGGCATCACTGACTCTGGCTTGGGGCTTCCCAGGGTTACAGCAGAGGGTCTTCAGCCAGGAGAAATGGCCTGAGAGATGCAGGCAATGCTGTCAATGATGGCAGCACATTGCGAAGGTGCCCCTGTGAGAGCATGGCTCTGCAAGGAGCACCCTCAGCTGTGACACTCAAAGCAGGACTTGCCTCAAACACAGCAGTTTTGGCTGCTTTGCCTTCTCATATTCTCTGTGCTACACGGGCGTCGCTACGAGAGCACAGTGGAGGGCAGAGCTGGTGGTGAGGTCCCTTACCGGGGCTGCTTTCCCACCCACCCATGAAGATGCAAGGAAGAGTCCTGCGGGCAGGACTCATCCGAGCTGTAGCAGAGCTGCTTCCTCTGCTGCGGCTGGAGTTGGCCCAAACAAGACTGCCAGCTCAATTAGAGGAAACACACGGGAGGCATCTGCAGGGATAGCTCCAGTTTTCAGCACAGGGCAAAGCAAGGAGCTATATTTTTGTCTTGTTTTTGCTAATTATCCATGTAGATGAAACAAGCTGTTAAAGTTGGAAACCAAAATAATTTTCTTCCGTATGCTGTCTTCACACCTCTCAGGATTTGACCCTACTGAGCAGCAGAGAGCTGCTTTGTTCATTTGTGGGTATTTTACTTCCCCCCAGTGCCTCTTCCCATGAGCTTGTCTGGATGTGGCAGACTCACAAGCCAAAGCCCACCCTTGGGAAAACCAATGTTGGCAAGAAGTTGTTTTCCCAGGCTTCAGGTTGTTTCTTACACAGCACAGCAAAACTTCCAGGCTCAGACCAGACACAGCCATGCTGGAAAAGCCTCTCCTTGTGCAGACAGGCAGGTCTCGCAGGAGGACAAAGCCCTGGGAAGCTGCGTGTCACGCTGCCAGCACTGGCTCAGCACCCTGGGGTGGGAGGTCTTGCCAGGACCAGCTTCCCAGTGCCAGAGCTGGCTGCCCATGGATGGAGGGAACAAGACAGATGTGCATTATTCAGTGTCAGCTGCTGTTTTTCTTGTGTCCAACAAAACAATAAACTGTGGCTGAAAATAAAATCAGTACTTGCCTTGCCTCCTTTCGTGTTCATGCTCAGCAAGGAGCTTGGTATGGCAAAGGGAAGGGAGGCTGGTCACCATCAGCCTGGTTTGAAGAAGCAGCTGAGCTGGGGCAGAGCCACAGGGATCCCAGCCCAGCTCAGCTGCAGGGAGCAGCTGGAGAGTGCTGGGGCTGCCGACCCTGCCAGGGCGCCCAGGGCTGCTCTTCGGGGAACAGGTACCCACTGGGATCACAGCGGCAGCGAGGAAAGTTGGAGTAAACCTGTAGCAGAGAAAGGAGCTGAATGCTGTGTACCTGGCACGAGTGAGAATGCAAACAAGGTGAACCAGTTTTCTGGGTGAACAGATAAACCTACCAAGCAGCTTTGTTGTTTGTGCCGGGGACTTTAGCACAAATGCAAGCAGCAGAGCTGTGGTTGCTACACAGACACGAGAGCTCCTCTGTGTCCCATGCTGTACAAATGCAGAGAGCCTGAACTTTGTGGCAATCAGCATCCCACGTGGCCGAGCCACTCTCCAGTTCATGAGTTATGAGACCATTTGATCTCCAGAGATGGCCAGGTAACTGGGCTTGCAAAGCAGGACCAGCCAGAGAGCTGAAGGAAGGAGCAGGGAGAACACAGCACCATCTCATCGTGTATCCCAGCCTGGAGGCTGAAAAACTGAAAGCACCTGGTTTGCAGATCTGGGGCCTTTCCCTGTGTTATCTCCAACCTCTGAACCCTCCTGGTTCAAAGGCCCCCAGCTGACACTCTCCCCAGCTGGGGTCTCCTCCCTCTCACTTGAACCGGTGTGCCAAGCTGCTGCCTGCTGGCCCTGCTCTCAACAGCGCTTCAAGCCCTGGGCACATCTTCATGTGCCGGCAGCCAGCAAGAAAATGTAGTTGATCAGCAAACATGACAATCGCAAAGCTCCTCACCAGACAGGCTGGATATCCTCCCCCAGACACCATGCCCTCAGCTTCTACCTCAACCCCTTCTTCACATGTGAAAGTGCTACTAGAAGCTTATAAACCAGTATTGCTTTCCCCATCAAAAGTCATGAGTCATGTAATTTTTAAAAGCTATGTGGTTCACCTTTGTATCTGCTTCAAGCTAATTGCTTTAAAAAAAATAAGAAGCAGGATTCATTATGTTTCTTTAATTGCCCTCAGGGCTGGGTGTACTGTGAGGGTGAATTTAATTTAGCTAGAAGATGATTTTCATTAGGGGATAAAGGAGAAGAGAGAAAAAGCATTGTATGCTATTCTGTCCCTTAAGAAAACAACACTTTGGGAAAGCTCTTGGGAGCGTGGGGCCAGGCTGCTGGGGGAAACGAACCCACCGGCGCAGTTGCTGTGCCCGCTGCCCCCACTCCCTGCTGCATCACTGGTGCAAGCGCAGCAGCGAGCACCCCATTGCTCCGGGGGCTGGAAAGTCCTTCAGGTGTCAGTGGAGCAGGAGCAGACAGTGCAGGGTGTGAAATACCTCTGCGCTCAGGGGCTCTGCCTACAGGCACTGCCTGCCCCAAGCAGGTCTTACCAGGGAGCATTGCATCCTCCTGCTCCAGAAAGGCTTCACCCGCACGGCTCCTCAGCCGGGCAGGGACAGCTCGACCTGGCTGACAGGCAGTTTCAGGGAAACTGAGGCACAGAAGGTTACCTCACTCATCCAACGCTTGCCCAACAGGATGAGTGTTCTGCATTGCCACTAACGCCACGGGGTCTCACCAGGCTTTGTGGCAGAAGAGGAGGGACACTGAAAGACGGAGCCGCCTTGCGGGAAAAAAGCCCAGGTGAGCAGAGTGTGGAGGCAAGGTTCCTCTTTTCTCCTTTCCTCATCATCTCCCTGTCGCTGCTCAAGTCTCTGACTGAAATTCTTCATTCTCCTTTGCTTGGCACCTCCCCCTCACTCCCCTGTCACCCTCGGTGCAGCAGCCTGGGGCTGCCTGCGTGGCCACCCGCCTGCCCGGGGCCACCACGCTGCTCCTTCAGGCAGGCACTCAGGTCTACTGATGCGACTCTATTCTGGGAAATGCATTTCAGCAAGAGCAGCTGGGCTGATAGAGCCTTAATCACTCTGTGCTCCAGAAAAAGTCATGAAAAGGCAATAATATCTGGGTATTTATGGCCCCGCAACTGTTCTGCTCTGCAAGGCAAGTATAGGGGAGAAAAGAAATAGGCAAAACATGTGGAAGGGCATTTTTTCCTGCTTCTGAAAAGTGGAACAAAAGGAGAGTGAGGATGGGCTGAGCTCTGCAGAGCCGGCCAACACACAGCCCTCTGAGCTAAATGACAAAAGCTATAAATTTGCTGAGTGGGAGCTCTTGGCAGAAACCTGTGGGAATGTGTTTGCACAAGTCCCAGTGTCAGAAATACTGATGGTTTTGAAGGCTTGATAAGGAGGAGCCCAGGGAAGAGAAAGTATACATTGTGATTTATGTGACCAACACAAAGGAAGAGAATGAGAAAAGCAACATTTATCATCAACGGGTGCCTGAAGCCGGATGCAGAGCTTGCGGTGGAAAAAGCGTGTGTTGTCGCAGAGGTTTTAGGTGGTGACTACAGAGCTACAGGATCGGCTTATCCTTGCCCATCTCCCTAACAGCTGGCTTGGGAAACCTGGTGAGATCAGGCATGCTGATGTGAGGACTGAAAACTATTAAAACGCTGGCTTGTTTTGGACAGAGAAATCTGCGTTGTGCTTTCACTTCTGGCTGCAGGAGGGTCTTTCGAGGGCGAGCTGAGCCCCGCTGGCACTGGGGAGGGATGCCTTAACCCCTGCCCAGCTGTCATCTGGGTGTGGGACTGGGGTACACAGAGGGGTGAGGAAAATGCCGTGGTCCTGAGCAAACCTGTAAGACTGCAAAAGCCGCTACAACACAAACCTAATGCGCTGCAGAAGAGCTGCCCAGTAATGTCCATTTGAGGCTGCGTAACTCCTGGCTCCTCCATGGTTTTGCAGCTGAACACTGGGGTGAGTCTGTGGGGACAGCGGGGACAGAGATCCCAGCAACGTCACCCTCTGCTGAACGCTTGTGCATTGCTCACAGACATTTTTAGCCACCCTACAATAACCAAGCACCGCATCCATTCCCTGCTTTTCCATTCCTTACAACCACCAGCGACTCTTTGTTCCCTCCCAAAGCTTAGCAGATTTCTAACCATGGGAAGTTTTACAGTACGCTTCTGCTTTGCCCAGAGACATCTCCTGTCATCATATCAAGCGTTTTAAGTTTCCATACAAAGGCTGTTTGGCCTGTCCCAGGGTCACCTCCACCCTGCAAGTCCCCATTCCCCCCCGGCTCGGCACATCTCCCAGCTCCATGGCAGGTACCTGAGCAGCTGGGCTGCCAACGGGCAGGCGGGCAGGGAGCTTGTGGGGCCGTGGTGCTGTGCCACTGGTGATGGTGGGGCCGTGGTGCTGTGCCGCCGGCGATGGTGGGGCCGTGCTGCTGCCACTGGCAATGGTGGGGGGCACCAGCGATGGCTCCCACACAGCAGCTCACCCAAGGAGGAGCCAGGGGCTGCTGCCACGTTGCTGCTTCACGGACTGGCTAAGGGAAGAAAATCTGTGCTTGGCCATGGATGAAGGAGAAACAGCAGGGATGCTTTATACCTCTGCCTTCGGGAGAAGTGAATGCTTTCAAGGATAGAGCTGTCAGGGAGATTTCCTTTCTTCTCCTCCCCTTTCTCCCTTCCTTCTTTCCTTTCTTTGCTCTGTCACCTTACAGCTCTGTTCCACGGTGTGTAACCTTTCAGAGAGGCACTTCCCTGCAGTCCCAGCAGAGTCTCTAAACCTGACAGCATGGTGAGAAACCGCTGGAGGCAACTAAACTCACAATCTTCTTTGAGGATTACACTCTGTAGGAGAGCTCCTCTTGCTTGCCTCTTCTGCGGGAATTTGCAGTGTGCCTCACAGCCTCCTGCCAATAAGTGTGATGTGTAGAAAAAAGATGACTTTAGCAAATTTTGCTTTGTATTTTGGAGTTGATATATTATTTAAAAATGGTTCAATCAAGTTTTTTTATTATAGAAGGGCAGTGATGAGAATGCAGAGGTACGTACTATATCTACCCAATTAATGAGATTAGTCCTATTGATTTTAATGGGGGTGATTCACTGGCTTGAGATGAAACACTAGCTTATTTATCTACTGGATCACGGCCAGATGATGCGGTACCTTATAGGGTCTGGTCCTTAGATATCACAACTAGCTACAGACAGTGCAGGAACCCAGTCCTTTTAGGAGCACTAGTCTTGAGATTACATTGAGGGTTTTATTGCTATTATTTTAGGCAGAGTGCCCAAGAGGGAACAGTATGATTAATATTGAGGGAACAAATCCAGGGGTAATGGTCCCCATGAGCCCAGGGCCAGGGAAGCTGACAGCTCGGTTTTCTGGGTAGCCAGGTGGAACTGCTGATTTCTGAGCTGCGCTTTGGACACGCTGCCAGCAACATTTAGGGATGGATTGGTGGGCCTAGAGGTAAAAACTTCACACACAGCTCACCCACCCTGCTGAAAGGGACTGTTAGCCCTGTTTGCATAGGATCAGTGCCACCTCTGTGTCCTGCCTTCACAGGGTGTGCAGATGTGATCTCCCTGGCTTGCGTCCCCCTGGTAACTTATGCCCAGGCAGGAGCCTGTTTGCATATGCAAAATTGCCTGCTGCCTATGTGTTTTGAGCACAAACGTGAATTCAGGCTGCCCTTATAGCAGCAGGCATCCATCTTCCCAGCGACACAGCTATGTCCAAGGCGGCTCACCTTCCCCTGGCTGGGACAGCTGGACGTGGAGCCAGAGAGACTGCAAGGGCAATGCCCCCCTGAGCAATGAAACAGCCTACAGCAGCCCAGGGAGGGATGCAAGCTCAAGGTGCTGAGCTGCCTCCAGCACCTACCTGGGCCGCCTGGGGATGTGGCAGCACCTCAGCTGCTGCTTTGCAGCATCTGGTGCCCTCCCCTGGCTCCCTGCCACACTGTTGGCGCTCGCTGCCAACCTGCAGCTGCTGCCCAGCGCCCACAGGTTTTTAGCAGAGGCAAGAGAGGAAAGTTGCTCCTTGCCCTACATTTTAAATGCCTGTGGGGTTTTAATTTTTTTGAACAGTTCAAGACCTTTCAGAGCCCCTCTCTAGGTTACGTTCCTCTTCTCCAGCCTTTCTTCTTAGTATATTTAATTTCTTCTTTTATCATTAGCTTACCTTTCTTCTCCTTTCCCCTCTGTGTCTTGGATTAAACCCATCCTCATTTATCTAAGGCTAAGAGCAAGGTTTTTTTAAGAAACAACCTCATAACACCTCTCCTACGGGTGCTGCCTGGGAGCAGCAGTGAGGCCCCGGTCTCCCTGTCAGATACTCCCTAACAGACATCACCACGTTTGCAGAGAAGCACAGAGGATCACGAGCTGCTCCTGAGTGAAGGGGATCCATTCTGCCCAGAGCTCAGCTTCAGTCGTGGCCCTGGTGCTGGAGGAAGCCGAGTGCTGTTCTTAGAAACGCCAGTGCTCTCCCAAACTCCAGAACAAACAACGAACGTGAGTTTGCATTCAGCTCCAGCAGCATTTCTGGTGGAGGGGAGACAAGCAGGAGCAACCTCACACTTCTCTGGGGTGCGGTGTTCCACCTTCTGAACAAGATTGATTTCTAATTGACGTGACTTAGGGAGAAACTTCCCAAAGAGCAGGATTTCCTATGGTCACTCGCGATGGCACTACTGTTCCATCTCCTGTAGCCACTTGCTGCTGCCCCCACTGCAAGAGGCAGGACATTGGTTTTAGTGGGACACTGAGATTTTCCAACTTTTTTGTAACTAGTTATTTGTAACTAATGTCTCTCTAAATTTGTCTGTAGTTTTCCATGCTTTTTGGATGGTTCATCCTGGGAATGCAGGGAGCCAGAACAGACAGTCCTTTTAACAGCCACCAAATACTTCATGTTCCCACAGAGAAGCCAGAAAACTAGCCCCGTAACAGCTACATGACCTGGAGAGTGTTTGTTGGTCCTCAGTACTTTGTAAATAAATACTCAGTCGCTGCCTCAAAAGAACTAGGCAGAAACGCTGGGGTGTGAACAGGAGCTGCTTTGGGACTGCTGGAGGTGCAGACCCTGCATGGCATGGTGTACGTCACGTTGTCAGCACATGCAGTGCTCTGCCCTATTTCAGCTGAACCTGTTCCTCCTGGGACTTGTAAAACTTTTCCACTGTGATGGAGAAAGGACAGCTTCCACTCACAGCCACGCGGCTCCCAGCAGAGTCAGCTCCCATGGGAATACAATCGATCCTTCGTGGACAGGGGTTCAGAAAGCTAGAGCAAAATTTTAGCGTTTTCTTTGAGTGCAATATGACAACATGGTCTTACATTATTCATTGGACTCCCCTGACAGTGCATGCCACACAGGAGATTAGTTTATGCTATGCTTTAAATTCTAAATCTGCCTATGCAAGGGGAATAATAATTACACTCTTATAAATGTTAAAAAAGAAATGTCTTAACACTAATTAAACTTATTTATCTTTCACAATTAAAGAAGTTATCATCGCAATGAAAAGTATCACAGGAAAACAGTATGTTTATTTATCAAATGATTTTCCTGAATGTAAGGGCCTCTCCTTTACAAATTACACTATGAAAGAGCAGATGGCACTTGAAGATGAATAAAAGCCTAACTGTTGCCCTGTATGTGATCCCAAAAGTGAGACAGCTCAACTGAACATCGTCATTAATATTAAGGGAAAAGCAAGGCTGCATCAGGACCCAGGGCTGCCTACCACACAGGAGTAGTGTAAGAGGACTCGGCTCCAGCAGGAGACCTTGGGGCTAGGGAATACCTGCCCCACCAAGCAGCGGTCTCCTATCCATCAGCACACTGACCCTCAACCACCTTGTGCCACCTGGTGACCGTGAAGAGGACCAAAGCTCTGCACTGATGGCTGGTTGTGGTACCCAGCCTTTCCAGTGGCCACACAAAGTGCAGGTCAGTGATGAATGGGGTCAAGGTCTGCCTGGGGCTCCTGCTGGCCTCTTGCCTGCGAAGGTGCTGACTGGTGCTGCATAGCCGGGGAGGGCTGTGGGTTTGTGGTGTCCCAGCAGGGCAGGCAGCCCCACACTAGCTGGACAGTCAAGCAACAACCAAAAGGCAAGGAGATGTGAGAATCACCTAAGTGCATCTGGACAGAGGCTACAGCTGTGCAATTGTGGCAGGGTGAAAAGAGCTTGCCCCGTGTGTAGAGATGTTAACGCCATGGGACCTGGCATGGGTACAACTGGAGCAACTGCTCCGAGCCAGCCAGGCTGCGGAGGACAGCACAAAGAGGTCAAATGCCCACGTCCTGGCAACACGGGGCTCTGTGCCTTGTGAGCCCAGGAAAGCTGCCCAGCAGACCCTCCTTCCAGCCCTCAAAGTGCAGGTGCTGGAGGCTGCTAGCCTTACTGCAGGTCTTTCCAAGGATGTGGAACCAACAATATCTGACTTTAAGAGCCTGGAGGAGAGGTGACCTCCGCTGGCAAAAGTGCTGACTGAGGCAGGACTGTGCTGCATGCTGCCCGCATTGTCACCTTTGTCATGCTGCATCCCTAACTGAAAGCTTCAAGAGCCCAGGGGAAGGCCAGGCAAGAGAGAAGCCAGCAAATGAAAAGGGGCTGCTCTGTTCCCTTTGTGCCAACACTTCCACTCAGCCTCTTTTTTCAAGGACACGAGTCTTAGGAGAGATGAAAGGTGCCGCATGCAGTGGCGACTTCCAAATTGGAGATATGGCCTGGAGGTGACTGGCTGTTTGCTGCAATGTTGCTGATGACGCAGGTAGGAGAGTGGGTCTGTACGGAAAAGGAGATGAAAGGCAGAGCCTAGGAGCAGGCAAAAGCTGCAGCGACCCTGGGTGGGCAGAGACACTGAAAGGAAGGAGAGATGAGGAAGTCAGGTAAGTAGGGAGAGCCTGAACTTTGGTGTCAGAAGCAGCAGGGTTTGCAGGAGGATGAACACAGGACAGACTTGGCATGGAAAAGGTTTTAGAAAGTTCAGTGTCAGTGAAATGGTGAATAAAAGCCAGCCTGGAAGGATCCTGAAAGAACGCGGGCAGTGACCGATCGTAATTTTTAGGTAGAAGGAGTTAGGAGTGTGTCTGCTCATCAGTGGACTGGGACCATGTTTGTGAAACTCTGGGCACACTGGCACTTCAGATCAAGGACTGTCAGAGCATAAAAGACTAAATCTCCTGCATTTACACCCATATCCTGTTCTAGATGTGAACAAAAATGTTTGGCATGTTTCCCTGACCCAGCCTGGGAAGGGAGGTCGCACCAAGACCATCCCTTTAGGTACACAGAGATGCCCTTTCAACCATCTGAGCCCCTGGACCAGTTAGTCTGCAAAAACCTGAACTGGCTTGTAAAGATAGAGCGTCCTCTGCACACATGAAAGCAAGTGGCTGTAAAACAAGGAACATACTATTTTCAGAGAACATAAATTTATCTGCTTTTATTTATTCAGGGTGTTGATCTTCAAGTCTCAAGAACCCCACTGGCTTCTTACCACCAAGTTGCTAATCATTATGGAGTGCCTGGGAATGACATGCCTTTATTAGTGTGATACCACATTATAATTTTAACAGAAATTTCATGCAAATGTTGTGATTCCTTTTATACAAGCTGATAAGGTTCACTTTTGCTGTCCAGGATTTTTCTGAAAGAACGTGACTACATTTATCTCTGGCATCATTTTCTGAAGATGGATTTTGTCATTTGTTATGCCGTTAAACCCCACACTGATCTAGTGTCAAATTCTTGTCTCGAGATTATAACCACAACAAACTGCAACAGCTATCAAGGCTGTTGTCAAAATCTGTCTGGACTTTTTTGCACTTAAGTGTTCCAAATACTAACTTTGTTCCTAGAAAGAAAACTTCTTGGCTCTGCATTGAAGGAACATGTCAGGAAATGGATCCTGCCTTGATGGCATTGTTACCCTTAGTAAGAGGTAGGGATGTTTTAAAAATTCAAACTGAATCTCACACTTCAAAGGCATCACAGTTCTTTGTAGATGCAGGAGAGGATCACTCCCCACCAATGCACCACCACATTTTGAAGGGAAGTATCAGATGTTTTCATGAACTTTGTGGACCTGGTCCTTGTCTTGGCTGGTTCCAGCTGCCAGACTGCAGGATGCTACAACTGAGAAAGCACAAGGAGAAGGGCTGGCAGCAGTGAAATTTCCTGAACGTTTGCTTTGATTATAGCAGTTTTTACATTCTGGCCAGGCTGCAGTCGGACTTAGCTTGCAGCAGACCAACGTGCAGTTACATTGAGAGTGAGGCAGATGAGAACAGGCTTGTGCATGGTACCAAGTGACAGTAACAATGGAAGAAGCAGCAGCTGCTCTTTTCCCCCCACTGGAGCTGCAAACAGCTACAGCATCTACCAGCAGAGGTCTGGATGGCCCAGAGGGTCTGTCAGGATGGAAGGGTGGTACATGAGGTGGAGGAGAAACCTCTGAGCCTGCTCTCACATGCACCGGGTTCCCGTGGCTGTAAATCTCTTGCTTTGAAAAGCAATTGACAACACAAATTTTATCCAAGCGCAAACTTCGGTCACTGCAGGATTTCCCAAGCCTTCCGCTCCATGCCGATAATCCAGGCTAAACAAACCTCCCATCTGCTGCAATTGTTTCGACACTTTCGGTTCGGCCTGGGGACAAAGTTCAGGCAGAGGCAGCTGAACCTGGCACCTTGTCCTCTCTGCAGACCAAGACACTCCCGCTGAAGGAACAAGCTCATATTTTTACAGCCGCTTTCTGCCTGCCAGCTTTGCTCTTGCCTCTGTTCCAGAGGTCAAGATCAGTAAAAGGCCAGGACAGTGAGTGGGAAGGGGTCTGTCCTTGTAGGGCTGATGTGCAGCTCACAACTTACATGGGCTTAGGAGCTCGCCCCTTGGGACCACGCGGATCAGCTCAGGTCCCATAAAGGCCAAAGGCAACTTCCCCATCAGCTACTCAGACTGCCCAGGAAACGAGCTGGTAAATAACATCCCATATCACCTGCAAAGGTACACAGCAACCTACCGGGACAAGGTTCTGAGCAAGATGCTAGTAGAGGAGAAACTGAGATGAACCTTTGATAATTGGTGTTAAAATTCCCTGCTAACCTCTTGTTCTGATTATGTTCATTACAGAAATCACATAGAAAGGGTATAACTTTGTATCTGCACCCTCATCTGCTTGGCTCAGATAAAACATAAAATTCATCAGCTGTACTGAGAAAACCTTTTAGAAATTCACATAATTCAATTAGACCATCAAAAAGATGATCTAATCACGTCAGTTCAATTATTCAGACTAGGGCAAGCTAAAATCTTTCATGTCACCTAAACTGGAAGCCTACTGCTATGCCAGTCCTCTGGTAGCAATCCGCTTATCTAAGGAAGAGATTTATTCAGACTTTATTCTTGCTATTCAATTTAAATAGCGGGTCTTTTTGGATAAGAAAATCCTCTAAGTCTGATATGAATCAGAGGGGGAAAAGTATCCTGGACACCACAGATTATTCCGCAGGGCAGGAAGGGATGCAGCCTGGGCTGGGGCTCTGGCAGGTGGGGTACACACAGCCGCATTCACCCCGGGGGTTGTCACAGAAGCTGGGCACTCTGATGCCTCCCATGCAGGTACATTTTGGCAGAGCCCCTTCTGTCCTTCAGCTTGGCATCGTGTGATTTCATAGTGCTGATGCCTCTGTGTTCCCTTTCCCTGCTGTTACTGCTCTTTTTAAGCTTCTCCCCCATCACTGCGTTCTGCCCCACCAAACCAACTGCAAGACGCCAGGGTTTCCCACTGTTTGCTTGCCTGGCAGGACTTTCACTGGGCTCGCTGGGAGATCAGCGATATGTGCACATCCTCCTCTAACTCTTCCCCTGTTCTGTGAAAAGACCCAAGATCTGACCTCCTGCAAACCCTTTCCTGCCAGCCCTGCTGTATCTCATTCCTGACTCTCAGCCTACACCCATATACTCCGTCTCCAGTCAATCCCATACGTTGCTTTGCGGTTAAGGTGCTGTGCTAACACCCCGACTCTTATCAGGCGCTTGGTTTCTAGAGACAAAATGCTCTTACACACTACTCCTTTTGAAGCTGTCTGGCAGCTGATACATCCTCCCTGGAAAAAAAATAACCCCGACATTGGAACAAGGGGATGAAGGGTGTACAGACGAGCCTTTCAACCTGCAGCCTCACCCCATGAAGCCGCCCCAAAGATACAGAGAGTTAAGCCTTGATCAAACAGAGCTGTGAGCTCCCTGCTTGCGCTGCACTTGGCTATTGTTCTTGGGCAAGTCCCAGCTCGCAGCAGTGACGGCCAGAGAGGAGGAGGAGGAGGGAGCACCCCAGAGCCAGCTGGTGGTGGCACTGTGTGTGCTCCTGTTTACTCACTTGGTCTCAAAAAGCTTCTTGCTCCAGGAAAACAAATTAATTGCAAGCTGCTGAAGGAATCCTGAGGAATGCAGAACCTGGCAACAACAAGCTGAGTGCTCCATCCACAAGGGATGTAAATACGCTCTGTCTGCATGGATCGATACCTCCACATGGGCATTTTTGCTACCCCTGTTTTATTCTGGGGGCTACTGATGAGGAGATGGAGGCTCAAAGCTGCTCCGATAACAGCGATGTGGTGGTGTCCACATTGTGGGGTTAAATAGCTCCACAGTAAAACCTTCTTTCATTGACGAGAAATTAGTCAAGAGATAAACCCCCAAAATGCAGAATTAAGAGGCAAACTTTCAGCATGGGAAGAGATTGTTAGCTCTGTATCCTAACAATTTCTGCAAGAGACAGGATTACTGCATATATTTAGTGACGATCTATAAAAGACGGTGAACAGTGGATGTCAGAAAATTACGGCTTACAGAAAATGATTTAGATATGAGAGAATTTTGAATAGTCCCAGATATGAGAGGATTTTGAGGAAATTTGAAAGGACAGAAAAAAAAAAGATCAGCTGGGCAGTAGGTTGGCAGATTAAAGTCAGTGCAATGTGATGCATATGGGAAGAAACAGTTTGAACTATTCTTGGTCTTCATGCATTGTAAATCAACTAAAAGGCCTTGGTGTCACTGTAAAGAGCTCATTAAGAAGCATCTGCTCAGCAAAGCGTTCTGACCAGAAAAGCAGTAAGGCATTAGGATATTTAAATATAGGTTTTATGTAATGATGAAAATATTATAGTGCCATATATTACATTAGTGATGACACCTTCTCATCTTAAACAGTGTGTTCAATCCAGTTCTGTTCCCCTCATTTGGAAAATATAAATCAAGTTCAAAGAGCGCATGAAGAAATGCTAAAGACTTGGAAGATTTCCATATGAAAAGAGACTGCTTGGACTATTTCAACTTTAGATAAGAAATTAGTAATGGAAAAAACTGAATTTCATTCACTAATGAATGATATAGGAAAAGAAAAATAAAAGATCTTCCAAAATACTCTGTGTTGTACTGAATAAAGAGGAGGCACTGATATAAATTCAAATAACCTTTTTATGTCAAACACCATTAAAACTCAGATGAAGTGCTTTTGATCTGGAAACTCATTAGTACAATACAGTAATTTGTGCCCAAGAATTCAGTGAGATTCCACAAAGAGTTATGTCCTCTTCCCATAGACACTTGCACACAGATAATGCCAATTCTCACAAATTCTTATTAATTTCTCCATCCTCTGGGAGACTCCCAAGCATATTTCTTGCGCCAGAGCTCACACTTCTAATATACCACTGAAACTGGAACTCTAGATGACTCACTAGCCAACACATTTTCTCTGGGAAACATCCAGAAATGCTTCTGTAATATCAAACCTACTAAATCTAGGCTGCTGTTATCCACCTGTCAGTTTAGCTACCAGAGCAACAATTAAGGCATGTAAAATTCAATTCACATGCACATCCTTGTTGAAAGCAATTTCAGGTAATTCCCAGATGTCCAGCTACTGGTTGTAAGACCTCAGAAGAAAATCCATTGCGCTCCAGCTGCAGATGCAACCCTGTGCCTGAGGGCAGAGCCAGCCACGTGCCTGGGAACCCCTGAAAGCACTTTGTGGGAAGCCCGGGGTCACTGCAGGGGACACCCGCTCTGCACCACCAGTGGCCTCAAGGCCAATCTCAATGTGAAATTCACCCTCAAGTCTAGATGTTGATTCTTAGGAGTGAGCTCAGGTCAAATTCAGGGCAAATTAGCACCCTTGAGAGCTACCCCAATTACGCTGGTGCTCCAGCTAATTCCAGCTGCACAGGGAGCAGCCCTGGCCAGTGCACGTGTGGCTGAGCTGTGGGTGCTCGCAGTGACATGAGTGATGTCCATCAGACAAGGTGGCCGCAAGCGCTACCTGGACATTTTCATTTCTCCCCTACTGGCAGAAGAAGTCCACAGGTGGCTGAGGTTCAGCTTCCCTTCCAGAGCCATGTGGCCTGGAGCTGGATCCCAGGAGAGCTCTGAAACTCAAAATGTTTTTTTCTCAAACCCAGGCAGCTCAGGCAGAGTATAAACAGCCACAAAAAGCCCTCGTCTCTCCCTGTGGGTGGGATTGCTCCAGAGCCCTGAAGCGATGGGTAAAGGCTGTGACAGGGACAGTGGGGATTACTCAAGAAAGTCTCAAGTGTTATGATTTGGACCAAAACTCGTAAACCCTTAAAAGAATCTTCTTTTTTGCAAATCTCCCCATGTTGTTCCTTCACAATCCTTAAGTATTAGTACCAGAGACTTTAATTCTCAAAGAGGACCAGAAAGCTACACTGACAACACATTTCAAACTCAATTTTCCTACCTGCCAATCTACTGGCTACAGAAGACACGCTCCTTTCCAGAGCATACTCCTAAACCCTTCTGATGAGTAAGGGTTTGTGTTTTTGTTGTTGTTTTTTTCTTCTTCCTTTTTGTTTTGTTTTCATGTTTACAGGATACCCACTCATTTTCAAGGCACTGAACGCACCCATGAACAATGCCATTTCAGTATTTCAGTTTCAAGCAAGGAAGATGATCTCAGAAGAGCTCACCGTGTGATGTCCTGGGTGCCCTCAGGAGGCTGGCACAGGGGGTTCTTCCTGACCTGACATCTGCAGCGTGGCTGTGGAGAAGAAATCTGCCTTGTCCAGCTTTGAGCCCCCTGCAAACTGTTCCTAGAGCTGCTAAAACAAACTGTGCAACATTTCAAAATGTTTACAGACCTTTCACGCTGCAATATTTTAAGTGGATACAATTTCCATGTATTTATACATTTTCACAGATGTAGGGAAGAAGCCATCTTCTGTTTGAATATAAAGAGATATGATCATGAAGGAGAAAAATGAAAATTAAAATATGGTATTTGTAGGCAAGCTCCCAGAGGCAACACTGCTTAGGAATGTATGTCAAGAAGCATAAAGAGGCAAAAAGAAGGAAAGGGCAGAAACCAGCCAGGCTGTGATGCTCTGCCCACCTGTCTTCAATTTGGTAAATGCTTACCCCAGGCCACGATACAGCTCAGATGTTTTGAGCATCGCTGTCTCTGACCTCTGCTTCCTCCCAGCACAAGGAAAAAAGGGTGTGAAGGAGACACTGGCCAAGGTGAAGACATCAGGGAAAGTAGCACCATGTACCAAGCTGGCCGGCTGAGCTTGCCATCATGCCCGTTCCAAACTGGGTGTTACTGGAAACTAGTCTTGAATAGGAGCCACTCCCTTTGCCTTCTCCTAAAGCAGCCCAGCAGCGTACTCACGCACCTGCCTTTAACAGATCAAGGAATGAATTTAAACCTTATCTGAGCTTAAATACTTTAAACTAAAATTTCACTCTTAGTGAAACTGAGTTTCCCTGTCAGACCTTCAGGGAGTGAGGGAAGGGGAACTGATAATCTCAGATGAGGAGTGTCAGTGAGGACTTCTGCTAGTGCCTTGAAACACTCCTGCCACCAAATTGCATCTCTCTTAATGCATAAAGTTTTCAAAGTTTTAGGAGCAACACTGATGAAATAGCTCTATCTTACACTCTATCCATGACATTTTACAGATTTCAGAAATTGTTTTTGAATATGCAGCACTGACCAATCAAAGTTAGGGGTTTGAAATGTTTAGTGCATTAAGACTACACCTACGTGGAAGCTGAAATGTCTGTTTCCTTGGAAATTCTGTTATTTCAAACTCAATTTTCATTCCAGTGTGGAGCGAAATGTCATATTTAGAAATTCAGCATAAAGTGAGATGTTTAAAAAGTTTTCAAAAGTTACTTGAAACGTTCTGTTGTCATTTTGACAGCCTTCTTTTATATTCTTATTGTAATTTATTACGTAAAGTAATAATTTTCATAGCAAAAATTATTTTGAAAGGAGAAATGGAAATGTGAAGGTCTTGTCATTTTAAAGTGGAACACTTCAGCCCGATTTGCATGCTTGACTTTGCATTCAGAATATAATGGGCATAATCCAACACAGTTTTGGTGAAAGCTTAGATTTCAATAAAGCATCATTTTCTAAGAGGAAAATGTATGAGAATGATGCCCAGCTGCAGCATGACTCAGTACTGACTTGTTCCTAGCCTGATCTCACCTGGTCACTCCTGCCATTCTCTGCCTTAGCTTTGATGTCACTTCAGCAAAGATGCAAGGTAGACAAGCACTCCTAGGAGTTAGGTAGGTGATGTTCCCCTCAAATCTTGCATCTACTGAGTGATCACCAGTGAAGGTTTTGACCACCTCAGGCAGAGAAGCTCTGAGATGGATAGACCTGGGCAATGAAACATCTCATACCGTTAGCTGGATAGTTTGAGATGCCCTGGGGAGTGGGGTGGAAGGTTTAAATCTGCTCATGTTAGGGCCGACTTGCACTTGGATGAATCCAGGCTAGAAGAAAATTTAAAGACCACTTTAATATTATACATTCCCACTACCAACTATTGCTTTTTTATTTAGACATCTCAGGTGTGACAGAAAGCTGTTTCTTCAAGCTTATTGTAGTCCAAGCTCTCTTTTTAAGAGAAACAACCCATGCTATCCTAATTAAACAGGTGGTAAATAGATGTGCATACCAAGAAGATCCTTAGAATTACTGGCGTTTTAATCTTAATTCAGTTAATAAAAGGCATTCTCACTGTTCCTGCTTCCCAGCTTCACGGGGCCCTACTGTCTGAGCCTTACACGTGGTTGCATTATGGTGACAAACCAGCCCCCCCAGCTTCCTCCTGTATAAACTGCATATCTTGACTTTGCAGGCTCCAAACCTGGCATGAGTTTGCTAAATCCTTTCAAGAACTTCATTCCCATGAATCTCTGCCTGCAGCAAACCTCCAAAGGATGCCTTCCGCTACCGCTGCACCACTGCTAAGTGAGCAGGCTCAGGGGAAGGAGAACGACTCGAGTTGTCTCCAGATGAGGTCTCCCAGCCCCGAGCCTCTACCAGCAGGACCAGGACCATTGATTGCTCTTCTGTGTGTGGCTCCTTGCAGGGGAAGAAAGTCATGGCCTGGGTGACAAGTTTGGTGAAGAGGAGGGTAATCAACTCACCCATCACCTTTTCAGCCAAGGAAGAAAGAAGTAAACAGCAGGTGCTAAGTGAGGCTGGAGGCTCCGAAGCTCCTTCTCCACAGCACATTCCTGCCACCTGTGTCACCATGACATGCCTAATCTGAAAAAGATTTTTTTCCGCTTTGTATTCCTTTACATCTGGAAAAATAAAAAGCTGACTTTTCCAGGATAACAGATTTTCCTCTCCCTGCAGGGAATATCCCCTGCTGTAGTGGGTAAGAGCTGGGTGTGGGCAGGGGGATCTGCTCTGCCTTGTCTTCATGCTGAGCCAGGATGCTGCACTGGCATTTCAGGCAGCCACGGCCTCCCTGTGTGCATACGGGTGCTTAAACAAGGCACCTGCAAACCCACTGCAAAGCGGCAGGGCCTCTTAGTACACTTACACTTTAAGTAAAGATGTGGTAGTGAATCCCTGTACCTCTTTAAAGGCCTCCCCAGCAAGGGAATCCCTCAGGCTCCTGTAACGCTAAGAAAGCACACCCACCCGGCTGCAGAAAACCCCAAATCAAGGGACATTTGTTACCAAAAAGGAAAGGCCTTCACAAGAATGCAATGCTAGAAATGCAGGTATACAGGATCGACACATATCCTTAAACACTTGACCTTCACATTAATGCTTCTCACCACACCCTAAACGTATGGGCATCCAGTAAAACTTCATGCCGCGGGTGCTACTCTTTCCTCAGCGCAATGAACCAGAATGCCTCTCCGTCTGCCCTTCTGCTCTTTCTTGGTGTTGGCAGCTGCCTTCCCAACCGTCTTCCTTCACCATTCCCCTCTTAACCATTTGATTGCTGAGGAGTGTTAAGCACTATGGCCAAATCCAGATCAGGCTTTGAATATCAGTATTTGCAAAAAGCAGATGTGTCTAGGTCTGGGTTTCAGCACGACACAGCAGAGAAAGAGGGGCACTTGCAAAACCTGGCTGGGGTTATGAGTCACAGTGCCCAGTGAAAGCTCAGGGTCTGGCTTCAAGACCTCCACTGCTTCATGGTGCTCAGGCACCTGGCAGCTGGTGCCTTGCACAGCTTGCCTGTGGCCAGCCCTTTCTACCGAGCAGGTCTGGAAACTCACCTGTACAAGAGTTAATCTCGTTTGTGGGATTTCAATCTGACAGAATTACAGGCATTTGTACCATTTTCTTTCAGAAAAGTCCTTTGGATTCTGAATCAGTTACAGGGCTTAGGCGTATTATTTACAAACTGAAAGGAAGAAAAAGAACCACCCAGCCGGTCCTCCGGGAGACAATGCGGAGCCCTCCTCCCAGGGCCCCAGCGGCATCAGCGCTAACTTTCCACAGATCTCCTGTTGCAGAGGCACGACACCCAGGCATACCTGGCTTTGATAGCCAGCGACTTAGAAGCTGAACTGAGCAAATGAATACCATTGTGAAACAGTTCTCAGGGTTTCTGCAAAGTTTACACATAATTTCTTGTAAGGGAAAGGTGGCCATGAGTGACGGCAGCACATTCTTGCTCCTCCCCTTCAAATCAAGCAACTCTTCCACCAGGCAACAGCTACGATGAAAAGAATGGGAGCTGTGACCAGTAGGATTGGGAGCACCTCCACTGCCCTGTAACTCACCGCCTTGCGTTGTCCCAAGGCAGATGGAGGTAGTTCACCCAGTGAAGCCCCTACAGAGACCTGGTGCAGTGCTGAGGGTAGCGCTTCCCATTCGCAGAGTGGGGCAGCTGCCCCAGGATCTCCCAGTGCGTTCCCTGCTGGCGCTGTCAGGCGTGCAGTCCCGTCTCACGGCAAAACACATCAGCGGGCCTCCAGTGCAGCTTTTGCTCCACAGCAAACCCTGGAGCAGAAGAAGAAACTTTTGTCAACATCCTAATTTTCCTTTTTCAAAGATCAATTGCAAATAAAATATTTATTGTGCATCCTAGATATGCATGTCCCCAATTCACTGAATGTGCCCTCGGGAACCTCTAGGCAGGTCACACCACAGCTTCCCCCTTCCAAGCTGCAGTGTGATGAACTTTATGAGATTATCTTTGCTCTACAAATGCAAATTTGATATCCTTTTGTGTTAAGAGGGTAGGTACTGTTGAACCAAGCCTGCCAGAGACTTTTGTGATCTCTCACATTCAGCAGCAATACCATTACTGCCCTTTGAATGGCCCAGGGAAAGCAAGGTCTCAGGAGCCATTTATGGCTGCTGGTGCTGCTAGTTCGAATCAAGTTTCTAATAGCAGGTAAGAAACTGATTTATCTCAACAATTTCCTTTAATCCATTAACTAGTCAGACTGGCAACTTGCAATCAAATTATTTTTCTTTTTCTTTTACCAACACTTTTCTGCATGATATTTTCCTAAAAGCATTTGCCTATATGCATTAGAAAAAAAATATTAAAAATTTAATTTATAAATATGTGTTACCTGCCAACAATCCCCATAGTGCTGGCAGCTAATTAATGCAACTTCGCACAGTTTCACTGTAGCTTCTTTTCTAATAGAGGAATTTAAAATAATTACTAATTCAGTGTATAAAAAGTTAATCAACAAAATCCCACTGTTTGGCAATCAGCTATTAAGTGGCTGGAAAATAGTAATAATGCATACAGTGCTGTGGGAAAGGCTTCAGGGTTTTGTGATGGGCTAATCCATGTAGGAATAAATGTTTATGGTTTACCAAAAAAGCAGGAAGGAGCATTTAAATATTTTAATCAAGGAAGAATTTACTTCTAAAACCTTTCAACCTTGAACAATATTTCCATGCATAATTCCTTGTAAGTACTTTAGAGTAACCATTTAGAAGTTTGGTGTTTGAATGTCACAGCTGCATAGATACTGAGAGGTAAGGTTAAATAAATCTTCAAAGTTTGATCAGACACGTTAGTTAAAAAGTTTCATGAAAATATCTAGAAGCAGATTTTTTCAAACCACTATTTGAAGTCAGTGTTGCTAATGCAATTTCAAGGTTGCCATCAGCATCTTGTAGAGTACTAGATTATTAAAATCATTATTGTTGTAATGTAATTAATTCTGAAATAAAGGCTACAAAGACTCTTAAAGAAAATATATCTTACACACTAGAGCCCTGTTAATGCATCAACACATGTCGTTACTACTGTCTTCTTACTGTAAAAGCATTGTCTCACTGTTGTCTTACTGTTCTTTATCTGTAAAAATAAGCTTCTCAAAGAGAGAAGTAATTCTCTTTCTGCCTTAAAACTTCAGCCCTTCCAGTCCATCATCTATGGACATAGAAATATGCTTTTGGGAAGCTTTAGTATAATTTTCAGAGATGTTTGAAAGATAAGAGAATCTCAATAATGGAATTATTTCATTACTCTCTATGTCCAAATGAGCCCCCATGAACAAAACAACTCAGATGATAACTTTTTTTCTGGTCAAAAGAATGCAGAAACGTGAGTCACTCTCAACCCGCTGCAGCTTTGCTTTACTTCACTCAAACTTCACAGAAATTTGAGATACCTCACAGAAAGGACTTTTCACTGGTCTCCTAAGGTGCAGCATGGATGTAGACCCAGAGAAATCCCTAGAGCCATGCTGTTGTGAAGCCCTTGACGGCATTTCTAGGACCTGGAGCAGAACTAAAGGAGCCTTGAAGGTCCATTGCCATCAGTTACATTTCCAGGAAAGTCCCTCTGACATATCCTCACTGCTCAGATGCTGAAAGGATTATCTTCCAGATGCCAAGCCTGATGGCTTTGTGGAGTTATGCTGTCAAAGTCATGGTGCACAGGGGGATCATAAAGTGGAGTCAGGGATGTTTTCTCCCCAAAGGTCTGATTCCCGGGGAACCAAGATGTTCCAGTTGGATATATTAGGTTAGAAAGGAAACCAAAGTCATTCTCAAGTTCTTTCTTGAATTAGTCTTTCCCTCCAGGCAAAAGAAATCATCTGCTGACAAGGAGAAAAGACAATTCCCAGCTAGCACAAGCCTAGTAACCTCTGGCTTGCATTTTCCAGAGTTGTTCCACCCTGAAACGAGTTCACCTAAGCCCAGAAACATCCACAGAACCAGAGCTGCATAAGGAAGTCAGCTAACAAAAGGTTCCTAATCCTTCTCTTGTCTCCTTTGCTATTAAATCTCTTAGCAATTGGTCAGTGAATTGGTCACATAACTCCCCTGACCTCAGGACGGTCACTGGAGCATTAAGAAAAAAACCCCTCACCCTGGGACTGTGCCATTCCCCCCCGCCTGAGAGGGGCAAAGGCAGCCCCTCATGAGCTGCACTGCCAACACTGCTGCATCCCGCCACAGGCTCCGAGAACAGAATCTGCCCAGGATTTAGGTGCTGAAATCCTGGCCTCTCCTACGGACCATCCCTGCTCTGCTACATTTATTACCCTTCCCTTAAACGACATCCCAGTGTTCAGAGCATTTGACCCAAAACTAAGAGACATGAGTTCATCTACGTTCTTGAGAAGAATCAAAGCTGTTTTGCTCCTCCCCGAAGTATCCCAAACTCCAAAAGAGAACCTGGACCTCCTCCCAGGAGAGAAGGGCAGCAGATGCATTACTTCTATCTGTGTGACTGCTGTAACAATCACTCACATTAGCTCCACCAGCAATAACTCTGTATTTATGTAAAAATTTCACACAGTAGCACTTTTTTAAATACTTCTGCTCACCACAGAGCAGATAACAGCACTGAATGTACTGGGAAAGGGAAATTAGTGCAGAGGCACGTACACTAGGAGGTGCATCCGCGTGTGCAAAGCCATGGCCCAAAGGAGTTCAAGGAACAGTCTTTGCCTCTGGCTAAATTGGTCCTTAGTGGGTCTAAACATGCTCTGGTAAAATATCATTATTTATCTGCAATGCTTTGCTGATGACACCAACAAAATTCATCACAGTTTTGGGTTCTTTCCCTGCTGAGCTCAAGGCGTTAAGTGGTTGGAAAGGGCTGGGTGCCTCTTTTGCACGCCTGCATTTTACAGCGCAACTGTTGGGTCTCTGCTGAGCTGGCCCTTGGCTGGGGGAAGAAAAGTCTCAGACAATTTGTTAACGACAGTATGGAGGATTATTTCTCATCTATTTGAAGATTTCTAGAAGTAGCTTCTTTTCTGGGGCCTCACAATCCTTAAATCTTAGCCAGAACAAAGATATAATGACAAGATTCAATGGAAGCTTAGTGCAAACCAAACAATTTTGTAATATTGCAGTTTGATGGTTACTTTTTTCCCCTGAAGGGAAAGACTGGGCCAACATAAACGTTTCCTTGTGAAAATGTTTTGTTTTCATAGCTGAACACTTGTTTTTGGATGGCATTTATATTAACAGCTGTGCGATCAATACGTGAACAAATTTCCTTTAAGAAAAACTGAGTAAATCTTGTGCTTCCATTCCAGATATAAAGAAAAAAACTTCTGGATATTAAAGGTGTATTTAAATCAGAGCATCTAACAGGGGAACTGTCTTCCAGCTTTTGTTTTGTTCTTTTTTAGTCAGCCTGACAAATACACAACACTGTGTTCTGGCCTCACCATGACTAATTTCAAAATACATATAACTAGCCAAAACAAAGGGAAATACAGAGCTTGAATGTTTTATTTCCAGGTTTTTTTCAAGCTTGTGGCCTGAAACAAGAGAAATGTAGTTGGGGACTCTGGGGGAAAATATTTCCTTAGACTAATTTCTGTTCCTATGAGCAGAAGTCTAAGATTAATGTGATATAAACCAGATCGCTGTTCAGTCAGAAAGGAACAAACATCCTTTGATACTGTTTTTATCCCCTTAAGTAAATAATGCTAAGAAACTGCAGAGAAGCCTTTAATACATTTCCTGCTCTTTCTTGGATCGTTCCCACATTAGGAGCATTCTTCTTCTTGGAACTGAATTTGTATTTTATTTGATGAGGTAACAAAAAACCACCACACCTATTAAAATTTGAAAATGTAAAATGGGAGATGAAAACAACACAAAACAGATATATTGACCAGTTGTTCTTCTTATACTTTTAAAGCCTTTAATTCTTGAATTATTATTATAAGGACTGCAAGAGTCAAGAAATATCCATATACTAATTTCAAAAAAGTCATAGCCAGTAGAATTTCTTTGATACTAAGCAGAACACTTACCTTTGGGGAATGCATCGTTTTCTATTTATTTATTCTCCGACTTGCACCAGCTGTGCTGTACAGACAACACATGTCCAAGACAAGCCTTAGAATGGCATGAGAAGAGCATGAAGCAAAAGTATAAAAAACCAACACAGGTTCAGGCATCTGATATAGCTAAACAGGCCTGCATGGGGGTCTGTGCTACCAGGGTTTGCTGCTTTCATTACCCACGATTTGGGGATTTGGGACATTGCGTCAATGATGTACACATGGTCTGTGGGGCTTTGTTACAGACCATCAACGCTGGCATCAACTGATGGCAGGGCTGACGCTCCAGCCTGCCTCTCACTCCGTTGCAACACCTTTGGCAGATCCCCCTAGAGCTGCACCAGGCTTTGAAACAGCCGTGTACGCGTTGAAGGAGTTCTAGTTTTAGCCCACTGAGAGTTAAAAATAGGCTGAGGAACTAGGAAGGGATGCAGAGCCGAAGCCAAACCACAACACGAAGCTTCTGTGTGACCGAATTCCGTGCATATGTCCCCCCCGTCGGCAGGCCGCGGAGCTCTGCGGGGGACGGAGGTGTGAGTGTGGGCTCAGCATAACCATCAGCAGCTCGGCTCTTTGACTTATGGCTCCTCCCAGCAGATGAGAGAAGGTTCCCAGGAACACTGGTGCAGGGAAGTTCAAACTGTTTGCATTCTGAGGCTAGTAACATTGGGATTAAAAAAATCTTGCCTCTTTTTTCAGATGAAAGGTAGTGGAAGAGCTAGAAGCCTAAAATAACAGGTCAAATTCACAACCTGCCTTAGTGAAGAATATTTGCCATCTAAAATAATGTCAGTTTTAAGCTTCTCAAAGAAATGGCATTCTTTGGATTTACAATTAGGTTAAAGATATCAAATGGAACAAAACCAAGACAGCAGGGAATCAGGGCACAGAAAATACATGTCTCTCTCAGTAAGTGCTATCAGTATGGGAAAGTAAGTTAAAACTCAGCTGAGAAACGTTACCAAATATTTTAAGGATGAGGGGAAATACATCCATATACTGAAAGTGCAGAGACATGAAACAAAGGGCGCTCACTCATTCAGTAGTGAGACAGCACCCTCTGCAATTAAACTCTCATCACTGAAGCGAACCCTTGGTTCAGTAACAGGACGGAGCACAGCCCCTTTCTCTATGGCCACAGCCCTTGCTGAGCTGAACACGCTCATAACGCCTACAGCCAGACCAGACCACCTCTGCCATTCCAGCAAGGCAACTGGGCGGTGCTGAGCATTTCCATTCCCACTGGAGAGAGAGCCCAGCTCGGCAGGGATAGTGCCTTCTGGAAACAACACAGTTACTGTTCACTACCCAGTAAGAACTGGACTTTCATGGGAGGAGACAAAAATAAACAGATGCTGCAATAAATTATCCTTATGAGCTGGACAGTTGTCCTGAAAAATATGTTTAAGTCAATTCTGCTAAATACCTGTCTGGGAGGGTGTTAAGGCAGTCACTCTTGCCTCTGTAGCCATAAAGCTGTCCCCTCCCGAGTGTATTATCCCTTATGTACTCTTTACAAATTATGCTGTTACCTTTTAGGGCTAATTTCCATTATTTCCTTTTGTAGGAAACATGGAATACACAGAAATCAACATTTTAATCTATGCATATCTGTACAGGAAAAGATACAAGAACTCGCCTCCAGACACTCCCTAAGGAGAGGCTAAAAGCCTAACTCGGAGGAGCCTGGGCTATGTTTAGACCTATTCCAAGTGACAGCACTATTGTACAAAGGAGACAGCTCTCTCATTCCCCTATCAACTCAGAGTATCCCAGCCTTCCTTTAAACCGTGTTGCAGAACAGAGCTGAATTTTCTATTGTGTCCTTGTCTGGTATAGACTAATCCTGGAATCGCTGCTGCATCAGCTCTTACAACCTGGTATTTTATATTTCATTGCAACAGACTGGAAGGATCCAGCTAATACAATGATGCCACAAATGAAAGAATGCATTATGAACTGTGCTGTTTTAACTCATTAGGAAAAATGTTTTTACATGAATTATTCCAGATGATGGCAAAAAAAATTAATTTACTATTCTATACAAAGGATGTCCAAGTAAATGATTCAATCAGAGGGAAAACTGCTAGCAGAAAAAACCCCTCCATATGACAAAAGTTTTGATATTAAATGAATAAAAAGAATTAAAGATTTAAGAACTGAAGATGGCACCTACAAAACCCAGCCGCCCCCACTTGTACAATAATAAGGCTGTATTTTACATTGAGGTTTTTAAAGTAAACAAACCTTTGCTCTTCCACATTATATTTTCTCCAAGCAAATTCACCACGACCTACATTTATACCACAAAACACTTGAAAAAACCCTTCAAACATGAAGCTTATTCCAGGGGGTGGTGTGAAAATCAGCCTGTTCAATGCCGGCATGCGTGTCACCCAATCTGTACCTTGGCACTCTGCCTTTAGGCGCTGTGCACAAGAGCCAGGCATAAGTTGATATTTAAAGCTATAATTCATCCCACCATCTCCGTACTATAGGACTTGTACGTTGAGTATAACGAAGCCATTTTTTCTTTCAAATCTGACCGTCTGTTTTGCCACAAGCTAAGGAATCACCATATTAAATACACTGAGGGGAACCCTCCCACCCTATGAATTATCTCTTCGCTGTAAATCTAAGTTTCTCACTTTTACTTATGATTACTAATTATGAAATCAGCAGTAGCATCCTAATTTAAAATGCCTGCCTTTAGTAAAGCACTTGAATGGTTTTAGCTGTTTAATTAGGTAGGTATTGAAGCCTCACTGAAGTAAAATATCGACATGCTCGAGGCTGGGCTTTGGCACAGGGAGGCTCACAAGCGCGGTGCCTGGCTGCATCCCTGGCCTGCCTGTGTCTGCCATTACGCCAACGCAGCTGTGCATTAGGGAAAACAGGAACAAGCTCTCGTTTCGAAAGGAAACGTGGGGTTTGCAAGGTCCCTTGAATTTTTAGTTAAGCCTGTAAAAACTGGATGTAAAATGCTACCAGAAGACTTCATTATAAAGTCCAACTCAGTCAGCTGAGCTTAGGTTCCTTGTTGCTTTTTCCTTATGGCAAACGTTTACCCCTTTCATTCTGAATGGCTCCAACAAAGCCCAAACACCTTGTGTTTTATTGCTGCATGGTGACAAGGGCTGACCTCTCCCTCCACTCCTACTACAAGGCTTTTGTGTTTTACGTGTTGCTAGGAGGGAAGACATGGAAGGACTGTACCTTGTTAGCTTTTCCTTTGCCTCCTTCACGCCCCAGGGTGCTCTGTATGACCTTAGTCTTTACCCTTTGGCAGCCTCTACAAGGAGGAGTAGATTCAACACAGAATTCAACCTGTAGTTAAACAGAAAGACAGAATGGCACGGTCAGACAGGAAAGGTTTTAAGTGCTCTCCTACGAAACTGCAACAATACCAAGTGTAACTAAAAGACTGCTGAATCTGTACTACTAACGGGAGCACAATCTAGTGCAGTGCAACACCCTTGCTGGATCAGTAGCAAATACTTCAGGAAAAAACACACCGAACTCATGAGGGTGCAAGGAAAGAACAACCTTTCCCAAAACAAACTGCTTGGTTTGCTTTAAAAATAGCGAGGCTTTAATTAATATTTTATGATTCCTTGTTGTGTCGTTTGTTCCCATATGCTGTGCTACTTCACGAGGTATAGGATGGCCTCTAGTGGCCCACATGGTGTGCAAGGAAAGACCCTGTTTTGTTCGCCTTCGCAGGGCACGCACACATCGAGGACGCAGAGGCAAACACAGGCTTTGCGCAGAAGCCAGACCAGACTGTTACTGACCCTTCTCCAGACAACAGCTCCTTCCCCATGTCAAACATATTAGTAAATATAATACTAACTTAGGAAATGCGTTTTTCATTCTGGAAACAAACGCAGAGTATTTTCCAGATTACAATTTTATTTCATCTCTCTAAGAAAGCTGCCTTGGCAAAACTGCTGCCCAGTTAGGACAGTAGTGATCTGACCAGTTTTAAGGTATGTGGTTAGCAGTATCTTGGTATGAAACGAGATCATCTAGTCCCCTGCTGGGCACTGGGCTCTCTGGGTACCTGAACATCACCTGAAGCAATGGTAGAGGAATGGTTACAGTCCATAAGGTTCATTGCAACAACACTGGGAATGAGGAGGCAATGTGGTTCATATCTGCAAAACAATAGCTTCAATCCTTCCCCCTATTACCAGTATAGGAACAGCAGAAGAGGTGATGTGCATCTCATCTTCTAGGATTGTGGGGTTGGCACATTTCTGCCTAAAGTCTGGGCACTGAGGTTGATTTGATAATCACAAAACCACACAGGAGTGATTTTTCTATTTGGCTATTTCCTTTATTTGAGCAAAAGGTAGCGTGAGGAACTGATCCTCTCCCTGTGCTCTGAGAGAGAGCCGGGGGGGTTAGGGACCCCCGAGTGCCTGTCTCTCCTTCCACGGTCTAGGCAGTTACGCATCATGCTCATATTTTCTCATGGTCAATAATGGCAACATTGCTTTTGGAGACCTCTCCTGTTCCCAACCTCATAAGTAAACTTCAGTCTAATAAGCCCGTTATTTTTTATTTATTTTTTTTTTAAATCCAAATGCTTTTTCATTAATGTTGCCACAAATCCATTTTTGCATATAAAGATTTAGCTGTGCTTTATGGGTCCTCATGCAAGTTTTAAATGGATGCACAAACATAACTATATTTTTGTAACTATAAATCAACACATTGTGTCCACCTTCTTCTTGCCCAGATAACAACAGCTTCTTAAACTAAGCAGGACTTTAAGGTGTGTCAGCTGCTCAGCTAACAGAGCAACATGCTTGCATTACCCGAGTTACTTCCATAACATTTGGAATTTGCCTGCAGAGGTAGCACAGTGGCCAGGAGCCTGAAGCGATCTCTCATTTGGACAAGTAGTCTCAAGGCAACAAAACGACTTGGAAACATTGCTCTGTGCAGTATTTTATACAAAATATGTTCATAGTCTTGGCCTTTTATTTCAACATATGCGCAACAGGTAGGATGGACCTTGTGTTAATTATTTCATAGAACGCTCCAGGAAAATGGTAAGCTTTTATAATTAAGGGAGAAGATTTGTAAAAGCAATTGTGAATGTATTTCTATATGTAAAATCTATATCTCTATGTCTAACTATATTTAAGCTAGGACTAACAGCAGCAGAGTGTATTGGAAAATTTCCTGGAAAATATTTGTACCTAATGTGTATATATTGCGGAAGCATGAATTCAAGGCAGAACATCACTGAGATACTTTCTAGTAAATACGTATTATTTTGGGAATGAAGGAGAGAGAAAACAAAAAGTCCAAAACAGTTAAAACTTGAGCAGCCAGTGGCATATGCCCGGTGATGAGAGGTGAGGTCTACCCGCGTTGTTGTTTGTTACCCAGCTGTAGACAGGGGACAGTAACTGCGAAGGAGTTTGAACAAATGGTGACTGATACAGTCACGTATGCACTCAATCAAAGCTGCACCTTTTGCAATTTGAAGTTGTTTGTACTATTTTTCCCTCTGGATACCAAAAGGAAAGATACTCAAATCTGCTCGGTTCAGGTAGCAGTAAGGCCCAGGTCCTAGTAATAATTCAGGGAGTGATTTTTTTTTACACTCAGTGGGACTGTGCCCAAATTCCAGTATTTGGGTAAACAGGAAAAGCTAGGTCCAGCATCTTCAGTGATTTTTTTTTTTTTTTTTTTTTACATCAGCTGCAAATATCCTATGTCTGAGAGTTCAGCACAAAAAAGAAAACACATCTGCAACTTCTGCACACATAACCTGTCCTAATCCAGTTCAGCACAG
This sequence comes from Falco biarmicus, assembly GCF_023638135.1. Taxonomy (NCBI): domain Eukaryota; kingdom Metazoa; phylum Chordata; class Aves; order Falconiformes; family Falconidae; genus Falco; species Falco biarmicus. The sequence continues at coordinate 64,994,668 of NC_079291.1, read as the reverse complement.
CGCAAGCACTAGAAAGCAAAATTGCTTTTGAGTCTAAGAATAAAAACCTAATTTGTGGTATCAGAAGAAACTTCTAGAAACCAGGGTTTCAATATTCATTCCACCATTTACAGATGCTCTTGTATGCACCTGTAAAACTGCTGCAGAAGTCCAGAGGGCCCCTTATTAGAACTGGTGCGTATCCATTGACTGTTAAAAGAAACCTTAAAGCCCCAAATCCCCAAATTGCCCTCAAATAAATTTTCTACCAGTATCAGGCGTCTTAAATTGGTAGAATGAGGTGACAAAAGCAACAACCATGAGGTGAAAATTCAGATTAAAAAAAAAGAGAGAGAGATAAGCATTTGTGGGAGTTTTAAGGAAGTTACAATACCTGAATTATTGCAGAGAAACCCTCTGTCTCCTGGGGGCCGCAGAGGAAATGCTTCCCCCGGCGAGGGTCCTGTGCACAGAACCTGCTGCGCTGCCCACGCTGCGTCCTGGAGGATGGCTGGAGCAAAGAGGGAGTGTAGGTCCCTGGCTGGACGAGTTATAGCTTTGCTATGTCCAGTGGCCCTGTTTGGAGCAGATGCATCAGTAGACCTGCTTCAGAAAGGAGATATACAGAAAAAAATACAGGAAAAAAAAAGGATTTAAAAAAAGTTATAAAAATTCTATCCTCAGAAGATGCATTTCTGAATTTTTTGCTAATTTTTTTTTAATCTTGTTTCATCAGCAGGTGCAAGCAGCATAGCACATGGCACAGCCGCAGCGGTGGGGGAAACGCTGGCAAAGACCGAGCCCACGGTGCTGGCACCAGTGACAGCTTCGCAGGAGAGCCACAGCCTGGGCAGAAAGGCAACCCCAGAGGACGCGGTTTCACCTAGGCTACCTCTCCTTTCGAGAGGCGCTGCAGACGAAGCTGGGTCCCAACCCACTGACACCACAGCGGTACCCACGGAGCACCCAACCCACACCCCAGCACCCCCCATGACACAAACTGCAGACATGCCACCGCCTGCCATCAACAAGGGTGATGGTGCCAACTCCCCGCAGGCCTCCCCGCAGACAGCCCCCAGCAGGGGAGGCCGCTCTCCCCCACCAGCCCCAGGCGGCTCCTCGGGCACCACAGATGAGGGTCCCTGGCATACAGCCGTCCCCGCCGGGGCTCCGGCTGACAGGAGCGCGCGGGGCCCTCCCACGGCTGCCATTTTGGCTGCGGCAGGTCTCAGGGTGCCCAGTGTGGGCCCCTCAGCCCTTGGCCCCATGGGCACTGCCGGCAGCAGGACATGGGCCTCCATGGCCACCACAGGGATGGCTGGCGTGGCGTGGCCGGGCACCAGCTCTGCAGGTAAGAGGTTCTACAGATTTATTTGGTAAGAGCGATCAGCTGTTTCTTCTCTCTCATTTAGTAGTTCGAAACGATTCATTGTGGGTCAGGTCATCTTTCAGAGATGTTTTCTCTCCAGTCATTTTTCACAGACTCCTTCAGTGTCATCCAAAATGCATTAATCCCTTAAGCTAGGGAGATTTTTGCATGATTTTCTGGAAACTTTTCCAGTGTGATGCATTATATCTGTCCGTTTATTCCTTAGAAACTCTCTTTATGTTACGAGATGATGTTTGTTGGCCACTGCAGGGGCAGGATTCCCTGGGTGCAGGTGCTGAGGAGCGTTCCGGTTACTCAGGCCCTCGGAGCACGGGGCTTAGCTGCACATTTCTGCCCTTTGATGGGTTTTTACAGCGAGGTTTTTGCCTGAGCATTCACTCAAAAGAAACGTTGTCCAAATCCTCTGTGTATTCACCCTCTTAACTTGACAGCCATCAAGGCTGTGCCATGTTCCCTTACTGCTTTTAGACAGTTACTTGTGTCAGAGTTGCTCTTCGGGTTTGGAGAAACCTTGGCAGAGGAGCTGCTGAGAGGATATCTGCTCAGACAATAGCAAAAAAAAGTAAACGGTGCCCTAATCCAGAAGTAAATGAAAATAAAATTGTATAGCAAATAGAGGAAATCCCTTCAACGGCCCTCACCTGGTTTGTGTTCAAAATGCAGTTCTCCGTTAATACCAGCAGAAGGAAGTATTCCATTACAAAACAGAGTGGTAAAACCTGATAAATCAAGTTTACTCTGAGTATTCATTAACACAAGACAGTCAAAGAATGAAATTTATTATGAATTACTTTTCAAGCTATTTAGAAAAGTACTCACGATTTCCCACTAAGGTTTCCTTTGCCACACCAGCAGAAGTGCAAGAATTATTCCTGTTTCAGAACCAAAGTTCTCTTAAAAAAAGTTCATTCCTGGTTAAAATGGCAGGCTGAAAAAAGAAATTACCAACAACCTTTCTGAAGGTGCTGCATTCTTTCCCAACTAGTCAGGCCTTTCCCTTCACTTTCATTTACATGTGCAAAACAAAGACTATACGCAAATAGGTGTTCCTGCCAGGGAGGTACAAACACCTGAGCAAATGCTGCTTAATAGGAAATTATGCCCATTTACGTTACTAGAGAGACATCATGAAAATAACCTTTTTTTTTTTAAATTTTAAAAAGGGTCTCGTCACCCCATGTAGGGATCACTGCCTTTATATCAGAAAGATGTTTGTGATAGGATCTACTTCCATGAGTAGATTTTGCCTGCAAATTCTATTTCTTTTTAATAGTAGCAGGCTCGTCTCTTGGTGTATGCATCTATGTAGCTCTCCCATCTAGGATATTGATACACAGTGGACTAAAACAATAAGCAGACTTCACTGGCTAGTTGTATTTAAAATTAACACTGAAAACAGAGGGTTTGTGTCTTTTTGCACACACCTTTAAAATTCTTATAATTATTCCCAAAGCTCCTTTGTTTCAATTTTATTTACCTCCATGTTTTTTAATATTACGTCTCTCTCTCTCTCTCCAAATGACTCTACAGCAAGCTGGGATGATTCCCCTCCCATCCAATTTTTTAACCCTTTTAATGCATAAAGATAAAGCAAAAGAAGGAGCATGTTAATGACAGTGGCTAACCAAGCAGAAATGAGTAGTGAATCACAAATTGTTTCTCCCTTACTAACACTTGAGGAAAGGTCAAGGACATGTGGTTCAACTTACCTAACTGCTTGCACAACCAGGCAAGAGCACACACACGTCAGTGCCTCAGACCATGACATATGTGCTCACTGTAATTTCAGAAACTTTGGGAGTAGCTTTTGATCTTTATATGTTATCCAACCAGTGCAAACCAAGCAATCAAGGGTGTTTGTATCACATAAATGGAAATTGCATTTTACAAAGAAATAATATTTACGTGACTGAATCCAGGCTTTTAAGAACTGCTTAGTTATTCAAGTAGAAAAACTGAATTAGTTTTGTTATGAATATATAGGCAGTGTTTACTGGTTCTTTACCTGTGAAAAGGGCATTTTTCTTATAAATTATCCTAAACACTTACAAAAAACTTGGATATTCAAAGCAGAACTGTACCCTACAAGTTGTACAGCACAGCAAGTATCACATCAGTTTTCAATCCAATCAAACTAAATAGTTCACTAATACTCATAAACCAGCTGATTGAATTATATTTGGATGCTAGAGACTTTCTAGGTCATACAGATAAACACCTACTTCTTTGGAGGCATGCTAGTTACCATTTTAAAACTGACCCTCTAAACCTAGAACTGAGTTGGTAATGAAGCCTCAAAGGAGACAGGTATTAAAAAGGTGTTCATTTTTCCCTAGCCAAAACACATGGTTTAGTGAAAACTTTTAACTAGAATCTAACGGAAAATGCAGATGAGATTATTATTTTTTTTTTCCCCTGGGTCCATCTTGAACCAGAAACTTCAGGTTTGGAAGAAACGTGAGAGGAAAGGGAAACAGGATTCTGGAAAGAGAACAAGGACAGGATTTCAGGGATGAGGGAATCCGAAGCCAAACGGTGCCTGCACACCCGCAGATTTTCTTATGCTTTGTAGATTAATCATGGTAAACAATCCAAGAGACACAAAGCATCAAACTTATTCAATATTAGTCATGGTCCAAAATAGTTGAAAAGCATTTTGATGATCATCTGAATTCATGGATGTGGCAGTCCTTCTTCCTTAAATCACACTGTTAGCTACTACTCCAGTTAGCTAGCAATAGCAGCATACGAATTCGCTGGATTTTGCTACTTTATCCGCCTGTCTACCTTCCTGCATTCCCTCAAAGATGTTCTCCTGAATCCTTCTTTTCTCTCATTCACCCACGATGGAAGAAGTTCCAGGGGACCACTGAGACTAAGCAAAGTTGTCTGCTTGCAGTTACAGCAGTGAATGTAACCTTTGTCCCAAAGAATTTGTAAATTCGTAGAATTCAGCTAGGAAGGATGGGACCAAAGAGCTTTTTCTTAACAATCAAACTGGGCCTTTATTAGTATACAGCCTTTCACAAAGTAGCATTGGGAAATATTTTCTCGTTATCCATAAAAAAGGTGTAATACTGAAACGTAAACCTCAGAAAAACTACTGTCTTCCTTTCTGTTACGTGTCCACCCTGAACTTAAATATCTAAGAGATGAATGTGTGACTGTGGCCCTCTTAAGGGTGTAGACCAGTCTCCATTCCTGATCGTTTCATGCTCAGGTTAATGCATACTGACCTTTTCAAGCAACAAGTTTCTTATTTACCTTACACCTAGAGGGAAAGTACCATACTCTAATGCTAAAATCCTTGGGCCGTAAGGTACAAGCAGGCGTGTCACTCGCCAAACCCTCAACAAAGTGCTGGCATTATGCAAGATGCTTTAGTTTAAGAACATTTCCCCTTGACCATCAGACTCATCTTCTTCACTTGGTTGTGAGAGTTATTTCTGTGTTACTGAGAGTGCAGCAGATACTGAAGGGAATTTCGGACTCAGCTGATAAAACTATAATCTTCTAAGAAAAAAAGGATGGATTGGACAACAAATTTAACTCGATATAAGCAGAAGTTTATATATATTATCATAGCATTAAGCTGCTTTTCAGGTAAGTTTAATTTATTTGCTACTTTGATGGAAAACCTTTGCCAATATATTCTGTAAAGGTTTACATATTTTTCAAATGAAATTACTACCACTAAAAACTATACGCAAAGATAACATATTTTATTTGTATCTGTGTAAGTACTTCAAAGAATGCTGATGATTAAATCCACTCAGAATTTACCTTATGGCACAAGTGAAAAACCCCTTTGCCATACACTTTTGAGTGGTGTGCTTACCTTGCTCATTGCCTTGCCATTTTTTAACACTCACATTTACTCAAGTTTTCATCAGTTAAAAGGAGAACTAACAGAAAGTCATATGGTTTACCAGCTTTACTGATTATAAATGGGGAGGTAATAACAAAAGTTGAGCTGATCTAATTTCATTTAGCAAAAGCCAGAATATAAACTGTTATATTTGTTTTCAGCAACCAAAGTTAATTTCTTATGGTTTATTAAAAGAATGAGATGTTAATATTTACTCTATAAACTTCTCATGTACAATCCTCTGTTAAGCTTTTGGTTCATCAAAAGAGGAAAAAATTCCAAGGAATAAATTTTTCTAGAAAATAATCGAGCTAGAAATATTTTGAAAATTTTACAATTATTTCAGTTTGCATATTTTTTACCCATTAAAAAGTGGTATCTGAAAATCAAGAATGGTATTTTCTATGGCAACAAATAACATAGGTCTGAAGCTCTGGAATGCTCAAGTCACTGAAACAATATTTCTTATAAAATGAAAATTCGCTTTGTAAATACCTCTGAATTTAAAACATAGAAATTTAATAATCTAAAAATTCATATTTTTTTATAGATTCAAGTTTAAATTACCTGATTTCTATATGGAAAAGCAGTTTTGTGGTAGTAGTTACTCAAAGAAGTATAAATTTCGTTTTCTAAAATAAATAAAACATTTAGGTGCTACATCCCAGTGACTTACAGAGCTGCATAAGCACAGATACTTGGGAGAATGAATTCAAATTAATGGAGAAGAAATTCCAAGAGCATTGGTAAAAACATATTAAATCCCTTTGTTCACATAAGCAATAGCTTAATTGATATTGGTTAGTTTAAAATAAAACACTTAAGGCTGGTTTAATTCTGAATTAGGGCAGAAACACAGGAGCTAAACATTGCTTTAAATGACGTGGGCTCCAAAAAAGCCTGCATAATACAAAAATTGTATTAATTTAGATTAATTTACTCTCTCACGGTATCCTTTCGGCTTTTTTCATCTTAGCTGGTGTATAGAAATCTGCACAAGGATTTCAGCCCAGTCAGATTACAAATAGGTAACATTTTGCCTGTTCATGTGAATATATTTGCCTTTTTTCATTGCATTGCAAAATAACCCCAGCTTTGATTTACAGCATAAAAACTATTGTCCTAGTGCCCTATGAATTTCTGACTAGGAACAGGAAATCCATGGTGCACTGTAGCATGCAGAGTGTGATGAGACTTCCAATATTTTGCTGGGTTCTTTGTGAATGCTGCTCCATTAGAAGGACAGGTGATAGCCTTCTTGTTTCTATAGTTTGCAATTCAATCTCAATGTGTGCAAATACTTAAATATGAATATATCCATCAGTGTTAGACAAACATGTACTTCCAGTTTGCTGGCTAGAGGACTTGTTTGGGATATAGAGAGGTTAGCCTATGTGAATCCTGGGCCTCTCTGCCAGGAGCTGCTTGCATAGCCTGAAAGCCAGCCATACACCCCGTTGTACAGACCTGAAAGCCAACCATCCATCCCATTGTACAGTGAACAAACATTTTTCTGTGTTACAGGAACATTGTAAAAATACCCATTACCCAGGTACAGGTGCAGCAGCTACAGTGAATGAACATGCAAGACAAAATCAGTTCGTTGTGTTTGGTCTCCTCCTTTGGTATTCTGAAAAAAACATAGCAAATAATTGCATTACCAGGAATGCCTTAAAACCTTCAGATAGTACAGAAAAAAAGGCAGGATTTAACTGTTTTTTATATCTATCTATTAAATAAACACAACAGTTACAGGCATTCCAGCATCACATATTTTAGAAAAAAAGATACTTGTGATGTTTATACAGATCTGCATCCTTTCTTCTAATAAGGAATGTACATTCATTAACTCTTGCCTCTGAACTTCAGAGGCTTTATTTTATTGCAAGCATTAGAATTACCATCTCTGTTATTTTTAATATTCTGCAGCCTCCCTAGCCCTCTCATGCACAAAAATGATAGATCCTCACTTGAATGAGTTTGGAATCTAAAAAGACAACAAAGATGAAGGAACAGGGAAGGGACAGAGCATTATTTTAGTGTGCAAAGGATAAAGCTATGCTTTGCTTAGCACCGGATTGTAGCTAACAAGTCACAGTAAGGAGTGTTTATTAGTTTGCTTTGCAGAGCACGTTAATGTGGCAATGCAGCCTCCAGACTGGAGGTGGCTCACAGCCAAGCGGCTCCAGCTAGGTGCTCAGCGAGCTCAGGTCTTCAGCAGTGCAAGCAGAACAAACCTCTGCCTGCAAAAGCCCACACAAATAATTCTCTTCAGTTGCCCATCTAGTGTATTGTGACAACCAAGAAATCATTTGCTAGGATGCTGGGATATGAGAGTGGTTCCTTACGGTTTGAATAGCTTGGTCTGAGATCCTCTTCCATTCCCCATCCTTTCTCTCTGCAACGGCGCTGAGGCAGAACATCAACTGTATTAGTTTCCTGGTGGGTGTCAAGCACAAGTGTTACCTAACCACGCTGGTATGCCTCACAAGAAGAGAATCTTCTGAGGTGACACAACCAACCTGACAGGGGAGAGACCATGGAGGCATGGGGTGTGATTCCTGTGAGGGATTAGTAATAGAATGAGCCCCTCCTTAGAAACATAGTCTAGATGATTTTGAACATCTGCGTATATCTCAAAAGAAGAGAGTAATTCTTTTAGGCTGACGCACAGGTATTGTGTTGTCATTCAGTTAAGCAGGTATGGATGAATAGCAGACTTTTTAGGTGCTGCCCATTCAGAAACCTGAAAAGAATATATAGTGTTAGTATAGAATGCTTACATAAAAAGCAGCTTGAAAAATGATGAACTTAAGAGTTTTTTTTCTTGACACCTTTATTGATCCATTTGGATATCTACTACTGCTTCAAAATCTGAGAACAGACATCCCTTGACAGTATGTCCCTCAGTGAAATACATTCAAAATCTTGAAATAGCTGAGTTCTCAAGAAGCTATTCTAGCAATAAGTGAACGGTCAGTCTTCAACTTTCTTTTCCATGGCTTAAAAAACTGGAGAGGTCAAAAAGAATTGGAAACAGGTAGGTATATGATTTCCCATTGGAAAGCAAGGAATGTGTTTTGTGGGGATTTCTCAGCTAACTACTGCAATAAGGAGAAGAACATTAGAACTCACTGCAGAAAATTATCAAGGTCATACAAAATAACAGTGTTAGGAGGGAGCAAAAGATCAAATAGTGACAATCCAATCTCATTTCCTTTTCTGACAAGAGCTTTTAGCTGAAGGGAAACCCTCCCATATACTAAAGCATTTAATGAGGTGTTTACCAACGACTGACCTAACACTTTCCTAAAAGAAGAAACAATCCGGGGAACAGAGGAAATCCTCAGAGGCAGCTCTTGAACAGCGTGCAGATTTCAGTTAGAAATATAGGCAATTAAAACTTAGCTGTGAAATGAGACTGTGTTTTAAATGTCATCATTTGCAGTTGTCTGCCTTAGGTCCATCTTTTTCATGACTGCTTTGAAATATGTTCAATGCAACGATAAAACATAGGAAATTTTACAAATATATTGGAAGGCAGGATAAGGATTTAAATTATTCTCAAAAAAAAGAATGACCTCTGAGTTCATTAGATGAAATTAAACCTCCTAGCAAGTTCAAATACATGTGTTCAGCTGTCAAGGACATACTAGTTTAACTCTTTGTCTCCAAAGATCACTTTAGAGAATCTTTAACTGCACCTGCCTCTGAAAATGAATGCATAAAAAAACACAGAAAGTGTCATTTATTTTCCTATACACTAAAGTTAAATTGAAAAGGTGCAGTAATCCCTTCCTATGAGACAGTTTCTAACCAATGAATGGTTCCTTGTGTATTAATATTCCGATTGATAAAAGAGACCTTAAACATAGGCATCCATTAAAGGTAAAATCTGGAAAAAAGAAATCAGAGAATTTAAACATAAATGACAAAAAAAAAAAAAAGACAATTATTTTTAAAAAATTAATTAAAAATTCAATTTATTATTAATTAAAATAAATTTATTAAGTAAAATAAAAATACAAATTGCTAAAAATGTATAACACTTAGGAGCATAAAAAAGTTCTAAATACCTGGAAAAAAACTTCATATCTGCCATGACAGGAATATCACTCCAACAGAGCAGCACACATGCTACTCTCACCACCACCACGAAGAAGGCCGCTGCGGAATCAACAGCCTCTGCCACCACGCTCCTTGCAGGAACATCCTCCTCTGCTCCCAGAAAAAGCCCAACTCCTGCCACCACCTCAGCCACTAATCTCAGCACGGTAATGGATACAACATCCCCAACGGTGACCACAGCTACACCCACCTCTACCCTGGGGTCCACCTCCACTACTACTGGTCAGGGCACATCAAAAACAGAGGCAACCACAGGGGCCACCTCCAGCATGGCTTCCCAGTCCACGTCTCCTCCGCAGACTAGAGCTTCACCTTCTTCCACTGCAGCACAAACGTCTACTCTTGAAACAACCTCCATGCTCCTCTCCACCAGAGTGGAAACTTCCAGCCCAACTGCTGCAACAACCACTGCAGTCACTTCCAGCCCAGCTGGAACATCCACTGCTGCTCTCACCACCACCACCACTGCAGCTACGGAATCAACAGCCTCTGCCACCACGTTCCTTGCAGAACTACCCTCCTCTCCTCCTGCAACAAGCCCACCTCCTGCCACCATCTCATCTACTACGCTCAGCACGGTAATGGAAACAACATCCCCAGTGGTGACCACAGCTACACCCAAATCTACCCTGGGGTCAACCTCCACTACTACTGGTCAGGGCACATCAACTCCTGAGGCAAGCACAGGGGCCAACTCCAGCATGGCTACCCAGTCCACGTCTCCTCCGCAGACTACAGCTTCCACCTCTTCCACTGCAGCACAAACGTCTGCTCTTGAAACAACCTCCATGCTCCTCTCCACCAGAGCAGAAACTTCCAGCCCAACTGCTGCAACAACCACTGCAGTCACTTCCAGCCCAGCTGGAACATCCGCTGCTGCTCCCAACACTACCGCAGCTGCGGAATCAACAGCCTCTGCCACCACGCTCCCTGCTGAAACATCCTCCTCTGCTCCTGGAAAAAGCCCAACTCTTACCACCATCTCATCTACTCCTCTCAGCATGGTAATGGAAACAACATCCCCAGTGGTGACCACAGCTACACCCACCTCTTCTCTGGGGCCAACCTCCACTACTACTGGTCAGGGCACATCAACTCCTGAGGCAAGCACAGGGGCCACCCCCAGGACACCTATACAGTCCACGTCTCCTCCGCAGACTACAGCTTCACTCTCTTCCACTGCAGCACAAACGTCTGCTCTTGAAACAACCTCCCTGCTCCTCTCCACCAGAGCGGAAACTTCCAGCCCAACTGCTGCAACAACCACTGCAGTCACTTCCAGCCCAGCTGGAACATCCGCTGCTGCTCTCACCACTACCGCAGCTGCGGAATCAACAGCCTCTGCCACCACGCTCTTTGCAGGAACATCCTCCTCTGCTCCTGGAAGAAGCCCAACTCCTGCCACCATCTCATCTACTACTCTCAGCATGGTAATGGAAACAACATCCCCAGTGGTGACCACAGCTACACCCACCTCTTCTCTCGGGTCAACCTCCACTACTACTGGTCAGGGCACATCAACAACAGAGGCAACCACATGGGCCACCCCCAGGACACCTATACAGTCCACGTCTCCTCCGCAGACTACAGCTTCACCCTCTTCCACTGCAGCACAAACGTCTGCTCTTGAAACAACCTCCATGCTCCTCTCCACCACAGCGGAAACTTCCAGCCCAACTGCTGCAACAAACAGTGCAGTCACTTCCAGCCCAGCTGGAACAACCACTGCTACTCCCACCACCACCGCAGCTACGGAATCAACAGCCTCTGCCACCATGCTCCTTGCAGGAACATCCTCCTCTGCTCCTGGAACAAGCCCAACTCTTATCAATACCTCAGCTACTACCCTCAGCACGGTAATGGAAACAACATCCCCAGTGGTGACCACACCTACACCCACCTCTCCTGTGCGGAAAACATCCATTAATCCTGGTACAGGTGCATCAATTCTTGAAGCGATGACTGTGGCGGCTTCTACCACGGTGGAAATGTCCAGCACAGGGGCTCAGTCCACATCTAACCTGCAGACTACAACTTCACCCTCTTCCAATGCAGCCCAAACTTCTGCTCTTGAAACAACCTCCATGCTCCTCTCCACCAGAGCGGAAACTTCCAGCCCAACTGCTGCAACAACCACTGCCGTCACTTCCAGCCCAGCTGGAACATCCGCTGCTACTCCCACCACCACCGCAGCTAAGGAATCAACAGCCTCTGCCACCACGTTCCTTGCAGGAACATCCTCCTCTGCTCCTGGAACAAGCCCAACTCTTACCACCACCTCAGCTACTACTCTCAGCACGGTACTGAAAACAACATCCCCAATGGTGACCATAGCTACACCCAAATCTACTCTGGGGTCAGCCTCCAATACAACAGGTAAGGATACATCAACAACTAAGGCAACCACACGGGCCACCTCCAAAGCAGCTATCCACTCCACGTCTCCTCCGCAGACTACAGCTTCACCCTCTTCCACTGCAGCACAAACGTCTGCTCTTGAAACAACCTCCATGCTCCTCTCCACCAGAGCGGAAACTTCCAGCCCAACTGCTGCAACAACCACTGCAGTCACTTCCAGCCCAGCTGGAACATCCGCTGCTGCTCTGACCACCACCACCACTGCAGCTGCGGAATCAACAGACTCTGCCACCACGTTCCTTGCAGAACTACCCTCCTCTCCTCCTGCAACAAGCCCACCTCCTGCCACCATCTCATCTACTACGCTCAGCACGGTAATGGAAACAACATCCCCAGTGGTGACCACAGCTACACCCAAATCTACCCTGGGGTCAGCCTCCACTACTACTGGTAAGGGCACATCAACTCCTGAGGCAAGCACAGGGGCCACCTCCAGCATGGCTTCCCAGTCCACGTCTCCTCCGCAGACTACAGCTTCACCCTCTTCCACTGCAGCACAAACGTCTGCTCTTGAAACAACCTCCATGCTCCTCTCCACCAGAGCAGAAACTTCCAGCCCAACTGCTGCAACAACCACTGCAGTCACTTCCAGCCCAGCTGGAACATCCGCTGCTAACCCCACCACCACCACCACTGCAGCTACGGAATCAACAGCTTCTGCCACCACGCTCCTTGCAGGAACATCCTCTTCTGCTCCTGGAACAAGCCCAACTCTTACCACCATCTCAGCTACTACTCTCAGCACGGTAATGGAAACAACATCCCCAGTGGTGACCACAGCTACACCCACCTCTCCTGTGCGGAAAACATCCATTAATCCTGGTACAGGTACATCAATTCTTGAAGCGATGACTGTGGCGGCTTCTACCACGGTGGAAATGTCCAGCGCAGGGGCTCAGTCCACATCTAACCTGCAGACTACAACTTCACTCTCTTCCACTGAAGCCCAAACTTCTGCTCTTGAAACAACCTCCACGCTCCTCTCCACCAGAGTGGAAACTTCCAGCCCAACTGCTGCAACAACCACTGCAGTCACTTCCAGCCCAGCTGGAACATCCACTGCTGCTCTCACCACCACCACCACTGCAGCTACGGAATCAACAGCCTCTGCCACCACGTTCCTTGCAGAACTACCCTCCTCTCCTCCTGCAACAAGCCCACCTCCTGCCACCATCTCATCTACTACGCTCAGCACGGTAATGGAAACAACATCCCCAGTGGTGACCACAGCTACACCCAAATCTACCCTGGGGTCAACCTCCACTACTACTGGTAAGGGCACATCAACAACAGAGGCAAGCACAGGGGCCACCTCCAGGACACCTATACAGTCCACGTCTCCTCCGCAGACTACAGCTTCACCCTCTTCCTCTGCAGCACAAACGTCTGCTCTTGAAACAACCTCCATGCTCCTCTCCACCAGAGCAGAAACTTCCAGCCCAACTGCTGCAACAACCACTGCAGTCACTTCCAGCCAAGCTGGAACAACCGCTGCTACTCCCACCACCACCGCAGCTATGGAATCAACAGCTTCTGCCACCACGCTCCTTGCAGAAACATCCTCCTCTGCTCCTGGAACAAGCCCACCTCCTGCCACCATCTCATCTACTACGCTCAGCACGGTAATGGAAACAACATCCCCAGTGGTGACCACAGCTACACCCAAATCTACCCTGGGGTCAACCTCCACTACTACTGGTCAGGGCACATCAACTCCTGAGGCAAGCACAGGGGCCACCTCCAGCATGGCTTCCCAGTCCACGTCTCCTCCGCAGACTACAGCTTCACCCTCTTCCACTGCAGCACAAACGTCTGCTCTTGAAACAACCTCCATGCTCCTCTCCACCAGAGCAGAAACTTCCAGCCCAACTGCTGCAACAACCACTGCAGTCACTTCCAGCCCAGCTGGAACATCTGCTGTTACTCCCACCACCACCGCAGCTACGAAATCAACAGCTTCTGCCACCACGCTCCTTGCAGGAACATCCTCCTCTGCTCCTGGAACAAGCCCAACTCTTACCACCATCTCAGCTACTACTCTCAGCACGGTAATGGAAACAACATCCCCAGTGGTGACCACAGCTACAGCCACCTCTCCTGTGCGGAAAACATCCATTAATCCTGGTACAGGTGCATCAATTCTTGAAGCGATGACTGTGGCGGCTTCTACCACAGTGGAAATGTCCAGCGCAGGGGCTCAGTCCACATCTAACCTGCAGACTACAACTTCACTCTCTTCCACTGCAGCCCAAACTTCTGCTCTTGAAACAACCTCCATGCTCCTCTCCACCAGAGTGGAAACTTCCAACCCAACTGCTGCAACAACCACTGCAGTCACTTCCAGCCCAGCTGGAACATCCACTGCTGCTCTCACCACCACCACCACTGCAGCTACGGAATCAACAGCCTCTGCCACCACGTTCCTTGCAGAACTACCCTCCTCTGCTCCTGCAACAAGCCCACCTCCTGCCACCATCTCATCTACTACGCTCAGCACGGTAATGGAAACAACATCCCCAGTGGTGACCACAGCTACACCCAAATCTACCCTGGGGTCAACCTCCACTACTACTGGTCAGGGCACATCAACTCCTGAGGCAAGCACAGGGGCCACCTCCAGCATGGCTTCCCAGTCCACGTCTCCTCCGCAGACTACAGCTTCACCCTCTTCCTCTGCAGCACAAACGTCTGCTCTTGAAACAACCTCCATGCTCCTCTCCACCAGAGCGGAAACTTCCAGCCCAACTGCTGCAACAACAACTGCCGTCACTTCCAGCCCAGCTGGAACATCCGCTGCTACTCCCACCACCACCGCAGCTACGGAATCAACAGCTCCTGCCACCACGCTCCTTGCAGAAACATCCTCCTCTGCTCCTGGAACAAGCCCACCTCCTGCCACCATCTCATCTACTACGCTCAGCACGGTAATGGAAACAACATCCCCAGTGGTGACCACAGCTACACCCAAATCTACCCTGGGGTCAACCTCCACTACTACTGGTCAGGGCACATCAACTCCTGAGGCAAGCACAGGGACCACCTCCCGGCCACCTCTACAGTCCACGTCTCCTCCGCAGACTACAGCTTCACCCTCTTCCACTGCAGCACAAACGTCTGCTCTTGAAACAACCTCCATGCTCCTCTCCACCAGAGCAGAAACTTCCAGCCCAACTGCTGCAACAACCACTGCCGGCACTTCCAGCCCAGCTGGAACATCCACTGCTGCTCTCACTAACACCACCACTGCAGCTACGGAATCAACAGCCTCTGCCACCACGCTCCTTGCAAAAACATCCTCCTCTGCTCCTGGAACAAGCCCAACTCTTACCACCACCTCAGCTACTACTCTCAGCACGGTAATGGAAACAACATCCCCAGTGGTGACCACAGCTACACCCAAATCTACCCTGGGGTCAACCTCCACTACTACTGGTCAGGGCACATCAACTCCTGAGGCAAGCACAGGGGCCACCTCCAGGACACCTGTACAGTCCACGTCTCCTCCGCAGACTACAGCTTCACCCTCTTCCTCTGCAGCCCAAACCTCTGCTCTTGAAACAACCTCCACGCTCCTCTCCACCACAGCGGAATCTTCCAGCCCAACTGCTGCAACAACCACTGCAGTCACTTCCAGCCCAGCTGGAACATCCGCTGCTACTCCCACCACCACCGCAGCTACGAAATCAACAGCCTCTGCCACCACGCTCCTTGCAGGAACATCCTCCTCTGCTCCTGGAACAAGCCCAACTCTTACCACCATCTCAGCTACTACTCTCAGCACGGTAATGGAAACAACATCCCCAGTGGTGACCACAGCTACACCCACCTCTCCTGTGCGGAAAACATCCATTAATCCTGGTACAGGTACATCAATTCTTGAAGCGATGACTGTGGCGGCTTCTACCACGGTGGAAATGTCCAGCGCAGGGGCTCAGTCCACATCTAACCTGCAGACTACAACTTCACTCTCTTCCAATGCAGCCCAAACTTCTGCTCTTGAAACAACCTCCATGCTCCTCTCCACCACAGCGCAAACTTCCAGCCCAACTGCTGCAACAACCACTGCCGGCACTTCCAGCCCAGCTGGAACATCCACTGCTGCTCTCACCACCACCACCACTGCAGCTACGGAATCAACAGCCTCTGCCACCACGTTCCTTGCAGAACTACTCTCCTCTGCTCCTGCAACAAGCCCACCTCCTGCCACCATCTCATCTACTACGCTCAGCACGGTAATGGAAACAACATCCCCAGTGGTGACCACAGCTACACCCAAATCTACCCTGGGGTCAACCTCCACTACTACTGGTCAGGGCACATCAACTCCTGAGGCAAGCACAGGGGCCACCTCCAGCATGGTTTCCCAGTCCATGTCTCCTCCGCAGACTACAGCTTCACCCTCTTCCACTGCAGCACAAACGTCTGCTCTTGAAACAACCTCCATGCTCCTCTCCACCAGAGCAGAAACTTCCAGCCCAACTGCTGCAACAACCACTGCAGTCACTTCCAGCCCAGCTGGAACATCCACTGCTGCTCTCACCACCACCACCACTGCAGCTACGGAATCAACAGCCTCTGCCACCACGTTCCTTGCAGAACTACCCTCCTCTCCTCCTGCAACAAGCCCACCTCCTGCCACCATCTCATCTACTACGCTCAGCACGGTAATGGAAACAACATCCCCAGTGGTGACCACAGCTACACCCAAATCTACCCTGGGGTCAACCTCCACTACTACTGGTCAGGGCACATCAACTCCTGAGTCAACCACATGGGCCACCTCCAGCATGGCTTCCCAGTCCACGTCTCCTCCGCAGACTACAACTTCACCCTCTTCCTCTGCAGCACAAACGTCTGCTCTTGAAACAACCTCCATGCTCCTCTCCACCAGAGCAGAAACTTCCAGCCCAACTGCTGCAACAACCACTGCAGTCATTTCCAGCCCAGCTGGAACATCTGCTGCTACTCCCACCACCACCGCAGCTACGGAATCAACAGCTTCTGCCACCACGCTCCTTGCAGAAACATCCTCCTCTGCTCCTGGAACAAGCCCAACTCCTGCCACCATCTCATCTACTACGCTCAGCACGGTAATGGAAACAACATCCCCAGTGGTGACCACAGCTACACCCAAATCTACCCTGGGGTCAACCTCCACTACTACTGGTCAGGGCACATCAACTCCTGAGGCAAGCACAGGGGCCACCTCCAGCATGGCTTCCCAGTCCATGTCTCCTCCGCAGACTACAGCTTCACCCTCTTCCACTGCAGCACAAACTTCTGCTCTTGAAACAACCTCCATGCTCCTCTCCACCAGAGCAGAAACTTCCAGCCCAACTGCTGCAACAACCACTGCCAGCACTTCCAGCCCAGCTGGAACATCCGCTGCTACTCCCACCACCACCGCAGCTATGGAATCAACAGCTTCTGCCACCACGCTCTTTGCAGAAACATCCTCCTCTGCTCCTGGAACAAGCCCAACTCTTACCACCACCTCAGCTACTACTCTCAGCACGGTAATGGAAACAACATCCCCAGTGGTGACCACAGCTACACCCAAATCTACCCTGGGGTCAACCTCCACTACTACTGGTCAGGGCACATCAACTCCTGAGGCAAGCACAGGGGCCACCTCCAGGACACCTATACAGTCCACGTCTCCTCCGCAGACTACAGCTTCACCCTCTTCCACTGCAGCACAAACGTCTGCTCTTGAAACAACCTCCATGCTCCTCTCCACCAGAGCGGAAACTTCCAGCCCAACTGCTGCAACAACCACTGCAGTCACTTCCAGCCCAGCTGGAACATCTGCTGCTACTCCCACCACCACCGCAGCTACGGAATCAACAGCTTCTGCCAACACGCTCCTTGCAGAAACATCCTCCTCTGCTCCTGGAACAAGCCCACCTCCTGCCACCATCTCATCTACTACGCTCAGCACGGTAATGGAAACAACATCCCCAGTGGTGACCACAGCTACACCCACCTCTCCTGTGCGGAAAACATCCATTAATCCTGGTACAGGTACATCAATTCTTGAAGCGATGACTGTGGCGGCTTCTACTACGGTGGAAATGTCCAGCACAGGGGCTCAGTCCACATCTAACCTGCAGACTACAACTTCACTCTCTTCCAATGCAGCCCAAACTTCTGCTCTTGAAACAACCTCCACGCTCCTCTCCACCACAGCGGAAACTTCCAGCCCAACTGCTGCAACAACCACTGCAGTCACTTCCAGCCCAGCTGGAACATCCACTGCTGCTCTCACCACCACCACCACTGCAGCTGCGGAATCAACAGCCTCTGACACCACGCTCCTTGCAGGAACATCCTCCTCTGCTCCTGGAAGAAGCCCACCTCCTGCCACCATCTCATCTACTACGCTCAGCACGGTAATGGAAACAACATCCCCAGTGGTGACCACAGCTACACCCAAATCTACCCTGGGGTCAACCTCCACTACTACTGGTAAGGGCACATCAACTCCTGAGTCAACCACATGGGTCACCTCCAGCATGGCTTCCCAGTCCACGTCTCCTCCGCAGACTACAACTTCACCCACTTCCTCTGCAGCACAAACGTCTGCTCTTGAAACAACCTCCATGCTCCTCTCCACCACAGCGGAAACTTCCAGCCCAACTGCTGCAACAACCACTGCCGGCACTTCCAGCCCAGCTGGAACATCCACTGCTGCTCTCACCACCAACACCACTGCAGCTACGGAATCAACAGCCTCTGCCACCACGTTCCTTGCAGAACTACCCTCCTCTCCTCCTGCAACAAGCCCACCTCCTGCCACCATCTCATCTACTACGCTCAGCACGGTAATGGAAACAACATCCCCAGTGGTGACCACAGCTACACCCAAATCTACCCTGGGGTCAACCTCCACTACTACTGGTCAGGGCACATCAACTCCTGAGTCAACCACATGGGCCACCTCCAGCATGGCTTCCCAGTCCACGTCTCCTTTGCAGACTACAACTTCACCCTCTTCCTCTGCAGCACAAACTTCTGCTCTTGAAACAACCTCCATGCTCCTCTCCACCAGAGCGGAAACTTCCAGCCCAACTGCTGCAACAACCACTGCAGTCACTTCCAGCCCAGCTGGAACATCCGCTGCTGCTCTCACCACCACCTCCACTGCAGCTGCGGAATCAACAGCCTCTGCCACCACGCTCTTTGCAGGAACATCCTCCTCTGCTCCTGGAACAAGCCCACCTCCTGCCACCATCTCATCTACTACGCTCAGCACGGTAATGGAAACAACATCCCCAATGGTGACAAAAGCTACAGCCACCTCTACCCTGGAGTCAACCTCCACTACTACTGGTAAGGGCACATCAACTCCTGAGGCAAGCACAGGGGCCACCTCCCGGCCACCTCTACAGTCCACGTCTCCTCTGCAGACTACAGCTTCACCCTCTTCCACTGCAGCACAAACGTCTGCTCTTGAAACAACCTCCATGCTCCTCTCCACCAGAGCAGAAACTTCCAGCCCAACTGCTGCAACAACCACTGCCAGCACTTCCAGCCCAGCTGGAACATCCGCTGCTACTCCCACCACCACCGCAGCTATGGAATCAACAGCTTCTGCCACCACGCTCCTTGCAGAAACATCCTCCTCTGCTCCTGGAACAAGCCCACCTCCTGCCACCATCTCATCTACTACGCTCAGCACGGTAATGGAAACAACATCCCCAGTGGTGACCACAGCTACACCCACCTCTCCTGTGCGGAAAACATCCATTAATCCTGGTACAGGTACATCAATTCTTGAAGCGATGACTGTGGCGGCTTCTACCACGGTGGAAATGTCCAGCACAGGGGCTCAGTCCACATCTAACCTGCAGACTACAACTTCACTCTCTTCCAATGCAGCCCAAACCTCTGCTCTTGAAACAACCTCCACGCTCCTCTCCACCACAGCGGAAACTTCCAGCCCAACTGCTGCAACAACCACTGCAGTCACTTCCAGCCCAGCTGGAACATCCACTGCTGCTCTCACCACCACCACCACTGCAGCTACGGAATCAACAGCCTCTGCCACCACGTTCCTTGCAGAACTACCCTCCTCTCCTCCTGCAACAAGCCCAACTCCTGCCACCATCTCATCTACTCCTCTCAGCACGGTAATGGAAACAACATCCCCAGTGGTGACCACAGCTACACCCAAATCTACCCTGGAGTCAACCTCCACTACTACTGGTAAGGGCACATCAACTCCTGAGGCAAGCACAGGGGCCACCTCCAGGACACCTATACAGTCCACGTCTCCTCCGCAGACTACAGCTTCACCCTCTTCCACTGCAGCACAAACGTCTGCTCTTGAAACAACCTCCATGCTCCTCTCCACCAGAGCAGAAACTTCCAGCCCAACTGCTGCAACAACCACTGCCAGCACTTCCAGCCCAGCTGGAACATCCGCTGCTACTCCCACCACCACCGCAGCTACGGAATCAACAGCTTCTGCCACCACGCTCCTTGCAGAAACATCCTCCTCTGCTCCTGGAACAAGCCCACCTCCTGCCACCATCTCATCTACTACGCTCAGCACGGTAATGGAAACAACATCCCCAGTGGTGACCACAGCTACACCCAAATCTACCCTGGGGTCAACCTCCACTACTACTGGTCAGGGCACATCAACTCCTGAGGCAAGCACAGGGGCCACCTCCAGCATGGCTTCCCAGTCCACGTCTCCTCCGCAGACTACAGCTTCACCCTCTTCCTCTGCAGCACAAACGTCTGCTCTTGAAACAACCTCCATGCTCCTCTCCACCAGAGCAGAAACTTCCAGCCCAACTGCTGCAACAACCACTGCAGTCACTTCCAGCCAAGCTGGAACAACCGCTGCTACTCCCACCAGCACCGCAGCTATGGAATCAACAGCTTCTGCCACCACGCTCCTTGCAGAAACATCCTCCTCTGCTCCTGGAACAAGCCCACCTCCTGCCACCATCTCATCTACTACGCTCAGCACGGTAATGGAAACAACATCCCCAGTGGTGACCACAGCTACACCCAAATCTACCCTGGGGTCAACCTCCACTACTACTGGTAAGGGCACATCAACTCCTGAGTCAACCACATGGGTCACCTCCAGCATGGCTTCCCAGTCCACGTCTCCTCCGCAGACTACAACTTCACCCACTTCCTCTGCAGCACAAACGTCTGCTCTTGAAACAACCTCCATGCTCCTCTCCACCAGAGCGGAAACTTCCAGCCCAACTGCTGCAACAACCACTGCAGTCACTTCCAGCCCAGCTGGAACATCCACTGCTGCTCTCACCACCAACACCACTGCAGCTACGGAATCAACAGCCTCTGCCACCACGTTCCTTGCAGAACTACCCTCCTCTCCTCCTGCAACAAGCCCACCTCCTGCCACCATCTCATCTACTACGCTCAGCACGGTAATGGAAACAACATCCCCAGTGGTGACCACAGCTACACCCAAATCTACCCTGGGGTCAACCTCCACTACTACTGGTCAGGGCACATCAACTCCTGAGTCAACCACATGGGCCACCTCCAGCATGGCTTCCCAGTCCACGTCTCCTCCGCAGACTACAGCTTCACCCTCTTCCTCTGCAGCACAAACTTCTGCTCTTGAAACAACCTCCATGCTCCTCTCCACCACAGCGGAAACTTCCAGCCCAACTGCTGCAACAACCACTGCAGTCACTTCCAGCCCAGCTGGAACATCCACTGCTGCTCTCACCACCACCACCACTGCAGCTGCGGAATCAACAGCCTCTGCCACCACGCTCCTTGCAGGAACATCCTCCTCTGCTCCTGGAACAAGCCCACCTCCTGCCACCATCTCATCTACTACGCTCAGCACGGTAATGGAAACAACATCCCCAATGGTGACAAAAGCTACAGCCACCTCTACCCTGGAGTCAACCTCCACTACTACTGGTAAGGGCACATCAACTCCTGAGGCAAGCACAGGGGCCACCTCCCGGCCACCTCTACAGTCCACGTCTCCTCTGCAGACTACAGCTTCACCCTCTTCCACTGCAGCACAAACGTCTGCTCTTGAAACAACCTCCATGCTCCTCTCCACCAGAGCAGAAACTTCCAGCCCAACTGCTGCAACAACCACTGCCAGCACTTCCAGCCCAGCTGGAACATCCGCTGCTACTCCCACCACCACCGCAGCTATGGAATCAACAGCTTCTGCCACCACGCTCCTTGCAGAAACATCCTCCTCTGCTCCTGCAACAAGCCCAACTCCTGCCACCATCTCATCTACTCCTCTCAGCACGGTAATGGAAACAACATCCCCAATGGTGACAAAAGCTACACCCACCTCTACCCTGGAGTCAACCTCCACTACTACTGGTAAGGGCACATCAACTCCTGAGGCAAGCACAGGGGCCACCTCCAGCATGGCTTCCCAGTCCACGTCTCCTCCGCAGACTACAGCTTCACCCTCTTCCACTGCAGCACAAACGTCTGCTCTTGAAACAACCTCCATGCTCCTCTCCACCAGAGCGGAAACTTCCAGCCCAAATGCTGCAACAACCACTGCAGTCACTTCCAGCCCAGCTGGAACATCTGCTGCTGCTCTGACCACCACCACCACTGCAGCTGCGGAATCAACAGCTTCTGCCACCACGCTCCTTGCAGGAACATCCTCCTCTGCTCCTGGAACAAGCCCACCTCCTGCCACCACCTCAGCTACTACTCTCAGCACGGTAATGGAAACAACATCCCCAGTGGTGACTACAGCTACGCCCAAATCTACCCTGGGGTCAACCTCCACTACTACTGGTAAGGGCACATCAACTCCTGAGGCAAGCACAGGGGCCACCTCCAGCATGGCTTCCCAGTCCACGTCTCCTCCGCAGACTACAGCTTCACCCTCTTCCTCTGCAGCACAAACGTCTGCTCTTGAAACAACCTCCACGCTCCTCTCCACCACAGCGGAATCTTCCAGCCCAACTGCTGCAACAACCACTGCAGTCACTTCCAGCCCAGCTGGAACATCCGCTGCTACTCCCACCACCACCGCAGCTACGGAATCAACAGCTTCTGCCACCACGGTCCTTGCAGAAACATCCTCCTCTGCTCCTGGAACAAGCCCAACTCTTACCACCACCTCAGCTACTACTCTCAGCACGGTAATGGAAACAACATCCCCAGTGGTGACCACAGCTACACCCACCTCTCTTGTGCGGAAAACATCCATTAATCCTGGTACAGGTACATCAATTCTTGAAGCGATGACTGTGGTGGCTTCTACCACGGTGGAAATGTCCAGCACAGGGGCTCAGTCCACATCTAACCTGCAGACTACAACTTCACTCTCTTCCAATGCAGCCCAAACTTCTGCTCTTGAAACAACCTCCACGCTCCTCTCCACCAGAGCGCAAACTTCCAGCCCAACTGCTGCAACAACCACTGCCGGCACTTCCAGCCCAGCTGGAACATCCACTGCTGCTCTCACCACCACCACCACTGCAGCTACGGAATCAACAGCCTCTGCCACCACGTTCCTTGCAGAACTACTCTCCTCTCCTCCTGCAACAAGCCCACCTCCTGCCACCATCTCATCTACTACTCTCAGCACGGTAATGGAAACAACATCCCCAGTGGTGACCACAGCTACACCCAAATCTACCCTGGGGTCCACCTCCACTACTACTGGTCAGGGCACATCAACTCCTGAGGCAAGCACAGGGGCCACCTCCAGCATGGCTTCCCAGTCCACATCTCCTCCGCAGACTACAGCTTCACTCTCTTCCACTGCAGCACAAACGTCTGCTCTTGAAACAACCTCCATGCTCCTCTCCACCAGAGCAGAAACTTCCAGCCCAACTGCTGCAACAACCACTGCAGTCACTTCCAGCCCAGCTGGAACATCCGCTGCTACTCCCACCACCACCGCAGCTACGGAATCAACAGCTTCTGCCACCACGCTCCTTGCAGAAACATCCTCCTCTGCTCCTGGAACAAGCCCAACTCTTACCACCACCTCAGCTACTACTCTCAGCACGGTAATGGAAACAACATCCCCAGTGGTGACCACAGCTACACCCACCTCTCCTGTGCGGAAAACATCCATTAATCCTGGTACAGGTGCATCAATTCTTGAAGCAATGACTGTGGCGGCTTCTACCACGGTGGAAATGTCCAGCACAGGGGCTCAGTCCACATCTAACCTGCAGACTACAACTTCACTCTCTTCCACTGAAGCCCAAACTTCTGCTCTTGAAACAACCTCCACGCTCCTCTCCACCAGAGCGGAAACTTCCAGCCCAACTACTGCAACAACCACTGCAGTCACTTCCAGCCCAGCTGGAACATCCACTGCTGCTCTCACCACCACCACCACTGCAGCTGCGGAATCAACAGCCTCTGACACCACGCTCCTTGCAGGAACATCCTCCTCTGCTCCTGGAACAAGCCCAGCTCCTGCCACCATCTCATCTACTACTCTCAGCACGGTAATGGAAACAACATCCCCAGTGGTGACCACAGCTACACCCAAATCTACCCTGGGGTCAACCTCCACTACTACTGGTCAGGGCACATCAACTCCTGAGGCAAGCACAGGGGCCACCTCCAGGACACCTATACAGTCCACGTCTCCTCCGCAGACTACAGCTTCACCCTCTTCCACTGCAGCACAAACGTCTGCTCTTGAAACAACCTCCATGCTCCTCTCCACCAGAGCGGAAACTTCCAGCCCAACTGCTGCAACAACCACTGCAGTCACTTCCAGCCCAGCTGGAACATCTGCTGCTACTCCCACCACCACCGCAGCTACGGAATCAACAGCTTCTGCCAACACGCTCCTTGCAGAAACATCCTCCTCTGCTCCTGGAACAAGCCCACCTCCTGCCACCATCTCATCTACTACGCTCAGCACGGTAATGGAAACAACATCCCCAGTGGTGACCACAGCTACACCCACCTCTCCTGTGCGGAAAACATCCATTAATCCTGGTACAGGTACATCAATTCTTGAAGCGATGACTGTGGCGGCTTCTACTACGGTGGAAATGTCCAGCACAGGGGCTCAGTCCACATCTAACCTGCAGACTACAACTTCACTCTCTTCCAATGCAGCCCAAACTTCTGCTCTTGAAACAACCTCCACGCTCCTCTCCACCACAGCGGAAACTTCCAGCCCAACTGCTGCAACAACCACTGCAGTCACTTCCAGCCCAGCTGGAACATCCACTGCTGCTCTCACCACCACCACCACTGCAGCTGCGGAATCAACAGCCTCTGACACCACGCTCCTTGCAGGAACATCCTCCTCTGCTCCTGGAAGAAGCCCACCTCCTGCCACCATCTCATCTACTACGCTCAGCACGGTAATGGAAACAACATCCCCAGTGGTGACCACAGCTACACCCAAATCTACCCTGGGGTCAACCTCCACTACTACTGGTAAGGGCACATCAACTCCTGAGTCAACCACATGGGTCACCTCCAGCATGGCTTCCCAGTCCACGTCTCCTCCGCAGACTACAACTTCACCCACTTCCTCTGCAGCACAAACGTCTGCTCTTGAAACAACCTCCATGCTCCTCTCCACCACAGCGGAAACTTCCAGCCCAACTGCTGCAACAACCACTGCCGGCACTTCCAGCCCAGCTGGAACATCCACTGCTGCTCTCACCACCAACACCACTGCAGCTACGGAATCAACAGCCTCTGCCACCACGTTCCTTGCAGAACTACCCTCCTCTCCTCCTGCAACAAGCCCACCTCCTGCCACCATCTCATCTACTACGCTCAGCACGGTAATGGAAACAACATCCCCAGTGGTGACCACAGCTACACCCAAATCTACCCTGGGGTCAACCTCCACTACTACTGGTCAGGGCACATCAACTCCTGAGTCAACCACATGGGCCACCTCCAGCATGGCTTCCCAGTCCACGTCTCCTTTGCAGACTACAACTTCACCCTCTTCCTCTGCAGCACAAACTTCTGCTCTTGAAACAACCTCCATGCTCCTCTCCACCAGAGCGGAAACTTCCAGCCCAACTGCTGCAACAACCACTGCAGTCACTTCCAGCCCAGCTGGAACATCCGCTGCTGCTCTCACCACCACCTCCACTGCAGCTGCGGAATCAACAGCCTCTGCCACCACGCTCTTTGCAGGAACATCCTCCTCTGCTCCTGGAACAAGCCCACCTCCTGCCACCATCTCATCTACTACGCTCAGCACGGTAATGGAAACAACATCCCCAATGGTGACAAAAGCTACAGCCACCTCTACCCTGGAGTCAACCTCCACTACTACTGGTAAGGGCACATCAACTCCTGAGGCAAGCACAGGGGCCACCTCCCGGCCACCTCTACAGTCCACGTCTCCTCTGCAGACTACAGCTTCACCCTCTTCCACTGCAGCACAAACGTCTGCTCTTGAAACAACCTCCATGCTCCTCTCCACCAGAGCAGAAACTTCCAGCCCAACTGCTGCAACAACCACTGCCAGCACTTCCAGCCCAGCTGGAACATCCGCTGCTACTCCCACCACCACCGCAGCTATGGAATCAACAGCTTCTGCCACCACGCTCCTTGCAGAAACATCCTCCTCTGCTCCTGGAACAAGCCCACCTCCTGCCACCATCTCATCTACTACGCTCAGCACGGTAATGGAAACAACATCCCCAGTGGTGACCACAGCTACACCCACCTCTCCTGTGCGGAAAACATCCATTAATCCTGGTACAGGTACATCAATTCTTGAAGCGATGACTGTGGCGGCTTCTACCACGGTGGAAATGTCCAGCACAGGGGCTCAGTCCACATCTAACCTGCAGACTACAACTTCACTCTCTTCCAATGCAGCCCAAACCTCTGCTCTTGAAACAACCTCCACGCTCCTCTCCACCACAGCGGAAACTTCCAGCCCAACTGCTGCAACAACCACTGCAGTCACTTCCAGCCCAGCTGGAACATCCACTGCTGCTCTCACCACCACCACCACTGCAGCTACGGAATCAACAGCCTCTGCCACCACGTTCCTTGCAGAACTACCCTCCTCTCCTCCTGCAACAAGCCCAACTCCTGCCACCATCTCATCTACTCCTCTCAGCACGGTAATGGAAACAACATCCCCAGTGGTGACCACAGCTACACCCAAATCTACCCTGGAGTCAACCTCCACTACTACTGGTAAGGGCACATCAACTCCTGAGGCAAGCACAGGGGCCACCTCCAGGACACCTATACAGTCCACGTCTCCTCCGCAGACTACAGCTTCACCCTCTTCCACTGCAGCACAAACGTCTGCTCTTGAAACAACCTCCATGCTCCTCTCCACCAGAGCAGAAACTTCCAGCCCAACTGCTGCAACAACCACTGCCAGCACTTCCAGCCCAGCTGGAACATCCGCTGCTACTCCCACCACCACCGCAGCTACGGAATCAACAGCTTCTGCCACCACGCTCCTTGCAGAAACATCCTCCTCTGCTCCTGGAACAAGCCCACCTCCTGCCACCATCTCATCTACTACGCTCAGCACGGTAATGGAAACAACATCCCCAGTGGTGACCACAGCTACACCCAAATCTACCCTGGGGTCAACCTCCACTACTACTGGTCAGGGCACATCAACTCCTGAGGCAAGCACAGGGGCCACCTCCAGCATGGCTTCCCAGTCCACGTCTCCTCCGCAGACTACAGCTTCACCCTCTTCCTCTGCAGCACAAACGTCTGCTCTTGAAACAACCTCCATGCTCCTCTCCACCAGAGCAGAAACTTCCAGCCCAACTGCTGCAACAACCACTGCAGTCACTTCCAGCCAAGCTGGAACAACCGCTGCTACTCCCACCAGCACCGCAGCTATGGAATCAACAGCTTCTGCCACCACGCTCCTTGCAGAAACATCCTCCTCTGCTCCTGGAACAAGCCCACCTCCTGCCACCATCTCATCTACTACGCTCAGCACGGTAATGGAAACAACATCCCCAGTGGTGACCACAGCTACACCCAAATCTACCCTGGGGTCAACCTCCACTACTACTGGTAAGGGCACATCAACTCCTGAGTCAACCACATGGGTCACCTCCAGCATGGCTTCCCAGTCCACGTCTCCTCCGCAGACTACAACTTCACCCACTTCCTCTGCAGCACAAACGTCTGCTCTTGAAACAACCTCCATGCTCCTCTCCACCAGAGCGGAAACTTCCAGCCCAACTGCTGCAACAACCACTGCAGTCACTTCCAGCCCAGCTGGAACATCCACTGCTGCTCTCACCACCAACACCACTGCAGCTACGGAATCAACAGCCTCTGCCACCACGTTCCTTGCAGAACTACCCTCCTCTCCTCCTGCAACAAGCCCACCTCCTGCCACCATCTCATCTACTACGCTCAGCACGGTAATGGAAACAACATCCCCAGTGGTGACCACAGCTACACCCAAATCTACCCTGGGGTCAACCTCCACTACTACTGGTCAGGGCACATCAACTCCTGAGTCAACCACATGGGCCACCTCCAGCATGGCTTCCCAGTCCACGTCTCCTCCGCAGACTACAGCTTCACCCTCTTCCTCTGCAGCACAAACTTCTGCTCTTGAAACAACCTCCATGCTCCTCTCCACCACAGCGGAAACTTCCAGCCCAACTGCTGCAACAACCACTGCAGTCACTTCCAGCCCAGCTGGAACATCCACTGCTGCTCTCACCACCACCACCACTGCAGCTGCGGAATCAACAGCCTCTGCCACCACGCTCCTTGCAGGAACATCCTCCTCTGCTCCTGGAACAAGCCCACCTCCTGCCACCATCTCATCTACTACGCTCAGCACGGTAATGGAAACAACATCCCCAATGGTGACAAAAGCTACAGCCACCTCTACCCTGGAGTCAACCTCCACTACTACTGGTAAGGGCACATCAACTCCTGAGGCAAGCACAGGGGCCACCTCCCGGCCACCTCTACAGTCCACGTCTCCTCTGCAGACTACAGCTTCACCCTCTTCCACTGCAGCACAAACGTCTGCTCTTGAAACAACCTCCATGCTCCTCTCCACCAGAGCAGAAACTTCCAGCCCAACTGCTGCAACAACCACTGCCAGCACTTCCAGCCCAGCTGGAACATCCGCTGCTACTCCCACCACCACCGCAGCTATGGAATCAACAGCTTCTGCCACCACGCTCCTTGCAGAAACATCCTCCTCTGCTCCTGCAACAAGCCCAACTCCTGCCACCATCTCATCTACTCCTCTCAGCACGGTAATGGAAACAACATCCCCAATGGTGACAAAAGCTACACCCACCTCTACCCTGGAGTCAACCTCCACTACTACTGGTAAGGGCACATCAACTCCTGAGGCAAGCACAGGGGCCACCTCCAGCATGGCTTCCCAGTCCACGTCTCCTCCGCAGACTACAGCTTCACCCTCTTCCACTGCAGCACAAACGTCTGCTCTTGAAACAACCTCCATGCTCCTCTCCACCAGAGCGGAAACTTCCAGCCCAAATGCTGCAACAACCACTGCAGTCACTTCCAGCCCAGCTGGAACATCTGCTGCTGCTCTGACCACCACCACCACTGCAGCTGCGGAATCAACAGCTTCTGCCACCACGCTCCTTGCAGGAACATCCTCCTCTGCTCCTGGAACAAGCCCACCTCCTGCCACCACCTCAGCTACTACTCTCAGCACGGTAATGGAAACAACATCCCCAGTGGTGACTACAGCTACGCCCAAATCTACCCTGGGGTCAACCTCCACTACTACTGGTAAGGGCACATCAACTCCTGAGGCAAGCACAGGGGCCACCTCCAGCATGGCTTCCCAGTCCACGTCTCCTCCGCAGACTACAGCTTCACCCTCTTCCTCTGCAGCACAAACGTCTGCTCTTGAAACAACCTCCACGCTCCTCTCCACCACAGCGGAATCTTCCAGCCCAACTGCTGCAACAACCACTGCAGTCACTTCCAGCCCAGCTGGAACATCCGCTGCTACTCCCACCACCACCGCAGCTACGGAATCAACAGCTTCTGCCACCACGGTCCTTGCAGAAACATCCTCCTCTGCTCCTGGAACAAGCCCAACTCTTACCACCACCTCAGCTACTACTCTCAGCACGGTAATGGAAACAACATCCCCAGTGGTGACCACAGCTACACCCACCTCTCTTGTGCGGAAAACATCCATTAATCCTGGTACAGGTACATCAATTCTTGAAGCGATGACTGTGGTGGCTTCTACCACGGTGGAAATGTCCAGCACAGGGGCTCAGTCCACATCTAACCTGCAGACTACAACTTCACTCTCTTCCAATGCAGCCCAAACTTCTGCTCTTGAAACAACCTCCACGCTCCTCTCCACCAGAGCGCAAACTTCCAGCCCAACTGCTGCAACAACCACTGCCGGCACTTCCAGCCCAGCTGGAACATCCACTGCTGCTCTCACCACCACCACCACTGCAGCTACGGAATCAACAGCCTCTGCCACCACGTTCCTTGCAGAACTACTCTCCTCTCCTCCTGCAACAAGCCCACCTCCTGCCACCATCTCATCTACTACTCTCAGCACGGTAATGGAAACAACATCCCCAGTGGTGACCACAGCTACACCCAAATCTACCCTGGGGTCCACCTCCACTACTACTGGTCAGGGCACATCAACTCCTGAGGCAAGCACAGGGGCCACCTCCAGCATGGCTTCCCAGTCCACATCTCCTCCGCAGACTACAGCTTCACTCTCTTCCACTGCAGCACAAACGTCTGCTCTTGAAACAACCTCCATGCTCCTCTCCACCAGAGCAGAAACTTCCAGCCCAACTGCTGCAACAACCACTGCAGTCACTTCCAGCCCAGCTGGAACATCCGCTGCTACTCCCACCACCACCGCAGCTACGGAATCAACAGCTTCTGCCACCACGCTCCTTGCAGAAACATCCTCCTCTGCTCCTGGAACAAGCCCAACTCTTACCACCACCTCAGCTACTACTCTCAGCACGGTAATGGAAACAACATCCCCAGTGGTGACCACAGCTACACCCACCTCTCCTGTGCGGAAAACATCCATTAATCCTGGTACAGGTGCATCAATTCTTGAAGCAATGACTGTGGCGGCTTCTACCACGGTGGAAATGTCCAGCACAGGGGCTCAGTCCACATCTAACCTGCAGACTACAACTTCACTCTCTTCCACTGAAGCCCAAACTTCTGCTCTTGAAACAACCTCCACGCTCCTCTCCACCAGAGCGGAAACTTCCAGCCCAACTACTGCAACAACCACTGCAGTCACTTCCAGCCCAGCTGGAACATCCACTGCTGCTCTCACCACCACCACCACTGCAGCTGCGGAATCAACAGCCTCTGACACCACGCTCCTTGCAGGAACATCCTCCTCTGCTCCTGGAACAAGCCCAGCTCCTGCCACCATCTCATCTACTACTCTCAGCACGGTAATGGAAACAACATCCCCAACGGTGACCACAGCTACACCCAAATCTACCCTGGGGTCAACCTCCACTACTACTGGTAAGGGCACATCAACTCCTGAGGCAAGCACAGGGGCCACCTCCAGCATGGCTTCCCAGTCCACGTCTCCTCCGCAGACTACAGCTTCACCCACTTCCTCTGCAGCACAAACGTCTGCTCTTGAAACAACCTCCATGCTCCTCTCCACCAGAGCGGAAACTTCCAGCCCAAATGCTGCAACAACCACTGCAGTCACTTCCAGCCAAGCTGGAACATCTGCTGCTACTCCCACCACCACCGCAGCTGCGGAATCAACAGCTTCTGCCACCACGCTCCTTGCAGAACTACTCTCCTCTGCTCCTGGAACAAGCCCACCTCCTGCCACCATCTCATCTACTACGCTCAGCACGGTAATGGAAACAACATCCCCAGTGGTGACCACAGCTACACCCAAATCTACCATGGGGTCAACCTCCACTACTACTGGTAAGGGCACATCAACAACAGAGGGAAGCACAGGGGCCACCTCCAGCATGGCTTCCCAGTCCACGTCTCCTCCGCAGACTACAGCTTCACCCTCTTCCTCTGCAGCACAAACGTCTGCTCTTGAAACAACCTCCATGCTCCTCTCCACCAGAGCAGAAACTTCCAGCCCAACTGCTGCAACAACCACTGCAGTCACTTCCAGCCCAGCTGGAACATCCGCTGCTACTCCCACCACCACCGCAGCTACGGAATCAACAGCTTCTGCCACCACGCTCCTTGCAGAAACATCCTCCTCTGCTCCTGGAACAAGCCCAACTCTTACCACCATCTCAGCTACTACTCTCAGCACGGTAATGGAAACAACATCCCCAGTGGTGACCACAGCTACACCCACCTCTCCTGTGCGGAAAACATCCATTAATCCTGGTACAGGTGCATCAATTCTTGAAGCAATGACTGTGGCGGCTTCTACCACGGTGGAAATGTCCAGCACAGGGGCTCAGTCCACATCTAACCTGCAGACTACAACTTCACTCTCTTCCACTGAAGCCCAAACTTCTGCTCTTGAAACAACCTCCACGCTCCTCTCCACCAGAGCGGAAACTTCCAGCCCAACTGCTGCAACAACCACTGCAGTCACTTCCAGCCCAGCTGGAACATCCACTGCTGCTCTCACCACCACCACCACTGCAGCTGCGGAATCAACAGCCTCTGACACCACGCTCCTTGCAGGAACATCCTCCTCTGCTCCTGGAACAAGCCCAGCTCCTGCCACCATCTCATCTACTACTCTCAGCACGGTAATGGAAACAACATCCCCAACGGTGACCACAGCTACACCCAAATCTACCCTGGGGTCAACCTCCACTACTACTGGTAAGGGCACATCAACTCCTGAGGCAAGCACAGGGGCCACCTCAATCATGGCTTCCCAGTCCACGTCTCCTCCGCAGACTACAGCTTCACCCACTTCCTCTGCAGCACAAACGTCTGCTCTTGAAACAACCTCCATGCTCCTCTCCACCAGAGCAGAAACTTCCAGCCCAACTGCTGCAACAACCACTGCAGTCACTTCCAGCCCAGCTGGAACATCTGCTGCTACTCCCACCACCACCGCAGCTGCGGAATCAACAGCTTCTGCCACCACGCTCCTTGCAGAAACATCCTCCTCTGCTCCTGGAACAAGCCCACCTCCTGCCACCATCTCATCTACTACGCTCAGCACGGTAATGGAAACAACATCCCCAGTGGTGACCACAGCTACACCCAAATCTACCCTGGGGTCAACCTCCACTACTACTGGTAAGGGCACATCAACAACAGAGGGAAGCACAGGGGCCACCTCCAGCATGGCTTCCCAGTCCACGTCTCCTCCGCAGACTACAGCTTCACCCTCTTCCTCTGCAGCACAAACGTCTGCTCTTGAAACAACCTCCATGCTCCTCTCCACCAGAGCAGAAACTTCCAGCCCAACTGCTGCAACAACCACTGCAGTCACTTCCAGCCCAGCTGGAACATCCGCTGCTACTCCCACCACCACCGCAGCTACGGAATCAACAGCTTCTGCCACCACGCTCCTTGCAGAAACATCCTCCTCTGCTCCTGGAACAAGCCCAACTCTTACCACCATCTCAGCTACTACTCTCAGCACGGTAATGGAAACAACATCCCCAGTGGTGACCACAGCTACACCCACCTCTCCTGTGCGGAAAACATCCATTAATCCTGGTACAGGTGCATCAATTCTTGAAGCAATGACTGTGGCGGCTTCTACCACGGTGGAAATGTCCAGCACAGGGGCTCAGTCCACATCTAACCTGCAGACTACAACTTCACTCTCTTCCACTGAAGCCCAAACTTCTGCTCTTGAAACAACCTCCACGCTCCTCTCCACCAGAGCGGAAACTTCCAGCCCAACTGCTGCAACAACCACTGCAGTCACTTCCAGCCCAGCTGGAACATCCACTGCTGCTCTCACCACCACCACCACTGCAGCTGCGGAATCAACAGCCTCTGACACCACGCTCCTTGCAGGAACATCCTCCTCTGCTCCTGGAACAAGCCCAGCTCCTGCCACCATCTCATCTACTACTCTCAGCACGGTAATGGAAACAACATCCCCAACGGTGACCACAGCTACAGCCACCTCTACCCTGGAGTCAACCTCCACTACTACTGGCAAGGGCACATCAACTCCTGAGGCAAGCACAGGGGCCACCTCCAGCATGGCTTCCCAGTCCACGTCTCCTCCGCAGACTACAGCTTCACCCTCTTCCACTGCAGCACAAACGTCTGCTCTTGAAACAACCTCCATGCTCCTCTCCACCAGAGCAGAAACTTCCAGCCCAACTGCTGCAACAACCACTGCAGTCACTTCCAGCCCAGCTGGAACATCCACTGCTGCTCTCACCACCACCACCACTGCAGCTGCGGAATCAACAGCCTCTGCCACCACGCTCTTTGCAGGAACGTCCTCCTCTGCTCCTGGAACAAGCCCAACTCTTACCACCACCTCAGCTACTACTCTCAGCACGGTAATGGAAACAACATCCCCAGTGGTGACCACAGCTACACCCAAATCTACCCTGGGGTCAACCACCACTACTACTGATAAGGGCACATCAACAACAGAGGTAAGCACAGGGGCCACCTCCAGGTCACCTCTACAGTCCACGTCTCCTCCGCAGACTACAGCTTCACCCTCTTCCTCTGCAGCACAAACGTCTGCTCTTGAAACAACCTCCATGCTCCTCTCCACCAGAGCGGAAACTTCCAGCCCAACTGCTGCAACAACCACTGCAGTCACTTCCAGCCCAGCTGGAACATCCGCTGCTACTCCCACCACCACCGCAGCTACGGAATCAACAGCTTCTGCCACCACGGTCCTTGCAGGAACATCCTCCTCTGCTCCTGGAACAAGCCCAGCTCTTACCACCACCTCAGCTACTACTCTCAGCACGGTAATGGAAACAACATCCCCAACGGTGACCACAGCTACACCCAAATCTACCCTGGGGTCAACCTCCACTACTACTGGTAAGGGCACAGCAACAACAGAGGCAAGCACAGGGGCCACCTCCAGGACACCTATACAGTCCACGTCTCCTCCGCAGACTACAGCTTCACCCTCTTCCACTGCAGCACAAACGTCTGCTCTTGAAACAACCTCCATGCTCCTCTCCACCAGAGCAGAAACTTCCAGCCCAACTGCTGCAACAACCACTGCAGTCACTTCCAGCCCAGCTGGAACATCCACTGCTACTCCCACCACCACCGCAGCTATGGAATCAACAGCTTCTGCCACCACACTCCTTGCAGGAACATCCTCCTCTGCTCCTGGAACAAGCCCAACTCTTACCACCATCTCATCTACTACTCTCAGCATGGTAATGGAAACAACATCCCCAGTGGTGACCACAGCTACACCCATCTCTACCCTGGGGTCAACCTCCATTACTACTGGTCAGGGCACATCAACAACAGAGGGAAGCACAGGGGCCACCTCCAGCATGGCTTCCCAGTCCACGTCTCCTCCGCAGACTACAGCTTCACCCTCTTCCTCTGCAGCACAAACGTCTGCTCTTGAAACAACCTCCATGCTCCTCTCCACCAGAGCAGAAACTTCCAGCCCAACTGCTGCAACAACCACTGCAGTCACTTCCAGCCCAGCTGGAACATCCGCTGCTACTCCCACCACCACCGCAGCTACGGAATCAACAGCTTCTGCCACCACGCTCCTTGCAAAAACATCCTCCTCTGCTCCTGGAACAACCCCACCTCCTGCCACCATCTCATCTACTACGCTCAGCACGGTAATGGAAACAACATCCCCAACGGTGACCACAGCTACACCCACCTCTACCCTGGGGTCCACCTCCACTACTACTGGTAAGGGCACATCAACTCCTGAGGCAAGCACAGGGGCCACCTCCAGCATGGCTTCCCAGTCCACGTCTCCTCCGCACACTAGAGCTTCACCCTCTTCCACTGCAGCACAAACGTCTGCTCTTGAAACAACCTCCATGCTCCTCTCCACCAGAGCAGAAACTTCCAGCCCAACTGCTGCAACAACCACTGCAGTCACTTCCAGCCCAGCTGGAACATCCGCTGCTACTCCCACCACCACCGCAGCTACGGAATCAACAGCTTCTGCCACCACGGTCCTTGCAGAAACATCCTCCTCTGCTCCTGGAACAAGCCCAACTCTTACCACCACCTCAGCTACTACTCTCAGCACGGTAATGGAAACAACATCCCCAGTGGTGACCACAGCTACACCCACCTCTCTTGTGCGGAAAACATCCATTAATCCTGGTACAGGTACATCAATTCTTGAAGCGATGACTGTGGCGGCTTCTACCACGGTGGAAATGTCCAGCACAGGGGCTCAGTCCACATCTAACCTGCAGACTACAACTTCACTCTCTTCCACTGAAGCCCAAACTTCTGCTCTTGAAACAACCTCCACGCTCCTCTCCACCAGAGCGGAAACTTCCAGCCCAACTGCTGCAACAACCACTGCAGTCACTTCCAGCCCAGCTGGAACATCCACTGCTGCTCTCACCACCACCACCACTGCAGCTGCGGAATCAACAGCCTCTGACACCACGCTCCTTGCAGGAACATCCTCCTCTGCTCCTGGAACAAGCCCAGCTCCTGCCACCATCTCATCTACTCCTCTCAGCACGGTAATGGAAACAACATCCCCAATGGTGACAAAAGCTACAGCCACCTCTACCCTGGAGTCAACCTCCACTACTACTGGTAAGGGCACATCAACTCCTGAGGCAAGCACAGGGGCCACCTCCAGCATGGCTTCCCAGTCCACGTCTCCTCCGCAGACTACAGCTTCACCCTCTTCCACTGCAGCACAAACGTCTGCTCTTGAAACAACCTCCATGCTCCTCTCCACCAGAGCGGAAACTTCCAGCCCAAATGCTGCAACAACCACTGCAGTCACTTCCAGCCCAGCTGGAACATCCGCTGCTGCTCTGACCACCACCACCACTGCAGCTGCGGAATCAACAGCTTCTGCCACCACGGTCCTTGCAGGAACATCCTCCTCTGCTCCTGGAACAAGCCCACCTCCTGCCACCACCTCAGCTACTACTCTCAGCACGGTAATGGAAACAACATCCCCAGTGGTGACTACAGCTACGCCCAAATCTACCCTGGGGTCAACCTCCACTACTACTGGTAAGGGCACAGCAACAACAGAGGCAAGCACAGGGGCCACCTCCAGCATGGCTTCCCAGTCCACGTCTCCTCCGCAGACTACAGCTTCACCCTCTTCCTCTGCAGCCCAAACCTCTGCTCTTGAAACAACCTCCACGCTCCTCTCCACCACAGCGGAATCTTCCAGCCCAACTGCTGCAACAACCACTGCAGTCACTTCCAGCCCAGCTGGAACATCCGCTGCTACTCCCACCACCACCGCAGCTACGGAATCAACAGCTTCTGCCACCACGGTCCTTGCAGGAACATCCTCCTCTGCTCCTGGAACAAGCCCAACTCTTACCACCACCTCAGCTACTACTCTCAGCACGGTAATGGAAACAACATCCCCAGTGGTGACCACAGCTACACCCACCGCTCCTGTGCAGAAAACATCCATTAATCCTGGTACAGGTGCATCAATTCTTGAAGCGATGACTGTGGCGGCTTCTACCACGGTGGAAATGTCCAGCACAGGGGCTCAGTCCACATCTAACCTGCAGACTACAACTTCACTCTCTTCCACTGAAGCCCAAACTTCTGCTCTTGAAACAACCTCCACGCTCCTCTCCACCAGAGCGGAAACTTCCAGCCCAACTGCTGCAACAACCACTGCAGTCACTTCCAGCCCAGCTGGAACATCCACTGCTGCTCTCACCACCACCACCACTGCAGCTGCGGAATCAACAGCCTCTGACACCACGCTCCTTGCAGGAACATCCTCCTCTGCTCCTGGAACAAGCCCAGCTCCTGCCACCATCTCATCTACTCCTCTCAGCACGGTAATGGAAACAACATCCCCAATGGTGACAAAAGCTACAGCCACCTCTACCCTGGAGTCAACCTCCACTACTACTGGTAAGGGCACATCAACTCCTGAGGCAAGCACAGGGGCCACCTCCAGCATGGCTTCCCAGTCCACGTCTCCTCCGCAGACTACAGCTTCACCCTCTTCCACTGCAGCACAAACGTCTGCTCTTGAAACAACCTCCATGCTCCTCTCCACCAGAGCGGAAACTTCCAGCCCAAATGCTGCAACAACCACTGCAGTCACTTCCAGCCCAGCTGGAACATCCGCTGCTGCTCTGACCACCACCACCACTGCAGCTGCGGAATCAACAGCTTCTGCCACCACGGTCCTTGCAGGAACATCCTCCTCTGCTCCTGGAACAAGCCCACCTCCTGCCACCACCTCAGCTACTACTCTCAGCACGGTAATGGAAACAACATCCCCAGTGGTGACTACAGCTACGCCCAAATCTACCCTGGGGTCAACCTCCACTACTACTGGTAAGGGCACAGCAACAACAGAGGCAAGCACAGGGGCCACCTCCAGCATGGCTTCCCAGTCCACGTCTCCTCCGCAGACTACAGCTTCACCCTCTTCCTCTGCAGCCCAAACCTCTGCTCTTGAAACAACCTCCACGCTCCTCTCCACCACAGCGGAATCTTCCAGCCCAACTGCTGCAACAACCACTGCAGTCACTTCCAGCCCAGCTGGAACATCCGCTGCTACTCCCACCACCACCGCAGCTACGGAATCAACAGCTTCTGCCACCACGCTCCTTGCAGGAACATCCTCCTCTGCTCCTGGAACAAGCCCAACTCTTACCACCACCTCAGCTACTACTCTCAGCACGGTAATGGAAACAACATCCCCAGTGGTGACCACAGCTACACCCACCGCTCCTGTGCAGAAAACATCCATTAATCCTGGTACAGGTGCATCAATTCTTGAAGCGATGACTGTGGCGGCTTCTACCACGGTGGAAATGTCCAGCACAGGGGCTCAGTCCACATCTAACCTGCAGACTACAACTTCACTCTCTTCCAATGCAGCCCAAACTTCTGCTCTTGAAACAACCTCCACGCTCCTCCCCACCAGAGCGGAAACTTCCAGCCCAACTGCTGCAACAACCACTGCAGTCGCTTCCAGCCCAGCTGGAACATCCACTGCTGCTCTCACCACCACCACCACTGCAGCTGCGGAATCAACAGCCTCTGCCACCACGTTCCTTGCAGAACTACTCTCCTCTGCTCCTGCAACAAGCCCACCTCCTGCCACCATCTCATCTACTACGCTCAGCACGGTAATGGAAACAACATCCCCAGTGGTGACCACAGCTACACCCAAATCTACCCTGGGGTCCACCTCCACTACTACTGGTAAGGGCACATCAACAACAGAGGGAAGCACAGGGGCCACCTCCAGCATGGCTTCCCAGTCCACGTCTCCTCCGCAGACTACAGCTTCACCCTCTTCCTCTGCAGCACAAACGTCTGCTCTTGAAACAACCTCCATGCTCCTCTCCACCAGAGCAGAAACTTCCAGCCCAACTGCTGCAACAACCACTGCAGTCACTTCCAGCCCAGCTGGAACATCCGCTGCTACTCCCACCACCACCGCAGCTACGGAATCAACAGCTTCTGCCACCACGCTCCTTGCAAAAACATCCTCCTCTGCTCCTGGAACAACCCCACCTCCTGCCACCATCTCATCTACTACGCTCAGCACGGTAATGGAAACAACATCCCCAACGGTGACCACAGCTACACCCACCTCTACCCTGGGGTCCACCTCCACTACTACTGGTAAGGGCACATCAACTCCTGAGGCAAGCACAGGGGCCACCTCCAGCATGGCTTCCCAGTCCACGTCTCCTCCGCACACTAGAGCTTCACCCTCTTCCACTGCAGCACAAACGTCTGCTCTTGAAACAACCTCCATGCTCCTCTCCACCAGAGCAGAAACTTCCAGCCCAACTGCTGCAACAACCACTGCAGTCACTTCCAGCCCAGCTGGAACATCCGCTGCTACTCCCACCACCACCGCAGCTACGGAATCAACAGCTTCTGCCACCACGCTCCTTGCAGAAACATCCTCCTCTGCTCCTGGAACAAGCCCAACTCTTACCACCACCTCAGCTACTACTCTCAGCACGGTAATGGAAACAACATCCCCAGTGGTGACCACAGCTACACCCACCTCTCCTGTGCGGAAAACATCCATTAATCCTGGTACAGGTGCATCAATTCTTGAAGCGATGACTGTGGCGGCTTCTACCACGGTGGAAATGTCCAGCACAGGGGCTCAGTCCACATCTAACCTGCAGACTACAACTTCACTCTCTTCCACTGAAGCCCAAACTTCTGCTCTTGAAACAACCTCCACGCTCCTCTCCACCAGAGCGGAAACTTCCAGCCCAACTGCTGCAACAACCACTGCAGTCACTTCCAGCCCAGCTGGAACATCCACTGCTGCTCTCACCACCACCACCACTGCAGCTGCGGAATCAACAGCCTCTGACACCACGCTCCTTGCAGGAACATCCTCCTCTGCTCCTGGAACAAGCCCAGCTCCTGCCACCATCTCATCTACTCCTCTCAGCACGGTAATGGAAACAACATCCCCAATGGTGACAAAAGCTACAGCCACCTCTACCCTGGAGTCAACCTCCACTACTACTGGTAAGGGCACATCAACTCCTGAGGCAAGCACAGGGGCCACCTCCAGCATGGCTTCCCAGTCCACGTCTCCTCCGCAGACTACAGCTTCACCCTCTTCCACTGCAGCACAAACGTCTGCTCTTGAAACAACCTCCATGCTCCTCTCCACCAGAGCGGAAACTTCCAGCCCAAATGCTGCAACAACCACTGCAGTCACTTCCAGCCCAGCTGGAACATCCGCTGCTGCTCTGACCACCACCACCACTGCAGCTGCGGAATCAACAGCTTCTGCCACCACGGTCCTTGCAGGAACATCCTCCTCTGCTCCTGGAACAAGCCCACCTCCTGCCACCACCTCAGCTACTACTCTCAGCACGGTAATGGAAACAACATCCCCAGTGGTGACTACAGCTACGCCCAAATCTACCCTGGGGTCAACCTCCACTACTACTGGTAAGGGCACAGCAACAACAGAGGCAAGCACAGGGGCCACCTCCAGCATGGCTTCCCAGTCCACGTCTCCTCCGCAGACTACAGCTTCACCCTCTTCCTCTGCAGCCCAAACCTCTGCTCTTGAAACAACCTCCACGCTCCTCTCCACCACAGCGGAATCTTCCAGCCCAACTGCTGCAACAACCACTGCAGTCACTTCCAGCCCAGCTGGAACATCCGCTGCTACTCCCACCACCACCGCAGCTACGGAATCAACAGCTTCTGCCACCACGGTCCTTGCAGGAACATCCTCCTCTGCTCCTGGAACAAGCCCAACTCTTACCACCACCTCAGCTACTACTCTCAGCACGGTAATGGAAACAACATCCCCAGTGGTGACCACAGCTACACCCACCGCTCCTGTGCAGAAAACATCCATTAATCCTGGTACAGGTGCATCAATTCTTGAAGCGATGACTGTGGCGGCTTCTACCACGGTGGAAATGTCCAGCACAGGGGCTCAGTCCACATCTAACCTGCAGACTACAACTTCACTCTCTTCCAATGCAGCCCAAACTTCTGCTCTTGAAACAACCTCCACGCTCCTCCCCACCAGAGCGGAAACTTCCAGCCCAACTGCTGCAACAACCACTGCAGTCGCTTCCAGCCCAGCTGGAACATCCACTGCTGCTCTCACCACCACCACCACTGCAGCTGCGGAATCAACAGCCTCTGCCACCACGTTCCTTGCAGAACTACTCTCCTCTGCTCCTGGAACAACCCCACCTCCTGCCACCATCTCATCTACTACGCTCAGCACGGTAATGGAAACAACATCCCCAACGGTGACCACAGCTACACCCACCTCTACCCTGGGGTCCACCTCCACTACTACTGGTCAGGGCACATCAACTCCTGAGGCAAGCACAGGGGCCACCTCCAGCATGGCTTCCCAGTCCACGTCTCCTCCGCACACTAGAGCTTCACCCTCTTCCACTGCAGCACAAACGTCTGCTCTTGAAACAACCTCCATGCTCCTCTCCACCAGAGCGGAAACTTCC
Source organism: Falco biarmicus (assembly GCF_023638135.1). Lineage (NCBI taxonomy): Eukaryota > Metazoa > Chordata > Aves > Falconiformes > Falconidae > Falco > Falco biarmicus. The sequence goes on along the minus strand of NC_079291.1, from coordinate 64,952,829 downwards.
AGCCCAACTGCTGCAACAACCACTGCAGTCACTTCCAGCCCAGCTGGAACATCCGCTGCTACTCCCACCACCACCACCACTGCAGCTACGGAATCAACAGCCTCTGCCACCACGTTCCTTGCAGAACTACTCTCCTCTGCTCCTGCAACAAGCCCACCTCCTGCCACCATCTCATCTACTACGCTCAGCACGGTAATGGAAACAACATCCCCAATGGTGACAAAAGCTACAGCCACCTCTACCCTGGAGTCAACCTCCACTACTATTGGTAAGGGCACATCAACTCCTGAGGCAAGCACAGGGGCCACCTCCAGCATGGCTTCCCAGTCCACGTCTCCTCCGCAGACTACAGCTTCACCCTCTTCCACTGCAGCACAAACGTCTGCTCTTGAAACAACCTCCATGCTCCTCTCCACCAGAGCGGAAACTTCCAGCCCAACTGCTGCAACAACCACTGCAGTCACTTCCAGCCCAGCTGGAACTTCCGCTGCTGCTCTGACCACCACCACCACTGCAGGTGCGGAATCAACAGCCTCTGACACCACGCTCCTTGCAAAAACATCCTCCTCTGCTCCTGGAACAAGCCCAACTCTTACCACCACCTCAGCTACTACTCTCAGCACGGTAATGGAAACAACATCCCCAGTGGTGACCACAGCTACACCCAAATCTACCCTGGGGTCAACCTCCACTACTACTGGTAAGGGCACATCAACAACAGAGGCAAGCACAGGGGCCACCTCCAGGATACCTATACAGTCCACGTCTCCTCCGCAGACTACAGCTTCACCCTCTTCCACTGCAGCACAAACGTCTGCTCTTGAAACAACCTCCATGCTCCTCTCCACCAGAGCGCAAACTTCCAGCCCAACTGCTGCAACAACCACTGCAGTCACTTCCAGCCCAGCTGGAACATCCGCTGCTACTCCCACCACCACCACCACCGCAGCTACGGAATCAACAGCCTCTGCCACCACGTTCCTTGCAGAACTACTCTCCTCTGCTCCTGGAACAAGCCCACCTCCTGCCACCATCTCATCTACTACTCTCAGCACGGTAATGGAAACAACATCCCCAGTGGTGACCACAGCTACACCCAAATCTACCCTGGGGTCAACCTCCACTACTACTGGTAAGGGCACAGCAACAACAGAGGCAAGCACAGGGGCCACCTCCAGCATGGCTTCCCAGTCCACGTCTCCTCCGCAGACTACAGCTTCACCCTCTTCCTCTGCAGCACAAACGTCTGCTCTTGAAACAACCTCCATGCTCCTCTCCACCAGAGCAGAAACTTCCAGCCCAACTGCTGCAACAACCACTGCAGTCACTTCCAGCCCAGCTGGAACATCCGCTGCTACTCCCACCACCACCACCACCGCAGCTACGGAATCAACAGCCTCTGCCACCACGTTCCTTGCAGAACTACTCTCCTCTGCTCCTGGAACAACCCCACCTCCTGCCACCATCTCATCTACTACTCTCAGCACGGTAATGGAAACAACATCCCCAGTGGTGACCACAGCTACACCCAAATCTACCCTGGGGTCAACCTCCACTACTACTGGTAAGGGCACAGCAACAACAGAGGCAAGCACAGGGGCCACCTCCAGCATGGCTTCCCAGTCCACGTCTCCTCCGCAGACTACAGCTTCACCCTCTTCCTCTGCAGCACAAACGTCTGCTCTTGAAACAACCTCCATGCTCCTCTCCACCAGAGCAGAAACTTCCAGCCCAACTGCTGCAACAACCACTGCAGTCACTTCCAGCCCAGCTGGAACATCCGCTGCTGCTCTGACCACCACCACCACTGCAGCTGCGGAATCAACAGCTTCTGCCACCACGCTCCTTGCAGGAACATCCTCCTCTGCTCCTGGAACAAGCCCACCTCCTGCCACCACCTCAGCTACTACTCTCAGCACGGTAATGGAAACAACATCCCCAGTGGTGACTACAGCTACGCCCAAATCTACCCTGGGGTCAACCTCCACTACTACTGGTCAGGGCACATCAACTCCTGAGGCAAGCACAGGGGCCACCTCCAGCATGGCTTCCCAGTCCACGTCTCCTCCGCAGACTACAGCTTCACCCTCTTCCTCTGCAGCCCAAACCTCTGCTCTTGAAACAACCTCCACGCTCCTCTCCACCACAGCGGAATCTTCCAGCCCAACTGCTGCAACAACCACTGCAGTCACTTCCAGCCCAGCTGGAACATCCGCTGCTACTCCCACCACCACCGCAGCTACGGAATCAACAGCTTCTGCCACCACGGTCCTTGCAGGAACATCCTCCTCTGCTCCTGGAACAAGCCCAACTCTTACCACCACCTCAGCTACTACTCTCAGCACGGTAATGGAAACAACATCCCCAGTGGTGACCACAGCTACACCCACCTCTCCTGTGCGGAAAACATCCATTAATCCTGGTACAGGTGCATCAATTCTTGAAGCGATGACTGTGGCGGCTTCTACCACGGTGGAAATGTCCAGCACAGGGGCTCAGTCCACATCTAACCTGCAGACTACAACTTCACTCTCTTCCACTGAAGCCCAAACTTCTGCTCTTGAAACAACCTCCACGCTCCTCCCCACCAGAGCGGAAACTTCCAGCCCAACTGCTGCAACAACCACTGCAGTCGCTTCCAGCCCAGCTGGAACATCCACTGCTGCTCTCACCACCACCACCACTGCAGCTGCGGAATCAACAGCCTCTGCCACCACGTTCCTTGCAGAACTACTCTCCTCTGCTCTTGCAACAAGCCCACCTCCTGCCACCATCTCATCTACTACGCTCAGCACGGTAATGGAAACAACATCCCCAACGGTGACCACAGCTACACCCAAATCTACCCTGGGGTCAACCTCCACTACTACTGGTAAGGGCACATCAACAACAGAGGGAAGCACAGGGGCCACCTCCAGCATGGCTTCCCAGTCCACGTCTCCTCCGCAGACTACAGCTTCACCCTCTTCCTCTGCAGCACAAACGTCTGCTCTTGAAACAACCTCCATGCTCCTCTCCACCAGAGCAGAAACTTCCAGCCCAACTGCTGCAACAACCACTGCAGTCACTTCCAGCCCAGCTGGAACATCCGCTGCTACTCCCACCACCACCGCAGCTACGGAATCAACAGCTTCTGCCACCACGCTCCTTGCAAAAACATCCTCCTCTGCTCCTGGAACAACCCCACCTCCTGCCACCATCTCATCTACTACGCTCAGCACGGTAATGGAAACAACATCCCCAGTGGTGACCACAGCTACACCCACCTCTCCTGTGCGGAAAACATCCATTAATCCTGGAACAGGTGCATCAATTCTTGAAGCAATGACTGTGGCGGCTTCTACCACGGTGGAAATGTCCAGCACAGGGGCTCAGTCCACATCTAACCTGCAGACTACAACTTCACTCTCATCCACTGAAGCCCAAACTTCTGCTCTTGAAACAACCTCCACGCTCCTCTCCACCAGAGCGCAAACTTCCAGCCCAACTGCTGCAACAACCACTGCAGTCACTTCCAGCCCAGCTGGAACATCCACTGCTACTCCCACCACCACCGCAGCTACGGAATCAACAGCCTCTGCCACCACGCTCCTTGCAGGAACATCCTCCACTGCTCCTGGAATAAGCCCACCTCCTGCCACCATCTCATCTACTCCTCTCAGCACGGTAATGGAAACAACATCCCCAATGGTGACAAAAGCTACAGCCACCTCTACCCTGGAGTCAACCTCCACTACTATTGGTAAGGGCACATCAACTCCTGAGGCAAGCACAGGGGCCACCTCCAGCATGGCTTCCCAGTCCACGTCTCCTCCGCAGACTACAGCTTCACCCTCTTCCACTGCAGCACAAACGTCTGCTCTTGAAACAACCTCCATGCTCCTCTCCACCAGAGCAGAAACTTCCAGCCCAACTGCTGCAACAACCACTGCAGTCACTTCCAGCCCAGCTGGAACTTCCGCTGCTGCTCTGACCACCACCACCACTGCAGGTGCGGAATCAACAGCCTCTGACACCACGCTCCTTGCAAAAACATCCTCCTCTGCTCCTGGAACAAGCCCAACTCTTACCACCACCTCAGCTACTACTCTCAGCACGGTAATGGAAACAACATCCCCAGTGGTGACCACAGCTACACCCAAATCTACCCTGGGGTCAACCTCCACTACTACTGGTAAGGGCACAGCAACAACAGAGGCAAGCACAGGGGCCACCTCCAGGATACCTATACAGTCCACGTCTCCTCCGCAGACTACAGCTTCACCCTCTTCCACTGCAGCACAAACGTCTGCTCTTGAAACAACCTCCATGCTCCTCTCCACCAGAGCGGAAACTTCCAGCCCAACTGCTGCAACAACCACTGCAGTCACTTCCAGCCCAGCTGGAACATCCGCTGCTACTCCCACCACCACCACCACCGCAGCTACGGAATCAACAGCCTCTGCCACCACGTTCCTTGCAGAACTACTCTCCTCTGCTCCTGGAACAAGCCCACCTCCTGCCACCATCTCATCTACTACTCTCAGCACGGTAATGGAAACAACATCCCCAGTGGTGACCACAGCTACACCCAAATCTACCCTGGGGTCAACCTCCACTACTACTGGTAAGGGCACAGCAACAACAGAGGCAAGCACAGGGGCCACCTCCAGCATGGCTTCCCAGTCCACGTCTCCTCCGCAGACTACAGCTTCACCCTCTTCCTCTGCAGCACAAACGTCTGCTCTTGAAACAACCTCCATGCTCCTCTCCACCAGAGCAGAAACTTCCAGCCCAACTGCTGCAACAACCACTGCAGTCGCTTCCAGCCCAGCTGGAACTTCCGCTGCTGCTCTGACCACCACCACCACTGCAGCTGCGGAATCAACAGCCTCTGCCACCACGCTCCTTGCAAAAACATCCTCCTCTGCTCCTGGAACAAGCCCAACTCTTACCACCACCTCAGCTACTACTCTCAGCACGGTAATGGAAACAACATCCCCAGTGGTGACCACAGCTACACCCACCTCTCCTGTGCGGAAAACATCCATTAATCCTGGTACAGGTGCATCAGTTCTTGAAGCGATGACTGTGACGGCTTCTACCACGGTGGAAATGTCCAGCACAGGGGCTCAGTCCACATCTAACCTGCAGACTACAACTTCACTCTCTTCCAATGCAGCCCAAACCTCTGCTCTTGAAACAACCTCCATGCTCCTCTCCACCAGAGCGGAAACTTCCAGCCCAACTGCTGCAACAACCACTGCAGTCACTTCCAGCCCAGCTGGAACATCCACTGCTGCTCTCACCACCACCACCACTGCAGCTGCGGAATCAACAGCCTCTGCCACCACGCTCCTTGCAGGAACATCCTCCTCTGCTCCTGGAACAAGCCCAACTCTTACCACCACCTCAGCTACTACTCTCAGCACGGTAATGGAAACAACATCCCCAACGATGACCACAGCTACAGCCACCTCTACCCTGGAGTCAACCTCCACTACTACTGGCAAGGGCACATCAACTCCTGAGGCAAGCACAGGGGCCACCTCCAGGACAGCTATACAGTCCACGTCTCCTCCGCAGACTACAGCTTCACCCTCTTCCACTGCAGCACAAACGTCTGCTCTTGAAACAACCTCCATGCTCCTCTCCACCAGAGCAGAAACTTCCAGCCCAACTGCTGCAACAACCACTGCAGTCACTTCCAGCCCAGCTGGAACATCCACTGCTGCTCTCACCACCACCACCACTGCAGCTGCGGAATCAACAGCCTCTGCCACCACGCTCTTTGCAGGAACGTCCTCCTCTGCTCCTGGAACAAGCCCAACTCTTACCACCACCTCAGCTACTACTCTCAGCACGGTAATGGAAACAACATCCCCAGTGGTGACCACAGCTACACCCAAATCTACCCTGGGGTCAACCTCCACTACTACTGGTAAGGGCACAGCAACAACAGAGGCAAGCACAGGGGCCACCTCCAGCATGGCTTCCCAGTCCACGTCTCCTCCGCAGACTACAGCTTCACCCTCTTCCTCTGCAGCACAAACGTCTGCTCTTGAAACAACCTCCATGCTCCTCTCCACCAGAGCAGAAACTTCCAGCCCAACTGCTGCAACAACCACTGCAGTCACTTCCAGCCCAGCTGGAACATCCACTGCTACTCCCACCACCACCGCAGCTACGGAATCAACAGCTTCTGCCACCATGCTCCTTGCAGAAACATCCTCCTCTGCTCCTGGAACAAGCCCACCTCCTGCCACCATCTCATCTACTACTCTTAGCACGGTAATGGAAACAACATCCCCAACGGTGACCACAGCTACACCCACCTCTACCCTGGGGTCCACCTCCACTACTACTGGTCAGGGCACATCAACCCCTGAGGCAAGCACAGGGGCCACCTCCAGCATGGCTTCCCAGTCCACGTCTCCTCCGCAGACTACAGCTTCACCCTCTTCCTCTGCAGCACAAACGTCTGCTCTTGAAACAACCTCCATGCTCCTCTCCACCAGAGCAGAAACTTCCAGCCCAACTGCTGCAACAACCACTGCAGTCACTTCCAGCCCAGCTGGAACTTCCGCTGCTGCTCTCACCACCACCACCACTGCAGCTGCGGAATCAACAGCCTCTGCCACCACGCTCCTTGCAAAAACATCCTCCTCTGCTCCTGGAACAAGCCCAACTCTTACCACCACCTCAGCTACTACTCTCAGCACGGTAATGGAAACAACTTCCCCAGTGGTGACCACAGCTACACCCACCTCTCCTGTGCGGAAAACATCCATTAATCCTGGTACAGGTGCATCAATTCTTGAAGCGATGACTGTGGCGGCTTCTACCACGATGGAAATGTCCAGCACAGGGGCTCAGTCCACATCTAACCTGCAGACTACAACTTCACTCTATTCCAATGCAGCCCAAACCTCTGCTCTTGAAACAACCTCCATGCTCCTCTCCACCAGAGCGCAAACTTCCAGCCCAACTGCTGCAACAACCACTGCAGTCACTTCCAGCCCAGCTGGAACATCCGCTGCTACTCCCACCACCACCACCACCGCAGCTACGGAATCAACAGCCTCTGCCACCACGTTCCTTGCAGAACTACTCTCCTCTGCTCCTGGAACAAGCCCAGCTCCTGCCACCATCTCATCTACTACTCTCAGCACGGTAATGGAAACAACATCCCCAACGGTGACCACAGCTACACCCACCTCTACCCTGGGGTCCACCTCCACTACTACTGGTCAGGGCACATCAACCCCTGAGGCAAGCACAGGGGCCACCTCCAGCATGGCTTCCCAGTCCACGTCTCCTCCGCAGACTACAGCTTCACCCTCTTCCTCTGCAGCACAAACGTCTGCTCTTGAAACAACCTCCATGCTCCTCTCCACCAGAGCAGAAACTTCCAGCCCAACTGCTGCAACAACCACTGCAGTCACTTCCAGCCCAGCTGGAACTTCCGCTGCTGCTCTCACCACCACCACCACTGCAGCTGCGGAATCAACAGCCTCTGCCACCACGCTCCTTGCAAAAACATCCTCCTCTGCTCCTGGAACAAGCCCAACTCTTACCACCACCTCAGCTACTACTCTCAGCACGGTAATGGAAACAACTTCCCCAGTGGTGACCACAGCTACACCCACCTCTCCTGTGCGGAAAACATCCATTAATCCTGGTACAGGTGCATCAATTCTTGAAGCGATGACTGTGGCGGCTTCTACCACGATGGAAATGTCCAGCACAGGGGCTCAGTCCACATCTAACCTGCAGACTACAACTTCACTCTATTCCAATGCAGCCCAAACCTCTGCTCTTGAAACAACCTCCATGCTCCTCTCCACCAGAGCGCAAACTTCCAGCCCAACTGCTGCAACAACCACTGCAGTCACTTCCAGCCCAGCTGGAACATCCGCTGCTACTCCCACCACCACCACCACCGCAGCTACGGAATCAACAGCCTCTGCCACCACGTTCCTTGCAGAACTACTCTCCTCTGCTCCTGGAACAAGCCCAGCTCCTGCCACCATCTCATCTACTACTCTCAGCACGGTAATGGAAACAACATCCCCAACGGTGACCACAGCTACACCCAAATCTACCCTGGGGTCAACCTCCACTACTACTGGTAAGGGCACATCAACTCCTGAGGCAAGCACAGGGGCCACCTCCAGCATGGCTTCCCAGTCCACGTCTCCTCCGCAGACTACAGCTTCACCCTCTTCCTCTGCAGCACAAACGTCTGCTCTTGAAACAACCTCCATGCTCCTCTCCACCAGAGCAGAAACTTCCAGCCCAACTGCTGCAACAACCACTGCAGTCGCTTCCAGCCCAGCTGGAACTTCCGCTGCTGCTCTGACCACCACCACCACTGCAGCTGCGGAATCAACAGCCTCTGCCACCACGCTCTTTGCAGGAACGTCCTCCTCTGCTCCTGGAACAAGCCCAACTCTTACCACCACCTCAGCTACTACTCTCAGCACGGTAATGGAAACAACATCCCCAGTGGTGACCACAGCTACACCCACCTCTCCTGTGCGGAAAACATCCATTAATCCTGGTACAGGTGCATCAGTTCTTGAAGCGATGACTGTGGCGGCTTCTACCACGGTGGAAATGTCCAGCACAGGGGCTCAGTCCACATCTAACCTGCAGACTACAACTTCACTCTCTTCCAATGCAGCCCAAACCTCTGCTCTTGAAACAACCTCCATGCTCCTCTCCACCAGAGCAGAAACTTCCAGCCCAACTGCTGCAACAACCACTGCAGTCACTTCCAGCCCAGCTGGAACATCCACTGCTGCTCTCACCACCACCACCACTGCAGCTGCGGAATCAACAGCCTCTGCCACCACGCTCCTTGCAGGAACATCCTCCTCTGCTCCTGGAACAAGCCCAACTCTTACCACCACCTCAGCTACTACTCTCAGCACGGTAATGGAAACAACATCCCCAACGATGACCACAGCTACAGCCACCTCTACCCTGGAGTCAACCTCCACTACTACTGGCAAGGGCACATCAACTCCTGAGGCAAGCACAGGGGCCACCTCCAGGACAGCTATACAGTCCACGTCTCCTCCGCAGACTACAGCTTCACCCTCTTCCACTGCAGCACAAACGTCTGCTCTTGAAACAACCTCCATGCTCCTCTCCACCAGAGCAGAAACTTCCAGCCCAACTGCTGCAACAACCACTGCAGTCACTTCCAGCCCAGCTGGAACATCCACTGCTGCTCTCACCACCACCACCACTGCAGCTGCGGAATCAACAGCCTCTGCCACCACGCTCTTTGCAGGAACGTCCTCCTCTGCTCCTGGAACAAGCCCAACTCTTACCACCACCTCAGCTACTACTCTCAGCACGGTAATGGAAACAACATCCCCAGTGGTGACCACAGCTACACCCAAATCTACCCTGGGGTCAACCTCCACTACTACTGGTAAGGGCACAGCAACAACAGAGGCAAGCACAGGGGCCACCTCCAGGACACCTATACAGTCCACGTCTCCTCCGCAGACTACAGCTTCACCCTCTTCCACTGCAGCACAAACGTCGGCTCTTGAAACAACCTCCATGCTCCTCTCCACCAGAGCGGAAACTTCCAGCCCAACTGCTGCAACAACCACTGCAGTCACTTCCAGCCCAGCTGGAACATCCGCTGCTACTCCCACCACCACCACCACTGCAGCTACGGAATCAACAGCCTCTGCCACCACGTTCCTTGCAGAACTACTCTCCTCTGCTCCTGCAACAAGCCCACCTCCTGCCACCATCTCATCTACTACTCTCAGCACGGTAATGGAAACAACATCCCCAACGGTGACCACAGCTACACCCAAATCTACCCTGGGGTCAACCTCCACTACTACTGGTAAGGGCACAGCAACAACAGAGGCAAGCACAGGGGCCACCTCCAGCATGGCTTCCCAGTCCACGTCTCCTCCGCAGACTACAGCTTCACCCTCTTCCTCTGCAGCACAAACGTCTGCTCTTGAAACAACCTCCATGCTCCTCTCCACCAGAGCAGAAACTTCCAGCCCAACTGCTGCAACAACCACTGCAGTCACTTCCAGCCCAGCTGGAACATCCACTGCTACTCCCACCACCACCGCAGCTACGGAATCAACAGCTTCTGCCACCATGCTCCTTGCAGAAACATCCTCCTCTGCTCCTGGAACAAGCCCACCTCCTGCCACCATCTCATCTACTACTCTTAGCACGGTAATGGAAACAACATCCCCAACGGTGACCACAGCTACACCCACCTCTACCCTGGGGTCCACCTCCACTACTACTGGTCAGGGCACATCAACCCCTGAGGCAAGCACAGGGGCCACCTCCAGCATGGCTTCCCAGTCCACGTCTCCTCCGCAGACTACAGCTTCACCCTCTTCCTCTGCAGCACAAACGTCTGCTCTTGAAACAACCTCCATGCTCCTCTCCACCAGAGCAGAAACTTCCAGCCCAACTGCTGCAACAACCACTGCAGTCACTTCCAGCCCAGCTGGAACTTCCGCTGCTGCTCTGACCACCACCACCACTGCAGCTGCGGAATCAACAGCCTCTGCCACCACGCTCCTTGCAAAAACATCCTCCTCTGCTCCTGGAACAAGCCCAACTCTTACCACCACCTCAGCTACTACTCTCAGCACGGTAATGGAAACAACATCCCCAGTGGTGACCACAGCTACACCCACCTCTCCTGTGCGGAAAACATCCATTAATCCTGGTACAGGTGCATCAATTCTTGAAGCGATGACTGTGGCGGCTTCTACCACGGTGGAAATGTCCAGCACAGGGGCTCAGTCCACATCTAACCTGCAGACTACAACTTCACTCTCTTCCAATGCAGCCCAAACCTCTGCTCTTGAAACAACCTCCATGCTCCTCTCCACCAGAGCGCAAACTTCCAGCCCAACTGCTGCAACAACCACTGCAGTCACTTCCAGCCCAGCTGGAACATCCGCTGCTACTCCCACCACCACCACCACCGCAGCTACGGAATCAACAGCCTCTGCCACCACGTTCCTTGCAGAACTACTCTCCTCTGCTCCTGGAACAAGCCCACCTCCTGCCACCATCTCATCTACTACTCTCAGCACGGTAATGGAAACAACATCCCCAACGGTGACCACAGCTACACCCAAATCTACCCTGGGGTCAACCTCCACTACTACTGGTAAGGGCACATCAACTCCTGAGGCAAGCACAGGGGCCACCTCCAGCATGGCTTCCCAGTCCACGTCTCCTCCGCAGACTACAGCTTCACCCTCTTCCTCTGCAGCACAAACGTCTGCTCTTGAAACAACCTCCATGCTCCTCTCCACCAGAGCAGAAACTTCCAGCCCAACTGCTGCAACAACCACTTCAGTCGCTTCCAGCCCAGCTGGAACTTCCGCTGCTGCTCTGACCACCACCACCACTGCAGCTGCGGAATCAACAGCCTCTGCCACCACGCTCCTTGCAAAAACATCCTCCTCTGCTCCTGGAACAAGCCCAACTCTTACCACCACCTCAGCTACTACTCTCAGCACGGTAATGGAAACAACATCCCCAGTGGTGACCACAGCTACACCCACCTCTCCTGTGCGGAAAACATCCATTAATCCTGGTACAGGTGCATCAGTTCTTGAAGCGATGACTGTGGCGGCTTCTACCACGGTGGAAATGTCCAGCACAGGGGCTCAGTCCACATCTAACCTGCAGACTACAACTTCACTCTCTTCCAATGCAGCCCAAACCTCTGCTCTTGAAACAACCTCCATGCTCCTCTCCACCAGAGCGCAAACTTCCAGCCCAACTGCTGCAACAACCACTGCAGTCACTTCCAGCCCAGCTGGAACATCCACTGCTGCTCTCACCACCACCACCACTGCAGCTGCGGAATCAACAGCCTCTGCCACCACGCTCCTTGCAGGAACATCCTCCTCTGCTCCTGGAACAAGCCCAACTCTTACCACCACCTCAGCTACTACTCTCAGCACGGTAATGGAAACAACATCCCCAACGATGACCACAGCTACAGCCACCTCTACCCTGGAGTCAACCTCCACTACTACTGGCAAGGGCACATCAACTCCTGAGGCAAGCACAGGGGCCACCTCCAGCATGGCTTCCCAGTCCACGTCTCCTCCGCAGACTACAGCTTCACCCTCTTCCACTGCAGCACAAACGTCTGCTCTTGAAACAACCTCCATGCTCCTCTCCACCAGAGCAGAAACTTCCAGCCCAACTGCTGCAACAACCACTGCAGTCACTTCCAGCCCAGCTGGAACATTCACTGCTGCTCTCACCACCACCACCACTGCAGCTGCGGAATCAACAGCCTCTGCCACCACGCTCTTTGCAGGAACGTCCTCCTCTGCTCCTGGAACAAGCCCAACTCTTACCACCACCTCAGCTACTACTCTCAGCACGGTAATGGAAACAACATCCCCAGTGGTGACCACAGCTACACCCAAATCTACCCTGGGGTCAACCTCCACTACTACTGGTAAGGGCACAGCAACAACAGAGGCAAGCACAGGGGCCACCTCCAGGACACCTATACAGTCCACGTCTCCTCCGCAGACTACAGCTTCACCCTCTTCCACTGCAGCACAAACGTCGGCTCTTGAAACAACCTCCATGCTCCTCTCCACCAGAGCGGAAACTTCCAGCCCAACTGCTGCAACAACCACTGCAGTCACTTCCAGCCCAGCTGGAACATCCGCTGCTACTCCCACCACCACCACCACTGCAGCTACGGAATCAACAGCCTCTGCCACCACGTTCCTTGCAGAACTACTCTCCTCTGCTCCTGCAACAAGCCCACCTCCTGCCACCATCTCATCTACTACTCTCAGCACGGTAATGGAAACAACATCCCCAACGGTGACCACAGCTACACCCAAATCTACCCTGGGGTCAACCTCCACTACTACTGGTAAGGGCACAGCAACAACAGAGGCAAGCACAGGGGCCACCTCCAGCATGGCTTCCCAGTCCACGTCTCCTCCGCAGACTACAGCTTCACCCTCTTCCTCTGCAGCACAAACGTCTGCTCTTGAAACAACCTCCATGCTCCTCTCCACCAGAGCAGAAACTTCCAGCCCAACTGCTGCAACAACCACTGCAGTCACTTCCAGCCCAGCTGGAACATCCACTGCTACTCCCACCACCACCGCAGCTACGGAATCAACAGCTTCTGCCACCATGCTCCTTGCAGAAACATCCTCCTCTGCTCCTGGAACAAGCCCACCTCCTGCCACCATCTCATCTACTACTCTTAGCACGGTAATGGAAACAACATCCCCAACGGTGACCACAGCTACACCCACCTCTACCCTGGGGTCCACCTCCACTACTACTGGTCAGGGCACATCAACCCCTGAGGCAAGCACAGGGGCCACCTCCAGCATGGCTTCCCAGTCCACGTCTCCTCCGCAGACTACAGCTTCACCCTCTTCCTCTGCAGCACAAACGTCTGCTCTTGAAACAACCTCCATGCTCCTCTCCACCAGAGCAGAAACTTCCAGCCCAACTGCTGCAACAACCACTGCAGTCACTTCCAGCCCAGCTGGAACTTCCCCTGCTGCTCTGACCACCACCACCACTGCAGCTGCGGAATCAACAGCCTCTGCCACCACGCTCCTTGCAAAAACATCCTCCTCTGCTCCTGGAACAAGCCCAACTCTTACCACCACCTCAGCTACTACTCTCAGCACGGTAATGGAAACAACATCCCCAGTGGTGACCACAGCTACACCCACCTCTCCTGTGCGGAAAACATCCATTAATCCTGGTACAGGTGCATCAATTCTTGAAGCGATGACTGTGGCGGCTTCTACCACGGTGGAAATGTCCAGCACAGGGGCTCAGTCCACATCTAACCTGCAGACTACAACTTCACTCTCTTCCAATGCAGCCCAAACCTCTGCTCTTGAAACAACCTCCATGCTCCTCTCCACCAGAGCGCAAACTTCCAGCCCAACTGCTGCAACAACCACTGCAGTCACTTCCAGCCCAGCTGGAACATCCGCTGCTACTCCCACCACCACCACCACCGCAGCTACGGAATCAACAGCCTCTGCCACCACGTTCCTTGCAGAACTACTCTCCTCTGCTCCTGGAACAAGCCCACCTCCTGCCACCATCTCATCTACTACTCTCAGCACGGTAATGGAAACAACATCCCCAACGGTGACCACAGCTACACCCAAATCTACCCTGGGGTCAACCTCCACTACTACTGGTAAGGGCACATCAACTCCTGAGGCAAGCACAGGGGCCACCTCCAGCATGGCTTCCCAGTCCACGTCTCCTCCGCAGACTACAGCTTCACCCTCTTCCTCTGCAGCACAAACGTCTGCTCTTGAAACAACCTCCATGCTCCTCTCCACCAGAGCAGAAACTTCCAGCCCAACTGCTGCAACAACCACTGCAGTCGCTTCCAGCCCAGCTGGAACTTCCGCTGCTGCTCTGACCACCACCACCACTGCAGCTGCGGAATCAACAGCCTCTGCCACCACGCTCTTTGCAGGAACGTCCTCCTCTGCTCCTGGAACAAGCCCAACTCTTACCACCACCTCAGCTACTACTCTCAGCACGGTAATGGAAACAACATCCCCAGTGGTGACCACAGCTACACCCACCTCTCCTGTGCGGAAAACATCCATTAATCCTGGTACAGGTGCATCAGTTCTTGAAGCGATGACTGTGGCGGCTTCTACCACGGTGGAAATGTCCAGCACAGGGGCTCAGTCCACATCTAACCTGCAGACTACAACTTCACTCTCTTCCAATGCAGCCCAAACCTCTGCTCTTGAAACAACCTCCATGCTCCTCTCCACCAGAGCGCAAACTTCCAGCCCAACTGCTGCAACAACCACTGCAGTCACTTCCAGCCCAGCTGGAACATCCACTGCTGCTCTCACCACCACCACCACTGCAGCTGCGGAATCAACAGCCTCTGCCACCACGCTCCTTGCAGGAACATCCTCCTCTGCTCCTGGAACAAGCCCAACTCTTACCACCACCTCAGCTACTACTCTCAGCACGGTAATGGAAACAACATCCCCAACGATGACCACAGCTACAGCCACCTCTACCCTGGAGTCAACCTCCACTACTACTGGCAAGGGCACATCAACTCCTGAGGCAAGCACAGGGGCCACCTCCAGCATGGCTTCCCAGTCCACGTCTCCTCCGCAGACTACAGCTTCACCCTCTTCCACTGCAGCACAAACGTCTGCTCTTGAAACAACCTCCATGCTCCTCTCCACCAGAGCAGAAACTTCCAGCCCAACTGCTGCAACAACCACTGCAGTCACTTCCAGCCCAGCTGGAACATCCACTGCTGCTCTCACCACCACCACCACTGCAGCTGCGGAATCAACAGCCTCTGCCACCACGCTCTTTGCAGGAACGTCCTCCTCTGCTCCTGGAACAAGCCCAACTCTTACCACCACCTCAGCTACTACTCTCAGCACGGTAATGGAAACAACATCCCCAGTGGTGACCACAGCTACACCCAAATCTACCCTGGGGTCAACCTCCACTACTACTGGTAAGGGCACAGCAACAACAGAGGCAAGCACAGGGGCCACCTCCAGGACACCTATACAGTCCACGTCTCCTCCGCAGACTACAGCTTCACCCTCTTCCACTGCAGCACAAACGTCTGCTCTTGAAACAACCTCCATGCTCCTCTCCACCAGAGCGGAAACTTCCAGCCCAACTGCTGCAACAACCACTGCAGTCACTTCCAGCCCAGCTGGAACATCCGCTGCTACTCCCACCACCACCGCAGCTACGGAATCAACAGCTTCTGCCACCACGGTCCTTGCAGGAACATCCTCCTCTGCTCCTGGAACAAGCCCAGCTCTTACCACCACCTCAGCTACTACTCTCAGCACGGTAATGGCAACAACATCCCCAGTGGTGACCACAGCTACACCCAAATCTACCCTGGGGTCAACCTCCACTACTACTGGTAAGGGCACAGCAACAACAGAGGCAAGCACAGGGGCCACCTCCAGGACACCTATACAGTCCACGTCTCCTCCGCAGACTACAGCTTCACCCTCTTCCACTGCAGCACAAACGTCTGCTCTTGAAACAACCTCCATGCTCCTCTCCACCAGAGGAGAAACTTCCAGCCCAACTGCTGCAACAACCACTGCATTCACTTCCAGCCCAGCTGGAACATCCACTGCTACTCCCACCACCACCGCAGCTATGGAATCAACAGCTTCTGCCACCACACTCCTTGCAGGAACATCCTCCTCTGCTCCTGGAACAAGCCCAACTCTTACCACCATCTCATCTACTACTCTCAGCATGGTAATGGAAACAACATCCCCAGTGGTGACCACAGCTACACCCAAATCTACCCTGGGGTCAACCTCCACTACTACTGGTAAGGGCACATCAACTCCTGAGGCAAGCACAGGGGCCACCTCCAGCATGGCTTCCCAGTCCACGTCTCCTCCGCAGACTACAGCTTCACCCTCTTCCACTGCAGCACAAACGTCTGCTCTTGAAACAACCTCCATGCTCCTCTCCACCAGAGGAGAAACTTCCAGCCCAACTGCTGCAACAACCACTGCAGTCACTTCCAGCCCAGCTGGAACTTCCGCTGCTGCTCTGACCACCACCACCACCACTGCAGCTGCAGAATCAACAGCCTCTGCCACCACGCTCCTTGCAAAAACATCCTCCTCTGCTCCTGGAACAAGCCCAACTCTTACCACCACCTCAGCTACTACTCTCAGCACGGTAATGGAAACAACATCCCCAGTGGTGACCACAGCTACACCCACCTCTCCTGTGCGGAAAACATCCATTAATCCTGGTACAGGTACATCAATTCTTGAAGCGATGACTGTGGCGGCTTCTACCACGGTGGAAATGTCCAGCACAGGGGCTCAGTCCACATCTAACCTGCAGACTACAACTTCACTCTCTTCCAATGCAGCCCAAACCTCTGCTCTTGAAACAACCTCCATGCTCCTCTCCACCAGAGCGCAAACTTCAAGCCCAACTGCTGCAACAACCACTGCAGTCACTTCCAGCCCAGCTGGAACATCCACTGCTGCTCTCACCACCACCACCACTGCAGCTACGAAATCAACAGCCTCTGCCACCACGCTCCTTGCAAAAACATCCTCCTCTGCTCCTGGAACAAGCCCACCTCCTGCCACCATCTCATCTACTACTCTTAGCACGGTAATGGAAACAACATCCCCAACGGTGACCACAGCTACACCCACCTCTACCCTGGGGTCCACCTCCACTACTACTGGT
The DNA here is from genome assembly GCF_023638135.1 of Falco biarmicus. Taxonomy (NCBI): domain Eukaryota; kingdom Metazoa; phylum Chordata; class Aves; order Falconiformes; family Falconidae; genus Falco; species Falco biarmicus. Next base: position 64,935,558 of record NC_079291.1, on the reverse strand, counting down.
CAGGGCACATCAACTCCTGAGGCAAGCACAGGGGCCACCTCCAGCATGGCTTCCCAGTCCACGTCTCCTCCGCAGACTACAGCTTCACCCTCTTCCTCTGCAGCACAAACGTCTGCTCTTGAAACAACCTCCATGCTCCTCTCCACCAGAGCAGAAACTTCCAGCCCAACTGCTGCAACAACCACTGCAGTCACTTCCAGCCCAGCTGGAACATCCGCTGCTGCTCTCACCACCACCACCACCGCAGCTGCGGAATCAACAGCCTCTGCCACCACGCTCCTTGCAAAAACATCCTCCTCTGCTCCTGGAACAAGCCCAACTCTTACCACCACCTCAGCTACTACTCTCAGCACGGTAATGGAAACAACATCCCCAGTGGTGACCACAGCTACACCCACCTCTCCTGTGCGGAAAACATCCATTAATCCTGGTACAGGTGCATCAATTCTTGAAGCGATGACTGTGGCGGCTTCTACCACGGTGGAAATGTCCAGCACAGGGGCTCAGTCCACATCTAACCTGCAGACTACAACTTCACTCTCTTCCACTGCAGCACAAACTTCTGCTCTTGAAACAACCTCCACGCTCCTCTCCACCAGAGCGGAAACTTCCAGCCCAACTGCTGCAACAACCACTGCAGTCACTTCCAGCCCAGCTGGAACATCCACTGCTGCTCTCACCACCACCGCAGCTACGGAATCAACAGCTTCTGCCACCACGCTCCTTGCAGGAACATCCTCCACTGCTCCTGGAACAAGCCCACCTCCTGCCACCATCTCATCTACTACTCTCAGCACGGTAATGGAAACAACATCCCCAATGGTGACAAAAGCTACAGCCAGCTCTACCCTGGAGTCAACCTCCACTACTACTGGTAAGGGCACATCAACTCCTGAGGCAAGCACAGGGGCCACCTCCAGCATGGCTTCCCAGTCCACGTCTCCTCCGCAGACTACAGCTTCACCCTCTTCCACTGCAGCACAAACGTCTGCTCTTGAAACAACCTCCATGCTCCTCTCCACCAGAGCAGAAACTTCCAGCCCAACTGCTGCAACAACCACTGCAGTCACTTCCAGCCCAGCTGGAACTTCCGCTGCTGCTCTGACCACCACCACCACCACTGCAGCTGCAGAATCAACAGCCTCTGCCACCACGCTCCTTGCAAAAACATCCTCCTCTGCTCCTGGAACAAGCCCAACTCTTACCACCACCTCAGCTACTACTCTCAGCACGGTAATGGAAACAACATCCCCAGTGGTGACCACAGCTACACCCACCTCTCCTGTGCGGAAAACATCCATTAATCCTGGTACAGGTACATCAATTCTTGAAGCGATGACTGTGGCGGCTTCTACCACGGTGGAAATGTCCAGCACAGGGGCTCAGTCCACATCTAACCTGCAGACTACAACTTCACTCTCTTCCAATGCAGCACAAACCTCTGCTCTTGAAACAACCTCCATGCTCCTCTCCACCAGAGCGCAAACTTCCAGCCCAACTGCTGCAACAACAACTGCAGTCACTTCCAGCCCAGCTGGAACATCCACTGCTGCTCTCACCACCACCACCACTGCAGCTGCGGAATCAACAGCTTCTGCCACCACGCTCTTTGCAGGAACATCCTCCTCTGCTCCTGGAACAAGCCCAACTCTTACCACCACCTCAGCTACTACTCTCAGCACGGTAATGGAAACAACATCCCCAACGATGACCACAGCTACAGCCACCTCTACCCTGGAGTCAACCTCCACTACTACTGGCAAGGGCACATCAACTCCTGAGGCAAGCACAGGGGCCACCTCCAGGACAGCTATACAGTCCACGTCTCCTCCGCAGACTACAGCTTCACCCTCTTCCTCTGCAGCACAAACGTCTGCTCTTGAAACAACCTCCATGCTCCTCTCCACCAGAGCAGAAACTTCCAGCCCAACTGCTGCAACAACCACTGCAGTCACTTCCAGCCCAGCTGGAACATCCACTGCTGCTCTCACCACCACCACCACTGCAGCTACGAAATCAACAGCTTCTGCCACCACGCTCCTTGCAGGAACATCCTCCACTGCTCCTGGAACAAGCCCACCTCCTGCCACCATCTCATCTACTACTCTCAGCACGGTAATGGAAACAACATCCCCAATGGTGACAAAAGCTACAGCCAGCTCTACCCTGGAGTCAACCTCCACTACTACTGGTAAGGGCACATCAACTCCTGAGGCAAGCACAGGGGCCACCTCCAGCATGGCTTCCCAGTCCACGTCTCCTCCGCAGACTACAGCTTCACCCTCTTCCACTGCAGCACAAACGTCTGCTCTTGAAACAACCTCCATGCTCCTCTCCACCAGAGCAGAAACTTCCAGCCCAACTGCTGCAACAACCACTGCAGTCACTTCCAGCCCAGCTGGAACTTCCGCTGCTGCTCTGACCACCACCACCACCACTGCAGCTGCAGAATCAACAGCCTCTGCCACCACGCTCCTTGCAAAAACATCCTCCTCTGCTCCTGGAACAAGCCCAACTCTTACCACCACCTCAGCTACTACTCTCAGCACGGTAATGGAAACAACATCCCCAGTGGTGACCACAGCTACACCCACCTCTCCTGTGCGGAAAACATCCATTAATCCTGGTACAGGTACATCAATTCTTGAAGCGATGACTGTGGCGGCTTCTACCACGGTGGAAATGTCCAGCACAGGGGCTCAGTCCACATCTAACCTGCAGACTACAACTTCACTCTCTTCCAATGCAGCCCAAACCTCTGCTCTTGAAACAACCTCCATGCTCCTCTCCACCAGAGCGCAAACTTCCAGCCCAACTGCTGCAACAACAACTGCAGTCACTTCCAGCCCAGCTGGAACATCCACTGCTGCTCTCACCACCACCACCACTGCAGCTGCGGAATCAACAGCCTCTGCCACCACGCTCTTTGCAGGAACATCCTCCTCTGCTCCTGGAACAAGCCCAACTCTTACCACCACCTCAGCTACTACTCTCAGCACGGTAATGGAAACAACATCCCCAACGATGACCACAGCTACAGCCACCTCTACCCTGGAGTCAACCTCCACTACTACTGGCAAGGGCACATCAACTCCTGAGGCAAGCACAGGGGCCACCTCCAGGACAGCTATACAGTCCACGTCTCCTCCGCAGACTACAGCTTCACCCTCTTCCACTGCAGCACAAACGTCTGCTCTTGAAACAACCTCCATGCTCCTCTCCACCAGAGCAGAAACTTCCAGCCCAACTGCTGCAACAACCACTGCAGTCACTTCCAGCCCAGCTGGAACATCCACTGCTGCTCTCACCACCACCACCACTGCAGCTGCGGAATCAACAGCCTCTGCCACCACGCTCTTTGCAGGAACGTCCTCCTCTGCTCCTGGAACAAGCCCAACTCTTACCACCACCTCAGCTACTACTCTCAGCACGGTAATGGAAACAACATCCCCAGTGGTGACCACAGCTACACCCAAATCTACCCTGGGGTCAACCACCACTACTACTGATAAGGGCACATCAACAACAGAGGCAAGCACAGGGGCCACCTCCAGGCCACCTCTACAGTCCACGTCTCCTCCGCAGACTACAGCTTCACCCTCTTCCTCTGCAGCACAAACGTCTGCTCTTGAAACAACCTCCATGCTCCTCTCCACCAGAGTGGAAACTTCCAGCCCAACTGCTGCAACAACCACTGCAGTCACTTCCAGCCCAGCTGGAACATCCGCTGCTACTCCCACCACCACCGCAGCTACGGAATCAACAGCTTCTGCCACCACGGTCCTTGCAGGAACATCCTCCTCTGCTCCTGGAACAAGCCCAACTCTTACCACCACCTCAGCTACTACTCTCAGCACGGTAATGGAAACAACATCCCCAGTGGTGACCACAGCTACACCCAAATCTACCCTGGGGTCAACCTCCACTACTACTGGTAAGGGCACAGCAACAACAGAGGCAAGCACAGGGGCCACCTCCAGGACACCTATACAGTCCACGTCTCCTCCGCAGACTACAGCTTCACCCTCTTCCACTGCAGCACAAACGTCTGCTCTTGAAACAACCTCCATGCTCCTCTCCACCAGAGGAGAAACTTCCAGCCCAACTGCTGCAACAACCACTGCATTCACTTCCAGCCCAGCTGGAACATCCACTGCTACTCCCACCACCACCGCAGCTATGGAATCAACAGCTTCTGCCACCACACTCCTTGCAAAAACATCCTCCTCTGCTCCTGGAACAAGCCCAACTCTTACCACCATCTCATCTACTACTCTCAGCATGGTAATGGAAACAACATCCCCAGTGGTGACCACAGCTACACCCATCTCTACCCTGGGGTCAACCTCCATTACCACTGGTCAGGGCACATCAACAACAGAGGGAAGCACAGGGGCCACCTCCAGCATGGCTTCCCAGTCCACGTCTCCTCCGCAGACTACAGCTTCACCCTCTTCCACTGCAGCACAAACGTCTGCTCTTGAAACAACCTCCACGCTCCTCTCCACCAGAGCGGAAACTTCCAGCCTAACTGCTGCAACAACCACTGCAGTCACTTCCAGCCCAGCTGGAACATCCACTGCTACTCCCAACACCACCACCACCACTGCAGCTACGGAATCAACAGCCTCTGCCACCACGTTCCTTGCAGAACTACCCTCCTCTCCTCCTGCAACAAGCCCACCTCCTGCCACCATCTCATCTACTACTCTTAGCACGGTAATGGAAACAACATCCCCAACGGTGACCACAGCTACACCCAAATCTACCCTGGGGTCAACCTCCACTACTATTGGTAAGGGCACATCAACTCCTGAGGCAAGCACAGGGGCCACCTCCAGCATGGCTTCCCAGTCCACGTCTCCTCCGCAGACTACAGCTTCACCCTCTTCCACTGCAGCACAAACGTCTGCTCTTGAAACAACCTCCATGCTCCTCTCCACCAGAGCGGAAACTTCCAGCCCAACTGCTGCAACAACCACTGCAGTCACTTCCAGCCCAGCTGGAACTTCCGCTGCTGCTCTGACCACCACCACCACTGCAGGTGCGGAATCAACAGCCTCTGACACCACGCTCCTTGCAAAAACATCCTCCTCTGCTCCTGGAACAAGCCCAACTCTTACCACCACCTCAGCTACTACTCTCAGCACGGTAATGGAAACAACATCCCCAGTGGTGACCACAGCTACACCCACCTCTCCTGTGCGGAAAACATCCATTAATCCTGGTACAGGTACATCAATTCTTGAAGCAATGACTGTGGCGGCTTCTACCACGGTGGAAATGTCCAGCACAGGGGCTCAGTCCACATCTAACCTGCAGACTACAACTTCACTCTCTTCCAATGCAGCCCAAACCTCTGCTCTTGAAACAACCTCCATGCTCCTCTCCACCAGAGCGCAAACTTCCAGCCCAACTGCTGCAACAACCACTGCAGTCACTTCCAGCCCAGCTGGAACATCCACTGCTGCTCTCACCACCACCACCACTGCAGCTGCGGAATCAACAGCCTCTGCCACCACGCTCTTTGCAGGAACATCCTCCTCTGCTCCTGGAACAAGCCCAACTCTTACCACCACCTCAGCTACTACTCTCAGCACGGTAATGGAAACAACATCCCCAACGGTGACCACAGCTACACCCAAATCTACCCTGGGGTCAACCTCCACTACTACTGGTAAGGGCACATCAACTCCTGAGGCAAGCACAGGGGCCACCTCCAGCATGGCTTCCCAGTCCACGTCTCCTCCGCAGACTACAGCTTCACCCTCTTCCACTGCAGCACAAACGTCTGCTCTTGAAACAACCTCCATGCTCCTCTCCACCAGAGCAGAAACTTCCAGCCCAACTGCTGCAACAACCACTGCAGTCACTTCCAGCCCAGCTGGAACATCCGCTGCTGCTCTCACCACCACCACCACTGCAGCTGCGGAATCAACAGCCTCTGCCACCACGCTCCTTGCAAAAACATCCTCCTCTGCTCCTGGAACAAGCCCAACTCTTACCACCACCTCAGCTACTACTCTCAGCACGGTAATGGAAACAACATCCCCAGTGGTGACCACAGCTACACCCAAATCTACCCTGGGGTCAACCACCACTACTACTGATAAGGGCACATCAACAACAGAGGCAAGCACAGGGGCCACCTCCAGGCCACCTCTACAGTCCACGTCTCCTCCGCAGACTACAGCTTCACCCTCTTCCTCTGCAGCACAAACGTCTGCTCTTGAAACAACCTCCATGCTCCTCTCCACCAGAGTGGAAACTTCCAGCCCAACTGCTGCAACAACCACTGCAGTCACTTCCAGCCCAGCTGGAACATCCGCTGCTACTCCCACCACCACCGCAGCTACGGAATCAACAGCTTCTGCCACCACGGTCCTTGCAGGAACATCCTCCTCTGCTCCTGGAACAAGCCCAGCTCTTACCACCACCTCAGCTACTACTCTCAGCACGGTAATGGAAACAACATCCCCAGTGGTGACCACAGCTACACCCAAATCTACCCTGGGGTCAACCTCCACTACTACTGGTAAGGGCACAGCAACAACAGAGGCAAGCACAGGGGCCACCTCCAGGACACCTATACAGTCCACGTCTCCTCCGCAGACTACAGCTTCACCCTCTTCCACTGCAGCACAAACGTCTGCTCTTGAAACAACCTCCATGCTCCTCTCCACCAGAGGAGAAACTTCCAGCCCAACTGCTGCAACAACCACTGCATTCACTTCCAGCCCAGCTGGAACATCCACTGCTACTCCCACCACCACCGCAGCTATGGAATCAACAGCTTCTGCCACCACACTCCTTGCAAAAACATCCTCCTCTGCTCCTGGAACAAGCCCAACTCTTACCACCATCTCATCTACTACTCTCAGCATGGTAATGGAAACAACATCCCCAGTGGTGACCACAGCTACACCCATCTCTACCCTGGGGTCAACCTCCATTACCACTGGTCAGGGCACATCAACAACAGAGGGAAGCACAGGGGCCACCTCCAGCATGGCTTCCCAGTCCACGTCTCCTCCGCAGACTACAGCTTCACCCTCTTCCACTGCAGCACAAACGTCTGCTCTTGAAACAACCTCCACGCTCCTCTCCACCAGAGCGGAAACTTCCAGCCTAACTGCTGCAACAACCACTGCAGTCACTTCCAGCCCAGCTGGAACATCCACTGCTACTCCCAACACCACCACCACCACTGCAGCTACGGAATCAACAGCCTCTGCCACCACGTTCCTTGCAGAACTACCCTCCTCTCCTCCTGCAACAAGCCCACCTCCTGCCACCATCTCATCTACTACTCTCAGCACGGTAATGGAAACAACATCCCCAACGGTGACCACAGCTACACCCAAATCTACCCTGGGGTCAACCTCCACTACTATTGGTAAGGGCACATCAACTCCTGAGGCAAGCACAGGGGCCACCTCCAGCATGGCTTCCCAGTCCACGTCTCCTCCGCAGACTACAGCTTCACCCTCTTCCACTGCAGCACAAACGTCTGCTCTTGAAACAACCTCCATGCTCCTCTCCACCAGAGCGGAAACTTCCAGCCCAACTGCTGCAACAACCACTGCAGTCACTTCCAGCCCAGCTGGAACTTCCGCTGCTGCTCTGACCACCACCACCACTGCAGGTGCGGAATCAACAGCCTCTGACACCACGCTCCTTGCAAAAACATCCTCCTCTGCTCCTGGAACAAGCCCAACTCTTACCACCACCTCAGCTACTACTCTCAGCACGGTAATGGAAACAACATCCCCAGTGGTGACCACAGCTACACCCACCTCTCCTGTGCGGAAAACATCCATTAATCCTGGTACAGGTACATCAATTCTTGAAGCAATGACTGTGGCGGCTTCTACCACGGTGGAAATGTCCAGCACAGGGGCTCAGTCCACATCTAACCTGCAGACTACAACTTCACTCTCTTCCAATGCAGCCCAAACCTCTGCTCTTGAAACAACCTCCATGCTCCTCTCCACCAGAGCGCAAACTTCCAGCCCAACTGCTGCAACAACCACTGCAGTCACTTCCAGCCCAGCTGGAACATCCACTGCTGCTCTCACCACCACCACCACTGCAGCTGCGGAATCAACAGCCTCTGCCACCACGCTCTTTGCAGGAACATCCTCCTCTGCTCCTGGAACAAGCCCAACTCTTACCACCACCTCAGCTACTACTCTCAGCACGGTAATGGAAACAACATCCCCAATGGTGACAAAAGCTACAGCCACCTCTACCCTGGAGTCAACCTCCACTACTACTGGTAAGGGCACATCAACTCCTGAGGCAAGCACAGGGGCCACCTCCAGCATGGCTTCCCAGTCCACGTCTCCTCCGCAGACTACAGCTTCACCCTCTTCCACTGCAGCACAAACGTCTGCTCTTGAAACAACCTCCATGCTCCTCTCCACCAGAGCAGAAACTTCCAGCCCAACTGCTGCAACAACCACTGCAGTCACTTCCAGCCCAGCTGGAACATCCGCTGCTGCTCTCACCACCACCACCACTGCAGCTGCGGAATCAACAGCCTCTGCCACCACGCTCCTTGCAAAAACATCCTCCTCTGCTCCTGGAACAAGCCCAACTCTTACCACCACCTCAGCTACTACTCTCAGCACGGTAATGGAAACAACATCCCCAGTGGTGACCACAGCTACACCCAAATCTACCCTGGGGTCAACCACCACTACTACTGATAAGGGCACATCAACAACAGAGGCAAGCACAGGGGCCACCTCCAGGCCACCTCTACAGTCCACGTCTCCTCCGCAGACTACAGCTTCACCCTCTTCCTCTGCAGCACAAACGTCTGCTCTTGAAACAACCTCCATGCTCCTCTCCACCAGAGCGGAAACTTCCAGCCCAACTGCTGCAACAACCACTGCAGTCACTTCCAGCCCAGCTGGAACATCCGCTGCTACTCCCACCACCACCGCAGCTACGGAATCAACAGCTTCTGCCACCACGGTCCTTGCAGGAACATCCTCCTCTGCTCCTGGAACAAGCCCAACTCTTACCACCACCTCAGCTACTACTCTCAGCACGGTAATGGAAACAACATCCCCAGCGGTGACCACAGCTACACCCACCTCTCCTGTGCGGAAAACATCCATTAATCCTGGTACAGGTGCATCAATTCTTGAAGCGATGACTGTGGCGGCTTCTACCACGGTGGAAATGTCCAGCACAGGGGCTCAGTCCACGTCTCCTCCGCAGACTACAGCTTCACCCTCTTCCTCTGCAGCACAAACGTCTGCTCTTGAAACAACCTCCATGCTCCTCTCCACCAGAGCAGAAACTTCCAGCCCAACTGCTGCAACAACCACTGCAGTCACTTCCAGCCCAGCTGGAACATCCACTGCTGCTCTCACCACCACCACCACTACAGCTGCGGAATCAACAGCCTCTGACACCACGCTCCTTGCAGGAACATCCTCCTCTGCTCCTGGAACAAGCCCAGCTCTTACCACCACCTCAGCTACTACTCTCAGCACGGTAATGGAAACAACATCCCCAGTGGTGACCACAGCTACAGCCACCTCTCCTGTGCGGAAAACATCCATTAATCCTGGCACAGGTGCATCAATTCTTGAAGCAATGACTGTGGCGGCTTCTACCACGGTGGAAATGTCCAGCACAGGGGCTCAGTCCATATCTAACCTGCAGACTACAACTTCACCCTCTTCCAATGCAGCCCAAACGTCTGCTCCTGAAACAACCTCCATGCTCCTCTCCACCAGAGCGGAAACTTCCAGCCCAACTGCTGCAACAACCACTGCCGGCACTTCCAGCCCAGCTGGAACATCCACTGCTGCTCTCACCACCACCAGCACCACTGCAGGTGCGGAATCAACAGCCTCTGACACCACGCTCCTTGCAGAAACATCCTCCTCTGCTCCTGGAACAAGCCCAACTCTTACCACCACCTCAGCTACTACTCTCAGCACGGTAATGGAAACAACATCCCCAGTGGTGACCACAGCTACACCCAAATCTACCCTGGGGTCAACCTCCACTACTACTGGTAAGGGCACATCAACAACAGAGGCAAGCACAGGGGCCACCTCCAGGACACCTATACAGTCCACGTCTCCTCCGCAGACTACAGCTTCACCCTCTTCCACTGCAGCACAAACGTCTGCTCTTGAAACAACCTCCATGCTCCTCTCCACCAGAGCAGAAACTTCCAGCCCAACTGCTGCAACAACCACTGCAGTCACTTCCAGCCCAGCTGGAACATCCGCTGCTAACCCCACCACCACCGCAGCTACGGAATCAACAGCTTCTGCCACCACGCTCCTTGCAGGAACATCCTCCTCTGCTCCTGGAACAAGCCCAACTCTTACCACCACCTCATCTACTACTCTTAGCATGGTAATGGAAACAACATCCCCAGTGGTGACCACAGCTACACCCACCTCTACCCTGGGGTCAACCTCCACTACTACTGGTAAGGGCACATCAACTCCTGAGGCAAGCACAGGGGCCACCTCCAGCATGGCTTCCCAGTCCACGTCTCCTCCGCAGACTACAGCTTCACCCTCTTCCACTGCAGCACAAACGTCTGCTCTTGAAACAACCTCCATGCTCCTCTCCACCAGAGCAGAAACTTCCAGCCCAACTGCTGCAACAACCACTGCAGTCACTTCCAGCCCAGCTGGAACATCCGCTGCTACTCCCACCACCACCGCAGCTGCAGAATCAACAGCTTCTTCCACCACGCTCCTTGCAGAAACATCCTCCTCTGCTCCTGGAACAAGCCCAACTCTTACTACCACCTCATCTACTACACTCACCACGGTAATGGAAACAACATCCCCAGTGGTGACCACAGCTACACCCAAATCTACCCTGGGGTCAACCTCCACTACTACTGGTAAGGGCACATCAACTCCTGAGGCAAGCACAGGGGCCACCTCCAGGACACCTCTCCAGTCCACGTCTCCTGCACAGACTACAGCTTCACCCTCTTCCACTGCAGCACAAACGTCTGCTCTTGGAACAACCTCCATGCTCCTCTCCACCAGAGCAGAAACTTCCAGCCCAACAGCTGCAACAACCACTGCAGTCACATCCAAGATATGTCGAACATCATCTGCTGATCTTGTCTCTTGCATCACAGCTCCACATGGTACACAGAAAAGTGATATTTATTTATCTTATACTACAGGTACCATACATATATCTTTTATAGGACCTATAGATCATGTTATTTTTTGAAAATACATATAAGTCATAGGAAAATAAGTTTTAAATAATAAATACATTTTGTTAAAGTGATATGTGTATGATAAAATTCTATCTCTATCACTGTAGAATATCACTTCATGTTTAAGGGTATATAATGAGAGCATATATTTCTAAGTTTTTTTCTACAAGATGACGTTACTTCCTTGATAAATTAACTAAATTGCATAGCCTAGTATAACAACAATATGATTCTCATTTTCTGCATTAGATGAAGTTATTTCAGCTACAGTGTATTGTTCTGAATATCAGTTCTTAAATATTAAATATCAATCCAAGTCTCTAAATAAAAGTCACGTAAAGAATAGTGATCATTTATACACTTTAAAAATTTTGAAGTACATGAAAATGTGAATCAAATCAATGTTACTTAATAATGCTAATGTAATTAAAAAACACAGAAATACTGATATGGATCTTACATCAACATAGAGGATAAAAAAAATTATTCAAGTAACTTAATATTTAAGTAAGTTAAATTAATTTTCATAATTAAAGTTAAAATATAAGACATATCATTTCTTGAAAATAAAAATGGTACAATAAATTTGGTGATACAAAAAAGACAGATCCAGAAAACATCAAAGCATTAAAAACAGGATGACAACAGAGGGATGTCTGAACAGATACCTCTGAGTTCTCACACCAGCAGCCTCGACACCCTGGCTCCTGCACATTCTCACTCCCCATCTCTGCTTCTTGCAGCTCCCAGCCATCCACCTACGACACCTGCAGCCCTCGAGCATTTCACCGTCAACTTCACAATCACCAATCTCCCCGACAATTCCGACCTGGCGACTCCTCACTCGGCAAAGTTCAACGCTACGCGCAGAGTCATGAACACCTTGGTATGTGCCCCCCTGCTCCAGCAGTCACTGTGTCCCCGGTAGCCCCATGAACTTGGGGGAAGAGCAGGGAGCGGGGTAGAGCTTACCTGCAAAACCTCTCTCCTCGGCAGCTCGACCGCCTTCTGAAAGAAAGCAGCATTGGCCCCGCTTTCCGTGGATGTGAAACAACAGCCTTCAGGTATGGGCCATGCCTGAGTGCCCCTTTGCAGGCGCCACGACTGGCTGAGGGGGCCCGTCACGCTCCCGTGCTCTCTTGCCGCCTGGAATAAGGAGGCACGACCTTCTCCCTGACGCCCTCCCGCCTTAGGGGCTCCCTGGCTGGCTGCCCTCTTGCCCATGGGGCCGTTGCCGCGTAGCCCCAGGACGACTCAAATGCCCTGCCGGGCCCCATGTTCCTTGAAGCGCCCCAGGGCGTCAGGGGAGGCAGGAGAGCAGTGGCCGGCCACCACGCACGCACGGGTTGGGCAGGCAGAGCTTGCGTTCCCACGCAGGGACGGCTGCGGAAGCCCCAAGGCCTGGCCTTGTAGCGAGAGGGCGCAGAGCCTCGAGGGGTGCTCAGGCATGGTGCTGTGTTTTCCAGGCCAGTGAGGGAAGGGGACGACACGGCGGTGGACGCAGTCTGCACCTACAGGAAGGAGCCCTCCGCCCTGCCCTTGGACAGGGTGCGCCTCTACCATGAAGTCAGCAACAAGACCGGAGGCATCACGCGGCTGGGACCCTACAGCCTGGACAAGGACAGCCTCTACGTCAACGGTGACCATTGCTCCTCTCTCTGCCTCCTCTGCTGTCGTGCACCACCCAGCCCCAAGGCTGCCCCGTCCCCAGCTCCAGCCCCAGATCATGACCTCCTCTCTCTCTCTCTCTCTCTCTCTCTTTTCCCAGGCTACAACGAACAGCCAGTGCGCACCAGTGAGTACCTTGCGGCATCGGGCTGGGCTCGGAAGGCAGCAAGTGCCTGGTGGGGGTCTTTGACCAGGCAGGGGTGCCCAGCGGACAGGGCTCACGATGACGCGGGAGGGCGCGCAGCCTGCTAGCCTTCCCCTTTGGGACTGAGGCTGGCAGAAGAGCTCGGCCTTTGTCCACCAGGAGCCTTGACACCCTGGCTCTTGCACATTCTCACTCCCCATCTCTGCTTCTTGCAGCTCCCAGCCATCCACCTACGACACCTGCAGCCCTCGAGCATTTCACCGTCAACTTCACCATCACCAATCTCCCCGACAATTCCGACCTGGCGACTCCTCACTCGGCAAAGTTCAACGCTACGCGCAGAGTCATGAACACCTTGGTACGTGCCCCCCTGCTCCAGCAGTCACTGTGTCCCCGGTAGCCCCATGAACTTGGGGGAAGAGCAGGGAGCGGGATAGAGCTTACCTGCAAAACCTCTCTCCTCGGCAGCTCGACCGCCTTCTGAAAGAAAGCAGCATTGGCCCCGCTTTCCGTGGATGTGAAACAACAGCCTTCAGGTATGGGCCATGCCCGAGTGCCCCTTTGCAGGTGCCACGACTGGCTGAGGGGGCCCGTCACGCTCCTGTGCTCTCTTGCCGCCTGGAATAAGGAGGCACGACCCTCTCCCTGACGCCCTCCCGCCTTAGGGGCTCCCTGGCTGGCTGCCCTCTTGCCCATGGGGCCGTTGCCGCGTAGCCCCAGGACGACTCAAATGCCCTGCCGGGCCCCATGTTCCTTGAAGCGCCCCAGGGCGTCAGGGGAGGCAGGAGAGCAGTGGCCGGCCACCACGCACGCACGGGTTGGGCAGGCAGAGCTTGCGTTCCCGCGCAAGGACGGCTGCGGAAGCCCCAAGGCCTGGCCTTGTAGCGAGAGGGTGCAGAGCCTTGAGGGGTGCTCAGGCACGGCGCTGTGTTTTCCAGGCCAGTGAGGGAAGGGGACGACACGGCGGTGGACGCAGTCTGCACCTACAGGAAGGAGCCCTCCGCCCTGCCCTTGGACAGGGTGCGCCTCTACCATGAAGTCAGCAACAAGACCAGAGGCATCACGCGGCTGGGACCCTACAGCCTGGACAAGGACAGCCTCTACGTCAACGGTGACCATTGCTCCTCTCTCTGCCTCCTCTGCTGTCGTGCACCACCCAGCCCCAAGGCTGCCCCGTCCCCAGCTCCAGCCCCAGATCATGACCCCCTCTCTCTCTCTCTTTTCCCAGGCTACAACGAACAGCCAGTGCGCACCAGTGAGTACCTTGCGGCATCGGGCTGGGCTCGGAAGGCAGCAAGTGCCTGGTGGGGGTCTTTGACCAGGCAGGGGTGCCCAGCGGACAGGGCTCACGATGACGCGGAAGGGCGCGCAGCCTGCTAGCCTTCCCCTTTGGGACTGAGGCTGGCAGAAGAGCTCGGCCTTTGTCCACCAGGAGCCTTGACACCCTGGCTCTTGCACATTCTCACTCCCCATCTCTGCTTCTTGCAGCTCCCAGCCATCCACCTACGACACCTGCAGCCCTCGAGCATTTCACCGTCAACTTCACCATCACCAATCTCCCCGACAATTCCGACCTGGCGACTCCTCACTCGGCAAAGTTCAACGCTACGCGCAGAGACATGAACACCTTGGTATGTGCCCCCCTGCTCCAGCAGTCACTGTGTCCCCGGTAGCCCCATGAACTTGGGGGAAGAGCAGGGAGCGGGATAGAGCTTACCTGCAAAACCTCTCTCCTCGGCAGCTCGACCGCCTTCTGAAAGAAAGCAGCATTGGCCCCGCTTTCCGTGGATGTGAAACAACAGCCTTCAGGTATGGGCCATGCCCGAGTGCCCCTTTGCAGGTGCCACGACTGGCTGAGGGGGCCCGTCACGCTCCTGTGCTCTCTTGCCGCCTGGAATAAGGAGGCACGACCCTCTCCCTGACGCCCTCCCGCCTTAGGGGCTCCCTGGCTGGCTGCCCTCTTGCCCATGGGGCCGTTGCCGCGTAGCCCCAGGACGACTCAAATGCCCTGCCGGGCCCCATGTTCCTTGAAGCGCCCCAGGGCGTCAGGGGAGGCAGGAGAGCAGTGGCCGGCCACCACGCACGCACGGGTTGGGCAGGCAGAGCTTGCGTTCCCGCGCAAGGACGGCTGCGGAAGCCCCAAGGCCTGGCCTTGTAGCGAGAGGGTGCAGAGCCTTGAGGGGTGCTCAGGCACGGCGCTGTGTTTTCCAGGCCAGTGAGGGAAGGGGACGACACGGCGGTGGACGCAGTCTGCACCTACAGGAAGGAGCCCTCCGCCCTGCCCTTGGACAGGGTGCGCCTCTACCATGAAGTCAGCAACAAGACCAGAGGCATCACGCGGCTGGGACCCTACAGCCTGGACAAGGACAGCCTCTACGTCAACGGTGACCATTGCTCCTCTCTCTGCCTCCTCTGCTGTCGTGCACCACCCAGCCCCAAGGCTGCCCCGTCCCCAGCTCCAGCCCCAGATCATGACCCCCTCTCTCTCTCTCTTTTCCCAGGCTACAACGAACAGCCAGTGCGCACCAGTGAGTACCTTGCGGCATCGGGCTGGGCTCGGAAGGCAGCAAGTGCCTGGTGGGGGTCTTTGACCAGGCAGGGGTGCCCAGCGGACAGGGCTCACGATGACGCGGAAGGGCGCGCAGCCTGCTAGCCTTCCCCTTCGGGACTGAGGCTGGCAGAAGAGCTCGGCCTTTGTCCACCAGGAGCCTTGACACCCTGGCTCTTGCACATTCTCACTCCCCATCTCTGCTTCTTGCAGCTCCCAGCCATCCACCTACGACACCTGCAGCCCTCGAGCATTTCACCGTCAACTTCACCATCACCAATCTCCCCGACAATTCCGACCTGGCGACTCCTCACTCGGCAAAGTTCAACGCTACGCGCAGAGACATGAACACCTTGGTATGTGCCCCCCTGCTCCAGCAGTCACTGTGTCCCCGGTAGCCCCATGAACTTGGGGGAAGAGCAGGGAGCGGGGTAGAGCTTACCTGCAAAACCTCTCTCTTCGGCAGCTCGACCGCCTTCTGAAAGAAAGCAGCATTGGCCCCGCTTTCCGTGGATGTGAAACAACAGCCTTCAGGTATGGGCCATGCCTGAGTGCCCCTTTGCAGGCGCCACGACTGGCTGAGGGGGCCTGTCATGCTCCTGTGCTCTCTTGCCGCCTGGAATAAGGAGGCACGACCCTCTCCCTGACGCCCTCCCGCCTTAGGGGCTCCCTGGCTGGCTGCCCTCTTGCCCATGGGGCCGTTGCCGCGTAGCCCCAGGATGACTCAAATGCCCTGCCGGGCCCCATGTTCCTTGAAGCGCCCCAGGGCGTCAGGGGAGGCAGGAGAGCAGTGGCCGGCCACCACGCACGCACGGGTTGGGCAGGCAGAGCTTGCGTTCCCACGCAGGGACGGCTGCGGAAGCCCCAAGGCCTGGCCTTGTAGCGAGAGGGCGCAGAGCCTCGAGGGGTGCTCAGGCACGGCGCTGTGTTTTCCAGGCCAGTGAGGGAAGGGGACGACACGGCGGTGGACGCAGTCTGCACCTACAGGAAGGAGCCCTCCGCCCTGCCCTTGGACAGGGTGCGCCTCTACCATGAAGTCAGCAACAAGACCAGAGGCATCACGCTGCTGGGACCCTACAGCCTGGACAAGGACAGCCTCTACGTCAACGGTGACCATTGCTCCTCTCTCTGCCTCCTCTGCTGTCGTGCACCACCCAGCCCCAAGGCTGCCCCGTCCCCAGCTCCAGCCCCAGATCATGACCCCCTCTCTCTCTCTCTTTTCCCAGGCTACAACGAACAGCCAGTGCGCACCAGTGAGTACCTTGCGGCATCGGGCTGGGCTCGGAAGGCAGCAAGTGCCTGGTGGGGGTCTTTGACCAGGCAGGGGTGCCCAGCGGACAGGGCTCACGATGACGCGGGAGGGCGCGCAGCCTGCCAGCCTTCCCCTTTGGGACTGAGGCTGGCAGAAGAGCTCGGCCTTTGTCCACCAGGAGCCTTGACACCCTGGCTCTTGCACATTCTCACTCCCCATCTCTGCTTCTTGCAGCTCCCAGCCATCCACCTACGACACCTGCAGCCCTCGAGCATTTCACTGTCAACTTCACCATCACCAATCTCCCCGACAATTCCGACCTGGCGACTCCTCACTCGGCAAAGTTCAACGCTACGCGCAGAGTCATGAACACCTTGGTACGTGCCCCCCTGCTCCAGCAGTCACTGTGTCCCCGGTAGCCCCATGAACTTGGGGGAAGAGCAGGGTGCGGGGTAGAGCTTACCTGCAAAACCTCTCTCCTCGGCAGCTCGACCGCCTTCTGAAAGAAAGCAGCATTGGCCCCGCTTTCCGTGGATGTGAAACAACAGCCTTCAGGTATGGGCCATGCCCGAGTGCCCCTTTGCAGGTGCCACGACTGGCTGAGGGGGCCCGTCATGCTCCCGTGCTCTCTTGCCGCCTGGAATAAGGAGGCACGACCCTCTCCCTGACGCCCTCCCGCCTTAGGGGCTCCCTGGCTGGCTGCCCTCTTGCCCATGGGGCCGTTGCCGCGTAGCCCCAGGACGACTCAAATGCCCTGCCGGGCCCCATGTTCCTTGAAGCGCCCCAGGGCGTCAGGGGAGGCAGGAGAGCAGTGGCCGGCCACCACGCACGCACGGGTTGGGCAGGCAGAGCTTGCGTTCCCACGCAGGGACGGCTGCGGAAGCCCCAAGGCCTGGCCTTGTAGCGAGAGGGCGCAGAGCCTCGAGGGGTGCTCAGGCACGGCGCTGTGTTTTCCAGGCCAGTGAGGGAAGGGGACGACACGGCGGTGGACGCAGTCTGCACCTACAGGAAGGAGCCCTCCGCCCTGCCCTTGGACAGGGTGCGCCTCTACCATGAAGTCAGCAACAAGACCGGAGGCATCACGCGGCTGGGACCCTACAGCCTGGACAAGGACAGCCTCTACGTCAACGGTGACCATTGCTCCTCTCTCTGCCTCCTCTGCTGTCGTGCACCACCCAGCCCCAAGGCTGCCCCGTCCCCAGCTCCAGCCCCAGATCATGACCCCCTCTCTCTCTCTCTTTTCCCAGGCTACAACGAACAGCCAGTGCGCACCAGTGAGTACCTTGCGGCATCGGGCTGGGCTCGGAAGGCAGCAAGTGCCTGGTGGGGGTCTTTGACCAGGCAGGGGTGCCCAGCGGACAGGGCTCACTTTGCCGCGGAAGGGCGCGCAGCCTGCTAGCCTTCCCCTTCGGGACTGAGGCTGGCAGAAGAGCTCGGCCTTTGTCCACCAGGAGCCTTGACACCCTGGCTCTTGCACATTCTCACTCCCCATCTCTGCTTCTTGCAGCTCCCAGCCATCCACCTACGACACCTGCAGCCCTCGAGCATTTCACTGTCAACTTCACCATCACCAATCTCCCCGACAATTCCGACCTGGCGACTCCTCACTCGGCAAAGTTCAACGCTACGCGCAGAGTCATGAACACCTTGGTACGTGCCCCCCTGCTCCAGCAGTCACTGTGTCCCCGGTAGCCCCATGAACTTGGGGGAAGAGCAGGGTGCGGGGTAGAGCTTACCTGCAAAACCTCTCTCCTCGGCAGCTCGACCGCCTTCTGAAAGAAAGCAGCATTGGCCCCGCTTTCCGTGGATGTGAAACAACAGCCTTCAGGTATGGGCCATGCCCGAGTGCCCCTTTGCAGGTGCCACGACTGGCTGAGGGGGCCCGTCATGCTCCCGTGCTCTCTTGCCGCCTGGAATAAGGAGGCACGACCCTCTCCCTGACGCCCTCCCCGCCTTAGGGGCTCCCTGGCTGGCTGCCCTCTTGCCCATGGGGCCGTTGCCGCGTAGCCCCAGGACGACTCAAATGCCCTGCCGGGCCCCATGTTCCTTGAAGCGCCCCAGGGCGTCAGGGGAGGCAGGAGAGCAGTGGCCGGCCACCACGCACGCACGGGTTGGGCAGGCAGAGCTTGCGTTCCCACGCAGGGACGGCTGCGGAAGCCCCAAGGCCTGGCCTTGTAGCGAGAGGGCGCAGAGCCTCGAGGGGTGCTCAGGCACGGCGCTGTGTTTTCCAGGCCAGTGAGGGAAGGGGACGACACGGCGGTGGACGCAGTCTGCACCTACAGGAAGGAGCCCTCCGCCCTGCCCTTGGACAGGGTGCGCCTCTACCATGAAGTCAGCAACAAGACCAGAGGCATCACGCGGCTGGGACCCTACAGCCTGGACAAGGACAGCCTCTACGTCAACGGTGACCATTGCTCCTCTCTCTGCCTCCTCTGCTGTCGTGCACCACCCAGCCCCAAGGCTGCCCCGTCCCCAGCTCCAGCCCCAGATCATGACCCCCTCTCTCTCTCTCTTTTCCCAGGCTACAACGAACAGCCAGTGCACACCAGTGAGTACCTTGCGGCATCAGGCTGGGCTCGGAAGGCAGCAAGTGCCTGGTGGGGGTCTTTGACCAGGCAGGGGTGCCCAGCGGACAGGGCTCACGATGACGCGGGAGGGCACACAGCCTGCTAGCCTTCCCCTTTGGGACTGAGGCTGGCAGAAGAGCTCGGCCTTTGTCCACCAGGAGCCTTGACACCCTGGCTCTTGCACATTCTCACTCCCCATCTCTGCTTCTTGCAGCTCCCAGCCATCCACCTACGACACCTGCAGCCCTCGAGCATTTCACCGTCAACTTCACCATCACCAATCTCCCCGACAATTCCGACCTGGCGACTCCTCACTCGGCAAAGTTCAACGCTACGCGCAGAGTCATGAACACCTTGGTATGTGCCCCCCTGCTCCAGCAGTCACTGTGTCCCCGGTAGCCCCATGAACTTGGGGGAAGAGCAGGGAGCGGGGTAGAGCTTACCTGCAAAACCTCTCTCCTCGGCAGCTCGACCGCCTTCTGAAAGAAAGCAGCATTGGCCCCGCTTTCCGTGGATGTGAAACAACAGCCTTCAGGTATGGGCCATGCCTGAGTGCCCCTTTGCAGGCGCCACAACTGGCTGAGGGGGCCCGTCACGCTCCTGTGCTCTCTTGCCGCCTGGAATAAGGAGGCACGACCCTCTCCCTGACGCCCTCCCGCCTTAGGGGCTCCCTGGCTGGCTGCCCTCTTGCCCATGGGGCCGTTGCCGCGTAGCCCCAGGACGACTCAAATGCCCTGCCGGGCCCCATGTTCCTTGAAGCGCCCCAGGGCGTCAGGGGAGGCAGGAGAGCAGTGGCCGGCCACCACGCACGCACGGGTTGGGCAGGCAGAGCTTGCGTTCCCACGCAGGGACGGCTGTGGAAGCCCCAAGGCCTGGCCTTGTAGCGAGAGGGCGCAGAGCCTCGAGGGGTGCTCAGGCACGGCGCTGTGTTTTCCAGGCCAGTGAGGGAAGGGGACGACACGGCGGTGGACGCAGTCTGCACCTACAGGAAGGAGCCCTCCGCCCTGCCCTTGGACAGGGTGCGCCTCTACCATGAAGTCAGCAACAAGACCAGAGGCATCACGCTGCTGGGACCCTACAGCCTGGACAAGGACAGCCTCTACGTCAACGGTGACCATTGCTCCTCTCTCTGCCTCCTCTGCTGTCGTGCACCACCCAGCCCCAAGGCTGCCCCGTCCCCAGCTCCAGCCCCAGATCATGACCCCCTCTCTCTCTCTCTTTTCCCAGGCTACAACGAACAGCCAGTGCGCACCAGTGAGTACCTTGCGGCATCGGGCTGGGCTCGGAAGGCAGCAAGTGCCTGGTGGGGGTCTTTCACCAGGCAGGGGTTCCCAGCGGACAGGGCTCACTTTGCCGCGGAAGGGCGCGCAGCCTGCTAGCCTTCCCCTTTGGGACTGAGGCTGGCAGAAGAGCTCGGCCTTTGTCCACCAGGAGCCTTGACACCCTGGCTCTTGCACATTCTCACTCCCCATCTCTGCTTCTTGCAGCTCCCAGCCATCCACCTACGACACCTGCAGCCCTCGAGCATTTCACCGTCAACTTCACCATCACCAATCTCCCCGACAATTCCGACCTGGCGACTCCTCACTCGGCAAAGTTCAACGCTACGCGCAGAGACATGAACACCTTGGTATGTGCCCCCCTGCTCCAGCAGTCACTGTGTCCCCGGTAGCCCCATGAACTTGGGGGAAGAGCAGGGAGCGGGGTAGAGCTTACCTGCAAAACCTCTCTCCTCGGCAGCTCGACCGCCTTCTGAAAGAAAGCAGCATTGGCCCCGCTTTCCGTGGATGTGAAACAACAGCCTTCAGGTATGGGCCATGCCTGAGTGCCCCTTTGCAGGCGCCACAACTGGCTGAGGGGGCCCGTCACGCTCCTGTGCTCTCTTGCCGCCTGGAATAAGGAGGCACGACCCTCTCCCTGACGCCCTCCCGCCTTAGGGGCTCCCTGGCTGGCTGCCCTCTTGCCCATGGGGCCGTTGCCGCGTAGCCCCAGGACGACTCAAATGCCCTGCCGGGCCCCATGTTCCTTGAAGCGCCCCAGGGCGTCAGGGGAGGCAGGAGAGCAGTGGCCGGCCACCACGCACGCACGGGTTGGGCAGGCAGAGCTTGCGTTCCCACGCAGGGACGGCTGCGGAAGCCCCAAGGCCTGGCCTTGTAGCGAGAGGGCGCAGAGCCTCGAGGGGTGCTCAGGCACGGCGCTGTGTTTTCCAGGCCAGTGAGGGAAGGGGACGACACGGCGGTGGACGCAGTCTGCACCTACAGGAAGGAGCCCTCCGCCCTGCCCTTGGACAGGGTGCGCCTCTACCATGAAGTCAGCAACAAGACCAGAGGCATCACGCGGCTGGGACCCTACAGCCTGGACAAGGACAGCCTCTACGTCAACGGTGACCATTGCTCCTCTCTCTGCCTCCTCTGCTGTCGTGCACCACCCAGCCCCAAGGCTGCCCCGTCCCCAGCTCCAGCCCCAGATCATGACCCCCTCTCTCTCTCTCTTTTCCCAGGCTACAACGAACAGCCAGTGCACACCAGTGAGTACCTTGCGGCATCAGGCTGGGCTCGGAAGGCAGCAAGTGCCTGGTGGGGGTCTTTCACCAGGCAGGGGTGCCCAGCGGACAGGGCTCACGATGACGCGGGAGGGCACACAGCCTGCTAGCCTTCCCCTTTGGGACTGAGGCTGGCAGAAGAGCTCGGCCTTTGTCCACCAGGAGCCTTGACACCCTGGCTCTTGCACATTCTCACTCCCCATCTCTGCTTCTTGCAGCTCCCAGCCATCCACCTACGACACCTGCAGCCCTCGAGCATTTCACCGTCAACTTCACCATCACCAATCTCCCCGACAATTCCGACCTGGCGACTCCTCACTCGGCAAAGTTCAACGCTACGCGCAGAGTCATGAACACCTTGGTACGTGCCCCCCTGCTCCAGCAGTCACTGTGTCCCCGGTAGCCCCATGAACTTGGGGGAAGAGCAGGGTGCGGGGTAGAGCTTACCTGCAAAACCTCTCTCCTCGGCAGCTCGACCGCCTTCTGAAAGAAAGCAGCATTGGCCCCGCTTTCCGTGGATGTGAAACAACAGCCTTCAGGTATGGGCCATGCCCGAGTGCCCCTTTGCAGGTGCCACGACTGGCTGAGGGGGCCCGTCACGCTCCCGTGCTCTCTTGCCGCCTGGAATAAGGAGGCACGACCCTCTCCCTGACGCCCTCCCGCCTTAGGGGCTCCCTGGCTGGCTGCCCTCTTGCCCATGGGGCCGTTTCCGCGTAGCCCCAGGACGACTCAAATGCCCTGCCGGGCCCCATGTTCCTTGAAGCGCCCCAGGGCGTCAGGGGAGGCAGGAGAGCAGTGGCCGGCCACCACGCACGCACGGGTTGGGCAGGCAGAGCTTGCGTTCCCACGCAGGGACGGCTGCGGAAACCCCAAGGCCTGGCCTTGTAGCGAGAGGGCGCAGAGCCTCGAGGGGTGCTCAGGCACGGCGCTGTGTTTTCCAGGCCAGTGAGGGAAGGGGACGACACGGCGGTGGACGCAGTCTGCACCTACAGGAAGGAGCCCTCCGCCCTGCCCTTGGACAGGGTGCGCCTCTACCATGAAGTCAGCAACAAGACCGGAGGCATCACGCGGCTGGGACCCTACAGCCTGGACAAGGACAGCCTCTACGTCAACGGTGACCATTGCTCCTCTCTCTGCCTCCTCTGCTGTCGTGCACCACCCAGCCCCAAGGCTGCCCCGTCCCCAGCTCCAGCCCCAGATCATGACCCCCTCTCTCTCTCTCTTTTCCCAGGCTACAACGAACAGCCAGTGCGCACCAGTGAGTACCTTGCGGCATCGGGCTGGGCTCGGAAGGCAGCAAGTGCCTGGTGGGGGTCTTTCACCAGGCAGGGGTGCCCAGCGGACAGGGCTCACGATGACGCGGGAGGGCGCGCAGCCTGCCAGCCTTCCCCTTTGGGACTGAGGCTGGCAGAAGAGCTCGGCCTTTGTCCACCAGGAGCCTTGACACCCTGGCTCTTGCACATTCTCACTCCCCATCTCTGCTTCTTGCAGCTCCCAGCCATCCACCTACGACACCTGCAGCCCTCGAGCATTTCACCGTCAACTTCACCATCACCAATCTCCCCGACAATTCCGACCTGGCGACTCCTCACTCGGCAAAGTTCAACGCTACGCGCAGAGACATGAACACCTTGGTATGTGCCCCCCTGCTCCAGCAGTCACTGTGTCCCCGGTAGCCCCATGAACTTGGGGGAAGAGCAGGGAGCGGGGTAGAGCTTACCTGCAAAACCTCTCTCCTCGGCAGCTCGACCGCCTTCTGAAAGAAAGCAGCATTGGCCCCGCTTTCCGTGGATGTGAAACAACAGCCTTCAGGTATGGGCCATGCCCGAGTGCCCCTTTGCAGGTGCCACGACTGGCTGAGGGGGCCCGTCACGCTCCCGTGCTCTCTTGCCGCCTGGAATAAGGAGGCACGACCCTCTCCCTGACGCCCTCCCGCCTTAGGGGCTCCCTGGCTGGCTGCCCTCTTGCCCATGGGGCCGTTGCCGCGTAGCCCCAGGATGACTCAAATGCCCTGCCGGGCCCCATGTTCCTTGAAGCGCCCCAGGGCGTCAGGGGAGGCAGGAGAGCAGTGGCCGGCCACCACGCACGCACGGGTTGGGCAGGCAGAGCTTGCGTTCCCACGCAGGGACGGCTGTGGAAGCCCCAAGGCCTGGCCTTGTAGCGAGAGGGCGCAGAGCCTCGAGGGGTGCTCAGGCACGGCGCTGTGTTTTCCAGGCCAGTGAGGGAAGGGGACGACACGGCGGTGGACGCAGTCTGCACCTACAGGAAGGAGCCCTCCGCCCTGCCCTTGGACAGGGTGCGCCTCTACCATGAAGTCAGCAACAAGACCGGAGGCATCACGCGGCTGGGACCCTACAGCCTGGACAAGGACAGCCTCTACGTCAACGGTGACCATTGCTCCTCTCTCTGCCTCCTCTGCTGTCGTGCACCACCCAGCCCCAAGGCTGCCCCGTCCCCAGCTCCAGCCCCAGATCATGACCCCCTCTCTCTCTCTCTTTTCCCAGGCTACAACGAACAGCCAGTGCGCACCAGTGAGTACCTTGCGGCATCGGGCTGGGCTCGGAAGGCAGCAAGTGCCTGGTGGGGGTCTTTGACCAGGCAGGGGTGCCCAGCGGACAGGGCTCACGATGACGCGGGAGGGCGCGCAGCCTGCCAGCCTTCCCCTTTGGGACTGAGGCTGGCAGAAGAGCTCGGCCTTTGTCCACCAGGAGCCTTGACACCCTGGCTCTTGCACATTCTCACTCCCCATCTCTGCTTCTTGCAGCTCCCAGCCATCCACCTACGACACCTGCAGCCCTCGAGCATTTCACCGTCAACTTCACCATCACCAATCTCCCCGACAATTCCGACCTGGCGACTCCTCACTCGGCAAAGTTCAACGCTACGCGCAGAGACATGAACACCTTGGTATGTGCCCCCCTGCTCCAGCAGTCACTGTGTCCCCGGTAGCCCCATGAACTTGGGGGAAGAGCAGGGAGCGGGGTAGAGCTTACCTGCAAAACCTCTCTCCTCGGCAGCTCGACCGCCTTCTGAAAGAAAGCAGCATTGGCCCTGCTTTCCGTGGATGTGAAACAACAGCCTTCAGGTATGGGCCATGCCTGAGTGCCCCTTTGCAGGCGCCACAACTGGCTGAGGGGGCCCGTCACGCTCCTGTGCTCTCTTGCCGCCTGGAATAAGGAGGCACGACCCTCTCCCTGACGCCCTCCCGCCTTAGGGGCTCCCTGGCTGGCTGCCCTCTTGCCCATGGGGCCGTTGCCGCGTAGCCCCAGGACGACTCAAATGCCCTGCCGGGCCCCATGTTCCTTGAAGCGCCCCAGGGCGTCAGGGGAGGCAGGAGAGCAGTGGCCGGCCACCACGCACACACGGGTTGGGCAGGCAGAGCTTGCGTTCCCACGCAGGGACGGCTGCGGAAGCCCCAAGGCCTGGCCTTGTAGCGAGAGGGCGCAGAGCCTCGAGGGGTGCTCAGGCACGGCGCTGTGTTTTCCAGGCCAGTGAGGGAAGGGGACGACACGGCGGTGGACGCAGTCTGCACCTACAGGAAGGAGCCCTCCGCCCTGCCCTTGGACAGGGTGCGCCTCTACCATGAAGTCAGCAACAAGACCAGAGGCATCACGCTGCTGGGACCCTACAGCCTGGA
This sequence comes from Falco biarmicus, assembly GCF_023638135.1. Lineage (NCBI taxonomy): Eukaryota > Metazoa > Chordata > Aves > Falconiformes > Falconidae > Falco > Falco biarmicus. Next base: position 64,909,975 of record NC_079291.1, on the reverse strand, counting down.
CAAGGACAGCCTCTACGTCAACGGTGACCATTGCTCCTCTCTCTGCCTCCTCTGCTGTCGTGCACCACCCAGCCCCAAGGCTGCCCCGTCCCCAGCTCCAGCCCCAGATCATGACCCCCTCTCTCTCTCTCTTTTCCCAGGCTACAACGAACAGCCAGTGCACACCAGTGAGTACCTTGCGGCATCGGGCTGGGCTCGGAAGGCAGCAAGTGCCTGGTGGGGGTCTTTGACCAGGCAGGGGTGCCCAGCGGACAGGGCTCACGATGACGCGGGAGGGCACACAGCCTGCTAGCCTTCCCCTTCGGGACTGAGGCTGGCAGAAGAGCTCGGCCTTTGTCCACCAGGAGCCTTGACACCCTGGCTCTTGCACATTCTCACTCCCCATCTCTGCTTCTTGCAGCTCCCAGCCATCCACCTACGACACCTGCAGCCCTCGAGCATTTCACCGTCAACTTCACCATCACCAATCTCCCCGACAATTCCGACCTGGCGACTCCTCACTCGGCAAAGTTCAACGCTACGCGCAGAGTCATGAACACCTTGGTACGTGCCCCCCTGCTCCAGCAGTCACTGTGTCCCCAGTAGCCCCATGAACTTGGGGGAAGAGCAGGGAGCGGGGTAGAGCTTACCTGCAAAACCTCTCTCCTCGGCAGCTCGACCGCCTTCTGAAAGAAAGCAGCATTGGCCCCGCTTTCCGTGGATGTGAAACAACAGCCTTCAGGTATGGGCCATGCCCGAGTGCCCCTTTGCAGGTGCCACGACTGGCTGAGGGGGCCCGTCATGCTCCCGTGCTCTCTTGCCGCCTGGAATAAGGAGGCACGACCCTCTCCCTGACGCCCTCCCGCCTTAGGGGCTCCCTGGCTGGCTGCCCTCTTGCCCATGGGGCCGTTGCCGCGTAGCCCCAGGATGACTCAAATGCCCTGCCGGGCCCCATGTTCCTTGAAGCGCCCCAGGGCGTCAGGGGAGGCAGGAGAGCAGTGGCCGGCCACCACGCACGCACGGGTTGGGCAGGTAGAGCTTGCGTTCCCACGCAGGGACGGCTGCGGAAGCCCCAAGGCCTGGCCTTGTAGCGAGAGGGCGCAGAGCCTCGAGGGGTGCTCAGGCACGGCGCTGTGTTTTCCAGGCCAGTGAGGGAAGGGGACGACACGGCGGTGGACGCAGTCTGCACCTACAGGAAGGAGCCCTCCGCCCTGCCCTTGGACAGGGTGCGCCTCTACCATGAAGTCAGCAACAAGACCAGAGGCATCACGCGGCTGGGACCCTACAGCCTGGACAAGGACAGCCTCTACGTCAACGGTGACCATTGCTCCTCTCTCTGCCTCCTCTGCTGCCGTGCACCACCCAGCCCCAAGGCTGCCCCGTCCCCAGCTCCAGCCCCAGATCATGACCCCCTCTCTCTCTCTCTTTTCCCAGGCTACAACGAACAGCCAGTGCGCACCAGTGAGTACCTTGCGGCATCGGGCTGGGCTCGGAAGGCAGCAAGTGCCTGGTGGGGGTCTTTGACCAGGCAGGGGTGCCCAGCGGACAGGGCTCACTTTGCCGCGGAAGGGCGCGCAGCCTGCTAGCCTTCCCCTTTGGGACTGAGGCTGGCAGAAGAGCTCGGCCTTTGTCCACCAGGAGCCTTGACACCCTGGCTCTTGCACATTCTCACTCCCCATCTCTGCTTCTTGCAGCTCCCAGCCATCCACCTACGACACCTGCAGCCCTCGAGCATTTCACCGTCAACTTCACCATCACCAATCTCCCCGACAATTCCGACCTGGCGACTCCTCACTCGGCAAAGTTCAACGCTACGCGCAGAGTCATGAACACCTTGGTACGTGCCCCCCTGCTCCAGCAGTCACTGTGTCCCCGGTAGCCCCATGAACTTGGGGGAAGAGCAGGGAGCGGGGTAGAGCTTACCTGCAAAACCTCTCTCCTCGGCAGCTCGACCGCCTTCTGAAAGAAAGCAGCATTGGCCCCGCTTTCCGTGGATGTGAAACAACAGCCTTCAGGTATGGGCCATGCCCGAGTGCCCCTTTGCAGGTGCCACGACTGGCTGAGGGGGCCCGTCACGCTCCCGTGCTCTCTTGCCGCCTGGAATAAGGAGGCACGACCCTCTCCCTGACGCCCTCCCCGCCTTAGGGGCTCCCTGGCTGGCTGCCCTCTTGCCCATGGGGCCGTTGCCGCGTAGCCCCAGGATGACTCAAATGCCCTGCCGGGCCCCATGTTCCTTGAAGCGCCCCAGGGCGTCAGGGGAGGCAGGAGAGCAGTGGCCGGCCACCACGCACGCACGGGTTGGGCAGGCAGAGCTTGCGTTCCCACGCAGGGACGGCTGCGGAAGCCCCAAGGCCTGGCCTTGTAGCGAGAGGGCGCAGAGCCTCGAGGGGTGCTCAGGCACGGCGCTGTGTTTTCCAGGCCAGTGAGGGAAGGGGACGACACGGCGGTGGACGCAGTCTGCACCTACAGGAAGGAGCCCTCCGCCCTGCCCTTGGACAGGGTGCGCCTCTACCATGAAGTCAGCAACAAGACCAGAGGCATCACGCGGCTGGGACCCTACAGCCTGGACAAGGACAGCCTCTACGTCAACGGTGACCATTGCTCCTCTCTCTGCCTCCTCTGCTGCCGTGCACCACCCAGCCCCAAGGCTGCCCCGTCCCCAGCTCCAGCCCCAGATCATGACCCCCTCTCTCTCTCTCTTTTCCCAGGCTACAACGAACAGCCAGTGCGCACCAGTGAGTACCTTGCGGCATCGGGCTGGGCTCGGAAGGCAGCAAGTGCCTGGTGGGGGTCTTTGACCAGGCAGGGGTGCCCAGCGGACAGGGCTCACTTTGCCGCGGAAGGGCGCGCAGCCTGCTAGCCTTCCCCTTTGGGACTGAGGCTGGCAGAAGAGCTCGGCCTTTGTCCACCAGGAGCCTTGACACCCTGGCTCTTGCACATTCTCACTCCCCATCTCTGCTTCTTGCAGCTCCCAGCCATCCACCTACGACACCTGCAGCCCTCGAGCATTTCACCGTCAACTTCACCATCACCAATCTCCCCGACAATTCCGACCTGGCGACTCCTCACTCGGCAAAGTTCAACGCTACGCGCAGAGTCATGAACACCTTGGTACGTGCCCCCCTGCTCCAGCAGTCACTGTGTCCCCGGTAGCCCCATGAACTTGGGGGAAGAGCAGGGAGCGGGGTAGAGCTTACCTGCAAAACCTCTCTCCTCGGCAGCTCGACCGCCTTCTGAAAGAAAGCAGCATTGGCCCCGCTTTCCGTGGATGTGAAACAACAGCCTTCAGGTATGGGCCATGCCCGAGTGCCCCTTTGCAGGTGCCACGACTGGCTGAGGGGGCCCGTCATGCTCCCGTGCTCTCTTGCCGCCTGGAATAAGGAGGCACGACCCTCTCCCTGACGCCCTCCCGCCTTAGGGGCTCCCTGGCTGGCTGCCCTCTTGCCCATGGGGCCGTTGCCGCGTAGCCCCAGGATGACTCAAATGCCCTGCCGGGCCCCATGTTCCTTGAAGCGCCCCAGGGCGTCAGGGGAGGCAGGAGAGCAGTGGCCGGCCACCACGCACGCACGGGTTGGGCAGGTAGAGCTTGCGTTCCCACGCAGGGACGGCTGCGGAAGCCCCAAGGCCTGGCCTTGTAGCGAGAGGGCGCAGAGCCTCGAGGGGTGCTCAGGCACGGCGCTGTGTTTTCCAGGCCAGTGAGGGAAGGGGACGACACGGCGGTGGACGCAGTCTGCACCTACAGGAAGGAGCCCTCCGCCCTGCCCTTGGACAGGGTGCGCCTCTACCATGAAGTCAGCAACAAGACCAGAGGCATCACGCGGCTGGGACCCTACAGCCTGGACAAGGACAGCCTCTACGTCAACGGTGACCATTGCTCCTCTCTCTGCCTCCTCTGCTGCCGTGCACCACCCAGCCCCAAGGCTGCCCCGTCCCCAGCTCCAGCCCCAGATCATGACCCCCTCTCTCTCTCTCTTTTCCCAGGCTACAACGAACAGCCAGTGCGCACCAGTGAGTACCTTGCGGCATCGGGCTGGGCTCGGAAGGCAGCAAGTGCCTGGTGGGGGTCTTTGACCAGGCAGGGGTGCCCAGCGGACAGGGCTCACTTTGCCGCGGAAGGGCGCGCAGCCTGCTAGCCTTCCCCTTTGGGACTGAGGCTGGCAGAAGAGCTCGGCCTTTGTCCACCAGGAGCCTTGACACCCTGGCTCTTGCACATTCTCACTCCCCATCTCTGCTTCTTGCAGCTCCCAGCCATCCACCTACGACACCTGCAGCCCTCGAGCATTTCACCGTCAACTTCACCATCACCAATCTCCCCGACAATTCCGACCTGGCGACTCCTCACTCGGCAAAGTTCAACGCTACGCGCAGAGTCATGAACACCTTGGTACGTGCCCCCCTGCTCCAGCAGTCACTGTGTCCCCGGTAGCCCCATGAACTTGGGGGAAGAGCAGGGAGCGGGGTAGAGCTTACCTGCAAAACCTCTCTCCTCGGCAGCTCGACCGCCTTCTGAAAGAAAGCAGCATTGGCCCCGCTTTCCGTGGATGTGAAACAACAGCCTTCAGGTATGGGCCATGCCCGAGTGCCCCTTTGCAGGTGCCACGACTGGCTGAGGGGGCCCGTCACGCTCCCGTGCTCTCTTGCCGCCTGGAATAAGGAGGCACGACCCTCTCCCTGACGCCCTCCCGCCTTAGGGGCTCCCTGGCTGGCTGCCCTCTTGCCCATGGGGCCGTTGCCGCGTAGCCCCAGGATGACTCAAATGCCCTGCCGGGCCCCATGTTCCTTGAAGCGCCCCAGGGCGTCAGGGGAGGCAGGAGAGCAGTGGCCGGCCACCACGCACGCACGGGTTGGGCAGGCAGAGCTTGCGTTCCCACGCAGGGACGGCTGCGGAAGCCCCAAGGCCTGGCCTTGTAGCGAGAGGGCGCAGAGCCTCGAGGGGTGCTCAGGCACGGCGCTGTGTTTTCCAGGCCAGTGAGGGAAGGGGACGACACGGCGGTGGACGCAGTCTGCACCTACAGGAAGGAGCCCTCCGCCCTGCCCTTGGACAGGGTGCGCCTCTACCATGAAGTCAGCAACAAGACCAGAGGCATCACGCGGCTGGGACCCTACAGCCTGGACAAGGACAGCCTCTACGTCAACGGTGACCATTGCTCCTCTCTCTGCCTCCTCTGCTGCCGTGCACCACCCAGCCCCAAGGCTGCCCCGTCCCCAGCTCCAGCCCCAGATCATGACCCCCTCTCTCTCTCTCTTTTCCCAGGCTACAACGAACAGCCAGTGCGCACCAGTGAGTACCTTGCGGCATCGGGCTGGGCTCGGAAGGCAGCAAGTGCCTGGTGGGGGTCTTTGACCAGGCAGGGGTGCCCAGCGGACAGGGCTCACTTTGCCGCGGAAGGGCGCGCAGCCTGCTAGCCTTCCCCTTTGGGACTGAGGCTGGCAGAAGAGCTCGGCCTTTGTCCACCAGGAGCCTTGACACCCTGGCTCTTGCACATTCTCACTCCCCATCTCTGCTTCTTGCAGCTCCCAGCCATCCACCTACGACACCTGCAGCCCTCGAGCATTTCACCGTCAACTTCACCATCACCAATCTCCCCGACAATTCCGACCTGGCGACTCCTCACTCGGCAAAGTTCAACGCTACGCGCAGAGTCATGAACACCTTGGTACGTGCCCCCCTGCTCCAGCAGTCACTGTGTCCCCGGTAGCCCCATGAACTTGGGGGAAGAGCAGGGAGCGGGGTAGAGCTTACCTGCAAAACCTCTCTCCTCGGCAGCTCGACCGCCTTCTGAAAGAAAGCAGCATTGGCCCCGCTTTCCGTGGATGTGAAACAACAGCCTTCAGGTATGGGCCATGCCCGAGTGCCCCTTTGCAGGTGCCACGACTGGCTGAGGGGGCCCGTCATGCTCCCGTGCTCTCTTGCCGCCTGGAATAAGGAGGCACGACCCTCTCCCTGACGCCCTCCCGCCTTAGGGGCTCCCTGGCTGGCTGCCCTCTTGCCCATGGGGCCGTTGCCGCGTAGCCCCAGGACGACTCAAATGCCCTGCCGGGCCCCATGTTCCTTGAAGCGCCCCAGGGCGTCAGGGGAGGCAGGAGAGCAGTGGCCGGCCACCACGCACGCACGGGTTGGGCAGGAAGAGCTTGCGTTCCCACGCAGGGACGGCTGTGGAAGCCCCAAGGCCTGGCCTTGTAGCGAGAGGGCGCAGAGCCTCGAGGGGTGCTCAGGCACGGCGCTGTGTTTTCCAGGCCAGTGAGGGAAGGGGACGACACGGCGGTGGACGCAGTCTGCACCTACAGGAAGGAGCCCTCCGCCCTGCCCTTGGACAGGGTGCGCCTCTACCATGAAGTCAGCAACAAGACCAGAGGCATCACGCGGCTGGGACCCTACAGCCTGGACAAGGACAGCCTCTACGTCAACGGTGACCATTGCTCCTCTCTCTGCCTCCTCTGCTGTCGTGCACCACCCAGCCCCAAGGCTGCCCCGTCCCCAGCTCCAGCCCCAGATCATGACCCCCTCTCTCTCTCTCTTTTCCCAGGCTACAACGAACAGCCAGTGCGCACCAGTGAGTACCTTGCGGCATCAGGCTGGGCTCGGAAGGCAGCAAGTGCCTGGTGGGGGTCTTTGACCAGGCAGGGGTGCCCAGCGGACAGGGCTCACGATGACGCGGGAGGGCACACAGCCTGCTAGCCTTCCCCTTCGGGACTGAGGCTGGCAGAAGAGCTCGGCCTTTGTCCACCAGGAGCCTTGACACCCTGGCTCTTGCACATTCTCACTCCCCATCTCTGCTTCTTGCAGCTCCCAGCCATCCACCTACGACACCTGCAGCCCTCGAGCATTTCACCGTCAACTTCACCATCACCAATCTCCCCGACAATTCCGACCTGGCGACTCCTCACTCGGCAAAGTTCAACGCTACGCGCAGAGTCATGAACACCTTGGTACGTGCCCCCCTGCTCCAGCAGTCACTGTGTCCCCGGTAGCCCCATGAACTTGGGGGAAGAGCAGGGAGCGGGGTAGAGCTTACCTGCAAAACCTCTCTCCTCGGCAGCTCGACCGCCTTCTGAAAGAAAGCAGCATTGGCCCCGCTTTCCGTGGATGTGAAACAACAGCCTTCAGGTATGGGCCATGCCCGAGTGCCCCTTTGCAGGTGCCACGACTGGCTGAGGGGGCCCGTCACGCTCCCGTGCTCTCTTGCCGCCTGGAATAAGGAGGCACGACCCTCTCCCTGACGCCCTCCCGCCTTAGGGGCTCCCTGGCTGGCTGCCCTCTTGCCCATGGGGCCGTTGCCGCGTAGCCCCAGGACGACTCAAATGCCCTGCCGGGCCCCATGTTCCTTGAAGCGCCCCAGGGCGTCAGGGGAGGCAGGAGAGCAGTGGCCGGCCACCACGCACGCACGGGTTGGGCAGGCAGAGCTTGCGTTCCCACGCAGGGACGGCTGCGGAAGCCCCAAGGCCTGGCCTTGTAGCGAGAGGGCGCAGAGCCTCGAGGGGTGCTCAGGCACGGCGCTGTGTTTTCCAGGCCAGTGAGGGAAGGGGACGACACGGCGGTGGACGCAGTCTGCACCTACAGGAAGGAGCCCTCCGCCCTGCCCTTGGACAGGGTGCGCCTCTACCATGAAGTCAGCAACAAGACCAGAGGCATCACGCGGCTGGGACCCTACAGCCTGGACAAGGACAGCCTCTACGTCAACGGTGACCATTGCTCCTCTCTCTGCCTCCTCTGCTGCCGTGCACCACCCAGCCCCAAGGCTGCCCCGTCCCCAGCTCCAGCCCCAGATCATGACCCCCTCTCTCTCTCTCTTTTCCCAGGCTACAACGAACAGCCAGTGCGCACCAGTGAGTACCTTGCGGCATCGGGCTGGGCTCGGAAGGCAGCAAGTGCCTGGTGGGGGTCTTTGACCAGGCAGGGGTGCCCAGCGGACAGGGCTCACTTTGCCGCGGAAGGGCGCGCAGCCTGCTAGCCTTCCCCTTTGGGACTGAGGCTGGCAGAAGAGCTCGGCCTTTGTCCACCAGGAGCCTTGACACCCTGGCTCTTGCACATTCTCACTCCCCATCTCTGCTTCTTGCAGCTCCCAGCCATCCACCTACGACACCTGCAGCCCTCGAGCATTTCACCGTCAACTTCACCATCACCAATCTCCCCGACAATTCCGACCTGGCGACTCCTCACTCGGCAAAGTTCAACGCTACGCGCAGAGTCATGAACACCTTGGTACGTTGCCCCCTGCTCCAGCAGTCACTGTGTCCCCGGTAGCCCCATGAACTTGGGGGAAGAGCAGGGTGCGGGGTAGAGCTTACCTGCAAAACCTCTCTCCTCGGCAGCTCGACCGCCTTCTGAAAGAAAGCAGCATTGGCCCCGCTTTCCGTGGATGTGAAACAACAGCCTTCAGGTATGGGCCATGCCCGAGTGCCCCTTTGCAGGCGCCACGACTGGCTGAGGGGGCCTGTCACTCTCCCGTGCTCTCTTGCCGCCTGGAATAAGGAGGCACGACCTTCTCCCTGACGCCCTCCCGCCTTAGGGGCTTCCTGGTTGGCTGCCCTCTTGCCCATGGGGCCGTTGCCGCGTAGCCCCAGGACGACTCAAATGCCCTGCCGGGCCCCATGTTCCTTGAAGCGCCCCAGGGCGTCAGGGGAGGCAGGAGAGCAGTGGCCGGCCACCACGCACGCACGGGTTGGGCAGGCAGAGCTTGCGTTCCCACGCAGGGACGGCTGCGGAAGCCCCAAGGCCTGGCCTTGTAGCGAGAGGGCGCAGAGCCTCGAGGGGTGCTCAGGCACGGCGCTGTGTTTTCCAGGCCAGTGAGGGAAGGGGACGACACGGCGGTGGACGCAGTCTGCACCTACAGGAAGGAGCCCTCCGCCCTGCCCTTGGACAGGGTGCGCCTCTACCATGAAGTCAGCAACAAGACCGGAGGCATCACGCGGCTGGGACCCTACAGCCTGGACAAGGACAGCCTCTACATCAATGGTGAATTAGTTTTTCTTTTTCTTATTTTATCATTAAAAATACCTTTTTTTTTCTGATATCTCTTTTGAAGGCTTTATGTTGAAGGTCTTATTATTTCTGATTGCAGAAGATCCATAGGTAGTTGCAGTTGTATTTTACTTTACATTTGTCATACACTGGCATATAATTCCTTGTTCATTTTCTTTATTACATAGTATAAGTAAACTTCTTTAGGTATACTTGATTACACTGATTTTCATCATATCTTTGAGCTTCACCATTTTTTTGTAGTATTTTTTTTTCCAGGCTTTTTTTTGTTTGTTTATTTTTTAAGAATATATCTTTCCCTTTCAGAATATAATGAAGCACATCTTTTTCCAGGTAAATCTATGACTTTTTTAAATAATCTGAATATACACCAGTAATATCACATGTAAATATCAGCCTGTATCCTTACCTTGTCTAATAGTGACACTTTCTTCCCAAAAGTAAAATACAGCTATAATAATTTTTTTATCTTACTCCTTGACTGGAGAAGATACAAATCAATTAATTCTAATCTGCTGCTCACTCTTCCTTGGGTTTTTCTTCCAGCTACTGCTGTTTCTCCCAGAACTGGGAAGTTCACAGTGAATTTCACCATAACTAACCTGCACTACTCTAGCAGTCTCAGAAATCCATATTCTGCCAGGTTTAGTGCTACCGCAAGAGTCCTCACTTCTCTGGTTAGTGTGATAGTTCCCTATACATTTTTCCTTTGTGATATTGTGCTCATCTAAATGTTAACTTGTAAAACGTATTGTTTTTCAGCTCAATCAGCTGTTCAAAAAGACTAGTATTCATTCTGTGTATACAGGCTGCAAAATGATGGCTTTCAGGTAAGCATAATTTTTTAGATTTAGAAAATAGACATTTTTTCTTTTTCATTATGTAGTATGATACATAAATGGAACTTAATCCCTTAAATCATCTTACACTTAGTTTATTTTACATCTTATTTTATCACCTAATTCAAGAAACCATTACACCTTCTTCAGCTAAGTCTTTATAAATTTACTTGAATTCATGCTTGCAGCATCTGAAAGGTCATGTACATTATCACCATTTTGGTGACACACTTGAAAGAATCGTTCGGGTGGGTGGGGGCAGAATTGTATTTTCTATTTTTTCCTGGCAATACAGTTGAATTAAAAAACCCACCGGTATGTATCATGAGTATCGAATTCTGGAACAGAAGAAGATATATCTTACTTTCCTTAGACCTGCAAAAAAAATAGAAGGCACTGGAGTAGATGCTGTGTGTACCTACAAAACAGATTCTGCTGCTTCTCAGTTTGACCAAGTGATTGTTTACCACGAAGTGAGCAACAAGACAATTGGCATCACCAACTTGGGAATCTACAGCCTGGACCAGCAAAGCCTGTATATCAATGGTAAAGTGTGGATTTCCATGTGGGTGTGGGGATATTCATTGGCTATTAGTCCATAGCTGGTTGAAAACGCTGTTCCATTTGTGCTCCCAACATGTATACTTGGGCTAAATGCAGGTGCTAGATAATTCACAAAGCTCCATCATCTACACATTCTACTCAAACCAGCACCATTTACCTTCAGAGATTCTGCATTGTTAGTTGCAGCATTTTTTAGTAACAGCTGGTAAATTACCAAAACACACAAAGCAGCATATAATTCTTAAGTAAAGACAACTAATTCCAGCATAACTTGGGAACTTTCCTTCACCATTTACAGCAGAGCTTTCTTCAAAAATAACACCTTGCTGCGCTATCATAGTTTAAGTAACTGCTCAAACCCAGCAGATCTATTGTCCTTATGCAGCATTGTTCACCTATACAACTAATTATTTATATGTTCACCTATACAACTAATTATTAGTAGCATAATTCATTACTGCTTTCTCCTTTCTCCTTCTAGATTACCATGAAGCTCATCTCTTGCCTCGTAAGTACTTTTAATTTAAAAGCTGTGATGCCCTAAATGTCAATATACAAGACAGAGATGAACCCCTACTTGGATACCTTCACTTTTATAGCCTTTTGATGGAACTAGATGTGAAAATAAGGTGCAAACATTTAGCAGTGAGAGGAATTTACAGAGCACTGGTATCAATGAAGCATTTGAATTAGATCAGGATTTCATAAGAGGTCAGAGGAGACCTGTTAGCAGAAACACAGAATTACACTCTTGAAAGGCTAGAGCTGATAGGAGCTTCATTATCCTTGGGCTTTAGCAGGCTCATGAGTATTTCTTTTCTTGTTGCAACAAATTTTGTGCTTTTCTTGCAGCAGCATCTCCAGCTCCTCCTCTCGCAAGAGAGGAACATTTCACAGTGAACTTCACTGTGACTAATCTCCTCTACACAACAGCATTAGGAAATCCAAATTCTAAGAAATTCATGGCTGCAAAAAGAACTCTGACATACTTGGTGAGCATCAGTCATGTTCCTCTTGTGGCTATGTTCTTGTTCGTTTCATTATTTATTCGCTATGCCTTATCATCTGGCTTTTTTTTTTTTCTTGGCAGCTTGATCACATGCTCAAGAACAGCAGCATTAGCCCTGCTGATGCTGGATGTACAGTGGTGGGACTAAGGTAGGCTCATCCTGGAGGTGTTATGGAAGACAAGATGACAAAATTCAAATTTTGGCTGACAATAGGATTATGCAGAAATCTTTCCTTTGGACATAATTCCTTCCTGATTGTTTTCTTCTAGCCTGGTAGAGCCTGTTAGGTTCTAAAGTACTAGAGCAGAATTACACTTCATTTATGATCCCTTATGATGGGGTCTTTATAACAATTTCTTCTGATTATGCTTGTGGTTGATTTCACATCAGTTTTGCACTAAAGAGGGTAACCTGACTAACTGTAAATGCATTTCAGTTAAATCACGAGTGCTGTTCTAGTTGTATAAAACAGCATAATACTTAGTTCCCAGAATATGAGGGCATTCTTTCATTTCATAACACTGTTTTATAGTATTTTCAGGGGAAATTCGATTTCATGACAGTGTGCAAGCAAACTCAAACAAGTGTACAGAAGTGTTTTTCAGGCTGTGATTATTTTTTTTTAGGTCTGCAAAGAACAGAGAGGGCACTGCCATGGATGCAGTCTGCACATACAGAGCCAACACTACCGCTACTGGATTTGACCGAATCAAGGTTTATCGTGAGCTCAGCAAGATGACAGCCAGCTGCACTGAGCTAGGACCTTACAGGCTGGACGCAGAGAGTTTTTATGTTAGCGGTAAGCGGCTGAACTGATGGATGGAGGGGATCCTCTTCTGACTGCAAATTTGGTATTAGGAGAAGTTGAATTACTACATAACTACAGAAGCAATAGAACCTGGAGAGAAAGCAAAAGCAAATGCTAACCAAAGCAGAGGAGTGACTGTCACTCATTGCCTTTGCACCTTACTATTCCTTTGGACTTAACCAAATAGAACATATCATATCATAACACACCTTCGGTCATTCTCCAGAAAATGTCAGGATTGACCTCTCAAGGCACACTATAGAATGTGTTCCCCCACTGAGGAACAGCACGAGAACCAGACACCACTTGACAAAAGTCATACTTAAAATGCCAGTGTAACAGTTAAATTGGATTTAGGGAATGGGTAAATTCCCTCTCAACATTGCTAGGGAAGGATGAATTCTGTGCATTGCTCTCTAAGAAAAGCAGAAGCTTGCCAACAACATACAGCAGTATGAATGTGCATTTATGCTTGGGCAGTCAAATCAGTCTTTTCTAGTAAATGTTTACACAGGATCGCTCAGACAAAAACAATTCAAGTTCTGTATTTCGCCCTGTGCCAGACCTTCCAAACTGTAAACGAGTTTCTCAAGTGCTGTCCTTTTTCTTCCTCCCACAGGTTATAACGAACTGCAGCCTGGGCTATGTAAGTACCTTTAAACAGCAGTTGAAAGGGCAAGATTTTTCTAGTTAGCAATAGCCAAAAAAAGTTGGACCAACCAACCAAAAGCACAACTAGACTTACAGAACAGCGTTAAGGGAATCTGGGAGCCTGTTAGGGAACCGCAGCTATTAAGACCCTGAAGCCAACTAGAATCTGAGAGTTTTTCTTACGGTGTTTCTTCTAGGGATGATGATCATAAATTGTATTTAAGTAATAATTTGCCTTGCTCATTACAGCTGTTGATCAAAGTACAAAACCTCTGTCACCAGTAGTAAGGAACTTCACACTGAATTTCACTATAACCAACCTCCACTTCACTGCAGATCTGGCAATGCCAAATTCTAAAAAATTCAAGTCAACAGAAAAAGTCATGTACCATTACGTAAGTCTGGCAAAGTGATGCCCTGCTTGGGTGCAGTTCTTTTAATATCTCTGGTCTCTTAAATTTGCCATGACATTTTACTGGAATGTTATTATTAAATTTCTAGGTTGACCCTTTACTCCAGAAAAGCAGCATTGGCCCTGCTTATATTGGCTGCAAAGTAAATGCATTCAGGTAAGAGCCATGTCTGGGAAAATTCTGCACTACTTGCTGCTTAAAAACTTCCTCCCTGTTTCTCAATATTCAACAGATCTGTTTTCTTATGTGGTGGTCATGTCTGAGTGGTTTTCTTACATACATCTTTGATTGTATACACTAAAAGTTAAGATTGACTTGTTGATAATGGCTAAAACATCCTTAAAAAATACATTTCTAGGTCAAAGGACAGGGAGAACACAGCAGTAGATACCACCTGCAGCTATAGAGATGAGCTTTCAGATCCCAAGTTCAACAGAGCGATAGTTTACCGTGAGCTGAGCAATATGACAAACGGCATCACCAAGATGGGACTCTACAGCCTTAACAGCCAGAGCCTCTACGTCGATGGTAATGAAACCATGTCAAGGCATTATTCTTTATTGTGACACAGACTGTTTTGAAGTGAGAATGAAAAGGATTAAATACACCTCTTAACACAAATGAAATAGAAGGTGAAATCTGTCAGAGTCACCAAGTTAAAACAGGGATGAATTCAGTAACCACAGTCCTGAATCTTTTGTAAGAAAAGCCATGTATTTAGTCTTGCTGAGACATTCTTTGAATATGTCCCTAATAACTATCCATTTGTTTTTCAGATTACAATGAACTGCATAGTCCGTCATGTAAGTATATTTAAAAACAGATACATGTTAAAGCTACTTGAAGGCACAGGTTGATTTTGTTTCTCCTGACCGAGCAGTGCTCGTAAGATTGCAAAACATCTGAAGTGTGTGATCATGTTCCTATGTTTTTCTGCTCTAAATGTAAAAAACCCAGTAACAGTACTATGCCTTATGAAGATTCTTTTCTTATCTGTGCAATTTTTGTTCTTACAGCAGTGGAGTTAACCACCACGCAAAGCCCAGGACCAATAATAGAGCAATTCACACTGAACTTCACAATAACCAACCTCAGGTTCATGACAGACCTAGAGAGACCAAATTCTGCTAAATTCAATTCTACTAAGAAAATCATGCAACATTATGTAAGCCAAAGCCACATGGTTTTTCAGGGGAATGACCCAATACTGCGGGGTTCCCATACTCACAAAGACCTTTCCTTGCCAGATTGACCCCCTGCTTCAGAAGAGCAGCATCGGCCACTATTTCACCGGCTGCAAAGTAGTAGGATTCAGGTGAGCAATATAGCTGAAAGATTAACCCTGGCAAATGGGTTTCCTTACATTTGGCCGACACTTTAACAGTTCTTTTCCTTTTTCAAGCAGTCAGAATCATTATAGTAAATCTTCTATGCACTTTTGTAGGGCCCTTATCTTACAAAGCCATTTTCTTCTTAATACCAACTCTCATTAATTTCTGCAGTTTGTCTGAGAACTGTGGACAGATTTTAATAGTTATGTGGGTGTTTTTAATCACATCAGAAGAAAAAAAGTTTTTTGGAATAACAGAAGCTTAATGATATTCAATTCCTCAGGTCAGTGAGGAACAAGGATAACACAGGAGTAGACACCATCTGCAGCTATGGAAACGGCTCCCAAGTGCCCAAGTTTGATCAAGCAAAGGTTTACCAAGAACTAAGGAGCCTGACAAATGGCACCACCAAATTAGGGATCTATAACCTGGACAACAAGAGCCTCTATATCAATGGTAAGGGCTAGAATTTCTCACTCCTCCACGCACTAGAGCAGTTTTGGGCCACCTCAGGTCTTGGGAATCACTTCAATGTAAAAAAAGTGACCTTAAGGGAAAGAGTGGTCCCACTGGAGTTTACTGCACAGCTTCATAAGATTAAGTGTGTGCTTTCAAGAACATTCACACAGACATTTTTGAAGATTTTCAATTTCTTTATTACCTTGAAGAATGATTCATTTTAGTCTTGACCTCAGTCCTTCACCTGCACATGACCATTTCACCCAGTTTCTATCCCCAGTATTTAAAGAGTGGCACATGTATTTTCTCATTGTAGTCTTCACTATTATAAAAGCACCTTGTTCTGCTGAAGCAGTAAGCTTAATAGAGTCACACCCTCAGGGACTGGTTCTGATGATTCATTCCCAAGTCATCCATTTAATCATCCTGTCTTCTCTTTCAGTCTCATAAGTGTACAGTTCACTTACATAATGTTTCTCATTTCCTTTCCAGGTTACAACGACCCACTTGAGGGATCACGTAAGTGTTCTGCCAAACTCATCGCAGGGAAAGCTAGCAAAGGAGCGGTGCACTCAGAGAATAAGGGAGGAGGTTCTTCAGAGTAGCCTTGAAGTATGCTAGGATTGGCAATGTCTTTGAAAGTGAAGATGGTGGTGGGTGCTATTTGTTGGGTTGGTGTTTGGGGTTTTTTTTTGTTTGGGCTTGTTGTTTGTTGGTTTGTTGGGGTTTTTTTTTTAAATAAGATCATAATCCTTCTCCACTTTGATTATAGCTCTGAGCATGACTACTGCACCAAGCCCAGCATCCAGGCATTTCACACTTAATTTCACCTTTACCAACCTCCAGTACACTGCAGATCTGGATGCACCAAGTTCCCAAAAGTTCATTTCCACAGTGAAAGTGGTCAACCACCATGTAAGTCTGACTCCGGTTTTGCCTGTTGTGTTACAGTTGTGATCTTAATCTGCCTACATTAAACTCAGGACATGCTTTAAAGTTCTCAGTTGTACTTTTTTCTTTTTGACAGCTTGACTCTCTTTTCAAAAGCAGCAGCATAAGCTCTGCCTACACAGGATGCAGAGTGATGAGATTTAGGTAAGATCCCCCAAAGTGCAATTAACAATTTCTTTATCTGCTCTTAAATACCTTAAATTTGCATAAGTCATCCTAGCTGTTCTGATGCCAGAAAACAGAAACCAGTGACACCTCCCTGTCCATTCATTATTTTCCTGCTAATAAATCATTTTGGTATATAAATAAATGTCCTTGCCACAATTCTTGAGAATCTGCTGAAAGATGTAGGAGCCTGATTGCACTGACAGGTTTTGGTACCTGTTGTTTCTAGTCATATAAACTACACAGTGTCCTAAGGAACATGTCTGACTTTTACTTAGGTCTGGGAGAGACAAGGAAGGCACAGGCATAGACGCCGTCTGCAGCTACAATGGCAGCCTTGCCAGGTTTGACAGAGAAAAGGTTTATCATGAGCTGAGCACCATGACAAATGGTGTCACCAAGCTGGGGCACTACAGCCTGGAGAAGAACAGCCTGTACGTCAATGGTAAGCACCCATGAACAGTATCAAGTTACAATTTTGGGATCTCTTGAAGATCACTCCTCATTCTTCCACTCACTGGGGCTTGAGCATTAATGAATTTCCCTTTTGGTTTGTTAGTATTCTGTAGGGTTTGACACTATGAAAAAACAAATCCAGCATGGGGAACGAACCAGTGCCATACTATAATCACTTCTGTCCCTTAAATCATACAAAATCCTGGAGAATTTCTTGTTATGTTACATAACCTAGACAGGGACATACCAATATTGCTTTTGTAGTATGGATAGATCTGATTTAATATATGCATTCTACCTTTTTTATTTAGGTTTTCCCCTCACAGACACAGCTACCACCAGAAAGCCTGTCTTGACTGAAGCTCCAGCCCAACTGGGCTACAGATTGAGCTTTAGAATAGTCAATGAAAACCTAACAAACCCAGACCCTCAGTCTCCAGAATACAAAGCAGCAGTGGAAAGCATCAGTAACAAGGTAAGGAGCTCAAGTACCATAATGTCTGCACTGGTCAGTTTTTGCAGCACCTACCATGGATTTTTGTTCCTGTATGTTGATTTTCTTATTTTGAGACCTAAGTTTCTAAAATCTGAAAGATAAGATTGGCCTTTGAGTCACTTTTGATTTTCTATGTTACACATGGTCTAAGAAATTATCTCCAGCCAAAGACATGCACTACCAAATGCAGGAGGTTTAGGTCACCTGCTAAATGCAGACTCAGCAGCTCAGCCCCATCTCTGGAAGCATACACAAGCCTCCACCAGCGCAGAGGGCAGCACATACAGGATTCATTGCTGAGAATCCAACACGTTCTCTTCAGCACCGATCCACCAACATATCAACCCAATTAAAGCCCTAATTTGGGAGGTATTGCTTTTTAGATGAATCCTTAACATTTCATACTTGGAGTTCTGAGTCTGCGCTGTCTGTGAAACTTGGATCGAGATAACAGCTGTCAGTCAGCAGATTGTGCTGTTTAGCACTGGCAGCTTGCTCAGATAAGATGGAAAGGCTTGCCAAGCTGGAAGTCAGACTCCATCACCAGAAGGCATATTCCAAAGCAAAAACCAACTCCCCTTAAATCTAAGAAAAAAAAAAGTGTCTGGTATTTCTCCAGAGTCAGAGGCCCTTCTGCTGCCCTAAAGCATCTCCCATGAGGCCCATGACTCAATATTTAACATGACATTTTTATTTCAGATGAATCAACTGTATCGTCAGAGCAACCTGCAAGACCAGTTCCTGAACTGCAGTATCACAAGGCTGAGGTCTGCAATACAATCTCATTTTGTTTGAAAGGTTGCCACACCCTGGCACCATTCCCCCATGGCCAAGTGCCATCATCCTCTGCAGAATTCCACACACACCCTCCATTCTCTTGTTGGAAATTGTTTACTTCATGCCCTAAGTAGTAATTTCTAGGCTTCTCAGAACTGGTCAGTTTGACTTTTTCCTGACTTGGTATGGGCTGACATTTTTCTCAGTCAGGACTGCTTAAGATGCTTGGGTCTCTGAATATCCCAGTAATTACAGATTGCCATTGTTTTAATGAGAAATGATGGCAACCTCTAGATTCCTCCAGGTTTTAGAGGTGGGCTCCAGCTATAGTTGTAGTGTCCTACTCTAGATGGAAATAGGGTTCAACAAGGGACCCTCACACAGGGTAAAAGCTTTAAAAAAAGTGCAAGCAGCACAACCTAAGCCTGCAGACACCAGGTAGTGGCATTTCATTTGCCATCCCTGTCCAAAGGGCAAACCCAGAACAGCTGGTTCCATCTCTCTCCATGTTGGAGACACTCAAACACTAAACACTAAACCCCTTAACACTCAGACCAGCAGGAACCCTTCAGGAAACACTTCCCCACATGAAGTTTGGTGATCATTAGCCTGTTTATCATGGAACCTCTGTTTCTCTGTTGACAGGGCTGGATCCATAGCAGTGGACTGCAAGTGCTTCTTCAGGCCAGAGCCCACCATCAACAGGGCTGTGGTTGAAAAGGTTTTTCAGGACAGGACTTCAAACGCAACTGGGCTGTGGCTGGGGAGCAGTTACCGCCTGCAAGGGTTCTCAGTAGACAGTACGTAAACACCAAATCGCAGCTGCCCAGTTTCCACCCAAATCCACCCACCTTGCCATGCATACTCAGAATTCCCAACGCGTGGCCCGTCAGAGGGGATGTGTGCAGAAATCAATCAGTTATTGTGTTGAGTCACTGAGCTCAGGACAGAGTTGGGCCAGTCCTTTGCCACATTCAAGCTGGCTCAGTGTAGCCCTTAAGTCCTCAGTTGTTTAAGGTGTTACTCATATCAAGCATTTACTATTAAATATTATTATATCAAATATATTACTTTTCATTTTCTTATATATCTCATTGTATAATTTCTATTATATAATGATAACTACTCAATCATAACTTCAAGCATTTTACAGACAGACTTTTAGCTTTATTCAAATGTACACCCCCCAAAGAAACAAGCAGCCGAGTACATTGCTGAAGGACTGATTTAAAGGGTAGACTGGGAATTTGCTGCCCGACCCCCATGCAACTCAAGTTCTATTAATCTATTAAGACTTCAGGTTCTCCTAGCTAAAAGTCTGCAGGTCAGTGCTGCTTGGTAGAAAAGCCTCTGTTTCTCTCTGCTAAAATTTATACCAACTTTTCCTCTCAATTTGCAGACTTGGAACTAGCAATTGAAGCAGCAACTTACAAAACACCCCTCAAGACTGGAGAAGAAAGCCTCAGATTAAATTTCAGAATCTCCAACTTCCCCTACTCCCCAGAGCTGCAGGACTCCAGGTCACAGATGTACCAACTGAACAAAGAGAAAATTGAGACAGAGGTAAAGCCAACAGTAATAGCCCGCTTTCCCTGTTCAAATTATGGGTTTATTACATGTACTCAGTTTTCCCAAACTGTTCTGTTTCTGCCCATCAGCTTGATGCATTCAGAAGCAGCAGCCTGAAGAACCACTTTGCTGGCTGTACTGTGGAGAGCTTTAGGTATGTCCTGCTTCAGAAGCACTTCCTTGAGTCCCCAAAGAACAGTTAGCAGAGCCCCACTGTGGTGTTTATGCCTCACTTGCCAACCTTTGTGCTCTGGGTGACACATGGGAGGCACCTTCACTGTCAGTTTTGTCTTTACCACAAAAGGTTTCTGTCCAAGCGAGTGGTGGTTTTGCTTCCGTACTAGCCAAGGTCTTTTCATGCATAAACAATTTCAGAGTAAATATGCTCATTCTCTCATTGAGCTTATTCAAATAAGCTAAAACTCCACGGAAACACTAGCAAAACAATCAGAACTGACCAGCCTGAGAACAAAATCTGCTTGTGTCTTCTCCAACACCTCTTTGGAGGAATAAAAATAGTAGAGTTGATTTACCTCTTAGAAACACATTGCCTGCATTAAAACAGCGGGTGGATTCCACAAGGCTGCATGAGTTCCTGCTTCAGCTAGCATAAACTGCAAAAACTGAGCCCATGCTAAGAAAACATTGCTTAGACATCTGCAAACTTGAGCCTGATTCTGAATCCCTCTCCCTGCCTTTACTCAGCTTTGCTTCTTTTTCTCTTCTCCCACAATGACGACTCCGGCGGTCATCCTCCAGGCCCGTCCATGGGAAAGCTTACACAGACATTGCCTCCATCTGCAAATTCACTCAGGACCCCTTCTTAGGAGCTTTACAAAAGCAGGAGGTGTACGAGGAGCTGAAACAGCTGACTCATGGATTCACCAAGCTGGGCCCCAGCTATGAGCTAGAAGAGCAGAGTCTGGTTGTTGAAGGTAAGAGCTCTGCAGTGACTTTGTCGTTGTTTTGTTGTTTTTTTTAGATCACCTCTAGAACACTGTTTCTCACCTGTCCCACCCTTTATTTCCAGGTTACTCTCCACCCAAGACAGATGAACAGGAGTCTGAAAGATCTGGTAGGGTTTTTTTGGGATT
Source organism: Falco biarmicus (assembly GCF_023638135.1). Classification (NCBI taxonomy): domain Eukaryota; kingdom Metazoa; phylum Chordata; class Aves; order Falconiformes; family Falconidae; genus Falco; species Falco biarmicus. The sequence goes on along the minus strand of NC_079291.1, from coordinate 64,889,430 downwards.
GATCCTACAGCCACTGAATACTTGAACTGTAGTAAGTTAGCGTCACATACCTTGAAATGGAGACTAGCCGCCCCCAAACCCAGGGCTCTTGGTAGGCTGGCAGCAAACAGCAGGCACCACCGGAGCCATCCAGTGGAAAATTTAAGTGAAGGACAGGCAAAAGCAATGCAATTTGGGAAGCTGCTTTGAAGCTCTGGCACCAGTAAATGTTGATAACTGCAGCATTTACAGAAATCCAGGTATGGTGGTGTGAGTATAGCCACAACCCCAGAGCAGTAAACAGGAGGGAAAAAGGTACTAATATGGTACTCTGAACTGCTGGTTTTCCATGCACCACAGACACGCCAGCAAAAGTAACTACAGCTTTGGCTGACACCCTTAGCCCTGTCCCCTTCCCCGAAAGAGTCCAGCCAGCAGCTAAGAGAACTTCATCCCCCTGAACACCCCTGAAACCATCTGATGGCTCCCATGCTCACTGAAGTGGTATTTAAAGCTGTAGATCCTTGGACCCTCACTCCATTTTACTGAAGTTCCCATACATCTTGCCCACCTTGATGCTACCGGGGCAGGTTTGCCCTGCAGCCAGGGAAGGCCAAATGCTGCCTCACCTTTGTCCTGTCCAGTACTTTTGAGCTTTGCCAGGACAAGATCTCCCTCTGTGTCCCATATACAGGAGCCCAACAAACTGATGTGCCCTTATTTTACTTTTGCAGAGCTTCAGCCCTGGGCAATTATCCTCATTTGCATTTTCACCCTGCTTGGTTTCATTCTCCTCCTCCTGTTATGCTTCCTGGTAAGTGGCTCCTTCACTGTCCAACATCTAATGCGACTCCAGCAGCACCCAGGCATCTGGGGAGTTGCAGGAGGGACATTCAGGCACATACACAAGGAGCCCAGTGGGTGCAGTACTTGACATGCTTGGTAGCAGCAACTGCCATGCCAAATCCTCCTTCAGTTCCTGCTGACTCTCAAGGACTTGTGCACAGGAGGATGGTGAAGGGTATTTATAGCCAGCTAAGTAGATGTCTAGGAAAGGAAGCAGTGGAACCTGAATGATAGAGTCCTTTGCAGAGAGAAAAATACGAAGCCAAAGGTAAGATAAACACTAAGATGACACGCAGGTTGAATTAGGGGATCTCCTGCAGCACTTGTTAAACGCCTTCCCTGTTCAAGTATCTGCAGAATGATCAGGTTCTAAATAAGGGTGTGCAGAAGGTGATATTTTTAATAATTTGCAGGAATCTCATCCAGAATTTTTTATTCAATATTCTGAACACACAGCCTGCAGCAGCCTTGCAGGGCCTCACTCCAGCTGTGTACCCTCGGAAAGAGCAGCAGATCCTCTTCTGGTCTCTGGCGTTGGCCTGATGGGGGACAGTGTCCTAATAGCACTGTTTCAAAAGTAGCTGTGTTTGCTTTGCACCAGCTAGAAAAGAACAGCTAAGCCTACAGAGAACCTGGACTACTGTCCTTAGATGTTCAAGAGTAAAAGTTAGTCAGCAAGACTTAGAAGAAAAGCCTCACGTTCCAAACCAAGGGTCATGCCAGTGTCTGCCCGGGCAGCTTTAGGCAAGCATCTTACTCAGAGTCCTCCATCCACACCTGACAACATGGTTTGGGAGCATCTAATGAAGAGCAAAGTGCAGACTCAGGGTTTTTTTGCCATTAACACTGTTCTTTTCCCACCAGGTCGTCTTTCGCCTAAGAAGAAAGTCACATCTATACCAGGTTCAACAGAGCATGTACGGGGTGTACTTCCCACATCTGAACACCAGAAAAGTGCATTAATGTAACAGATCAAGTCTGTCTTCACAGACCTGTTCGTCCACTGATGAAGGAAAAATGCTTTGAGTACTATAAAAATGTTTCTTTAATAAATTATGTCTAGCATTTTCTCTTGAGGCAAATCTTTGCACTAATACAACTACTTTCATAGAACAGGAAACTGCCAACCATGCAGATGTTGAAGAAAATGGGTTTTTTAAAGCACTGCAGTATTGCATACAAATATTACACACAGCCAACAAAAAATAAATACCAAGAACTGCAGTCTGCAAGGCCCTTCAGTGTTAATGTCAGCTTTCTGGAAAAGGCTTAAGAGTTATACTAATTTATAGTGTTTGGGGAACTGACTATTGTAAACTTTAAAACTTCACCTAGATTTTAGCTTTTTCCTGGTTTCTCTTTTAAAATGTAAATATCTTAAATTAAAACATTTCATATATTTAAGTGTCAAGAGATTATGTAAAGATACATTTTTATATTTAAGTGCAATACAGTCACCCTGTGTCTTTTAAGAGTGATACTGACTTCAGTTGAATAAAAGCCATGTTTATTGCCATGAAACTGTATCTCCTCCTTGTATTTTCATCTGTAGCAACACTTCACCCCAAATCAGAAACTGCTGTTGCCCTACTGAAATCCCTGAGTTTCTGCTCCTCAGTGGTCATCCTGTAGCACAGTGTCTGATGTTACAGAGATCAGAACCTTTTGCTGCTGCTCCAGACTCACCCAAGAGCACCTGTCATGAGCCTCAGTTTTCTGCAGAGCACAGGAAAAGGTGCTGATCCCTAGGTAATTATTTGACACTGTCATTAGATGACCTCTCTGCTGAAAGTGAAAGCACTAGAATTAATGAAACCATGATTTGTCATTAATCCTTCCACCACAGGCAATGTTTCTACCCAACCAAAATGGCTCTTTAGTTTCAAAGCAAAGCTCCTCAATGGCAGGTTGGATCCGTTTCACCCCCAGGTCAGGATCCTCAGTGCAGAGTGGAGTTTCCTCCAGAGAGGATTAGAAACCTGTTTGCTCAATCGAAGCTTTTCAAGCACCTCATATTATGTCAGTGACATCAGATTAAAAGCTTTCACAGCTGCTTGCAAAACACCTTTGCAAGTTCCCATGCCACCCCACGTGCCTGGGCTGCAACGGCCATCACATGGCAGCAGCGCTGTGAGCCAGGAGAACCCAGCTCAGGCTCTGGTGGCAGGACAGAGCAGGGCTGGCAGGGTCCAGTCACTGCAGCACCAGCTTCTGCCTTGGCAGCCCTGAGCAGCCCCCCAGACCTTCAGCCCGCCGTGCCTCAGTTTCCTTCATCCCGGTACCCCAGTGCCCTGCTGCCCTCTCCCCACAGAGCCCCATCTCTTACTCTCAGAAGGACAGGACTGATGCTACCTCATCACCATGAGCCACCGCGCCTCCTCCCCAGGCTCTCGCCACAGATTCGCTGTGAGCAGGAGTGGGACAGCACACGCTGGAGAGCACAGAGCAGCAGCCCCCACACCGGCACCACTGCCCTGACTGGCCCAGGGACAAAAGGGAAGGCAGAAAATACAGCTCCCAGGGGAGCTCCATGCAGCACCCCAAGCCCCAGGACAAACCTGGGAGCAGTGGGACCAATTTGTCTGCTCAGCAGAAAGGCACACGTAGCTGGTCTAGTTTGGAAGCACTTTAGCTTAGATGTAGCACTCGGCCCTGCCCAGCCTGCTTGCAGGGGATCCGAAGAGCCAAAGCAACATTCCAGGCAACACCACAAGACCCCATTTCCCTAAAGGATTGTTGCAAATGTGCCTTCCTGCAGAAAGAGCTGCAGCCACACATGCCAGGCACCCCCCTCTCCCTGGCACAGCCACCAGCAGCCCCTGGCACACCAGGACATGCCACATACGGCCAACCCCAGCGCACAGGCAGCCCTGCCACCACGGGTAGGGGAGCCAAACCCCAGCCCTACTGGCTGGTCTTCCATACCTAACCCCCAAAACTGAAATACACTGAGAAAGGGGCACCAGGACAACTGCAAGGGGAAAAGAGGCTGAGAAAGCAGCAGCAGCTTGCAGGGAGAAAGGGCCAAGCTCAAGCACACTATGGGGATGACTGGTGCCCATGAGCTTCCCTGCGAGGCTGCTTTCCAAGAGGAAGGAGCCCTCACACCCCCAATGAGCCTTTCATCATCCCTACTCCATGTCGCAATGTGCTTCATGCTGTGGTTGGACATCCACCTGTGTTTGCTATGGAGCTGCTGTTTCCAAACAGGGCTCCCCCAAGGCTCTGGGCTGGGCCAGCTCAGCCGTGACACAGGTGGCTCAGCCTCTGCTGTGGTGACCCAGACCCAGGCAGGGGCTCACCTTGACTTCAGGGATTTGCCCTTAACCCAGACCCATCAGTACCCACCTGCAGCTCCAGCCTCCTGCTTGCTTTTCCCCAGCACAATCTTTGGCCTCCAGCTGCCCCTGCTCCCCCCTCACTCTGCAGATGCTACAGGGCTGTTGCTCAGTGTTTCTGTCCCTGTCCTGGCACAGCTCAGCGCAGAGTCCCTGCCACCACCAGAGTGCAAACCAGCATCTGGCAGCACCCAGGCACCTCTTTCTCCCAGCATGGGACGAGGTGGACCTGCCCAGCGGTGCCTTGGTAATTACTGCTTAGAGCCAGTTTACCAGGCTGCTTTTCAGCTCTTCGAACATTCTGTGCTGAGCCCTGGAGCCAAGCCTGAGCTGCAGCCATAAAAGATTCAGCTGCTTCTCATCACTCTCCCCAGCAATTTCTATTCAATTCAGCTCTTACTGATAGAAGAGCACTCCGTCTGCTTTAGAAACAAGTCATCAACAAGCCTTTTGTGCAGCAAGGGCACATATTCAGACACCCCTTTAACCTCTGGTGTTCTCAGCACCAACCCAGCACCACCACCCAGCGGTAGAATTCCATCCTTTGATGGGAAGGAGAACAAACTACCTGAGCTGCCCCATCCACAGCAGGATCCAGACCCCCCCACTGCACGCACAGACAGCAACAGCGCCTGGCCCCAGCTTCACTGCCAGGATCTACAGCTCCATAGGCGAGGGTACATCCTTGCCACTCATCCCTCTCACTGCTTCATCATCTCATCAGGCTTTCTCCTGCCCTTCCCCACTGGGGACCTTAGCCTGAGGCAGCCAGCAGGAGGGCTGCACTGCACCCAGCCAGGAATTTAATTTTGAAATGGTTGCTTTATCTGGAGCAAAAGCTTTATTTTGTCAGCACCACAGCTGCTGAATTCCATCCTGCAAGAAACAAATACAAGTTTCCCTCCAAGGTACTGCTGGGCCTGATTGCTCCTCTTTCCTCTGCCACATGCATGTCTGCTCCTCTCCAGTAAAAAGTACCAGATCTAAGGGCAGCAGGAGAAAGAAAATAAGAAAGTCATATTTTTGTGCTGCAGTTTGCCCAATGCCTCAGTGAAAGGAACACTGAGGCAATGCAACATTTCATCAGCTCTTGTGCCTGCAGCACAGCCCAGCACCACCCGGCTCCGCTGCAGCCTCCCCGGTGCAAAAGCTGGATCCACACCACAACCTGCCAGACAAGAGCTGCTGCCCAGAGCCACCGGGTCCTGCTGCAGGCATCACCCACTGTTATTCAAACGGGAAACCTCCGCGCTCAGTCACAGCAGCTGGGCAATGCTGATGCCCATCTCTGCTCGGCAGTGCCCACCTGAGCGGGGGAAGCACCCACAGGCTGAGGGCAGAGGCTGCCCGGTGCCACTTGGCCCATCACACGCTGTTGCCTCTGAGCAGCGTTAAGCAGGATTTGCAAGTGATGAGCCCTGCAGGAAACAAGGAACTGTTTTCCTTAGGTGTGCATAACCACAGCCACAAAGGAACAGCTCTGGGCGTGCTGTAGCCAGTGAGGGGTCCCCCAGGGCACCGGCTTCTGGCCAAGCAGCATCACAAGAAACAACAGCGACAAAAAAAAGCTCAAAAGCAGACCAGGAAACCCCCCAGGACACATGAGCTGGTGTAGCCAGAGCTGGGCAACACTGTTTGCTTTTCCACCTCATGCCTGCCAAAAAGCAGAGATACCATCGAGCATCACAGCATTACTAAACTTTCTCAGGACACAGAGGCAGGTAACCCCATCGAAGGGGCCAGAGGAACCTCCTCACTCTTTAACCATCATGTCCCAGTTATCTCACCAGGTCTGAGGAGCTTTGCCCAGGACCAATATCACTAAATCCATCAGACTCAGCAAGGAGGGGTGTCAATCCCCACAGGTGCTCTTTAACCCTCTGCCAAAGTAGGGTATTTCCTACAATAATAATAATGGATCCCCACATGAAATGGTCCAGGAAGCCTCAACCCACTTCCAGAAGAAATCAGGTCAACAACAGACAAGAACTTCCTCGTGTGCTGAGGATCCTCTCTGAGGAACTAGGGAGGAGGTTTTGTAGTGAGCTCCTCCAAAACCTGTCCCCAACACCAAGGTCGGGGTGGCCACTACACCACAGCAGAGGTACCCAGCATCAGTAGGGGGGTCCGGTCCATCCTCACCTGCCTCAAGAACTCCTGGATGTGGTGGATGTGAAGGGATGAGTATGATGAAATAGGACCATCCACCAGAGACACTGCTGAGGGGACACCCACACCAGGCCCCAGGAGCAGTTACACAATTTTCTTATTGTTACAGATGAGGCAGCAGAAAGCAATAATCAGTGATTTTGTGCCATTAAATGTCATCTGCTCCCCAGCCCTGCACTGTCACCAGCTGAGAGCTGTTTAGATAAAAGCCACAGACTCAGGCTGCAGCTGTGGAGTTGAAGCCAACACACACTGCTCCTCGGGGACACCCCATCCCCAGCCCAGGGCAAAGGCTTAGGGGTGATGCTGAAGCCCTACCCTAAGCTACCTGGTCCCTGGGACCCCATCTGTGCTCTGCTGCTCCTCTGCCACCCTCACGGCCCCAGGTCCACATCCCTGTCCCCACAACCCCTTGTATAACCCTACATGGCCAAGTGGACAGTACAGATCACAACATCCCCAGCTAGGGCCAAAGAAAGAGCATCAAGATGACATCGCCACCCATGCCAGGGGCTCACCAAAATACAGGAATGGACACACCACACCAGCCCAGGCTCAACTCTAGCAGCTACGTGACAGCTCAGCCAGCACCAGAATTTCATGCCATGGTTTGCAGAAAAGCCACCCCCTTGGGGCTGCAGCCCACACAAGGGGCAAAGGTCCTTTACTCCCCACATGCAAATCCATGGGGTTCCCCCCAAGCAGCCAGGCCCTGCAGCCACCCCAGGCACAGAAAGCTGGCCATAAACACCTACACTCAGGCAAAGCCCAGGTACTCTGAGCAGCCCACACGAGAGAAAACAAAGCAGAAAGCCACAACATCTCCCCCAAACCTCATAAAAGATTTTCATACCTGGACCAGGAAAGGGACTGCCATAAGCTGGGTGCTGCCTAGTGGGGAAGGAAAAGTGCTGGCTTCCCACCCCTAGTGCTCTCTTATAAAAAAGCTGTTTTGCTACCACTCTGGGTTTTATAGGGTTGAGGGTTTGTGTGGTGCAGCTGCAGCTCCTCCACCACCTTGCACTGCTCCTCAGGACCCCATCGCCCTCAGCTGTGATCCCCAGCAGGGAACCAGGAGCATCCCCCAGCACTGGGGCTTGAAGTCAGCTCCTGGGTGGGGGAGGCTAAATTCCCCACATCTGTGTTTGGTATCAAGGTCAAGAGTTCCCCGTATCCTAATGAGCACGGGGGATCTGCACCCACTTTTGTCATTCCCTCCTAGTCCTCATTCTTCTCAGGCCCAAGATCTCTACGTCCCATGATGACCCCTTATTTAATGCACTCCAGTGGGCAGAGTTAAGGGTACTGTGGCAGGTTTAATCACTGATTTTGATCAGCACCATGGCAGATCTAATTTCCTTTGAATGCAGTGACAGTGTCTGCTCCCTGCTCCAGCACTGGGAACAGCCACGGGCTGGAGCAGTCTCGGTCCCCTCCCTGTGGCTGTTGCCCACGAACACCAACACCTGCACCTGGTGGTTTGCTCTCTGCAGAGGGGAGCAAGAGCCATAGGAAATATCACAAATGGTGTCAAGCACTAAACCCTCCCTCAGACAATCCCCAAAAGACCTGTGCCAAATTCAACAAACTTTTGAGAAACTCCCCCTGACCTTTTGACGCTGACGACTGACGCAGGTTTTGGTGGAAGGAATGTGGGAGGTACATGGGATGCTGCAGGGATGCAGAAGGGGTTTTACAGGGATTCTGCAGACATGCAGAGTGGATGCTGCAGGGATGGTGCAGGAACATGGGAGGGATGCAGGAAGGATGCCACAGGGATGATGCAGGGGGAGATGCCACAGGGATGATGCAGGGGGAGATGCTACAGGGATGCAGGAGGCATCTTGCAGAACACTCTCCCATGGCTCTCTGACAAGCAAAAAGTGTTTGGCTCTCAAGTTGACTCAAACTAACCACTTCATTTCCCCTGAAACTTTCCAGAGAAAACAACTTATCTCACTAGAAACCCAGGTTGCAGATGCTGGTCTGCCTGGGAAGAACAAGCAGCTCCTGCAAGCGGCACTGCCAGCCCAGGACAGCTGCTGGCTGCTGCACCCAGTGCTGTGCCTGTGGGGCTGAGCTGCTGGACCCTGCGCCTGGCGCAGCTGCGAACCACGGGCCCGTGTCCCGCCGAGCAAAGAGCTGCACGTGTGTTTCCTGTGAGCTGAAAGGGGAAAGAGAGGGACCAGACCCAGCCCCAGGGTGTTATTCTTGCTCAAAACCTAGAACACCGCGACAGGCTGCCGGGAGAGGCTGTGGCGTCTCCTTCTCTGGGGACATTCACAACCTGCCCCAGCGCAGCCTGCGCTGGGGGACCCTGCTGGAGCAGGGGTCGGGCTGGGTGGGCTCCGCCGGTCCCTTCCCACCCCGACTGTGCTGTGATTCTGTGGTTCTGCATCCCTGGTAACAGGTGAAACATCAAACACTTGGCCTTCAGCCTACATCTTTTTCTGTTAAAGGTTTAACAGAGGGTCAGGACTCTAATTCTGACTTTGGTTAACTTTGTGGTGAGTACAGCCCCGAGTGGGTACTGCTGCAGCCCACAAAACAGCTGGCACATCTGCAGTGTTCTTAGCCCAGCAAATCCCCCCTCCTGTTTCTGCTCGGCAAAAAGCCAGAGCAGCAGCATCCTCCCCTCCCAGCTTACCCCCCATGCTGCTCAGGGTGACGGAGGGCAGAAGGGCAGACACCAGCTCCCCTCTCCCACCTCTGCCCACATGGTGACACCCTGCGGTGCCTGCCAGTGCTCTCAGAGGTGGCTCCTCTGCCCGCCTCAACAGCATCCCCCGAGGACACCTGGTGCTCCCACCACTGCCCACTGCCTCGCTCGGCCTCGCCTCTGCCGGCACCGAGCACAGCCACCACATGGGGAAGAAATTGCTTGGTCGTTAATCAAACACCCCCGTCACCCTTTCATCTCCCCAGAGGTACTTTCAGTCACCCAACAGCTTTTTCCAATGGAGGAGGATGGCTCCTTTCATCAGCTCGAGCGTTTGGGAAGAGGCCCCTCGATGGCAGCAACAGCCATGAGGCTTTTGGCAAGGGTGTGAATTGAAGGACTGTCAGAACTCTGCGGGACCACGACCACCCTGCCCGCTCTGCAGCGGTGTCAGGGAAGCTCCCGTGTTTAAATCTGCCTTTTGCAGCGCTGCAGAAGCACCTGCCTGCCAGCACAGGTCTGCAGTGACACACCTGTGCACATGAAGGGATGACATTCGCAGATGTGCAAAGTTGCCGGTGAATTTGGTGGGTGCCTGGGAGACTGGCACAGCCCAGTGAGATGCCAAGGACTGGTGCTCAGCTCTGGGGTACTGGGCAGTTGCATTCAGGACAGGATGCACACAGCTGCTTTGTGCCGAAGGAATCAGCACAGCTCAGAGCTGATGGTGGCTTCCAGGTTACCTGCTGAGTCCTTTTTGGTGATATAAAGCAAATACGCCATGAACAAGTCACCCTCCGGCACATCATGGGCTCAGGGCCTGAAGGGGTCAAGGCAACCCTACGTGCTTGGTGCCAGAGCCCAGCAACATGTCGGGGCGGGGGGGGGGGAGGGTTGGGGGCACGTGTGTGTTTTACTGGGATGCAAAAAACCCTCATCCACATGTCTCAGGGAAGTAAGGGACCAGGAAGAAAGGGATGGTACAATTTTGAGGTTAGTCAAAACACTGTGGTAATTTAGTGGAAAGTATTTTTCTGCTGTAATCTCATTCTCATGTCATGCCAGGTTTTTTCTTGCTGTAAAGAAATGCAAACCAGCGTGGGAGGTGTGAATTAATGCTACCACACCGGGAAGGTGGTGACGACCTGAGATCTCAGTGATGTGCATCAGGCTCCCTACTCAACAGGGGTGTGAGCAAGTACAGTGGAAAAAAAGGGACATAATCGGTCTTTTAAGAAAACAACCAAACCAAATAGCTGTGAGACAGCCTCGTCAGCAAGTGCTATTTAAGAGCACAGACATTCACCTCCTCTCTCCTGAGGCAAGAGTTAACCTTTAAATGCAATGTTTCCACTCCTTTCCCTTTCACTTGTGTTTTCTTCTCCACCTGCTCCCCACTTGCCAGAATCCCCTGTTTCCCCATGGAGAGTTCATGGCCGTTGTGTGCTGTTGTGCCGCATCACACGGCGCTGAGAGCTGCTGTCCCCACCTGCCACCAGCCGGTCCCTGCGCTGCCACGGGCTTTGAGGCAGCGGCTGGCATTACCTGGCAGAAATGTTTCCCAGCAGCAAAATCTCCCTGGGATTTGCAAGCACCCAGGGCTTGGGCAGAAGCCTCATGTCTCGTCACTGCAGGGCAGCTCTGCGGGGAAGCAGGGTAGAGCTGGACCTCCTCAGCGCTGGCGCAAACAGGGAGCTGGCCACGAGCATCACCCCGAGTAGCACGAGCATCACCCTGGGTGGCACTGTGGAGATCTGCCCTGCTGCTGGGGGTCTTGCAGTGCAGAGCTGCCTCCTGGCTTGGAAAGGCTTTTCCCAGCTGCAGGGAAGGCCTGCCGGTGTGGTGGTCCCGGTGCTGAGCCCGGTGGGAGGTTTCTCAAGACACAGCGACTCTCGTCCACGCAGTGGCTTCCTGCCCTGGCTGCGAGGGCAAGAACGAGAGATCAGGCAGTGACATGAGAGCCTGGTGCAAGAGCCCACAGAGCCGGGGATACACAGCTTGCTACTTTCCAGGGAGCATCCCAAGCTCATTGGTGATGAGTGGAAATAGCCTTGCAGGGAGAAGGAGCACCAAGCACCACAAACTGTTTTAGCATCCCTTGTGTCACAGCTTCACCCTTACTCTGCACTCCCCAGCGTTTTAGATTCGGTGTGACGAAGGCTGGGGCGCTGGGCAGAGACAGGTCCCTGCCTGCAGAGCGAGGGCTCTGGGCCACGCAGCCATCACAGCCCAGGAGCGCATCTCCCAGCTGGGCTCCAGCTCCAGCACCAGCCGGGGATGGCTGTGGGGAGCACCGCAGCCCCTGCCCCAGCCCTGCATCCCCTTGGAGCGCCGTGGTCCAGAGGAAACGAATGTCTCCTTGCACACCCTTTGCTCAGTTCGCAGCATTTTAAAGCAAAGTGGGTTGAGGTTGAGCTGTGAGAGCACTCCTCCAGCTGCACCTCATCCTGCACCGGGAAGCTCCTTCGGGCCAGGCAGGCTCATGGCAGGAGACTACAATGAGGGGCTGAGCCCCAGGGGAGGAGGGGCAGGTGCCTTGGAGAGGTGTAGGAAGTGAGCAGGATCCCTGAGATGCAGAAGAGAGTTGTGTGACTTCTTGCTCACAGCCTGCCAGTGCTTCCTCAGGGAAGGGGAGGGAGGGGGCTGCACAAGCCCCCCCGGGCAGGGCGGCATCACTGCAGCTGCCTGCAGCCCCACGGCTCCCCCATCCTCTGCCTCCCTGGCCCTCGGCGCCTGGCTCCCTGGTTACTTGCTTTAAAAAATTAATAAGAAGCTTTTATCAAATTGCCTTTTAACTTCTGACGTTGCCATTGCTGTTTCAAAGGTGTTAAGAGCAGAAATAGCTTTTTTCTGCTGAAAGTGAGTCTGACTCATTAAAAGTCTTCGACTGCTGTTCTGGTGCCAAGCACCATCAGACAACAAGGAGAGGGAGCTGCCTGCGCTGCTGAATGCGGGGCAGCCGGAGCTGCTCAGCTCTCGACGCTTGTCACCAAAAGTCCCCAAAGACACCCAGGTCCCACCCACTGGAGCAATGAAGCTCATCCCCAGCTCTTTAGGATCTGGGTCAAAAAGATTATTGCAAACCCAAATAACTTCGGCATTATCACTTACTGTATGCCCATCTCATAGCCCCAGAGAGGACAAAGCATTCACATTTGCACCCCGAAGCCAGCTCAGCCAGCTGGGTTTAGACGAATAAATAAACCCCAACCCACTGCGTTTACTGGAGGTGAATTCCCATTTCACAGGCAATGTTTGAGCTGGGGGTACACGGTCCGAGTGAGCTGCTGTGGGCAGCAGCTGCCTCCCCACCGTCTCTGCGCCTGCCCCCTGTGCTGCAGCTGCACTCTTCATCCCCTGGCTCCCCACAACATCCACAGCTTCCTGCGGCCACCCAGGCAAATGACAGATTTTTAATGCAATCTCACAAATTCTACCTGCTTTGGTAGGGAGAGTCCTTGCTACTGTAGTTAGAGGCTCAGGAGCTTTGAACCCAGCAGACTTTTCCTGCAGTCATGCTGCACACAAAATTAATCATCTTGTAACAAATACACAGCCACCTGGGACTCTGTAGCTGCTTTGCTGTTACAGTGCAGTTATTCAGAATTTCAGAGCCATAGTGGGGCTAAAACACAGGTCCCCCCATTCGTTTTCACAGCAGCCTGGGGCGCATGCTGTGGGCAGATGGCTGTGAGAGCAGATCACACTTAAATTTCACAGTGGTGTTCACTAAGAAAGATATTTATTTTTTTCCTGTCTCTTCACAGCATGACATAAATAGTGCAACAGCATCTTCTATTCCCTTCTGGATTTTGTGTATTGCTGTTCCTTTTTTTCCCGTATTTTCAAGCTATTTATTACCACTATTTACAAACATTGAGCAATTCAGGAAGAATATCAGCATTTATGCCAGCTGGAATGCTGAAACAATGAGGAAAATTGTCTGGGTTAAGTCAAAACTTTTTTGTTTTGTCTAACTAGTGCATTAATACAAGCAGGTCAGGCAGGGAGCAAGTCCCTGCTACACCTCAGCCTTGTCTCCACACAGATGATTCCCATTTTGTCCAGGAGATTAGCAAAGACAGATAGTTACAGTGGGAATTAGGGAATAAATAAAATAATCCCAGCCAGCTCCTGACTGTCAGGGTGTACCTGGCAAAACATTTCCTAGAAAGGTTGTTTTATCGCTTTCCCCCCAGAAAACCAAACAACTTTTGTCAAACAAATTGCAGTGAAGGGATCCATCCTTTTCATATTTTTTACAGAAACAAGAAGCAAATAGGTAGAAATTAAAATTTAAGCCTTTGACATTTTGGGGGGAAATGCTGACAAAATGAAAACCATTATCAGATCACGTGTCTTTTGCATGCAAGGGAGTAAAAAGAAACTCTCTGAGCGGCTGTGAGCACTGAGGCACAGGGAAGCTGCCCCGCAGGGATCTCCCCACCCTTTAGCTGGAGACGAGGGGTGCAGAGGCCACGTGGCTGGGGACCAGCGATGGCAGCACTGGTGCACAGCCTGGTCCTGAGCACACTCAGACGATCCATAGCCCAGCCCCCCTGGGTCTGTCCCTGTGCCAGGGGTCCCTGCACGGCTGGCACCTGTGTCCATGAAAATGGGAAATTGGAAGGAAAAGGGCTGGTGCTGCGGAGGGCAGTGGTTAGTGCCTGATCTCCCTTGGATGCTGTCCTTTGTTCCGGGCACATCTGGAGCTGGGAGTGACCAAGAGGCCACGTCTGGATTGCTGCATTGGCATCATGTGGCTGCATCCCGTAGGAAATCAGGTGGGATCAATAAAACCCAGATTTTTTTTCTTCTGATCCCTTCCATAGGGGTAACCTCTGGCAGCCAATGCCACAACTTTGCGTCTCAGCACTAAATATCAGGGATGTGGAAACCAAACGTAAGCGTTAGGCTCGAGGAAGGCTGAGGGCAGCCCTTGCAGCAGGAGGAGCTGCTCCCCTGATGGCAGCTTCATCCCAGCCCGCTGGGCAGGAAAAGGCGCCGAAGGGGTAAACCTGAAGGTGCAACGGGGCCTCCGATTTCTAACAACCAGAGTCTCTTCTGTGCTTGGCGTCACACCCCTCGCGCGCTCCTGCACATGTGGTTAACACGGGTGCTTTCTCCAGTTCAGAGGGATGCCGACACATATGCACAATTATAGCACTCCTCACACCTCTTGCCGTGATGCAACTTATTTATCTGCAAACAAGAAATCCTCTGTCGTGCTCCTCTTCTGCCTGGGCAGCTCTTCCCTCGCTCCTGGGGCGCAGAAGACAACACCACAGCTGGACAGTACAACTGGGCATCAAAAAAGCTGAGTTTTGTTGGGCCAAAGCAGCACTTGCATGGTTGATATTGCCCTCCACACCTTTATAACCTTTCCAGCTGTGCACCAGATGTGATGGCAGGTGGTGATCTCTGTGAGCACCAGCTCTGAGCTGGCCCCAGAGCGCTGGATCCATGCAAGGAGAGGGATGGAACAGAAATAATGGACAATTTCCAGGTTTAACTCAACATAGTAAGACTTGAATTCTGGGGAGATTTGGGGGATTTTACCCAGAAAAATGGCATTTCAGAGGGTTCTGTGAAGCCCTGGTTCACAGTTTAGTCCAAGCTAATTAACGCAGCCATCACAAAGTCGAGAGGTTTGGGCAGAAAGAAGCAGAAATAAAGACAAAGCAACCCTGTGTGACAGCTGGGAAGCAGAGCTCAGCACCCTGCTCTGCCGCAGCCTTCCTGCACACAGAGAGGGGAAATAAAAGTCAGGGAAATAATCCACCACCACCCCCAGGGTGCTGGGACTGGGGGTGCTCCAGCAAGCTAGGGCTGCACCCACTGCCAGGAGAAGTCAGAGTGGAGGCACCTGGTCCCCTTCTGGCTGGAGGTTTGGGGGCTGACGTTGAGTTTGAGCACAGGTTTTGGTCAGCAGCTGCTGTACCCACACCCAGCCCTATCACAGCAAACCTGTAAAGACTTTTAATATCTGAAAAAAGCAAAAGTAATAATCAGGCAAGCTTTATTCATTCTAGAGTGTTGCTATTTGAGCAGTTTGTTTGAGGGCATGGAGTTGTCAAACCTCCCCAGCTCCCTCTGATGTTTCAGCACACTTACCAAGTATGAGTAATGCTATGTGTGAGAAATGAGAGATTGTGGTCTTCAGAGGAACTGATATAAGAAAACCAGCTTAAAGATTAATAGCTTAGTGTATTCACACTTCTTTAGTTGCATTTACTACATCATATTACAAGCTAATGTAAGGGTGTATACTTTCTTTTTCTCTTTTTTTTTTTTTGCATAGTTGCACACAAATTTAAAAGACTGATTATCTGATAAGAGACAGATAAAGCTGGAAGGCAGCTACATAAATACTGGCTCCCACACAGCCAAGATACCTCTAACAATCACTTCATCTTAACACACCGCTGAGCATTATGGCACACAGACAAAGGTACTGGGTGGCGTTAAGAATTTAGACAGCAGCTCCCAGTGTTTTGCGTTAAAGAGGGCTTGCTTCTGTGACCTGCTTTACCCTTTTGCAAGCCACAGCATGAAGCTCCACTTAAGGTGACACAAGAGGCTGAAGATTGCCTCAGATGATGGCCAGCGGGTCTCTCAAGACCATCGCTCCAGCTGTATTTCAGCCTGACCTTGCTGCGCAAGGATGGGCAGACCTCACAGACATTTTAAAGTTTACCATCCCCAACCCCTCCTTGGATAAGTCAGGCCAAGCAGCCCATGGCCATGCACATCTCCACCACAGGACTTGGGCCCCTGGAAGCCCAAGGCACTGCGTTGTGCAAGTTGCAGTGCACTAAACTGTTACTGAGGCTCTGATCATCAGTTTCTGCCTGTTCCTGATAGCAGAGGTGCAGGTGGGCATGAAAATACTGCACGCTTTTCTGGTGGTGTTACATAAACAATCTCTGATACCCTTCCTGTTAAACCCAGTTTTTCAGAATACTTTTCCATGATTGCACAGGTGGTACCCAAACAGCAACAGGATAGCTAAACTAAGGAAGAGAACTGGAACCAGTCTGCACAACTGGTAAGATGTGCAAAGCACAGCCAGGGATTTGCACACAGGGCTGCCTTGCAGAAGCAGAGACAGCACACTGCAGGAGAGCATGTGAAGAAGGCACCTGGATAGAAAGATAAGGAGAAAGTTCAGCAGGAAAGAAACGGGGGTGCAATCCAGGCAGCTCAGAGCACAGCAGGTAGATCATGTGAGGGGGGAGTTTGTGTGTGGCTGATAAGGCCAGCAAAAGATAAGAGGCAGAGAAGCTTTTGCTGCCCACAGTCACTCGATCTAGCCTCCCCCCCCCCCCCGCCCCCCCTCTCTGCATAGGAAACCATAAAAACCAGTGCTAACTCCAGTGTCCAGAACCCACAGCTCACCACAAGGGTGGGAGCATCACTGTGAATGCAGAGAAGCAATGTCGCATCCTTCTTGCCCGGCCATTGCCCAGCTGCCTGCTGCTAACCGGGATGCCAGCACCTTCCTGCTGCAAAGATACCCCCAGGCACCGAGCAGGAGCCCCTGGCTGGCATTTGTAAAAAACGGAGCCCTCTGCCCTCGAGGGTGCCAAGCCAGCTGCTCCCGCGCCAGCTGGAGCCACGGGCGCTGCCGCTGCCGAGGTCACCAGGGATTCTGACGGTGGAAATGCCAACCAGAAACATAACAATTATTTTATTTTCCACAAAAAGATCAACCCACTTCTCTAGAAATAACTTTCTAGGATTGACACATCATTAAATTAGAAGAATCCTATAGGGTGGGAGCGGGGGAATTCAGTCTGAGTCTGAGCCTTAGCTGCCCATGGCAGCGCCTGGTCTCCTATGTGAGCGAGGGACATGATGCAATGCGGGGAGCAGTTCATTTCACAGATGATTAATACTGCTAGCTGTGTATGGTTTGGCATTTTCCCTTCTAATTATTTTATAATGATGGAAATACAGCCAAGATAAAATTTAAAAGAGGTTTTTGAAAAGGCATTGCCCTTACTGGAACACCCAGCGGCTCTGCAGTCTGTCAGGCAGCGGGGTACTCTGAACGCAGCATCTATTTCCAGAAGTGATTGCTAACTTTTCCTACATCAGCACTGATTCAGTTTGGGTCCTTAGCCTAAGCTAACCATCATCATTAACTCATGCTCTTAAGGGAAGACTCTGTCATCATCTCTCCATCTAACACTAGAAAGATGTGAAAAATAGCGCATGAAATGTGTGAGACTTGTTGGGGATTTTTGGTCTCCAGTGTCTGGCAGCAGAGAAATTTTCTTTTCAGAAGCACAGGCAGGGAGAAGCATTTAGATCAGATTTCAGCTCTGTCCAGCTTTGCAGCCTGTCTCAAAAGCTGGTGGATGCTTAGCAAAAACCCATGAGAGCAGTGGCAGCATCGCCTGCCCTTCCAGCTCCCCTGGCTGCGCTTTGGAGACGTCCTGAGCAGGGGTCTTGCCACCACTCAGTGTCCAATTGCTCCTGACAGACTAATTCTCCCTGAAATCACCTCTTTGCTTTTTGACCTCATTTACATCTACAATATCCTGTGCTAGCAGGTAATGTGGTTTAACCATGAGCTGCATGAAAAAACATTTAATTCAGCTTTTTATTTAAAGCCTCTGCCTACTTCTACTCGGTGCCAGCTCGTTCTGCATTACGGAAAGCAGTGAGCAGTTTTTCCCTGTTCAAATTCCGCAGGTTTCCCATGGTGTCTGTTTAGACACCTGTAGCATGTCCCTCTTGGCTGCTTCTTGCCAATTCGAGATCCCAAGCTCATACCAGAGCCGCTCTGCGTCTCTGCTCGCTGTCATTGCCCTCTCTTTGCTGCCTTTTCTCGGAGGCAGGAGGAGCAGAACGGCTCAGCAGACATGAGCCCAACAGGACAGCAGGGCTCTCTTGGCGAGGACTAGTTGTTACTTACCAGTTACTATGTGATTTGTTAAGGCCATGGCTTTCTCCTTTGAGCATTAATTTGTATTTATCATCGTTGAATTGACCCTGCATTATCTTCTGCAGTCTTTGAGCGTGGTGAGATCTTCCCCAGCCTGTCACAGTCATTTTCAGCTTTTGCCAGCCTGAATAATTTTATAATGCCAGAACTTTTTTCATTTCACTATTTCCCACTTTTTCTCAACCACTTGCTAAATGTGTTGACTAGAAAACAGATACCACCACAGCATCTCTCAAATTAACACCTCAGCTGTATTTCCTGGAATCTGTTCAGGCTTTTGAGAACTTTGCATTATGATCAAGCACAACTGTCACCCGAAAATTTTATAGTAAAATGGCTAGATTTTTTATTTTGAGAAAAAGTATTGATTGTGAAGGCTGGAGGTATGCAGAGGGGGACAAGCTGCTTTAAAAATACACGTTGAAATAACATTAGGAGTCAGAAAGCCAGATTCACCTGTGACCGACAAGAGCATTAAGCTCTGAACGCAAAAGCATTATGAGGTGTTCAAATGCTGCAACGTGCTTCCCCTTTGCTGCAAGGAGGGCACTGCTGTGGGCCCTGGCTCCCTCTCCATTTCCAGCCCTTGGCACCCCAGTTCCCCGCCACTGCTGGTCCCAGCAGAGGGGGGGGGGGGTGTCCTGCTCTGCTCCAGCTGCCCGCCCAGGCACTTCCCCTTCTCTTGGGAAGCAGTTTTGAATCCCTGCAGCCAGAGGAGGAACCGAAGCAGTTTCCCATTTCCTGGGGAAGTGCCGAAACAACCAGCTCCTACATGAAGCAAAAGGCTGATATTTATGTAGAATTTCTTCCTCTGCTGGTTGTGCTTTCAAATGGAAGTGTTTGTGTGGCTGTGCTTTGGGGCAGCCTGGGCTGGCCACATGCACCAGGACTTCCTCGCCAGAGAAGGTCCATGCAGGGACCACCACCATGCCCCTGGCCCCAGCAAAGGAGCAAGGGAGAGCTGCCACAGGGGCTGGGCTCGGCTCCCAGGGGATATCCAGCTCACTGTGTGTGCAGGTGATGCTCTAAGGCTTAGTCATGGTGCAGGTGCCAAAGGAGGAGCCCCCCACCTCAGCCCTATTCCTGCCCCAAAAAGCTGCCAGCCCGCACCTGGGACTCAGTAAAGATGCGAAAACTCTTGTGCACGGGCAGAGGTGCGGAGTGAGCGGCTGAGAGCAGGGGCCATTCAGCTGGCAGCTGTCACAGCCAGAAAAACTACATTTTCCATTTTATAAATAAACCACTTCTGCCTGAGGGAGCTGCAAAACGGTGACAGTGCAGAGCCTGATTTAACAGCTTCTGCCTTCAAATGTCCTGCCCCGTGTAATTTCTAAATTTCAGCTCTGCCCTAAGAATCAACATCACCAAGTGATACTGATAAACACAGGCCTGTATTTGCCAGTGTAAATAATGATGATTGTAAATCTGTGGCATTGGTTTACATGTTCAACCATGAATCAAGAAATACAATTGATTGTTGAATCAAGAGTATAATCTTAAATGCCAGCTGGTACTGAATTAGGCTGTTGCTTTTGACCTTCCCATTCTGGTAGACAGATAAAAAAATACCAGAATAGGTTTCCAAAGAGATACGGGAAATATCTTTCCCACATCCCACTCTTTGACACATGCACAGGTTTTTTTTATTTTATAACACTCACCCCAGTAATTAACTAGCTTGAAAACTACCTGATTCTACTTTGGAACAAGGGCTAGTTAATGAATTAGTTTCTAAGCCTGAGTAGGAGCCAAAATAGGTCAGCTCCCTTCCAGGCAAGCCTTGTAGCTTCATTTGAAACAATGAGTACAGCGGCTCTTATTTGACGATGTTACTAAATGCGCAACTTGGGGATAGGATAATTGTTAGAGATGGCTAGATCTCCTCCAGGTACCAGTAGGAAACTCTCTAGGACAAGCCAGCAAAGCAGAAATGCAAGATGCACCTGCATCTCCTCCAGGCGAGCAGCCCAGAGGGCAGGAAAACCAAAACCTGGAGCAAAAGAAATAGTGGTGAAGGGGTTGTAAGGTGTGAGATGAGCCAGGTATGGGGCCAGAGCTAGCTTCGTGTTCACCTGCTGCTTTGCCTGCTGCTGTTGTGCCCTTCTACTCCCTCGGCAGGGGGCTGGCAGCTTACACTGCTGCAAGCCCCAGCTCCAGGTTTGGCCCTCGGTTTGTGCAGCAGCAGGGACACAACAAACAGGATGTGTTACTCTTTTCTTCATTGCCTTTAGAGGAGCCGTGCCTGCTCCCCGCGGGTGGTCACCTTTGGGCACCTGGGCGTTTAAACTTCTCAAGGTCGTCTCGCCCTGGTCCCCAGGCAGCAGGGCTGGGAGGGGAGGGGGGTCCTGGGGGCTATCTCCCTCCCTGCAAGCACTGAACCCATCCTATACAGCAGGGTGAGCTGACCTACCCCAGCACTGCTGCCATGGCCAGGCTGCTGCCTGCACTCATCACTCGCTCACAGCCGCTGGCTGCATCCTGAACCGGCTGCAGGCACAGGAGTCAGAGCAGGGCCCTGCAGAGCGGTGAGAAAGGCTGGTCCAGCAGCAACAGGGATGGGCAGGAGTAGGAAGGAGGCAATTTCTTCTAGTGAAATACTTTCTAAGCTGCCGTCTTGCTGTGGGCTGTCCCTACCTGTTCTGAGGGTGAGAGAGGACAGAGGGAATAGGACAGGAAATCGAACCACTTGTGGTTTCTTTTGATCTGAAAGCATCACTGTGTCAAGTTTCACACCTGAAGAGCATGGTTTCCCTGCATGCCAGTGAGTACAGTAGAGCTGCCCCCCTTGCACTGCAGCCTGGGGGCTCCTGCCTTGGCAGCTGCAAGCAGCAAGGTCTGCTTGTTTCTCTGCATTTATCTCAGCACGAAAGTGTGGGAGATGGACAGAATGTGGGGTCGACCCTTGTGGGGTATCATGATAAACAGTGGAGAGCTGCGTGTGATCCTCACCGCCCCAGGCCCCTCTGCCAGCATACAGGCAGCTGCAGGGGGAGTCTGTGGTGGAGAACTGAGGGTCCTGCTGTGAGAACATAGACACAGACAGGAGGAAAAGACATTTATGGACAGAGGAATCAGGAAGGTATATGTCCCACAGCTTGCTTAATCTGTGCCCTTCATCGCAGCTCCCTGCGCTGCTGCTGAGCAGGTCTTGACTCCACGCTGGCTGTTCCTGAGGAGGAAAGTTCAGTGCAGATACAGTCCCAAGAGAAAGGCCAATACACCTTCCACAGCATCTGGAAACAGAATTTTATTAGGCACAACATGTTGATATAGCTCCACGGTTCAGATGACCTTATGTACAGTTTCCATTAAGGGCCCTCTTTTCCAAACCATTTTGAGGGTTTATTACATCCCATGTCAGGTAGCATGGTTTGTCCTTTTACACAGTCTTATTATCAGTGCATTTCTTTATTAGCTATAAAATGATTTCTAGAAAAATACTCTTGACAATTGTCCTTATTCTCCAGAGCCTGAAATTTTTAGTGAGAACAGTATAACACAAAAAGGAACAGGGTAGTCCTGTGGGCAGCAGATGTGGTGAAGTGGAGACTCCCAGGCATCTGAGCTAGGAGGCTGAGCTCCCAGTGACATCTCTGGTTTCCAGTAGGGCTGAGCAGGCAATGCACTTTTTCTATCAGTAAGAACATGGTAGGTTGCACGAAAATGGATGGCTGGGGGAGAAGAGAACAATTTGAAGTTGCTTGTTCTCTTTGAGAGATCTCCCATCAGATTGGACTGTATTTGTCCAACATGTCAAAAAAATGTTTAGGGCTGACAGACACAGAAACATGGGAACAGCATTAGCCTCTTTTCCCAGGAAAAAAGACAAAACATGAAAGGAGAACTGAGGACAGGAAAATATACCTGGAATCCATCTCTGAGAACTATCTTTGGTTTGTAAACTGAGGTAACTGAGGAACAGCATTCAGTGTGCTTTAGAGATCGCCACAAGGCTGCTGCTCACTGAGGCTCAGCTGGCTTTCAGCTCAATGTAGCTCAAGCCACCTCCTGGCTTCTGCTGAGCCCCGAGCTATGTGGCTGGCTGGGCTAAAGTTCTCCAGCTGCATCGCACCCACTCCACACTCACTGCTATGGCTGCAGTGCTGGCTTTCCCAAAGAATAAGCAGTCAGAATGCAGGATGGATAGGGAAAGTGTGCCAGCAGATACCCCAGGGAATACATACACTATGTGCAGCGTGCGGATAGGTAAAAGGAAGCAAAAATGCTTTAAAAGGGGAAAGAGGTTGAACTCAAATGCATTAGAGAAAATCAAACAAAGTCTGGAGGTCTGGAAAAGAGCCTGTCTCCTGAGACGCAGGACCCCTGTCACCAGGAACAGCTAGAAGCGATGTGGAGATGATGCTAGAAATTGCTTAGCACGGATATTCTTTGAATGCTTGGGGATGGAACAGAAGCGTCACATGAAAAACAAGGAACAGCTTGCCCAGCCTGGGCGCAGGTTTCCAGTGATGCTTTGCTGAAGCTTCCCAACACATCTCACTGTACAAATTCAGACGGAAGGGAGCATTTCCCATAGCCCAACTGACACTCATGTGGAGCCCTGGGAGGCAAGCAAGCTGGGTAGCGTTATATCCATAAAGGGAACACACCTGCAGAATGTGGAACAACTAGGGAACACCTATGGAACAGCCCGTTCTGTTCCATCCAGTGATGCTGCACCCTCTGTGACAGCAGTTGTGAGTATTATATTCTTCTATTATTTCTGAGTGCTGCAAATGTGCCAGGCACTGAAACTCAACAGAAACCTTCAGTGCTAGGTGTCCGGTTCAGCGTCTTCAGCTTGCACAGTAAGGTAGAAAAGAAAAATTAGTTTCTCCAGTGCAAGTCCAGCACTGGGCCAGTTGAGATTTACCTTGATTAATATAAGCAGCCAGATGTTAACTGAGTTGCTCACTTGCACTTAAAACTGGTAAAATAATTTTTAAATCATTTTTAAAAATCCAAAATATTGAAATGCTTTCTACCCAGTTAACAATTTTGGTATAAATTGTCTTTTTGCCTTATTTTATATATTTTATAAGTAATTCATTTCAAAAAAAGGAAATGGTTCAGCCAACCCGGCTAAAGGTCAGAGAATGTTTTACAAAGGCAATTTCCAAATACAGAAATATCATTCGCAAAAATCCCTTATCATTTATGCAAAGCGGGGAAAATGACCTCACTCTTTGAAGCGTAAGACGTTTCCCTCCCACACCCTCCTTCCAAACCCTTCATGTCTTTGGAAGGTCTTGCACTGGCCCCAGCGGGCTTTTCCTCTGCCCGCTCAGTGTGAGTCCAGGCTACTCTCCTCCAAGCTGCTGAGGGCTTTGGTCTTAATTCGGAGCTTGTGAGGTAGGGCAGCAGAGCTTCGGCCCTTCAAATGATCTTCTGAAGGGCAGAGCAGACTGCATGGGGGTAGAGAAGAAGTTTTGGGTACTTGCTGCTCATCATCTTCATCTGAGACAGTTGTGCTGCTTTCTTTGCTCACCTCAGCTGGACTGGGGGAAGGGCACAAGAAGCAGGCACTGCCTGGCTCCATTTCCTGCAAATGGAAAGCATATTTGTCTGGGCAGTGGTAATTGAGGAACGGAGAGCAAACTGTGGATCTCTTGGGCTGCTGAAGGCCAGGTGTGTCTATGGCAGCTGGTTTTGAGTCACAGCCAAGGATGTTTCTGGAAGGGCCAAAGGTTTTGCAGGACGAGTCAGCTGGCTCCAGCACCTTTGGCACAAATGTCTTTGTGAAGAAGCAGGACTCCCCCACAAAGGGCTCTGCCTCGAGAAGTGGGGAGGCTTCTCTGTGCCCTCTGAAATAAACTCCCAGGAAGTCCTGGAGGGAATGGCCTGGGTAGATGCTGGTGTCTGGGCTGATGAGCCCAAAGCGCAGCTTCAGGGACAGCAGCTCTGTCCTGAGGATGGCGTTCTCCTCGCTGAGAGCAGCCAGCTGGCTCTCCATGGCAAAGTCATTGAGGCGCCTCTTCTCCCGTGAGCGCTTGGCTGCCTCGTTATTCTTGCGCCTCTTCTCCCAGTACATGTTGTCCTTCTTTTCATCCGGCATGAACTCCCGCTTGCGCCGGGGGGGACCGCTCACCTTGCCATGGAGGAACTTAGCCTTGCTCTGCTGAAGTGCAAGCTCGCTGACCGTGCTCAGTGGTGCCATGAAGTTTTCCATGGTTGTGAACACAGCCAGGGTTCTGCCAGAATTAGAACACAAAACCATGACCACTACAGGTGCTATTAATTAATTGTAGAATTGTAGAATCCTTTAGGTTGGAAAGACTTTTAAGATCATCAAATCCAACCGTTAACCTAATTAATATAGCCATATGATTGCTCTATCACTGTTGCAGTCATACCAGGATCACTGCGTACAGCACCATACACACACGGAACCTGAGGACAGCTTCTTCCGGCTATTTCTATCGTTTTGGAACCACATCTTCACAATATTGCCAGCACATCAGTACACACGTCTCACCACTGTCAGCAAAGACGATCACAAGGTACCCCAAAACTGTATATGACTGAGCAGAGTTTAAAAGAACATATTTTGCTGACTCAGTGAATGCTCATAAACACTTTGCCTACCTAACTTAAATCAGGATAACAAAACCAGCTCTCACATACTACTTAACTCCTACTAATCTCAAACTGCCTTACAAAGGAAATGTCTCATTGCTTCTCTTTTACAGATAAGGAAGGCACAGGGAGAAGAACTGATTTACCTCAGCCACATACCTTAGTTAGCAGCTGAAGCAGGATTACAAACCTACTGCATATACTCAGTCCCCATTTTTTCCCAAAACCCCTGCTCCCACCCTGGAAAGCTGGATTTGATGAAGCCTGTGATTTTGATAGATTTGTAAGCAAATGTGGGTGAAGGCTGTGAAAGTGCTGTCTAGGAGCTTGCAAGTACTTGCACAGCAGGTGCTGAGCAGCAGCATGGCACCAAGTGTTGGCACAGAAGTGTCCATCTGAAGACAATGACCGTGGTACATTCCTGACTATGGGAAGAAGCTAGAGGGAAGACCAGTGATGCAGTCTAAGTTGTGAATTAAATTAATAAGTGATCAGACTGCAGACATCCCTATGTAAGCTACAAGCTTCCTGTAACCTAGTCATCTTCCAGGAAAGTCACATAGCCTCTGAGCAGCCTGGGAGGGATTGTCCTGGTTTAGTGTGAGTGTCTAGAAGGAGGCACCTGCATGTGGTCACCTCTGACACCCTCTGTACTTCATGGAGACCTAGTGTTGAAGCTTAGCATGGCATATCTTAACCTGAAGTAGTCACTTATACTTGATCAGCTGAGCTCCCTGGACTATTGTTTATTGACTGTAAGAAAGCCCAGAGTGACTAACTCTGATTTAGACCTTGCAGGCATCTTAGGTTGGGTGAGAGGAATCATGTCTTGTGAGATTAACTTATGTTTTGGGAAACTGCTTTGTAGAGTCAAGAGGAGACAGCTTGTTATGACAGCTCTACAGGATGGATAGGGAGGGAGCAGAGAAAGGATCCCACCCAGAAATGCTTCACTGCCAGAGTGCTCAGGACCTAGGTCCCATCTAACAGAAAGCTTGGCCAGAGAAACCAGCCAGCGCTGAGCCTAATAAGCCATCCGCTCTACACGATTACCCTAAAACGGTAAAGAAGGGCATAGGGCACAGTTGTTTCACTTTGATTAGTAACTAATGCACTGCAGCTTTGGTATCTGCCATGTTTCGATCCCCACAGCCCTTTCACAAGGCCCTTCATTTTAGCCTCATGACTATGTGACTGTTGGGACCCACAAAGACCAACACACAACCAGTGGCCACGACGCCCTCTGCACTGCCTGGCAGGCTGCAGTACACTTCACTAGCAATGCAATGCACTCACAGTTCACCACATAGTTAGAATAATGATAGTACCTGTTTATATAATTGCAAAGTGTTTTTCTGAGTCATGGTTCCTGGCAGGGCTGGTCAGTGTGTTCAGGGAGGAGGGCTGGCTGACATTTTCAGCTGAAAATGTTTCCCCTCCCCACCAAGAAAAAGAATGTTTCAGGCTGAAAACCGACCAAACTCAGAGGTGATAAAATCAATATAACATCCAGAAGCCAAGCATTATTCAGTTTTTAGACAGAAATATTCAGTTTGAGCATATCTGGCTTTCAAACAGCTATTTAGGAATCAAATTAAATGGACACACTCAGAGCTACAGATGAGTGAGAAGTAAAACTCCTTTAGAAAACCTGGGCTATGTAAGTTCATGCTGTCAGAAGCTGTGAGCTTGTGAAAATCTGGCATGTGACCTTTCTGAAAATCAACACAGCTAATAATCAGTATGACTAATAGCCAACATTCTTGCTAAATTAATTTATTGCATGGCTGACATGAATTACTTTTTTCTTGATGACTGATAACCACCTAAATGCAAAAAGGGAAGATACAATTCGAAATCATTCAGGGCATCGCTTTGGGCAGGGACTGTACGTCCCTCTGAAGAGCATCTCTTCAATGAGAACATACAGAAACAGAAATGATGAAGGACCATGTTTGGGTGCTCCACTTGCTCCTTCGGAGCATTCACATCAACACTAATCAAAAGAGCTCACACATTGAAAAAAAACCTCAATTCCTAAACATTGTCCAGTTGTAATTTGTGTCTAAATGTTTTGAAAATTTCCAGCGTTCTTTGCTTTCCAAGTTTCATGTAGAAGACCACATTTGAATGGTCTAGTTTTCCAAGAGTGACTAGTGATTTCTTAAGAATCCAACTCATAAATCACAAAAAGGGGAAAATTTTGGAAGCCAAGTACTCTGTTTTCTTTCATAGCTCTTTCTGAGAATCAGATCCCTTTTTAAGGTGTCTCAAGCTAGCACCCAAGAAATGAGGCATAAAAGATCATCAGAAGATTTTGAAAAACACTGTGAGAATGGATGTAAAGGTGTTCCATCATATACACAAACGTTTACATAAATACTACACAGCAGAAA
The DNA here is from genome assembly GCF_023638135.1 of Falco biarmicus. Taxonomy (NCBI): domain Eukaryota; kingdom Metazoa; phylum Chordata; class Aves; order Falconiformes; family Falconidae; genus Falco; species Falco biarmicus. The sequence continues at coordinate 64,862,514 of NC_079291.1, read as the reverse complement.
TGTGAACACTTAGCCTCAAAATGCTAATCTTCTGTAGAAGCTATTTGATTAAATATTCTGCTGCCTGCAGATAAAATATCACCTAGTTATTTTTACAGATTTAGAGACCTTTAGTATTGGCAGGTTGTCATCAACTGTGATCTCTGCACGATGCAGACCTGCAAAACAGACACATCCACATCTATTCACTATCTGAATTTGTTCAGCGTGACCAATTTTATTTTGGTTTGAATCGGGACAAGTTCCGTTAAAGTAGTCTCTGTCCAAATCAGTGTGATTTTGTGATTAAATGCATTTGGAATGCATTTATTTTAATTTAGCCATAAGTCTTTGAGAACTCAAACAGTATGCAAAGGTGCTGAGAGTAACTAAAGACCAAAACACAGAATGTCCTTTAGCATAATTATGTCTGGGGTAATTCCTCCAGCTTTTGATGAAAATTACTTCTGATCTCAAAGCATCAAAGGGAGAATTTCAATGAGTGTACCTGTGGTTTCTGACAGCGTCAAGAGGCAGAAATACGCTATTGTTTCAGGGCTTAATCACTTACCAGGAATTTTTCAGGTTAGTATTTGACATGACTTCTTTGTTGAATGAGTCAAAGATCAACAGGTGGCTTTTTCACTGTGTAAACTCATCACCCACACCGGGCAAAGTAGTTTATTTTCTCCCTGTCCTCTTGCTCCTGGTGCCTGTCATAAGGAGATCCTCTAAGAAGTTTCAAGATTACTGTCACCAACATTCACTGCCCCAATATAGCTGGGAAGCATGAGAAATAAAAGGGACCCAAAATAAGCATCTGTGAGACAGAACAAAAAAGTAAGGAAGAACCTGAACCCTTCTTTCCAGCAAACTCATTCCATCACATTCATTTAACCTTTCCCACATTTGTTTGATCTTTCACACTCTAATCCATTGTGCCAAGGGGGGAATTTCCCTTAGATCCCAACTTAATGGTGCATGAATTGAAGCAGATGAAAGTGAAATAGCGAGAAGGGAGAGCTGAGTCCAGGAGAAGAGGCAGGAGTCAAACCTGAGGGAGGGCACATTTACACTTACTTGAAGGTGGGGAAGGTTTGGAAGGAGATTGAGTACAAAGTGGAAGACAGAGGAAGTTCTTATCGGAGGCAGGATCTGGCCTTTTAAGGGCAAGGAATGAAGATTTAGCTGGGCCAATACGTGAAAACATCAAGGTTTAGGTCACAGAGTCTTAACTCTACCTGTTATTTATATCTGCAGGCCACAAAGTCGCACATATACCCACACAGTATTTGTCTTAGGACTCTTCATGAGAGCAGACTAGCAATCAAGTGCACAAGGTGACACATCGCTTGTACCCACAAGGATGAATGGAAAGATTAATATTAGCAATGACAGTAGAACTGTTTTGGTCAAGTGCATTATACAACCAATATTTCCTAAGGTGCATTGATACCCGTTGTTTCTGCAGCTATAAAAGTAGAACACAATTACTAACATCTGGCCAGAATATCAGAATACAGAATAATACATGTTCTGTATTATCTGTATCCTGAACAGAAGAGAAAGCACCAAAAACATTGTAAAATGATGTTGTTCTTTCATTTTTTGCCTCTGATTTATACCAAATCTGCTGGTTCTGTTCAGGCAAAGCATCTTTCCAAAGCCCTACTTCTCTAGAGAGCAAGCTTTGAACTTTTCCAGTCCATTACCTTTCTGAGCACGCAGAAAGCAAGCCATGCTTTTATGTAAAGACTGCTAAATACACGAAGATGTGCAACAAAAACTATCCTTACCACTTCTACAATGCATCTGATCAGGTGTGAAAGGCTAAATGTGTAGTGTCCTAGTTTAATGACGATGTTAAAGCATTTACACCTCTCTGAAAAGGAGGGCATGTTCTTCTGAGGTTTATCTATGTGAACTCTATCTACCTGGTCTAAAGATCCTCATTTCTGGTAAAACTGCTTTCCTTCCACTAACAGAAGACCATGTTAGGGCTTAGGCTTCAGAGATTTGGTTCAGACCTATCTCCCCTTCTTTCTCTTATCTCCCCCCTGAGCAGCAGATCAGAACAGACTGATGAATTGTACTTTCCAGCAGGTTGTACAAAGCCCTTCAGGAAAAACTTGTATCTAACAGGAACTGATTCACTGCAGATCTACCAGACGATATATGCTTTCCTTTAATCAAAACACACTGCTTCATAAAACAGCTGGTGAATCTCACTTTTCTGTGATTGGAAGTCAAGACCTTGACCCTCAGATCATTCTTTTTCCAAGGATGTAGCAAAATTAGAATAGATCCTGCAAAGGGCAAGCAGAACACCCATAGATTCAGAACAGCTTCTGTAAACAAAAATGTTACCTCACTATTTCTCAAGAATAAAGAACATACTGGTATTATCAGGCGGTGGATTTAAACGAAACAAAATGAAGCACATCTTCGTACAACATAAAATGAAAATTTGGAGTTCATTGCCTTAGAATAATGTAGTCATCAAAAATAAAAAAGGAATCACCACAAATATTAGGCCAAAGATCAGGCCAGGTAGAATCTTAAGCTGACTCAGTTTGACCATTCCTATGTCCAAAAATACTGTGTGAATTTGACTATTAAAAATATTTTGAGCTGAGAGAACACAACTGAGAGAAGGATTCCTAACTAAAACCACAGGAATGGAAGCCCAAACATAAATCTACGTGTATTTTAATTAAATAGGAAAAATCAATGTAATACAGAAGTGCATAGAGTGACTTGGCATATCTTCCCTGTGTTAGAGATTTCTTTTCCTTACTCTGAAGTGAAAAGGGTTGATTTGCTGTGGTATTCCCGTCACGTTGAATCAGAATATCTCAGAGTGGAAGGGGCACATAAGGATCATTGAGTCTGACTCCCTTCTCCTTGCAGGACTACCTAAAAGTAAGCCATATGACAGGCACAGATTTCATCACATACTGTATACTTGATTTTCAATAAAACTTTAAACAAATGAAAGGAAGAAAGCATCCAAATATTTTTCATAAAACATGTAATTCCATTATGAAATTAACTACCCTACAGACAATTTTTGCATCAAACTTCTATTGCCAGCCTCCTTATCACACTTCTTTCAGTACACATATAAGTAAGAGCCAATCCATGGAAAATCACTGGAGTTTACCTGTCTTAATTAAACCAGGAACTGAATTTAGGATTTAAGGAGTTTAAATCAACACAAAGTTTGAGCCAAGCTACCCTTGCTTTACGCTAATATAAAGGAGCTTGATAGCTGCCTATTTTTTCACTCTGAAATTAAATCGTCCTAAACTAAATCATAACTCAGCTGTTAATCTCAAGCCGCTCTAGCGCATCGGTATCTAATCCACAGGAGTTACTCAGAATTTACACTGATAAATTGAGATAATAAACAGGCCCAGTGAGCATGACATGATTTATAACAGAAACCTCTTGAAAACTTCTACCAGGAACACTGCGCTGTACGAACAGTGCAAGTTCCTTAGTAAACAACTTTCAGTCCTTGCTGCTGCTTCTTTACCTTAGTAATAATAAGAAGAAAAGTCCTGTGGTTTAGTAGTATCTTACAATACTCTTTAAACCTATTGGCCTACTTAAGATAAAAGAACATCACTCTAATTACTCATACTAGTGAGTATTTCACATTCATGCTAAAGCAGTGATTAACTGGTGCTACTGAGGAACGGGGCTTACTCACTCACTGCATCTGAATGGGAAATAGCATGGTCTATTGATTACAGCAGGCAGAAAAGGAGGAAACTGAGCAGACCTTAATGACCTGTATGCCTGAACGCCAGGACAGCTACTTCTGTGGCTGCTACTGATGGAAGAATTGCACTTGCTAGTGAAGAGTTAAACTAAAATTCAAAGCAAAACTGACTCAGAAACAGCTATGGTATGCCAAAGTCACAATTTTGCCATGTGTCTATTTTGAAAACACTCAAATGATTGTTGGCTCAGGGTTGCTGCAAGTCTGTTCAATGTATTGCAGTGCCTTTACAGACAGATTTTCAAAATCAAACATTTTCACCATCGGGCCAGATTTTCTAAAGTCTGGTTTCCACTGAAGCTTTGCACTCATTTGGGTACCTGTTTGAAAATCAGATTCCAAGACCCCATAAGGATTCTCTGGAGTGGATCACTTTTGAAACCTGGCTACAACCACAGATGCTGTACTCCTGAAAATCAAGTTTTTCTCTACAGATTCAGAATCTAAAAGATATATTGAACTTTCTGGTGTACTAAAATTGTAGGATCAAAGATATTAAACCACAGCCCCTGCAGCCTAATCACAACAGGTTGTTAGTTAGAGGCTTGGTGGGACTAGTTTTATCTTTTGGTCTTGAGGTATGAGACTTCAAACCATGCGAACCTTCCCCAAATTACCAAACCCCCCACAGCAGAACTGCTGGGTGTTGCAGCTTGTAAACTGTATCAGCCTTCCTTGATTCCTCAGTCCTTGTGGTCAAAGCCTACACTGCTGAGGCTGCACTGCTTATCGTAACTAAGCCTGAAAACCAGCTCATGTATTATTTGGACCAAACTGACCTCTACATTTTACTGTGGGTTTACAACAGACTGGAAATGTACTGCAAAACCCTTAGAACCCCAAAGTTACTAGGGATTCTTTGCAAGTGACCAAGTTTTTCATTTCTTGGTCTGCAAATGCTTCCATGTGTACTGTTAATGAATAACAGAAATCTTCGTGGTGTTCACTACATTTGGCTTGCCTCTGCACCCAAGAAAGATGTCCCCATCACATCATACTCAACATAAGATACTTCATAAGCACTTTTTTTTTTCTCTGGGAAAGGACTATAAAGAAATCCTTTTTCTTCCTCTGTTTTATTTCATACTTTGGGTTGAAAGTATTGACTTTGCAGTAGATTATGCGTGACAGGGATAATTTAGTTGAATTCTGTAATACTGGAATTGGAAACTCAAGTCTTACAGCTGAAAATGCAAAACAGTTAAGACCTTAGTATTTTCAGATAATTTTTGCTGATTATTTTTAAACAGCTAAAACTTTCCTTGGAAAGTTGACTGTATCTGAAAAATAGTCTGAATACTACTCAGTATTTTACAAACATTTTTAATTGTCTTGTTCCGTCAGTTTCAGCACCTACTTGGTGGACCCTGCTCCAGGAACACATAAAGCACAAAAAACTGAATTGTTCTTTTTCCCCTTGCCATTTCTCCACTGCACAGTGCAGGGCAGCACAGAGACATCTGAATTCAGATGCAATGATGCTGAGACAGACTGAAATTCCCCCAAGCTAACTAATGCAAACAAGCTCAGTTTGGCCATGCCACCATGACCAGACTACATTTACTACTGAAGCTGGCTTATGGACAGCACACTTAGACCATACTGTATCAGATCTGTGTCATATTATTTATAGAAAAGCAGTAAATAACACAGAAAACCATTATGCTATGCAGCAGCGTAGATAGCAGGCATGAGCCTGTTAATTCTTGCGCATGGATATTTTAAGTGGCCACTTCTGGTCCGCTGTGCTAACAGGAATCAGCAAGGTGTGGCTGCATTTACCTTGGTGTAACTCAGCAGTAAGTCTTTTCCAGTCACTAGATCTTCACTCACACGACTGATGGAAGAAGAAGAGAACTAGCCCAGGAACTGACACGTCTGGCTCTGGTTGAACAAGCAGAAGGATGCTTGTGCACAGCAGTCTGTGCAGCCCTGCATCCGCTCCCCACCTCCCTCTGCCTACCCAGAGGGCTGGAAAATTCCATCTAGTTCATACCGAATCTGACAAAAACTGCTGTCGTAATAGTTTGGGTTTTTTTAAAGTAAAGCTTGATTCACAAAGATAAAGCTTATAATTATCTGAAGGTTACCCCAGATGTTACAGTGATGCCTCATCATGAGGAAGAAGTGAGAGGCGGTCTAGACACAAAGGTAAGTCCCTTCCTCCCTGTAGTATAAGCATCATTGCAGGCTATGCATCCCATGAGACCTACGCATCTCTATAAAATTAAGCAGAGGCTAAGGGCTTTTTCTGAGGCCAGAAATGCTGGCTTAAGCAGTGCTGCTATTGACAGTAGCAAGTCAGTGGCTTTCTGTCTTGGAAATTAGAAGTCAAGAACCACCAGGGAAGAACTGAACACATGTCTAATCTCTCCTGGATGCAGTCATCCATGGTTAGTAGGTCTTGAGGGCACATGAAATCCCTGTTTTAAAAATGGAGTGGAATCATTTGCAAATGACAAACTCCCCTGCTGTGTAGAAGCTGCAAAGCTGCAACTGTCACAAAGTTCCTGAAAATACTTTGAGGGGAAAAGTGTAATAAATCCTGATAAAAGCAAGGATCTCTACCCCTCATTTTCAAAATCCATTTCCCAGCAAACACCAATCATCAGGAAACACAGCTTTTTGGTATTCCTCATTCCTTTCTTTATATTTTCATATAGCTGTTTCAAAACACCCAACCAAAAATATTTTGTTCAATCAGTAAAACCTCCAGTACCTGCTTCATTCCCCATTCTCCTGCTCATTGTGTGGTCACTTACATCAGCAGCTGCAAATTATTCCTTATTTAGGAAACTGAATTAAGCCCTCAGCTTATTGCTGACATAGAGACACACATACGCACTAGAACCCCATGGAGTTTTGCTAACCCAGCAGTGCTGTCATTCAGATTCTAGCTCTAAGAAATTATTTTGTGTTAAGTAGACAATCTGAAGCCAAGTTCTCCCATTCTTTCTCCCAGTCTTTTCCTGCTCCCAGCTCTAGCACAAACACTTCCAGAATCAGGATTGATCATAGCATCCCATTTACAAAAGTTTTTTCGGAACCTAAATAAAACCCATCTCATTGCTTACCCTCCTGTTTCAGAACAAGAAACTGATGACCACACTAAGATCTATAGAAATATTTAACAGATCAGGAGTGGAGCATGTTAAGGACCATAAAGTTCACATGGCACCTTTCTCATTGTTTTCTGGCAGGAAGACTCCCATCCTTGTGTTCTTTCACAGAACTCCTGTCAAAGGACCCGATGCTCTCTAAAAGCTTTCCTTTTTCTTTTGAAAGGAAGGAAATCATCACTGTTGGCTTCTCTTGAAGGCTGCCAAGCCTCCTCAACTCATGCGTATGGTGCAAAGGGCACTCCTGCAGAGCGTGACCACATCTCTCATTCATTAATTGTTAATATCAAGATTTTCTGTCAGAGATTTCCCTTTCACTCTGCTATCACAGGAAATAAACGAAACTTTTGAAGATTTTACAAGGCAGAGTCATGCATCAGCCACTTCTGCCTGAGTTTCTATAATACACAGAACTGGTGACGATCCACTTGTACTAAAGATGAAACTCCTAATTTCAGTCCCAAATCATTGAGTTTCTCTATGCCCAAAGTAACAGGATGCTTATCAGTGCTTTATCAGATTCAATATACTTCTGGGTAGCTAAAGTGAAACACTTATGTAAATTCACATGGTCCAGTCCTAGAAATAATTTTTCCAGATTCAAACTGATTGCTGTAGTTTCCTTTTTAAATCATGAGAAAATAAGATAAGGCACTAATTTAGGACTTGCGTTCTGTCTGAAACTACACTAATGTAAAATCTGGAGTACCTCCACTAATGCAGCACTTACTCCAGATTTCTTCCAAAGCGGTAGAAATCAGCAGCCAGACTGTAACAGTCTTTACAGAAACCAGCAAAAGACAGTGAACTATCTCTTCCACCCTTTGGGTTATTCCTTGCAATATTTAATATTCACAGTACACTTTTAGTAGATGGAAGCAGGGGGAATTTCTGCCTAAACTGCTTGACTCCACAAGAAAATAAAGATACTGCTCCTTCTCAAAACATGAAGCTAAATTCTGCTGTTAACCGCATCTTACCTGACCCTCTGCTATTAATTGTATCTTATCTGACTTACTGGACAGGTTTGAGAAAAGAGGGAGCCATGACCTTGGCACAGATTTCAGCTAGAACACACATCAGATTACTCACCAAAACGTTTGCACTTGCTAGAGCTCTTAGGTTGGAGAGATCCCCAGAAGCACAGCACCAGTCCTCAACTCCCCGAAGACCAGAACCCAGGGGGCACTTCACTCCCCCAACCGCCGCCGCCACATTGACATTGTAGCACGCTAACAGCACGCGTCAAACCAATTCCACACAATAACCTAGCCAGGAAGCAGAGAACAACACTGCAGCCAGGGGAAACTGTGAGGCCAATTACAAGGAGTGAGAAAGGCTAAACAGCAAAAACTGGATTGTGCTCTAGAGTCTTGTGTTTAGTGAAAAAGTCAGCTCAGGAATCGCCAGGATGAAGCTGGGTCCTTGGGCTGTTGCTTGCCGGTGGACAGATGTTTTGGAGTCACTCAGGCACAAAATCCTGAAGATTAATAAGACTTTCCTAAAGTCTGCTCTTTTCCTGAAAGCCTCTGCTAGCTGAAGTTAACGCATTAGGCAGGAGCCTCAGCTTTCGATTACAGAAAAATGTGTTTAGCTCTTGCAGATGCAGAGGGTTAAAAATGTAACATTAAAGAGTCTTAAAACCAAGAAAAACAGAAAGCTTCCCTTCAACAACAACAAAAAACCCCACAAAGAAACCAAAACAAAACCAAAAATTCTTCACATTTTGATTTTACCACTCAACATCACTTGAATTCAGGGGGTTTTTTTAAATCATATAGTTATTTACTATATGATTATTATATAGATATGATTATTATATATATATGAATAGTTATTTACTGTCACACTGTCTTTAAATCAAAAGCAATTCTGGCTACTAATTATTTTCAATATTATACACAGAAGGGATTTAAAAACAATCATCTTTTTTAAAACCTCCACACCTCATCTATAAAATAGTTTTGGAGTGTAGCTACTTGAGTGTTTCAGCTACACTGACATGACAAGACCAATGCCTTGTTCTCTCCCACCCCACTAGAAAGGATGCAACAAACTGGAATTTCACATTTTACACTGCTCAGACCAATATACTCACAAGATTTTGCATGTGAGGTGCCAAACCTGCTCTCAGGCATCATCACTATCTTTCGATGGGAGAAGCAAACCTGCTGCTCACATCCAAATTCTGCTATGTAGGTATTAGCTATACAGAGCAGACAAAATGGTTTTGCTGTGAATGTAAAAAAAATACAAAATGGTATTGCTCTCTCTGAAGCTGTAGTTTTGATCTTTTTACACTGTCTGCATGACTTTTTTTCCTCTATTTATTTATATGCCTGAATTCCTTCTTCAGGTGCAAAGTGCAGCTCATGTTGGAATGCTCTGCAAGAGTTCTTTCCATGGATGAACTGAACAGCTGCAAAGCTGTTACTAGAGGATCAAGGGAAAGCATTCTGGTTTTATCACAATTTAAATGTTTCAGGATAGTTAACCATTTTCTCTTGTAAGGAATTGATCAATGGCAACATGAAAATACCTTTTTGAAATTACATTTTGCTGGGTAAATTTGAAGTAGAAGTTGTTTAGAAGCCTTTTGAGTTTTCCTAAAAAGATCTTCCTTTATTTTTTAGTCAAAATTATTTACAGTGGAGTTCTTTGAAAAACAGTTTTAGGGTCACTAATATGTTGGGTTTTGAGTGTAGTCTCTCGAAAAAAAACACTCAGTTGTAATCTATAAGGTCTAAAAATACTGAAGGGCTGATTTCCTTTCCCATCTTTGTAGTTCTTATACACTGTCAAACAATATGGATGCACATTATTATATACAATATGTTATTTTAAATTTGCTCAAATAAAGAGTACACCTTATGGACTGGTTGCTTCTGATAGACCAATCTGCTTCCTACAATCTGTAATGACAAAAAATACAATTTGCAAAAGCAATTGAAGAAATCTTACTCCCATTCTCAAAAAAAAAAAAAATCAAAACCTAAAACCTGTGAAACTTGGGAGCAAAATCTACAAAGAACATGACCAGAATGTGGTGTTGTGTCAGTAACAATTTCCTGTAGCTACCACTACCATTTTCTAAAGCAGTTTGGAGATGTGCATATCTAAACCACACTGAAATTTAATGAGCCCTCTCAATCTGGTGAGCTGAAAATGCAAACTGCCTTAAAAAGCAAAAACTCCCAGAGCCAAATGGGAATGAAGGTGAGCTGGAGTGTCAGGTACAAGGGTTGGATAGCTGGGGAATAGGCATCAAAAGGTTTGGAGGCAATAGCATGAACTGTTAAAGAAAATCAGAAAAAGTTAAAGCTGGTGCTTTTAAATCCTCTTGTAAACCTCATCAAAGTGCCCTGCTAAATGCTCAAATCCAAGGAGATTTTGCAAATTTGACTTTTAAGGGGAAAAAAATGCATCATTTCATTTCGCAGCTAAGTAGGCACATACCGCTGGCATTCGACATCACTGCATGTGAGAGTTCCTCCCACAGTCTTATTTATCTAATGACATAACTTTTCAGCTAATTTAATTTAAGATCTTCAGAAAGGGGTTTTTAGCATGCATTTGATGTACTGTTAATATGTGTCTGCTAGCAACAACAAGATTCGGTAGCTGGAACTGTATGTTATATTGCTTATATAAATAACCAAGTGATTATGAAGAGCAGATTGAGGTGTGGCAGATTTGCAACATCCAGATAGATATGCATCTCTGTCATATGAGACTCGCTAGCTTTTTCAACAACTGTACACTGTATCATTAACTTGCATTTTATATCTATAATCTTGACACTTGTGTAGAAGGGGAAATTTGGTTAATTCCACAGAAGTCAGGATGGCAGTTTCATTTTCTTTTGCGTATTGGCTTTTCTCTCTTGAGCTTTCATCGCATATGATTTGTGATGACTAGAAAGTACACAAAGAATATTGGGTTTAACATAAATGATAGAGCAAAGAAAGGGCCATCACTATATTGCCACGTTGCTACATCGCTACAGCGACCACGAAGCGTTTGAGTGCACCATGATTTTTGTGCGGTAAGGGATGCACAGTGTGTCCAGGGGAGTCGATTACTCCAAGGCAGCAGGACCTCTTTGCAGGAGTAATTCTCAAGGCCTTTTGACAGCACATTCCCAATTCTCCTTCATTTTAATTAATGGTAACAACATTAACGCGAAACTCTGGGGATACTTTTGCCAGCAGGGGAGGAAATGCTGTGTTTTTGAGTTCACTGGAAGCCAGCAGAAAAAGTGGCTTCAGGGCACAGCCTTTGGTTTTGTGCTTACTGACCATGCAGTAGTGTTCAGCCCTGGCTGCAGATTTCTGTGCCACTTTAAAGTACCAAACCCAAAGACTGCCTCTGAAGTGGAGGTTGCTGAATCCTCCAAGTTCATTACTGTGATGTTTATCACTCTCCGCAATTAATATAATGAAAATATTTAATGAGGTATTTTCTTCACTGTAAAATTCATTGTTTTGCTGAAGCAAAATAAGGACAATGAGCCTTGGGCAGAAAAGGGGGGATTAAATACACCTTCTCATCATATAAAAATTACACTACAGCTCTCAGGTTTAAAATTCCAAACGAAAACTATTTCAGCACAAGCTTCAGAAATATCACACAATAATTTTACACCTTCCTCCAGGTATAGTAAATAAGTACCACCTGCCTTTATACAAATCCTGCGTGCCTTTGGAATAGTTTTCTCTGTCTCTCTCTCAAACTTGCTACAGAAGGGGAAGTCTGAGAGGGAGAGGGGGAAATGACAACAACCCCTCCCCATCTTTGAAATTAGATGTGAAAGGTTTTTCAAAGTAAGAGAGGAAAAGGCTTGTCCCCAGAAACTTTGTAAACTGAAAAAAACATGTTACAAGCTGAGCAATGATAGAAAGAAACAAACAGTCCTACATGGTGTTAATAATTTTTACAGTTTGCAACGTTTGGATCATTTGTATTTTCTATCTTGCTTGTTAGTGCTTCTGATATTGTTAAGGGACTGTCCTGGGTTTGGCTGGGATAATTTTCTTTTAAGTAGCTGGTACAATGCTGTGTTTTGGATCTAGTATGACAATATTGTGGATAACACACTGATGTTTTTAGCTGTTGCTAGGTAATGTTTATACTAAGTCAAGGACTTTTCAGTTTCTCAGGCCTCAGGAAATTGGGAGGAGACACAGCCAGGACAGCTGCTCCGAACTAGCCAAAGGGCTATTCTGTACCATAGGACATCGTGCTGAGTATGTAAACTGGGGGGTGGGGGTGTCCAGGGCCTGTTGATCGCTGCTTGGGGACTGGTGGGGCATTGATCAGCAGGTGATGAGCAATTGTACTGTGCATCACTTATGGGTTTTTTCCCTTTTGGATTTTATTCCTGTCTCCCTCTCATCATCATCATCATTATATTTTAATTATTAAAGTTTTCTCATCTCAACCCACAAGTTTTACCTTTTTTCCTGAATTTCCTCCCCATCCCTCTGTGGGGGGAGACTGAGAGAGTAGCTGATTAGTCGCCAGCTGGGATGAAACCACAACAGGGACATAGTGAAGGGCATATACATCAATATCTTCCTCATACAGAGCAAGGAAAGAGAAAGCCAGTTTTCAAAGGTTATGTTTTTGAACAGACTTTGACCTAAAGGATGAGGATTTCAAAAGAGGTTTGCACCTGGGAACTCCAACACACTAAAAAACTGGCCAAAAGTGTCATAGGAGAAATTTAGACTAGGGAAGGAGAGGATGAGGAGACAGGGAGATGAAAGCAAAAGGCTTGAAGCGCATACAGACCAGCTGGAGCAAAACAGGTTGTGCTTTTAGTTCAAGTGCACTAGCTTAGGAAATTCACAGCAGAGTTTGTTATGGTTAAAAGATAAAAGTTGAGCAAAAACCAATACCATACAGGGACCTCCATGACAGTTGTTCTTGGCCTAGGGAATCATTCACTCCATACTAGCCACTAGTATCACTAAGGCCAACTGCCTTTCCCAGCCTTGCCAACTCCACAAGCAAAGCTTTGTGCAGAGACATGCAAAGGACATGCAAAGGGTGGGAGCCACCAGCAGAAGGTTCTTTCCAAGGAAGCCATCTTCCTACTGTGGCTTCTCCACGGAGATGGTGCCAACTCCTCACTTCAGGGCTGCAAATCCAGCACCTTATATTCACTATGTTATTATCAAGCTCTACTGCTGTGCTGGCTGCTGTACAGACAGCAGGTGATGCTCTAGAAACAAAAATCTGCCCAAAGCAGAAATAAATTCTTCCTTAGTGTCACAGTCAGGCATGTGCAAGTGCATGTTGGTGTTTCTGATGTGAAGAGGAGATTGAACCAAAATAAACACACAGGAAAGAACAGGCAACAAAAATGTCCAACTTCAACAACTAGGCAAACATAGTAGAAGCATACCATAAGTATAACCACATCCCTCACTTTCCTTGAGGATGGGAAGAGAAATTAGGGAGGCAGATATCAGGCATTGCAATATGGTGAGTGTGTGTGCATCCCTGTGTGTGTCAGCAGGTATGGCACTCAGGAGTGCTGAATGTCAGAAGTTTAGAGAAAGAGATAATTCAGGGACAGATGGGAGGAAGCACAGATTGCATAGAGATAACATATAGGGGAAAGAGAGAAAGAAAGGAAGGAGGAAAAAGAAAAAAGGAAAAAGGGAAAGAAAAAAGAAGGAAGAAAAGAGATGTAAAAAGGAAAAAAGATTTAAGAAAAAAATCAATTAAAGAAAAAAGATGAAAAAAACCAAAGGAAAATAAAGATGGAAAAAGAAAAAAGACAGCAATTTTCATGCCAAAAGCTGTCACTTTTCAGGAAAGCTAGCAGAGGTCTAGGGACAAGAACAGAAATGCTTTTCTGGTAGGGCATCACTGCTGCCTTTGCCCCACAACACCTGAAAAAGCCCCAATGCCGTGAACTCCCTCTCACCATCCTGTCCAGGACTTACCTTGCAGGTTGGATGTGACACCCAGAGTCATCTGGCATCAGCTCCTCACCCAAGAGCCACACAGGCAGGGTTCGAGGGAGAGAATGACAACTGACTCCTCTTCTGCTGAACACTGCCTCACCGCACGCCTGCTTGTGACAGCCCTGCACGGAGAGACATGTTAATGGGTCAGTGAGGATTCTAATTTTGGGGTTTTGTGTTTGGGGTTGGTTTTTTGGTTTGTTTTTTTTTTGTTACTTTTTTGCATAACCAGGTCCCAGGAAAGCTGGAGTCATGTCATGATTACGCAAGAGGTGGTGACACTCGGTGGCAGAGCCAGCAGCATCACCGGGGGTCAGGTGGCCCCTGCCAGCAACACAGCTGCTTTCGAGCTTCCTGTTAGAATTTACACCAAAAAAGCACATCATCCCCGACAGTGGCAGAGAGGGGGTGGCCTCTCCGCCGAGCTTGAAGTTTATAAAGCTGTTGGAGGTGTTGAGTCACTCAGAAAGTCAGGGGATGGGTGCCGTGCCTGGCCAAGCCGAGGGAGGGGGGAGCTGGCTGCGGCCTGAGGCCATGGCAGGGCCCCATGGGCAGCGGTGTGACACAAGAGGGCTGGGCGGGTGCAGCCAGATAAATCTTCCTTGAAACCAAAGGCGGTAAGGCACAAATGAATAGGGAGATTAAGGGCTGCGCCCCCCGCCCCGCCTCCCCCCTCAACTCGAGGCAGCCCTGGCAGAACCCTCCTCCTGCCAGGCCCCCCTGCAGAAGCCACCCGCTCGCCCCACCGCGCCCCTTCCTCCAGCCTCTCCCACCTCTGCGTTTGCCCCCCCAGCCTGCAGTAACAAGGAGCCGCGGAGGGGGGCTCTGCTGGGCCCGGCCCTGCCTGCAGGGACAGCGGCCACCTCAGGCCTCCAGGGCCCTTGCGGTTCCGCGGCTGCCCACAGGCCTGGAGGCCTCGGTGAGGTGCCTTCCCTCAGGGCAGCTACATTTGACGTCCCGACGTGGGTGAGGGGAATGATGGCCACCGACCTGGCTGTCTGCGCCCATCTTGTCGCTTTCTGTCAGGAGTCAAGGGGGGATTTGCCTTCAAATCCCCAGAGGTTGATAAAATCTGCTGTGTCGGTGCCTCCTGCTAGCCTGTGGGCTGCACCCTGCTGCTGTCAGCTGGCCCGGGGAAGATGGCTCCCTCGCTGAGGTGGCTGCACCCGCAAGGTATGTGAAAGGCTTTAATATACCATTTTTAAAGGATGTTGGAGTATTTCTGCAGCTCTCCCCTCACATAACAACAAGTTTGCACAACACAAAGGGGGCAGCTGAGGCAGCACTGGGCTGTGGGGCCTGGCGGGGTGAGGCGGCCCCGCTCCCTGCTCCCTGCCCGGCCCAGGGGGCTGCCAGCCAGCGGTGTCCCTGCCCCCGGCCCAGGCACAGCAGGGGACAGCCTCAGGGGATGGGTTGCCATCCTGAGGGGATGGTAGAGCCATTGCTGTCACACCTTGTGATGCCTCTTGTGCCTCACCTGTGATGTGCGAGATGCCACATACTTATGTGCCATGTAAAATCCTCCAAAAGCTGATCTATAGGACCTGGAAATTGTTACTCTCCCAAGTGTTGCGACAGCTTACTAAGTTTTAGGGGGGGAACTCTAAAATCCTTGTGGAAAAACAGGTATCTGGGGACAGCCATCGGTGTAATAGACCTGTGATTGCAGGCAATGTTGGAGACTTGCTCTTCCACATGGGATGTGGCATTGATTCCTTAGCTCCCTCCATGGCTCTCGTCCACACCATTGTTCTTGGGTATGTTTCATTATTGATGAGTGAAATAGTAGCATACAGCAAATTACTGCGCTAAAGACAGCCACAGTTAATTAATTGAGTCTAATCAATTACATTTTTCCTCTGAATTCTTCAGCATAAGGGATTACAGCATCCTTCACTGATGTTTCTGCTGCTGTTTTAAGCAGGTGCTGTAGCCCATGCCCCACAGCTCATGAGAAGTTTGCTCGTGGGTGGTAGTTGAGAATGAACAAGGATCTTCCCTTGGTGAGGAAATCCAGGTACAAAGCAGGTGATGGTTTGCTTTGGATTAGAACTCACCCTGTGAAGTGTATCACAAAGGTGATGTAGATGATGGGTACAGGTCTGAGGCTTCAGGCAAATCAGTGGTATCTCCCTACAGATTGAAATTCCAGATCAATAAAGTGAGGATAGTCATTGGATGGCAGGTTTTGTGGTGCACATATGGTACATGCCGCATCTGCTTTGGCAGAGTTAGGATATTTGCGCTTTTGTGTTCTGGTGTAACACAGCAATGAAACTGTTGATACAGGCATAAAACTTGTTGTGCATAGCCCAAGGACAGAAAAACAAGGGACTAGCTCTGCTGAGGAGTCAGTGCAGTCCAGAAAGCAAAAATCACCTTTGTGGTCTGCTGCCTTCTTATCTGTTTGTAAACGTGCCAGGAGCCTGTGCCATCTGGTGGACACCAAAGAAGAAACACTGAGCTGCACGTGCATGGAGTGACATAAATGTTTGCTGAAAGCACAATTACTGCCCTGCATCCCAGGGCCCCAACTCAGCCTGCTCTGATCCTTTGAAACAAGAGTGTAAGGGCGGTGAGGGCTGAACCTCCCAGCTGGAGGGGTACGCATGGGATCGGTGACATGCTAGTATAAACTTTTAAAAGTAGGAGTGTGGAGAAGGTGGCCCTCTGTGCTGCCATCAGGGCAGACTCTTTTGTAGTACCAATTAATGTGCGTGTTCCCAGGCAAACGTGCCTGCCTGTATGCACAAGTCTGTGCTGCTTACTGGCACTCGTTCTCAGTGTGCAGTGCCATAGCTACCGAAATCCTCCAAGTCCAGGAAGGGACAGGAGTCTTAACAGAAGTCCTGTATTTTATGATTGGATTTGAACCATCCCAGGTGCAGGGGAAGTTTTTATTCATTCCCGTTTCATTCATAGCAGTGGGCGTGAATCTTTCTTTTCAATCAAATGAAGTTAAAATTGCCAGAGTATAGCTTGTTTGCCTTTTTAGTCAATGTGAATTAATATTTGTAAAAGCACTGAAGGAAACAAGGAACCTAGCTTTAGTCTCCTGGGTAACATATTTTAAGGTCTCTCTGGATGTTTAGCCATATTTTATTTTTAAACTTGATTTCCTTGAGCTTTCAGGAGTAAAATTTCATCCTGAGGGATACAGACACTTGTATATCTGAACTGTCTCCATAAAGTTGGCTTAATTTTTTTAATTATCATTATTATTATTTTTACTGGTTCTGACAGGATTAGTGTGAACAACGGAGAGAGCAAATCGTTCTTCCCAGGACAGCAGGTCTGGGAAGGGGCTGAGCTGTAGAGGTCACTCTTCTCCCTTATTGCTCCAAAAGCGGGAATCTGAATACTACTGATTTCATTTAACTTTAAATATCTGCAAAAGCAGGGTTTCTGCATATGAACCTATCCTTTAAGATCTTTTAAGAAGAGAAACAGACTTTTTCTGTTCAGATCACAGCGTATGAGTGATCAGATCTATTTTAGATTATTATCTTGGGAAGCAAAAAAAGCATCATAGCATCTTTCTCTGCATGGGTGTAAAGGCAGTGTAAGGTGGTGAACAGTCTGGATGAGAGCTACAGTGCTGCCAGACTGGTCTGTGTTCCTGCTGTAAGCCTAGAGCTAGGAATGCCGGTCAGAAACAGCATAAAACCTTTTGTGAGCAGGCTGCTGTGGAGAGGAAGCCCCTCAGATTGCCCCAGAATATAAAGATAAACCCAGGACTTTTAGTGTTTGCAAGGTATTTGTAGGGTCTGAAGGTGCAGAGTTTATCAATTACTATCCTGATATCACTCACAAAACTTTTTTGCCCAAACCCTGTAAGTCGTGCTCAACCTTCAACACTAACATAGCACAATTGGAGAGTGTGTATTCTTGTGAGAAAACCATGAGTCTGATCACAGAGGATCAGTGATCACCCCTCCAATTAATATTATTTTTATTGCAACAACACACCAACATTGCTGTACCTCATTAGCAGTATGTACCAGCCGCACACATTCAGCCCAAGCATAAACCAGTGTAGGTGCTGAATGCTCCCTTGTACGCAGCTGGATATGTAACATAAAATGTCAATTCTTTTGAATATAACTATTGCAGATTAATTTTACTAATATTAATTTTAATGTATTACTTTTACAAGTCCACATCCCATTCACAAGCGTTTTTTCCTGAAATAGCCTTTATCATGGGAATCTGGTGCCCTCACATCCCTGTTCTCTGTGGGCTGGGTTCCCCAGAAGGCTTCATTCTTCATTGTGCAATGCGATGTGGTGTGGTGGTTCAGCCAGAAAACACCACAGGGACAGGAGTGCCAGCCCACTGGGGAGCTGTGCCAAAAGGGGAACAAGGGCATGAGGCATCTGCACCAGAACTTACTAATGAGCAATGGCCACTGCATGTGGATGCAGTTCAAAGCAGAGGGGAACTGAAAATTAGTACTTCAGTCAGGCTTGATGGACCAAACAATATTAATTTTAACCATGCTGAGAATAAAATAATTTGCTTCATTTTTTCCACTGGGAAATAATGCTATGGGGGTTTTTTTTGTCTGGCAAGATAGATATTTTCCCTCACAAAATGCTGATTTTGTGAGAACTGTTTTTTATCTCTGAAGAAATGAGATTCTGACATAAAGATCCTTACAATCTGGAAGTTAGAGTCAAAATGCTACATGTTTAAAGTGGATTATTAAATATGAAAAAATATAGGAATAAAAAGTGTTTTTAAGGATATGCATAGTGAACAGGGATTAGTCCATCACATCAGGCTGTAAAAGCAGGCAGCATTTCTCCATCTGATTGCCTCATTTCAGATTTTCAGAGATCAGGTAATTTCATCCAACAGCTCCCCTGTCGCAGTCTGTTGTGCACTGTGAGCATGAAAAGAGCTATGTGAAATGTTTTGTTAAGCCATGTTTTCCACAGATATGTGTGTTTTCATCGAGTAGAAGTTTTCCACAGCAAGTATCAATTTTCAATTAAAATTGAATTTTCATGATAGAAGTCTGGAAACCTCTCTTATTTCTTCTCCCTCTACCCAGTGGTTTGCAGCTTGGACAATCAAAACATTGCAGCCAAAAGATCCTCAGTTTTTACTTTTCAGACATGTAGTTTTAAGGATGCCTCCAAAGGTTCCGAAGCAAAACTTCTCGAAAAAGCCAAAATCTTTTTCTGTTTTCTGTTGTCAAAATCATTGCCAGGAACAGAAAATATATAAACAGCTCTAAATACATAGTCATGGGACCTCTAGACTTTTTCTCTGCAAGACATCATCTGCCCAGCTTCCCTGGGGGCTCTTTTGTGGCTCCCAGACATGCAGTCCCTCTCTTTTTGCCTTACTAACTCGAAGTAGAGCTGAGCATACTCAGTGCTGTTACCAGAATAGCAGGAAACCTGCAAATGTCACATCAAGTCTCACCTTTCCTGGTGAGATGCTGTATCTGAACCTCATCTTCAAAACCTCACCTCACCCATGTACCCACATGAGCAACCACAGTGTTCCTCCTTTACGCTCAAGACCATGGGCTTGCCTACCTTTTGGCTTTACGCTTGTGGTGGTTTGGCCCTGGCTGGATGCCAGGTGCCCACCACAGTCGCTCTATCACTTGCCTCCTCAGCTGGACACAGGAAAGAAAATGTAATTAAAGGCTTGTGGGATGAGATGAGGACAGGGAGACGTCATTCACTGATTACTGTCATGGGCAAAACAGACTCGACTTGGAGAAAAATTAATTCCATTTATTACCAATCAAATCAGAGCAGGATAATGAGAAATAAACCCAAAACTTAAAAATACCTTTCCCCCACCCCTCCTTTCTTCCCAGGCTTAACTTCAGTCCCGATTTCTCTACCTCCACCCCACCAGTGGCACAGCGGGATGGGGAATGGGGCTGTGGTCAGTTCATCATGTTTTGTCTGCTGCTCCTTCCTCCTCAGGAGGAGGACTCCTCACACTCTGCCCCTGCTCCAGCATGGGGTCCCACCCACGGGAGACAGTCATCCATGAACTTCTCCAACATGAGTCCTCCCCACAGGCTCCAGTTCTTTACAACCCAGTGTGGGGTCCCTCCCTGCACTGCAGGTGGAGATCTGCTCCCCTGTGGGCTCCATGGGCTGGGGCACAGCCTGCCTCACTGAGGTCTTCATCATGGGCTGCTGGGGAATCTCTGCTCTGGCACCTGGAGCACCTCCTGCCTCCTCCTGCACTGACCTGGGTGGCTGCAGAGTTGTTGCTCTCACGTACTCACACTCCTCTCCCTGGCAGCAGTTGCGCAGGGTTTTTTCCCCTTCATGAATAAGTTACCCTAGGGGCACTACCACCATTGCTGATGGGCTCAGCCTTGGCCAGCGGGCAGGTCTGCCGTGGAGCCGGCTGGTATTGGCTCCATGGAACATAGGGGAAGCTTCTAGTAGTTTCTCATAGAAGCCGCTTCTGTAACCCACCTGTGAAAAATTGCCCCACAAACCAGATACAGCACCCTTCCCCTGGATCCCAGGAACCAAATCGCTGCTCTGCCTCTACCTTTATTCCAGCTGAGCTGGGCTTTACCTGTATGAACATTTTACTGACTTCAAGAGGGATTACTTGTGTGCTGGCAGCAGAGAGGGAGATAGAGTAGAAAGTGCCACAACAGCATTTTTAGGGGATAGCTGCCTTCAGTGGTCATTCACCCCAGCTGCCAAGAAGAATAGACCCTGTCTACAGCTCCTCATACCATTCTGCCAGTGGCTGCAGGGACTTAATAATGAGACAGTACACATCTTAGACTAAATGGAGTAAACCCCTTCATATAAGAGTAAGCCTGGAACTGTCTGCCACGTGAGATAAGGAAACCCAGCCAGAACTGGAGAAGGATGGATAGTGATTTGGATTTGGACTGCAAGGATGATAACACTTAGCTGGGTTTTTACTACTCCGGTCTTGGACATCTTTGGAGTTGGGATGGATTTTGCTTCTATCACTGCAGTCCCGCACATTTGATCAAAGATTTTGGCAGGACTCATCCCTGGGAAATAGTTGGCCCGAGGGGCTGGAAAGCTCCTTGGTCCCTTCTGTCATGCTTGAGCCATTGTTTAAGAGTTGGCAGCAGCTTCTGGTATTAAAACAGTCTGACATCTGTAGTGTCAGCACTGTCACTCTGGGACCAGGGTGTGCCAGCATTTTACCATTTCATTGCTAGGATAAAGGATGATGCTATTCAAACAGCTCAAGATGAAATGGGGGCAGCACAAGAGGCATGTGGTTTTCTGACTGCAGCAGGCATCTCTTGGAGTGAGGCAGAGCAGATGGAAGATTTTTCACTGGATTATTCATACCCACAGGACACCCAAAGAGTCTTTTTTGTCATTTCCCAGCAGAAAGGATTTTTTTGACTTAGTGAGACAAGAACAAAGGTGCTGCAGGAAGCTTGCAAACTTCAGGGAGAGGGGCTACTCCACATGGGGGCTGTGTTTCAAACCCAAGATAATCCGAAAGATTGTGCTCTACCTCTTCCTTTTCTTTTAGGAAACTCATCCTCCCTGTACCTGTCCTCACCTCCTTGGTTTTCACAGATGAAGACCACAATTTCTGCTCAGCAGAAATGCACTCATTACTCTATATTCCAGTAATGACCTGAGGCTGAACTGAGAATCTATTCCTTTCATGTACAGATGTCTAGTGAGAGAGTCACATTCTCAAAAACTTACTTAAGGGTAAATTTTTAAAGGAATAGATTCTTTAGATCATCTTGATGAGGGAAATAAGGCCTGAAGTTTCATTTATTTGGCTTCAATTCTCCCCTTGAAGCCAAAGCATGAAATTATAGCATCCCATCTAAATAAATTAACATTTCTGTGCCATTACCAAACTTTGTACATGTGTGTGTTCATGTTGACATGGAGTCAGAATTTCACTGCATGCCTTATGGCCAGCACAAATAAGAACCATCAGAATGGTTGCATGGAGAATGGTCAAAGATCCTAGGCAAGGGAGTCTGATGATAAACATCCAAACATGCAAACATCAGTATTTGTGACACTTCTTACGAGGGGAAAATTAAAGCTGGCATTAATTATATTAGCTCTGCATTTATGGACAACAGCCCTTCAAAACTGCACAAATGAGACTGAACAAGAATTGGGCGGGGGAAAAAAACTTAGACTGAGGAAGCACTTACTCAAGGTCTCATACCAGGACTAAGAAAACTGTGGAGTAAACCAGCCTTTGACTTCCTTTCCTGCCTAATAACAAAGGCTAGATATTCAAAAGAAGCTAACTGCCAAAATGAGATTCATAAAGCTTTTGTTCACGACAAAAAGACTTGCAAGGGTGGGTGCAGAGCTGTTATGCAAACCTTTTCCCTATGTTTCTGGCTGAGAGCATTGCTGTTCTGAAAACTGGCCCCATCTGTGTAGGAGGAGATGTTCAAAGGCTGGCCCTGAGCACTTCCAATAAGATAGCTGTATCAGAGAAAGATGCTACTGTGGTTAAGGTATAAACCTGGCACATAGTAATTTTGATGCAGTATGTGACCTACATCAAGTAAGTTAGTCTCTGACTTAGTTCCCATCTTACTATTGTTTCATCTACCCAGTTTCCCAGAATCTCTACCTGTTGTCTTGTATATTTAAATTCATAATACTGTAATAAAAATATAAACAATAAGGTTATAGACATTAAGTATACTTGTTCTGTTCCTTGAGAAATATGACTCCCATAGCCCTGTGTCCAGGCATGTACACAATACAGTACTGGAGTCCATAAAAGAAGAATCTGGGTGGATAAGAGGGGTTTTTTATGGTTACTTTGTGGATTTTTAAATTAAAATAGTATAAATACTATTTCCAGTCAGTTCCCCATGGTTCGCTTAAATCTTTCCTGCACTTCTCATTCAAATAGCCTATTGAAATTCTCAATTATTTTTCTCCATTGCTGGGATGGTAGTGCTACAACACAGAGGCCAAATTCTGCTTCCACTTGCAGCAAAAAAGAATTAAGATTTGCTTGAGATTTTGAGCCAGCTGGAAAGTGGGGACCTGAACCTGAGGCTCTGACAGGGCTGTAGCGTAATGGGTGACTGCATGACTATCCCTGATATATGTTCACAGGTCAGTGCCAGCATTTGTCCACTTCTGAACTGGGATATAGATCATTTAGCACTTCTTTTAAATGCTAAACAGCTGCGTTTACCCACTTGTATATTTTACTACTACATCACCAGTAATTGTATTTGAAATATGCTGCCCCATTCTGTGCACCATAACAAGATAATAAACAGGAAAGAGACACTTTTTATTACTTGCATCAGGGCAGTTTATTAATCAGTTCATTCAGCTCAGTAAAGTAAACAGGGTTTTAAAAGCTTAATAGGTTGGGAAGGGTGCAGGTGTATGTGAGGAAACAATTAGATTTTCTCATAAAAATTAAATCACAGACACCAAGAAGAGCCCAGGAATTCACATCCACTGAGGTTATGAGGCTGAAAGGACTAGGAGGTTTCCACTTTGGGCAGGCAATAACCAGTGTACTAACAATGCGAACAAAATCACAGCCTTTGTTGTTGTGTGCATGAAAACACAAACCTGCACACAAGCGTTCTTGTGTTTATGTGTATATAGGCACACACAAAACCCATGATTTAAACATGCCTGACATTTCTGCACATGCATGAAGTGCCACAGGGATGTTACTCTGCAGTTTGAAGGGTTGAAAACAAAATGCAGAAAGGGAAAATGAAGATTGGACTTGTTCTGACTGCAAGTCATACTGTCCCTTGGAAACTGTTCAAAAGGAACATTTACATTCTCTTTCCATTGACTTGGTGGGAAGAATGACCTCCACAAATTCCCATCACTTAATTCCCTTCTCAGTTGAACTCTACCTATGAAATCTATTTTCCCTTACATTGGTCTTCTAGAGTCTGTGACTGAGCTAAGGCATCTTGATCCCACTGGCAGAAGGAGAACTGTGGAAGCTGTGTCTTCCTCTCCATCAGCCTGAGTTCCCATTTCCATCTTCCAGCTTTGTCAGGCTGGCTTTCTCCACCCTCTTGCCTGTGTACAGGAGGGCAAGACAGATTGGGTATGGGAAGTGAATGAGGCCCCTGTCAGGAGCGTGCCTTTTGCTTGCTCTACTGCCAGTACACAGAGAAGCAAGGTCACAGATCCCTAAATCATAGTGAAAAGAGCAGGAGTTCTTGATTAGGGGAAGCTACAATCAAGTAGAGTAATTTGTTTAGAAAACTTAATCCAGAAAACTTAGAGGAGCTATTTTTGTTCATTTCTAAAGTTGCATTAACAGAGACAAAACAGATGATTTTACATGAAATGGAGGATTAAACATGGCAAAGTGGAATTTAATTTAAAACTTAAAAAAACCCCTTACCTTTAAAAACTATGGTTCCTATAGTTTATACTTGCCTTGGAATATAATCTGAAATTTTCACTGTGCCAATGTCTTAACTGCCCTTTGCTAAATTCCTGGCCCTCTCTCAGAGCAGATTGTTCTGAGGTTTTTATATTATATCACAAAAGTCCTTACCTTCCACTTTACGTATCTGAGCCCATGTAACTATTTCTGCTCCTACTTAGTAGCATTTCTGACCCTTCTCCACCTTTGCTATATCTTTGCAGCTCCTCCCAATCAATGTAATTTTATTTGTGATTTTTTCCAAATATGCCAAGACAGCACCGGAGGTGTTCAAACAGGTTTCCCTGAATATCAAATCTTAGACTTCTGTACAGTTTCTTTCTCTGTTGATTCTTTGCTGCTTTTTACATTTGGGAAAATGAATGTGTACTAGATGAACTACTAGCATGATTCAATATCTGTCTTCCTGTGTCGATTCAATATCTGTCTTCCTGTGTCTGTTTTTTAACCCATTTATGGTCCATAAAACACTTTTTCCATCCTTGTTTCTCTTCACATCAGTTGAAGCACAAGCACACAAAACAGTTTTCCCCTTTTCCACTGATTGTATGATATGTTTTACCTTTTATTAATCATTGCAAATTTTTTCCGTATCAGTACTTTTATTTTGCTTTGTGAAAGTGTTTGAATATCCAGTAATTAAATTTTCTATTAAAATGGCTGGAGAAAGACAGTATATTTTGTGTCCCCTTATTTATTGCCACAAAGACCTTGAGGGGTTTTTTGAAGGTGTGGCTTGCATAGGTGCAAAAAAATCACTTCATTGCTTTCACCATACCATCTGTGTAATATAAGCATCTGCACAGAAATAGGACTAAAATGTTCTGGTTTATAAAGCCTTTAAACAATGTAGTTGTATACACATTTGGAAGCATGCTGGTGAAACTGTAACATTATCAGGTGTACTGGTGCAAATATTAGACTTAAACCTGGTGTCAGAGTTGATAAAGGACCAAGTTTGTGATCCTTGCTTTAAGCTATTAGTTAAGCCAGTTTGCTTATTAGTCTTTCCTGTTAGAGGAGAAAGCTTCCCAGTCTGGAAACGGTCTAAAGGCTGGACTCAATAATCCTAAAAGTCTTTTCCAACCTAAATGATTCTGTGATTCTATGAAATTAGAGCCTGCCCTTGCTAGCATTTCCCACGTAGGCACTTGCTGTGCTTCTTACAAAGAGAATCATTACTTCCTGTAAGATTCGCTACAGTAGAACATACTGTGTTAAACCTAGGAATGAGTAGGGCATTGACATGTAACAACGAAGCAAAGTTGCATGGGTTAACTGTGTATTTCTGGAAAGCACTGCTCTGGGAAACAAAAAAGGCAGAGATAGCTAAGACGCAGAGGTGGATGTCCACATACTTCTCCATGCCTAGACAGGATTTCCTATTCACTTTAGGTCCAGGGTTCTTGACTGTTTATCATTCCAGCCTATTTCCCAAAAATCACTGATGCGTGGCCAAAATCAGTTCCTTAAGTTTGTCCAGGGTGACACAGTATGCCGATGCTGTAGGTCTAGGGAGGGAGCAGATTCCTCATTGCCTGTTACACTATATCCCTATTTACATCATGTCGAAGGGAGTGGCAACAGCTACATCTCTGACATGGCTGTGCTTTACACCCACATCTTACTCATTTGCCCCGGGGGTAAATTACTTGAATTGGATGGAAATTTTCCTACAGAAGAGTTTTCCATCTGAAAATGCTGATTAGACCGAATTGAAGTGTCCCGTGGAAAGGTTTTGATTCCATCAAAGCTTTCAGTGGAAACAAGGCCAATGATGTCTGATGGGCCAGCCTGCCTTCCATCTTGCCACCTCACCTATCTGCCTACATGTCCCTGCATTTTCTGGCTCTGTGGCTACAAATTTTCCCAACTGACGGGCTCATGGAGGCCAAGACACCAGTTAGGTACTCACTTTTGCCGCTTTCTCCCTGTGTAGGGTCAGCACTGTGACCATACACTCTCTGACTTTTTAAAAATCTCTTTTGATTCTTTTGTCATGATTTCTCATCCCACTGAAATTATCTGTGTTTTATTTTGCCATTCAATTTAGAGTTATTGTTATTATAGTTGTCAGTAGTGCGTGTTTGATGCAGCAGCAGGTGGTGTCCATTTATCTGTGTTGGTAACATGATTTCCAACCCCAGGAGCAAGCTCTGAAAATAAAGCAGGGGGAGGTGGGTTTTTTCTCCTCTTTTAACCCTGCCTGCTCACAACTGCCACCTACAGTATGTCCCCTAATGCTTTGGACCCTTCAGTCCTTCCTGCATAACCCGGCTCCTTGCTTCTGCTCTGTTGCCAATGGAAGTTCAGACATGCATAGAAGGGTTGGTGCTTCTCATCCTCAGCGGAAGAAATATTTGAACCTCACCACAATGTTGAGAAGTCTTCCCAAAGAGATGGTCTGAGTGTCTGTGGATTAGTCAAATTCCAGCCCCAGAGAGAAGAATGAAGAATTTGCTGTTCTGTGGCCCGTACATAACCAGTGAGGAGGGCAAGGTGCTGACTCCTGACAGCTTCTAACAATGAGTGGAGGCAGCTGCCCACACTGTTTGACCTGTGTTCAAGCCTGATGAGACTGCTGACCTGCTGTGGGCCTGTCCAGGTGAGAAGGCAGCCCGTAGGTGAGAAGGCTGTGAGAGGCACCAGACTCATGGAGAAGCAGCAATCCCACCAGCTGCGGTTACTCTCTGTTCATACTGCTGAGTGCCAGCCTGCCTGGCTCACTCCTCCTTGCTATGGTCCATCTGCCACCTTCTGATGGCAGGATGCAGGTGCTGAGCAGAGCAGTGGAGAACAGCAGCCATACCTGGCCCTGCCTCAGCTGGGAGGGGACAGCCACAGCCTCTCAGTCAAGTTCCTGGCAGCTCCTGCAGGACTCTCAGCCCCAGCCTTAGCTCAGAGAGGTGCTGGTAACTGCTTTACAGACGGAGACTTTCTGGGCCTGTACACCAATCTAAACTGGGAACTGCCACCCAATACTTGAGAGATGGGTTTGAGTAATGTCGTCACTTGCCACTCCACCCTTCAGTGGCAAGTCAGAGGGACCACAACTGGTGTGGCACACCGATTAGCTCTCCCCTGACTGAAACGGGCTCTGCAGGCAAGCTTAGGGCTTCCACAGTGAGGGCAAGGACTGAAGCCAAGCTCAGCCGCAGGCCAGGCATGCTGCATTGTTGTAGCTTTGCCTTTCCTTCCTGTACTGTGCCAAGCCCACTGTTTCTGAATGTGCAAATTATATATTCCATTTTTGATGCAGGATGCAAGTGGGCTCCCAGGAGCAAATATCCACAACCTTTGAAACTTTGAGACCACCGGCTGCATTCTCTCATGGACAGTAGGACTTAAAATCACTCTACAGACAAGCACATGCACGCACAAGCTTTAGGGGGAGCACAGCCAAGCTCTGAACGATGCAAGCGTTTGGGAGGACAAAAAGCAACCACATTGATCAGTTTATTGGAAGAATGTTATGAGTAATAGCAGTAGTGCAGCTGCTGGGCCCACAGTGGGTGGTTTCATTCTGGAGAAGCAGTTGCTGCACAGCCCTACATGAGCTGAAATTCCTCAGGGAGTGAGGTGCAGGACTCTGCTGGAGGGTAGGGCCTTGCAGGGGATGTGCTCAAGCTTTCAGATGCAAGGGGAAGCAAATTTTATATAAAGAGTCCTCCAGCCCATGAAGGCCAGAACACAAGTTCCTTCAGCTGCAGCAAGGTTCTCTGTGGCGATGCTTACCCTGTGGAAGGAAACTGCTCTCATTTCTCTGCCAGCTCCATCGCCCTTCCTGGAGACCGCTGCCCTCACTGGCTTCTGCACAGCTGGGATGTGCCAAATGTACCTACAGAGAGTGTCCAGATTACCTATATTTTGCCCCCTTTCAACATTTCTGACAAAATATGATTTTAAAAGGACAGAAATTGATCAAATGCCATTTTAGATAGTAAAGGGTTTTTCATTCTGGAGCTGTTTTTTCTTTTCCTGCCCAGACAATGTAGCAGACAGCCTAATGCCCCAGCTAGAAGAAAAGCAGTTCCTTTACAGCAACAGCAACAACAAACTGGTTGATTACTTAATAGAATAACTTAATAGGAAAAAAATATAGAAATATTTACTGAAGGAACTGGTCATTTAACCTTTCAATACCCAGTTACTCTCAACTGGGATTTCCCTGCTCCCTGTGGACATGCTTCACCCTGTCCTAAGACTATGGGTAGAAGCTCAGGCTGGAGATCCCAGGCAGGGGAGGCCCAGGAGCAGAAGAAATAGGGAGGATGGGACATAAAGGGACCACAGATCAAGAGTCAAATTCCTGGGTCCCTGCAAGTCCTCCTGGCTTTATGAACAAGGCCCTGAAACTGCCATCTTAGCAGAGCAGAAGCCTTGAAGAGGCAGTGGGAATGCCAGCCACCACACCCTGGTTGATTTGCCTGTGTAAATCAAACAGGGCAACGTCTTACATTGACCAAAGCTCATCACTTAAGGCCACAAAAACCTACACAGAGAATTGGCTGCGGAAACCACCTGTCACTGCTTGTGCAGTGGGGACAAAACCAGCCTCTCTTTGTAACATGGTGTGTGTCTGATGCACCTCTCTGCACCTCCGTGCTCACTGCAGGGCCTGACTGTGCCACAGCTCCAGCTGGTCAGGCAGGCATGGTCCCAGTGCCTGTCCTCACACCACAGACGTGCTCCTGTCCTCGGATGGGATCATTTGAAATTGGAAGAAATGAGCGATGCTGAATTTCCTACCACTCCCCAGCAGCCTCCTAGTGAGTACAGTACCTCTCTTACTTTCCAAGATTTCTGTTGCTGATCAAAAAAACCACTTGTGAAGACATGTTTACAGTTTCTCCTGCCAGCACAGAGATTTCTATCTGACAGCAAAACCAAGGTAACATAAAAAAAACTAGAGACAACAGAAGAAAAGGCTCAGTCCAAGTCTAACCTGCTCTACCAGATTTCTTGGTGGCAAAACAAGTCATTCTCTCCTGCTGAGAAAAGTTTCTTTTCCTCAGGACTTGGATATTTGTTAATACTCAAACCAGTCCCATCACTTGCATTCCTCTTGTCAGTGAAGAGCATCTAATTTTGCACCTAGGTTTGCATCTTCTGTGCATCTGCCTTGCACATCCCTTTTTCTTCATGTGTAATGGGTTGATGGTAAAAGCCTCTACATTAAGACTTGGCTAATTCTAGGCCACTGCTGACTATATCGATGCATGTGACAGCACTTTTTGTGCTGGGGCATCGTTTGGCTTGCCTGGCATCTGAACATAAAAAGAAGACATCATCTGGAGATGAAAGTATGAAAACAAACAAAGGTGAATGGAAGCTTTTCTTCCATGCCCCTGTGCAACCACTGACAAGTCATATCTTTCCCTTGTCTTGCTTCCTTCTGCTGTAATTAGAAACAAGCTGATCTCCTATGAGTGAGGGAGAGAAGGGGACAGTGTAGGATCAGTGATTCACCTGACTTTTATGAAGAAATCTGTGATTTGTGGTGTATTTGATCAGGGCAGGACCAAAGCATTCTGTGACTTCATGGTTGCCAGACATTTTGTAACAAGAAGGGTGATAACTGTGAGCAGGTCTGTGCCCTGCCCTTGCAGTGTCTCCAAGTTGCCAGCAGCTGGAGCCAGGAAAGAGACCTTGAACATACAAACCTGCCCTTTCCCCCTAACACAGGGCAGGTAGGAGTGCTGCAGTAGTTCCTCTCAGCAAGGGTTGCATGGAGACAGCTGCCATGGGGTCTGCCAGCGCTCCTTCTCTCAGGCTGGTCCGCTCTCTCTGCCTGGTGATTCTAGTTCTGCCTTCTGTGCTATACAGAAATACCTAAGGCCCAGAAAGCAGCCAAAACAGAGCTGCTTAACTGCTGGCCAGGCTCACGGGAGACAGGACAGCCCAGTAGCAAAGCAGGAGTCCCATTGCCAGTGCTGAGCCATGCCCTGAGGGACCTCACAGGCCGCACCTCTTGGGTAGAGCGGGGAAAATACCCAGTGCTAGCTTCAAAAACATACTTTTGCACTGGTACAGTAAATCAGTTAGGGTAAAATGATACAAAGGTCAGTGAGAACAGAGCTGTATTAGTCACGTAGTTGCTGTGCTGCTGAACAGAATGAAAGTGCCTTGATAGCTGAAAGAGATAGAAGGGTCTGTGCGTCCTTGTGATAAGTGTAATTGATAAATAGGCATGTACTGGTGATAAGATAGGCTTATTGGTGATAAGACAGATTGGAATGAGATAGATCAGCATTGGTGATATGATAGAGTGTTACATAGTGTTGATCAGGCATGATTACCAATACTTTATCATGTCTCACGTTATCATTGTGGGTGCTTAGTTAGAAGATGAACTTCATCTTTTCCCTTGCAAGATGGAGAATGCAAGAATCAGAAGAGCTTTAAAGATTCGGGTAAAACAGAAGGAAATGTGTGAGTGGAGAGAAAGAGCTAAGGAGGCGTCAGCAAGAAAAGAGGATTTGAGGAAGTTTATGGGAGAGCAGAATCAGCCATAGAGCACTGAGCTCTGAGTCTATGCTAACTGCAGCCTCTGCCTTTTATCTTATCAGTGACACAGCTCTTGCTCTAACATCCAGAGCCCCTGGGATCAGTCAGTGAAAGGGCTGGCAGAGTGTTTCAATATTCGGACCTGCCAGCAGCAGGCAAGGAGAGAGGTCAGAGCTGGATATATCCGTGCTGTGGTTGGGGAAGAAGAGAGCCTGTCCCAATCTCAGGGCCATTTGCACTGTGGGACCCGGAGATGTGCCTTACTGAGGGGGCTGAGCCCCTTCTGTGATTGCAGACTGGGGATACCCAGGAGGGAGGTAGTGCCTGAAGTCAAAGGAGATTCCCCTTGGGGGTGACTGTCAGACCCTGCACATGCCAAAAGCAGTAGTCACAAAGATGCATGAGTCACAGAGCCCTGTGACTTCAGGCCCTGGTTGTCTCACTCTCTTTTTTCCCCACAGCAACTCCTGACATTTTGTGATGCTCTTGGAACAGCCAGAGCAACATACACAGCCCAGTCGGCTTTCCAGAGGAGAAGCCCTTGCACCTTCTGACATAATCTCAAGGGATTTACGTCCTGTCTGTCAGGATGTAGGCACACACACTCACTTGAAATTGTCTCCAACTAAACCAGAGGTTCCTGTGGAAATACAACTTCTCTGGTACTTTTCTTTCCCATTTGAAGAAACACCAGCAACCAGTTAGCTGAAAATGTAATATGAGAAATCATTTCAAACCAGAAAATTGATTTGTTTCAAAAGAAAAGTCTAAACAAAAAGTTTTGGCAGTGGTTTTCAAGTAGAAAGCACATCGAATCTTATCTTTCCCAGCAAAATAGCTGCTTCGTCTGGGAGGAAAATATGGCATAGGGGATAATTTTTTTCCTGTCTCTGCCACTAGCTCACTGAACAAACAGGAACAAGCCACTTTCTCCTCTGATACCTCTGTTTTCCCCTTTACTGATAGGGATAATAGGTCCATAGCTCTCAAGCATACAAGACAAGCTAACGGGATGGAGAGAGAAAATGCTTTGGCACATAAATGGTTGGTGTCACTGGAGGCTGTAGTGTAAGCAAGGAGAGGGGAACACTTGTTTTTCATCAGACCTAAGTTCTCCGACTGCTTAAACAAGCGATACCAAGGGGTTAATTTAGGCCTTATACCTGAATGCTACCCAGGAACGGTTGCCTTCAGATAAAATCCACCTGCCATTAAGGTTTTAGATAAGGGCTGTGCCCTGGCCTGGACTGTAGCTGTTTATTTTACCTCGGGAACAAGGTACTCTGTGTGAGCTACTGTGTGGCTTTCTGATAGCAGGAGATGGTGAGAGATAAACTTTTCTACTCACTGTATCTCAGGGCTCTGATCTTCTGCTTTCCCCCACTTCCCCAGCCTTCACAACCACTCTGCTCTCTGCAACAGTGGAGACCACAGTCCCCCTCAACATGGGCCATCAATCTACTGCATCCGGGGGTGAGGGCAGACCAGTACAACAAGCCAGGATAGGTGGGTTTCCACAGTAGACTCAGCTGAGCAGCTGGGTATGCCATTAGCTGCAAGAAAGCTGCAAGAAAGCTCCAGCTCTGCAGTGAAACCAGCTCAAGGGTGACCAGGTTGGTGACTCTGCAGTGTTATGGAGAGCATCAAGGAGGGAAACCCTGGCCTAGTGGGGGGAAATTGTCAGCTTGAAGCAGTTGCAAACCTTTATGACAGTTCAATAGTCTGAGCCATAGGTATGTTAAAAAATATAGAGTTTATTTACAGGGTGACCAGTTTTCAGGCTTGAAGAGCAAGATGCTTATTTCATTAGCACAGAGGGGCCAGATGGGATCCAGGAGGTGAGCAGTGGTCCTGGGAGATGAGTTGTTTCAAGAGCCATAACCACCTTGGAGGGCTGTGGCAGTGCAGGGGAGATGTACGCCATGCACATGGCAATGCCCCAGGGTGTAAGAGCTGTGGCTGGCAGGGCCCACAGAGGACAAAGCAGCGGCACCATGCAGCTCTGCCCCACTGCTCCTCCGTCTGTCCTGAGAGTGAGCAGAACACCAGCTGCTTCTTGCCCCAAGCCAAGGGGGAGGAGACTTGATGGCTCCCTTTCCTGTGTCACACCCCACACAAACCCCACCAGAAATGTGTACTTGATGGTTTCCTGTGAAAGAAATATTTTTTAAGAGATATGGAAAAATCCAGGTCTGCTGGAGCCAACACAGTTCATCCTTAGTGAGCCTGGTAGGCATTAAGCTCTGAGGCCCTGGGGCAGTTTTGGAAGTGGGCAAGAAGGAATTATAATACTGTTTGTACTGCCCTGTGCTGGGTCAGGCTGGAGATGTAAATCATGGCTGGCTGTTTGGAGACACGAGGCACAGCCAGGTGCCCTTGTCTGCTGTGACAGCATCGTCTCCCAGGTTCTTAGTTCTGGAACTACTTGAGTAACAAAACTGGCATTTGAGAGATTAAAGCAAAAATTCGCAAAGAGCCTTTCCAGGTCCCATGCAGAAAAGGTGTATGTTGAGCAGCAGAGAAGGAAACTCAAAGAAGGGCTGCTTTCAACTTGTCCTCTATCTCTGGCCCATTTTCTGTCTTGGTAGCAATACTGTAGTAGTAGGTGCGGATTATGTTTTCTACAGTAATAAATCCTGGACGCTCTTCCCATCTGCAAGGGCAGAAAGGAACAAACAAAGTCAACAGAAGGGACAAAAGTGGACTGATGCAATGACAAGCACAGAAGAACCTGGCAGGGGAACAGCAGCCCAGTTGTATCAGGGGTTAGGATAGCAGCTGAGACTTTCTGGGACGGAGAGGGTCAAAGGCATAGAGGGACTGACATCTGCTGGGATTGGTATAGGCAAATGGAGGGGTATATTAATATAGAAATAGGTCCATCATTCATTATGAACTGGGGAATGAGACCAAGGCAAGAGACACCATTTGCTTTGTGTTGTCACCATCCAGACAGTGTGTGCTGTTCTGATGGACCTGCCACCCAGCAGAGTTGAGCTAGTGAAAGCCTTACTTGTAGGTCCAGCATTGCTGCATGAGGGCATACATCTCTGCCGGGCAGTCCGTGGGGCAGTCCATGCGCTTCCCTTGCTCTATGAAGCTGATGACCTCTGGGCCTTTCATTTTCTAGGATAGGATCGAGTAGGAAATGCTTTAATGTTTTCAGAGCTCACAGGAGGGTTAGAAGAGACAGATCAGAGCTGGGCCTGGGGTAATGCTTTGGATCCATGCACCACACACCCCATACAGTCACTGTTTTCAATCCTGGCACCCAGCAGTGGTGTCATGCATTGTAGCCAGCCCAGCCTGCAGACTCCATCCCAAGCATAGGCAGAGCAGTGGCCGAGCAACTGATTTTTCAGCTCTGCAAGTGAGCAGAAGAATCAAACAGAAGATCTGCTTTGATTCAAACCCCAATGAATTTTATTTTCTGTTTCTTCTCCTTTAAATGAACACAAAGCTGCAGGATCCTGTTTATGGCAGTGCCCCGGGGCACTTTCATAAACCTCTGTTCAACAGTGGGAAAAGCACCCACTGAAGGCAATAGACCTGTAGTTTCAGCGTGTGTCAGGCTATTACAGTGGGAGAGTGGGAGACTAGACTGTGGCATCCATCTCTGATGGACCCAGCTCTGCCTCACCTTGTACGGTTTCTGCCCATAGCTGAAGGCCTCCCACATGGTCACACCGTAGCTCCACACATCACTCTTGCTGGAGAACTTATGATAGAGGATGCACTCTGGGGCATACCATTTCAAGGGCCACTTTCCTGCTGTCCTGGCCTGTAGCAAAGCGAAGAGAAAGATTTCTACCCCGAGACACAGACTGCTATGAGCTTGCTAAATATTTGTGTCAAGTGCAATCCCACATTCCTAAAAAAAAAAAGCCCTGAGCCCCAAACTCCAGCCCACGCTCTGCCGTCTTGTTGGCCCTGGTCAGCCATCCCCAGCTGCAGGACGCTGTTCTGCATTGTCACCCTCCTCCTGCACCCCAGCCCCAAAGCTCAGTGCGGTCATGCACTGGTGCACACTGCTGGGAAGATCAGCACTGACTCACTCTTCATCACCTTCTCTTCTCTGCTCTCTGCTCTGGCTCCTCTCCTATCTCCTCTCTCCTGTCAACCCACTGCACTGCATTCCCCTCCCTGCCTCTGCATCCATCTGAATTTCCTCCTTGACACCTGAAATTTGCAAACCCCTTTTAATGTCACAGCAGTGAGGCCAGCCAGAGTGTGATGTGGTCGTACAGCAGGGCTCCTGGGAAGCGCCCAGACCCCCTGCCTCTGGGGGTCTCAGCCCCCCAGCCAGGAGGGGTCCTGCCAACTATCTGAATCCTTTGCTGTGCTTGCACTTACCTTGTAGTAGCTGTCATCAGCGCCAAGAGCCTTGGAGAGTCCGAAGTCACTGATCTTGGCATAATGCTGGTTGACTAGTAGAACATTTCTGGCTGCCAGGTCCCTGTGGACAAAGTTTTTTTCCTCCAAGTACTTCATCCCCATGGATACTTGATGCATCAGCTCCACAATATTGCTGACTGTAATCTCATCTCTGGGGAAGATGAAAGGACAATGCAGTAATAAAGGACCTGCCATTACTCCGTACACCGTGGTCCCCACCATGTTTTCTAGCTGCAAGGGAGAATGACCATGGACATTTCTGCTCCAGAAGCATCAGTCCCTGTTACCTCACATTAAAAGACATGTCTTTCTGCTGTTATCAGCTTCCCTCCACCTACAAAGCTAGGCTCTCCTGGCAGCAGACAGTTTGATGAGAAGTGCAGAAAATCAGCCAGCCAATTTTATTCAGTACTTACTTCTTGGAAGACAAGAACTTGTTGAGCGGCCCTCCAGAAGCCATCTCCATCACGAGCATCAGGGACTCTGCCTCACAGACCCCAATCATGCGGACAATGTATGGGTTGTCCAGCTGATGCATGATCTGGGCTTCCTTCATCATTTCATCCTTCACTGTTTTCTCGTTGTTGCTCTTCAGCACCTTTATGGCCACATCGATCTGCTTCCTGCACAGGGCGCAGGAGGAAAATGTGTGGCATGAGCTAAACATCAGCTGGACTCATGTATCACAGCCAGGAATGCAAATCACTTCTCACGTGATACTGTTTGATCTCTCAACGGCAATCTCAGCAGCCCAGGCACCCCAGGCCTGCCAGAAGGCCAAAAAGAAAAGGATCACCTCAGCCTTGTAAGTGTTTGTATTTGCCATCTGTAGATCTGAAGGTGCATCACCTCACACACTGAGATCTGCATCATCATTGCCATTTTGCAAGGGGGAAACTCAGGCATAAACTGGGCAAAGGTCATCTTTGTGGACTCACAGGCAACCAGCGACAGAGCCAAGGATGGCACACCTCCTCAGTGGCACTCCTTTGCCCTGGCACAGACCAAGCATGGTCTCAGAAACATGGACTTGCTCAGTCCAGCAAATGCCTTCAGAAGTGGCAGCGTTATGCCCAGGAGTATGCAGTGCAGATTACACTCTCAGGGCAACAAGGCTGTCACTGACAGGCTGTGGAAAGTCATCACTGACCTTCCAGAGTATCTCTTATACCTCCACCCCATTATCACTTTAGGGTCCATCTAGTTAGAAACAGGATAGCTGGGGACACCTCTGAGATCAGCCTGGAGCGGTCTCCTCCGGCTTCCTCAGCATCTTTCAGGGCAGTACTCACTTTCTCATTTTGTAGACTCCTTTCTTGACACAGCCAAAGTTTCCTGCCCCCAGTTCCACTTCATCGATCATCAGGTGGTCCCTCTTCAGGAAAAGTTTCTTATCCTTCAGTTCCTCAGGGTCGCTGTACGGGCTCTCGTAGACACTGGTGTCCATGGGTAGCAGGCGTGACTTTCCTGCACCTTCCCAAGAGATACAGTTGCTTATAAGTGTAAACAACATACCTTTCCCCATCCCTCTCTCCCTCACTGATTGGGAAGGTTTTCTCTAGTCCCTTGGAGAGCTACCCTTCAAGCTCCAACATTCAGGCCTCCCTGGGCATCTCCCTTCCTTTCACAACCCATAGCCCCTCCTAGTTGCAGCTGCTGGAGCAGCCAGGATGGGGAGAGGTGTCTGAGCATTCCCACTCCACATATCAGACCCTGCAGGACCTGGGCATGTGCATGACTTCACCCCACTGAAATACAACTGAATACACTGAGTATTTAGTAGGCAGGATGGAATATGGGGAATAGGACAGGGCTTGATTTACTGGGTGTGATGGGGAATGGGATAGGGCTTGATTTACTGGGAACTGGGTATGAGCAAACACTTGTGCAATATTCTTGTCTCAGGACCCTGAAAAGGCTGGGATGCTCCTGGGTACCTCTGCAAGAAAGGGACTTTGTAGCATGGCTCTTTGACCAGAAAGTGGTACAGGTGTGTCAGGTAACCCCCGTGGCTCCTATTAGGAGGAGAGGGCTTTTAAAGATGCTCACCCACAGGCTCTGGCGTGTATCCGTCTGCATTGAGCAGCCCAAGGTGTCTCTGGAAAAGAAATGGGGATGAAGTGGATGAAGGAACCAGAGGAAAGTGCTTCAGTTTGAAATGGGAGAGGAGAGGGACAGGGAGCCCCTGCAGCCCAACAGAGCCCCAGCCAGTAATTCGCTGTAAAAGGCCCTGAGATGGGTACAAGAGACTGGAGTGGTATCAAGCCGACTGGGATTAAGTACCGTAGAGCCTGAACGCAGCATTGTCCTCCCATAACCAGCCTGTGGGCTGTGTAGGGTGAGCTGCTGAGGGCTCTGTGTTTACCTGAGCAGTGAGGGGCACACACACAGGGCTGCACCTTGCTCTCGGCCCCCTCTGCTTTCCCCAGCCCAAAGTGACAAGTCTCCTGCAGCAGCAGGGGTCATCCCAGCCAAGTCTCTGCAGCTTGCTTTGAGACAAGAAGCAAAGGGAAGCCCAGAGGTAACTCAGCTTGCAGCCAGCACACCTACCTGCCCAAAAAGTGGCCCCTGTGCGCACGCACGGACACTACATACAGCCGCTGTCCCAAAGCAGACAGCAACAAAGCAATATGGTACACATTTTCCCAGCGTAGCTTTGAACACCAACACTGTTTGCAGCAGAGTTGCCACAACACAGGAGCCCACCGTAGCCTGTGTAAGCTCTCTGAGAAGATGGGTGAGTGCTCAGGCCTTTATTTAGCCTCCACTGGGCTCTGGGATGGACTACTCACATAGCCCAAACAAGCTGATTTCAACACAGCTCTGCAC
Source organism: Falco biarmicus (assembly GCF_023638135.1). Classification (NCBI taxonomy): domain Eukaryota; kingdom Metazoa; phylum Chordata; class Aves; order Falconiformes; family Falconidae; genus Falco; species Falco biarmicus. The sequence continues at coordinate 64,824,496 of NC_079291.1, read as the reverse complement.
GGAGCAGTGACTGAGCACAGACATACCCTGAGGCCAGGGACGCAGAGGGAGCACAAAGACCTGGCCGGTGGCCAGCGGCCAGCAGCAAGGCTGAGTGTTCCCAGAATCCAACCACGTCTTCCTCGCTCCTGCCTGGCAAGGGGGGCAGGGGGGAGAGGGGTCCCCAAGGACAGGCCCACATGTTGCAAGGAGCACAGTATGAATGGAAACCATTTTCAGCTCTAACGGTAGCTGTGCCCAGCTATTCCTCGTCCCCATCCAAGCTGGAAAGGGGACAACATTGCAGCTGGGCTTAATATATTCCATTTGAGTTACTGAGTTTTAGAGAAGAGCGGAGTTTGAAGAGCAGAGTTTTATCAGCAAGCTTGAAAAGCAATAACATTAAACCACTAAGGTACTGATAAAAAAGACCCTTCTCAAAACTTACGCTCATGGAGGGGTGGGTTGGTGGAACTGGTGCTGCAGATGCTGTGAATCAGGAGAGAGAAGTTGTTAGTTAGAGTCTGCCTATGCCTCAAGCAGGATGAGAGCATCAGTTCTTGAAGGACTGCGTGGCCTTTGTCTGATGCCCCGCCAGGGACAGCTTTCCACAGCTTTAGTCAAAAAGTTGTGGAAATGTGCCTGGATGTGAGCATTATTCCCAGACCAGCCCTCAGGGGAGGTGCAGGCCTACTGGAGCCCCCTACAGTCTCCATCAGTCCCAGAGCAGGGACTGGCTGAGCTGTACCCCAGAGCCCCCTGCCCAGGAGAGCAAGGGTCCCATGGGCAGGCTCTGAAGTGATGTTTCTGACACCTGGACCAGGACAAAGTGACCCATGGTTTTGAGCGTTCAGCTCAAGAGACCCACCAGGAGCCAGACTTGCGGGACATGTTGTTTCTTGCTGCCTAAAAAGCGGGTCGTTTTTCAGAAGTCATCTGTTTGGCACCAGAAGTCCCTAATCCATTTGGAGCACTGACTCCCCCATCTGCTCCTGTCTTTTGGCCACCCTAGGCCAGGCCTGGAGAGTGGCCACTTTCAGCAGAAAACATAATGTGAGATTTGCCCAGAGGAGCAGAGACATCACTGTTCCCTCACCACCAAGGTCGGAGCAAGGTTGGACATCGTAAAGGAAACTTGGGCTGGTGCTGTTCAAACTGGCCCCACTTGGTGGTAAACCAAGGCCAGGGATGGCACTGAGGGATGTCAGCTCACCTGGCATGTTGGGGTTGGGGCAGGTTTCCCTCAGATAGAAAATCAGCCCATCCGGTTTGAGTTTTAGGTACTCCACCAACTGAGAAAGGAATCAGAGGAAAAAGAGATTATTGTGAGGAGAAAAGCATCCTCTTTTTTTTGTTGTTGTTTTCTTTTTTTATTTTTTTTCAGGCACTTGTATAGCTTATTATGGTAATGATTTCTCTCAGATTTATGGCAGATGGGGACTATATTTCTTTTTCTCCTCTGGTACCTATGCACTCAGGGATCTCCTAGAGTAAACACTTGCATACCTGGATAACTGCCAGAGCTGGGAAGAACTTGGGAAGTTAGATAAGGACGGAAGAAAGACAAAAGGAAAATCTCCACTAGGAGAGCTGGGTAGGGCATTTTCAGTGTAATGTTATTGTTGTCCCAGCCAGAAAAGTTTTTAAGTCGTGTTGTGTTTGATAAAGCCTGAGAGAAACCTTTTGCTTTCCCAGAGGAACCCCAGGGTTAGCTCTGTGGATCCCGGTCAGTTTTTTGCTGCCACCAGTTCAAGCACAGTGGGGACTTGACTCTGGCTGGAGACAACCAGCCCAGCCCTTGGCCACCAGACCACAGAGGACACAAGGCTTTCTCTTCCCCTTCTCTCTGGCTCAGACTTCATCTGCAACTGGGAGCCTGGCATGGTTCTGTGGCCATAAAAATGCCCCAAAGTCTTTGTTGTCAATCAGTTCAGAGTGAAAACAATCCTGGAAATTTGGAAAATTCAGCAAAACAAGAGTTCTGTCCCCCAGCCAGCCCTGCCCAGGAGGAAGCACTGGTATCTGTTCCCTGGAGCAGGTCCGAGGTGTGTGCCACAGGGCAGAGCCAGGCTCCGGTGGGGCATGCTGCTCCCCAGTAGTGCCAAGAGTTGCTGGACCATGTGTCACATTCCCTTAAAACCCTGCCCCGTCCACACGAGGATTGCTGGGGCATTACAGCCATCTCTGCTTCCCAGAGCCCCTGACTCTCAGGGGTCATAGAATGCGTCTTCTGGCACTTGGATCTTGGTCATGTAAAGATTTTGGCCGCTGTCTCAAGACTTCTGACCTCCCCTACTCTTTGCACAGAAGTCAGTCCCTTGGAACATCCAAGTGGAAATCAGCACACAACAGCGTTGCTGGGCCAGGAGTAGTGTGGGGAGCACTCGGGAGGGACAGCCTGGGATGAGCAATCTCATCAGAGCTGCTGCAGGCAGAGGTCAAGGTGCACACTGTGGCTGAATGTGTGATGTTTGCTGATGGGGTGCAGGTGTCATTAATATAATCATCTCAAGTACCCTGGCTTAAAGCTGGAAATAAAAAGCGCTGATCCTCTTGTTTGCTTGGAGAGGTATGGACTAGTGTAAGGTGTGGGGGCAGTGGTGAAGCCAGCACTATTTCAGAGCTGCTGTAACATCCCAGACTTAGGCCTACTTAGCTAGGAGTGTACAGGAATGAATGTGATGAGGTGAGCTGATAAACAGCCAGACCCAGGGAATGTAAGGGCTTTCTGCAAGGGGCTACAACAATCTATGTACAGTTCTAAAGCTCCACGTGGCCTTTCCTGTCCTTCAGGGCATGGGCAGCTATAACAAGGGAAAAATGCCTTTGCTTTATTAGGACACTAGTGGTCAGCGTCCCACAGCACGGTACCTGCCAGAGCGTGTCGAACTTGGTGCCCTCAGGGATGGAGTACTTGCCGGACTTGTCCTGGTCTATCCGATAGTGATACACTGTTTTGCCATAGATGAGGGAGAGGGCATAGGCACCGTTTTCCTTCCTTTCTCTCAGCCTGGTAGGAGGGAGAACTGTTAAAAGCAACTCTAGGTTTTGCCCTGCAAATTATCATGGCTGCAGCAGTGGCAGGTCACTGGGTGGGCACTTAGTAAGGTGCCCCTGCCCCCCACGTTGGAATTGCCACCTTCCCAACATCCCTCTGCAGAGGCTGAGGAGGGACCCTTCACTTTCAGTCTCTTGCCCCTCTCCTCCACCCTCTCCAGCTAATTCTTTCTTTCCCTAATTCATTCAGAAGATAATTAAATTAAGGGCTGTCTCACCTCAGCAGGGATGCAGAGCAAATGCTTTCTTCTGCATTTTATTGGCCATACATTGTTTACATGTCAGTGTTAAATGTCTTCACCCACTAACCCTATATCTCATATCATCCAGTGCATTAACAAGCATACTTCATAGAGATATCTAAACATGAGAAACAAATAAAGCTCAAGATTGGCTCTTCATGGAGGCCAGATACTGTCTGGACAATGATAGGTTTGAAGGATCAGACCCTGTCTTTGAAAGATCTGTAACCACAGCCTGACCATATTCAGCTAAACCTCCTCCCAGGAACTGTCATGTGAAACAAATAACTGCAGGATAGTGGTGGTGGGGAAATGGTAAAAAGTACAGGGATCACAGCTTCTGCCAGGTTTTTGCATGCTCACAGGAATTTCCCATCAGGTTGTGCCCCTGAGTAGAGCCTCCGTTCAGCTTCATCGCGGGCGATGCTGCCATGGTACCAGGGCATCCTCTCGTGGGCTGTGGTGGCGATGAGCTTCTCCACCTGTGGAGCCTGGCTTATGATGGCCTGTTCAAGCGCATCCCCCTGGAAAACAGTGAGAAATTAGACCTCCTGCCATTCTGCTGCATAGTTGCATGGCTTCAGCACGGTTTATTTTGCACCCTTTGGGGAAGATGACACAGGAAACTTGGAAGGTCTTGTAGTTTAAGTGCCTGTGACCTTAATCAAGCCTATAGCAACAGTGGTTTGAATCATATTCTGCTGCAGAGCAGAATTCCTTCCTTATCTCCATTGGTCCCACTCCTCGAATCCAGCTGAAGTCCGTTGACTTGCTGGTGAGGGAAGAGAGAAGTCATCATATTCATACAGGGGACCTGTATGTCAGGCTCGCAGGGTGTCTGTCTTTCAGCCTCGCATTCCTGGGAAAGCAGGACCTCTTTCTCGAGCTTCTGCCTTCCTGGCTGCTCACTGTCCCCAGACACTACAACTTGTCAGAGCAGTGCAGTCTGGGAGTCATGTGGGAGACCCTAAATTAATTTTACCGGTCCCACACATTTTATAAACAACTGTAGCTTTTCGTTTGCCAGTAGGTGGCAATGTCCTTTGTGTTATCTACCAGTGCCCACAGACCAGCTTCATGGAGAAACCCTATAGGATACCTCATTCTGCCAAGCACCTTTGGTCTAAAATAGGCCGCATGTAGGGGTCTTTCATAGAAAGGCTCCATAAGCAGAATGCCTGAGCCATCTTTCTGCAAGGACTTGGAAGTGTCAAAGTAGTCACTGTCAAAGTGACAGCAAGTAGGAAATTAATTACATGACTGCCAGTGTGACTATTTACAGAGGTTTGCCTTACACATATATTACATATATATTCCAATCCACAATAAAATGCAGGAACGTATGTGTAGCTATTTTTAAATGTAAATAGGCAGAACTGGTCCAGTACCCAGTACCTCACTCTCACAGGCAAAACCTCCACTGACTTTAAAAAGCAAGGAAATCCTGAGCAAGAATTTAAGTCTGGTTTCATTACCAATGTTATGGAGGCACAGGCACCTCATGGAGAGCATTGGTCTAACTGCAGTGAGTGTCCCACATGCTGCAGAGGAGCAAACAGCACATGGGGCAATGCTTGCAAAGTGTGCAGTGAGCTCCAAAGCCCTGCAGAGCAAATGCAACGCCATCTGTTCAGAGGAAGAGCCTGAAGGCTTGGGAAGGTGTTTAGACCTGTTTCTGAAGAAGAAACTGGAAAAGAGAGAGGTTTAAGACTGCTCTTAGTGCCAGCAGCCTCTGAGGAGAAGGACCTTGCTTTACCATGCTCTAAGAGGATAACAGCGACAGAGGAGGTTGGACTGGCAAGCAGCAGTAAGCCCCTGGGGAGCTTGCACAGTCCCACACCACATTTGGCAATGGCCAGTACCTCCAATTTCCACGTCTGCCGGACATATTCGCGCACCATATTGTCCCTCATGCTGTCAAAAACACCAGGCTGGGGCTCCACACCACTGGGGCGGTTGCAGGGCTTGCGGAGGGTGCAGCAGAGCCCGTCGGCATCCTTGGAGTAAAACTCGCAGAGCTCCTCTGGCCCACAGTGTGCTTTGCCCCCTGCAATGGCGTAGGTACCATTCATCTGGCGCTCGATGGCGTAATGGTAAAACTGCAGGTTGCAGACCATGGAGAGGACGTACCCCCCCAGACTGCGCAGGCACTGCCGCAGCAGGAACAGCCCGTCCGACATCCCCGCCAGCTTGAGGTACTCCTCCGCTTCTGACCTGGCAATACTGCCATAGTAAAAGGGCAGGTGAGCAGCAGCATCGGGCATCTCTGTGCGCTTACCAGGACTGCTTGGGTTGGCTCAAACACTGCCGCTGCTCTATCTGGAAGAGAGAAGCAAAATTCTTCACTGACATATAATTCTGCAAAAAGGTTTAATTGGAATTCAGATTCATCTGTCTAGAGGTTCTTAGGCCCTCAGCTGGCTGCCTGCAGGGTTGTTTCAAACATAACATGAAGAGCAGCAGTGGGTGCACTCATATCCCAGCCAGAGAATCCCACAGTGATTCTTCTATCCTGCCCTGAATGGAGCTAGAAATTGTTAGTAAAAATCCATCCAATCTTGATTTAAAGATTTTAAGCAATCGGGAATGCACTGAATGCTACAATTAATTGTTTCAATGCTTATTTACCTTCACTATTAAAAATGTGCTTCTTACATCCATCCCGAAGTTTTTAGCTTTGACTTCCTACTATTTTCTCTACAGGCCTGTTCACAATAAAAGGAAATTCTTTTGCTGCTCTGAATGAATTAATTTTGCCATGAGGGTCTGTAAGGCCAAAATCTTAAAAGCAATATGATTAAAACACGAGATTGATATTAAATGTCTAAAAAATGTATAGATACATAATTGCACCAAACAAGATAAACCCAAGTGGTTCGGAGCAGACATTAACCGTCAGTTGACAGGAACAAGAAGGAACTTTCTTCTAATTGTCTCTTGAAAAAATTATGGATTTTTTTCCCACAATACCTGAATCTGGCTGGCTTCTGAATTTGGCCAATACTCTGATTTTGTCTGGCAGTTCCTATTTCTACATTGTGCACATGCTCCAGAGGAAGCTGGAGCTCAGCGGCCAGCCATCACTGCAAAGTGAGTTTAATCCCACTGTCTCTGTCAAGCTGCAACATGCAAGCGTTCTTGGAGCCTCCTGTTCAGCACAGCCTAAAACCAGAAACAAACTTACCGCCGCGCTGCTGCAGACCCTTGCAGTGGGAATCCAGCGAGAAATGGCACTTTGTTGACTGAGGCACTGCCAAGCCCCTTCTGCCAAAGACCTATAAGTCTTGTATCGAATCATCTAAAATCCCACCCACAAACAGAAGCCAATTTCCGGTGATTAATGGAAATGTTATCATATTTAAAGGATCTCATTTGTTCCTTGGAGCCTGATCTTCAATTTTGTCATTGCGCAGATGCTGACCCAGAAAAGATGTGTTTGTCTCCATCCGCATTTCCTGCAAATGCATCACTCACGTTCAGACCAAAGAACACATCAGCTCTTCGGCCAGCACGCTGGGTGTTTGCTGGGATTCTCCCCAACGTAGCTCTCATTTCGGAACATGACAGGAGAGGTTGCTGCTCAATGGGTTGTGCCCACTGCACTATTCCAGAAGTGGCATCTGCTCTCAGGCAGGGGCTGGAGCTGTGTCTGGGCTGGTGGTCAGCCTTGCTCCATCTCACCCAGCCTACTTCAGACCACTCAGCAGCATGGTGGCAGGGCTGCCAGCCTCTGGGACCACCGGAGCTGTGAAGGGGTTGGCTGGACACGTGCTCTGTATCAGCTGGAACAGGACAGGGTTCAGGTGGAAACTGCTCAGGAGAGACCATTTTGGTGGTGTGCACCCCGCTCTGCCCAGCCTACAATAGCAAACACCCACAGGGAGCTGGATTTATGGCAACCAGATTCTTCTCTACCTATTTATTTGTTGCCTTCATTAAGCCCAGAAATGGCCCTGATGAGAACAGGAAGGGAGAGCAGGCTCTGACAAGGGGGTGTTTTGGCTGAGGCAGGAAACCACAACAGGAAGCTGCCAGTGGCGTTTGCAGCTTGGGTGCAGGACTAGCGTCAACCGTACCAGACACAGCACAAATAAGCCTGAGTTGTGAAGCCCCTTTCATCAAATTCATCAAATGAAGCCAAGTGGGGTCTTGGCAGACCTGCCAGTCTGGGACACAGAAGGTGAATGAAAACACCATGTAGCTCAGACCCTAACTGGAGTCAGTGCTTGGAACCAAAGCAAACGGCCTAATCCCTTCATGCCTCCAAGCATAAAGCAGCTCAGACACTGGACAGACAGGCATAGCCCCCAGGTTCAGCTCCTGCAACGAGATGAGACGATCGCCAGGTCTCCCCAACCTCAGCCTGGTCCCAGGGGAGAGCAGATCCCAGGAAGGTGGGTTGAAGGATGTGAGGAGTGAGGATTGCAATCTTCCTTTTAACTGTAGCGTCAGGCTCATGAGTCACATTCACAAGTCAAGGAAGAGGAAGTGCTGAGTGGGCAGCGGAAGGTCGATGGCCGCCTTCATGTGCTACTAATTTCCACTAGCTACCTGGGATAAACAGTGATTATGTACAAGGACGCTGCACCCAAAGATGCTGATTTCCCTTTCTGGAAAGTCCAGGACCAGAACATCACAGCAAATGGAACGTGTTTGCCAGTTGTTCAGACAGGTGAAAATGAGACGGCAGAAGCCACTGATGACCACTGAGCTCAGAGTTTCCAGCTGCCTACACAGGAGGTTCTGTTATAAGCAGATTGGCTTTCCTCTCCAAGCACAGGGCTGTGAGTCAAGAAAGTCTCACAGAGATAGGAGAACGAACCCAGGGATCAGAGGTTGGTTCAGGCTACGCCAACCATTTCACACGAGCCTTGCTGCCACAAGTGAACCCTATTAGAAAATTACCCTTATTCAAAAAAACCTCTGCATCTCCAGCCTTGAGGGAAAGTTACCCCCTGAAGTCTGAGACCAGATTTGAACAGGATGATTTATAGCCCCTCTAAAGCTCTTGCTTTAAAAAAGTTTGTCCTACTGTCCTGGTGCTTTCTGTTGCCCATACACCAGCCCAGGGTCTTCTGGGCATAGCTAAGCTTCTCCTCCAAACCACAGCTCTGTTCCTTAGCAGTACCTCTGGGTGGACCTGAGCAACCCTGATACAACCTCAACAGACCTGCACAAACCTCATAAAACTTTGTTTTCCTGCACTGTGAAATGCAGATGAAAAGGAGCACCTATTTCATGGACTGCTTTCTTATGAGCATAACAACTAGTGCCAGGAAGCTGTGCAAGGACCCTCCACCACTATTTTGAGTAACAGGACCTGATTTTTTCCAGCACCTGTTTAATCTCTGTCCCTTGGGCTGCAGCAACCCAGATGCTGGGTGTTCCTGTGGGCTTCAGGTGCTGCCCCCAGCTTAGAGACAGTAGTCAGGGAGAGCAGTCAGAAAACCAGGGATAATGGCCATGTCTGCAAGCTGGTGTTAATGATGTGAAGATGCACTGAAAAAAACAACACCCACGTAAAAAGGAGTTGGATTTGTGCACCATGACACACAGGAAAGCCAGGCAGGAAGCTATTGAGATGTCAGTCAATCAGATCTATATATAGCTGGCCACTTGCTTTTACTTAGATCAGACAAGAACCGTCAGGAACTGGTTTGATTTTGTAATTTCTCAGAATAGCAGAACCACTTTGTGTGAATCTGGAGCCAGTCCCCGAAAGCAGTGGGGTGCACTTATGAAACCGGAGGAGGCACCGACAAACTGTAGCATCCTGTTCGGACCATATTTGCTGTAGCATCGTCCTGGCCCTGATAATCCCTTGTAACACAGCCCTGGCTGGCGGGGCTGGCACTTTAAGGCGGCCGGGGCAGCCTGGGGGGAGGAAGGGGCTCTCCGAGGCTGTCCCCGAGCAGCTGGGAGAGCTGGGGAATGGGAACCCTGTGAGGAGGAACCGGCTTGGAGGCGTAAAAAGGGCAGCCAGGTCTGTGCTTTGGAGCTGGTGGTAGGAGCTGCTGCTGAGGTTTGTGTTGGCAGTGTGGGGAGGGGTGTTTGTAACGATTCTCTACAGGTGATTAATTGGGGAGGGGGGAGAGTAAGCTGAAAGTAAGATCTTCGGTGGTAAGTGTGCTCGTGGTATTGCTGAAAGGTGAGGTCTGTCTGACAGGGGTTAGGGTCTCTGAGCTCCTCTGGGGGCCACTTCTGCTGCCCCCCTGGGGCTGCGGGTGTTGGGGGGTGCGTGTCTGAACTGTGGCACAGGCAGCAGGGTGGGTTGCTGGTGGGCTGGGGGAGCAGCCCAGCTTTAGGGGCTTTCCTGCCCTGCTGGCAGGAGTGCTGCATGGGTAAAGGCAGCTGAGTGGGTGCAGGGCATCAGTTCTGTCCTGAGCTCCTAACTGGGTCGTGCTGCCTCCTTGTCTCCTCCTGATGTGAAATGGCCTCTCTGACCATCTCGTGGGAAGGAACAAGGCTTCTCATGCTGCCTTGCCTAGGCCTGCCTGCAATCAATGCAGGAATAAATGTCCTGTCTTACATGCTGTTTACAGCACCTTCCCTTCGGTGCTTTAGGGGAGTGCTGAGTAAAGGTTTGTGCCCAAGATTATCTTAATCCCCCCTATTTACTGAGCTTTCCAGGAGTGGCTGCAGGAGCTCTGCTGGTCCCCGACGGCCAGCTGGCTGCAGGAGTGGGGCTGAGCCTGATGGGCACAGACTGTGGCGCAGTGAAGGTGTAGGCAGGATTTAGAGGTGGGAGCAGGGTGTGAGGTGCAGAGAGATGGCAGAACGCAGAGCGAGTCTCAAGCAGCAACTGCTTCCTGCTGTGTGCAGAGGTGATGGGCATGGACAGTGACCTGGCTTCCCTGGGGCTGCAGAGGAGCAGCTGCCTACCATACCTTCCCCTGGATTCCCCTCGGCTGCTCCTGATTATATCAGAAAACTAGACGTACAGTGGAGAACCTGGTTAAAGGATGTGAAGGGCTATAAAATGTCTGCAGCGTACAAGTTCCCTTTCCAGGTTATTCTTCCCAGGAGTAGCTGGCACTGTGCAAAAGGATGAACTAAAGAGCTGATTCCTAGAGCTCAGGCACACGTTTGGATTTTTTTAATCCTAAATAATAAAAGACTTAAAATAACTTGGATTCAACTTGAAATGCTTCTTAGTTCAAAGAAAAATAAAACCTGAAAATCTTAACTTTTAATTGACCTGACTACATTCTTCTAATTGATGTTTAATTTTTATTTATATACTCCATGGCAGCTCTTCCTAAGATTTCCTCATGAGCACTTACATTCCTGGCTATAGCTTTCCTAACCTCCCTGCTGACTACTCATTAAAACCTCAGCTACTCAACCATTTATTAACACTTGAACTATGTGTGAGTGGGAGTTCATGAAAGTGTGAGTCCATGTTTGTACTCATAAAAAGTGCGCATTCTGCTTGCATGTGAAGATAATAATCTTTTCTAATTCTCCGTGAGTATTACTGACTCAGTCCTGCCTGAAATGGTTGTGTTTACAAAACTCCACAGAAAAACCTGCCTGATTTCCACTGAGGACCTTGTCTGCTCTTGCTGTCCTTGAAGCAAGCAGGTAAATCCAAACTGCCCCTCCACTGCCTGTGGATCCCAGGCCAGGTGCAGAAATGCTTCATATACCTCCTCTCCCTTTGAAGTGGAACACGGGAGCCATTTGGCCCCAGGGAAAATCCAGAGTCCTTTTTTGAAGGAAAAATGTTAAATTCCACAGCAATACTTGCAAGGCCCATGGAGGGACCAGGTGCTCCTGTGATGCAGTCAGTGTGGAGGCTTCTAACAGTGACAGGACTGTACCAGATCCAGGCTTTGAGAAAAGCTGGTGCCATGGAAATCAGTACCCCTCTTCCCCCTTCTAAATCCTTGGCCAGAGACCTAGTGGCACCGTGTCAGAGTATTATTGGAGGTTAAAAATAAATGGTAGGGATGGTTCTGCTCAAATGCTTGTGGCCTTGGTCTTATGGTACATGTATGCTAGAAACAGCCACTGCTGACCCAGTGGCAGGGCTAATGGGTGACTGGTTTTCTGTGCTTCCTTCCACCCAGGACATGAGCTAGGCAGGCTGCCTTGGGTCCCCTCAGCTCTGTTAAAACACATTCCCGTGAGCCACTGCTGTTGCTTGCAGTTCATGTTAGAGAGGTCAATACATGAGGATGCTGCTCACAGCCCTTCCTGCAGTGCCACCCTGACACTCGCTGGTATCTGTGCCTAGAGGCTGAGAAGTTGCCATGTGTCAGCTCTGCTCCCATCTTGCAGCTCTCGGATCATTACCTCTTGCTGCTCTGTTTTGACTTGGCCACTCTGAACCTGCCTGAGTAGGCAAGGGTGCTCATCCTTCTCCAAAAGGGAGAAACAGTGCAATAGAGCATGGAAAATTGATGACATGCTTGTTTGGTGCAGTCAGATGGCAATAAAGGCCTGAGCTCATTCATACCCTGCTGGGGACTTGTTTTCCTTCTGTGGTTATTTGTCAAATGCTAATGAGCGGAAGCAATTTGCTCCTCTAGCTTTGAGAGCAGGAGACGGCAGGGGGGGGGGCTGGGGAGGGAGAAGGCCACCTGCAGGGGTCCTGGTGGGTGTAACTACCTTTTTTGTTCAAGCTGTTGTTTTAACGGCTGGGATTGCCTTGTTCCCAGAAAGCAGTTTTCTGGTGTAACCCTGCTTCCTCTGAGTTTTTCACAGATGCTTGTGAGCCTGCAACACAGCTGTCTCAGTGGTAGCATCAGGTGCCTCCCCAGAGGAGAGTGGGGCAGATATTTCTGCAGTGCCATAGCAAGGAAGTCAAACAGGCAGCGTGCAGTCCTCTGATCCAAAGCCCAGTGAGAACTCTGCAGTAGGAAGTACCAATGCATCTCTGAAACGTGGAGATGGTGTGTTACTACTTATGGATTAACACAGCTGAATTGTTGTACGCACAGACTTGTTTCCTATTCACATTGTGGTCATGCCCATGGTGTATCACATGCTCTTTCTGGCAGAGTGGTACTGTCTCTTACTAAAACCTTGTCTGGTTGTATGCGCTTGGAGGATATGGATGGAAAGATGCAACCAAGCATGTGGATCTCTGTGCTCCTCAGCACCCAAGGAGTGCAGCACAGAGCAATGCAAGTTGCTGCTCCTAGTCTGCTTTGTGCTGGCTGATCACTGGCCACAGAGCTGACTAGTTCTGCCACCAACTATAGGAGTTTTGGCTAAATACTTGGCTCTTTCCCTAAAGAAAAGCGTATTGGTTCTTTATCTAGTGCTTATCTTCCATTAAAAGATCCCTGAGCAAGAGTTTAGCCTAGGTAGGCATCTGGTAGACCCTGATAAATCAGAATGTAAAGAAACATGGTTTTCTTAAAATGCTGCAACGAATGGCACAGAAAATATATCTGAATGCAGTTCTTTGTTTAAACTCAAGCTGACATTAGTATTTCAGGAACGTCCAGTGATGTAGACGGCACAAATACCCTGAAATTGGTGTTCTGCACTGAAGAGAGCTTTGCTGTGGGCTTCAGTGGCTGGGTTAAGTGCAGGAACAGAAACGGGAGTTTTGGTGTCACACGCAGCTACCCTGGGAGCTGCCCCTGCTACTGGTTTGTAGTAGTATCTCCTCACAAGCTAAATGTCCCTAGCGAGCAGCTTTGCCCTCGGGGCAGCTGTGGAGTAAATGAGGTGCTGGGGTTCAGGAGCAGGGTGACACTGCTATGTGATGGGGTAAAGCAAAGTCACTGTGTTGTCCCAAGGCAGCTTGTGCTCATCTGTTCATGTGGATTTAGTTTGGAAGGCTGTGAAAACACCCTGCTGATCCTTTGTAGAACCACTGAAAACACGCCTGGCTCCAGACCCATTGATCCTTAACAGCTCTTAATTAGGGTCTAACATACATAGTTAAACACAGGACATGCCGTTTCCTGCCTGGTATCCCTGAGTGCTGTTGTGGTCTGATAACTCAGCTATGGGTCATTGTGTCTAAACAAATTATGTCAAGATGTTTGTCCTGGGGATGAGTTGAGCACAGAGCTTGTCCCTGCCACAAAGGTGGAGCTGGTGTTGACATCTAACCAGAGATAAAAGTCTACTCCAGCAGGATCCTCTGGGTTTTGAGTCTAGCAGATCGTTTTGTGGAGCCAATGACAGAAAAATGCAGTAACTTACGCATAAGTTGAAGGAGAAGGGCTCTGGGTTTTTCCTTTCTTCTACCTTACCTTGTGAAGGGCTTTAGCTGACATAACAACTTGGCACACAACATCATCGTCCTAGAGACTGACTCCTGCCAGTACAGAGCATTTGGGGAGTGGCAAGTTGCAGAAAGACTAAATGAGATATTTACGTGAGGGATTGATGGTGAGCCTGTGGCTTAAGTCCATTTCTTGGCACTACTACAAGTAGCACAGCCCTCAGCATGGTGCAGTAAAGGTGACACAGAGGGCTTGAGCCACATCGCTGCAAGAGCACTGGCTGTGATGCATCTTACTGGAAATAAGTTTGTTCTGTCCTGCACTGGCTTGGGTCTTTCTGATGACACCGAGCAGGTACCTTCTCTGGAAGGACTGAAAGGTTTGATGCTGCTCTGAACAATGTGCCCTTCTCATTTCTCCCCACCCCCCCCGCCGCTTCAGGTGGTGAAGTAGCTGACAACTCTTATTTCCAACCACAAAATGAGTGGTTTTTTTTACATACACATCTGCATTTATGCTTTGCCTTTGCTGTTTAAAAATAAATGTAGTAGCTGAGCTTAAAGTTTAGCAGCATTTCTCTTTTGCAGTGCCTAGAGACTCCCTGGAAGATCGCAGCCACCATCCCCGCTGCATAGAAGTGCGCAGTCTATCCCGAAAAGCCCAGGAAGAAGAAAAGATGGGGAGGAAGAGATAGAGGCAGATTGAGGAGAGTAGGACTGTTGTGTGCACAGTTGCAATCAGGCCAGGTGTACAGCTCCAAGCTCTTGTTCCTTGGCTCCTGGTGTACAGGGCTCTGCAGCCACCAGGCTATGATGCCTTCCTGATGCGGCACTGACTCTTTGTATTGCACTTGGTAGGGTGTTGGGTTATCAGGTCCACTGTGGGGGGAGACAAGCTGTCTGGAGGGTAACAGTGGGCTCACCCACCTGCTGGCCAACCTTCAGTTAAAAGCTCCTCTCAAATGCTTCATAGGAGTTAAAACTTGATTCAGTGAAAATATATTGCATCTGAGATGCAGGGTAGTGCTGAGCTGCTGGTTGGGTTTCAGTCCTTTAATCATTCTGCCTTAATTTACAGTTACAGTGTCTCCATTAGTAACATCTCCCTACTGAGCATAAGCTCATCTCTGCTTTGGTCATTGGGCAGTTTCATATAGTAAATACTGTCAGACGTTGGTTGGTCTGGCCAAAACTACCTGGCTTCTCCTCTGCCTACTAGATAAGATTTATTTTTAAGGTATTCTCACTCTGGACAGTATCTCTATGCAGATGTGGCACTTCATATGTTTATTCTGGTTTTATATTCCTCCTCTGAAGCCATCCCAGGAGCTCTGCATGTCCCTCTTGGAGAGGAGGAGAATGGGGACAGGGAAGCAGGCAGTTGCGATTCAAGCCACTACTGAGCTAGGTCATACTAGTGCTGTGTCACTACCACGTGTTGGTTGCCTGAGCTTTGGCCTGGACCAAGGTTTCCATGTACCCTGAGCTGCCCCAAACCTGTACACAGCCACCGGATGGGAGGTTTGCCGGGGGGCATGTCGGGGGGCTGTTACAGCTCACCAGCAGGGAGCCCGCACTGCTGCAGTGGCTCTCCAGACGCCTCTGAAGCAGATAGAAGATGAGGATGAATCATCGCAGCTACCCCCAGTATGGGGCACGGCAGGTTTTGTGCTCAGCAGTGCTGGCACAGGAGTGCTTGAAACAGGGAGACAACCTTCTCTAGCACTGCTAGAGGAGATTTAGGCAGGCAGAGTATAAATATCCAACTCACAAGTTGGCCAAGATACTGAAGCAACTTCTCTATGCTTGCAGTAAGTGTCATGGGCTCTAATAGTCATGAGTCACAGGGTTTCTCAGTCTCACTTTGAAAGCCCAGGTGAAGGGGGCTAGCAGCAGACCCAAACATGACAAAATGAATGTTGGGCATCTGGTGTTCACCACCAGCGCTGCAGCCGTGGTGCTGGCTTTTATGAACAGAATATTACTGTAAGTAAGGTAGGTGAAACCTGCTGCCAGGTGGGGGGGGAGGCTGGCAGAGTACTGGGTGCACTAATTGCTTCTCAGACATACAAAGATGAGTTTTGTTTACATAGAACAGACCAAAACAGTTCCTGTGGTTTAAAAAATACAAAATAAAATAAATACCGCTAATGTGGTTCTGTACCAGTGGCAAACATGATCCCAGCACCTTGGCACTTTTGAGATTACTTATTTCAGTAGGTGTTTTGATACTGGAAGTGTTAGAAATATCACAAATTCAGGAGAGAGCAGAGAAAGCAGTAAAGGGCCTGACTGGACTGGTTGATGAGTACAGCTCTTAGGGATGGAGTACACACATTAGCTGTTGACCAAGAGTGAGAGGGGAAAGTTTGAGAGCAAGGTAAATGTACCTAAAAAGCATGATCATCTTTCAAGAGGAAAAGCTGTTTTGGATGTGCTGATAAGATGATATGGCAATAAAGTAGAAGATATTGGAACAGGCTGCCCAAGGGCGTGGTGGCATCACTGTCCCTGGAGGTGTTTAAGAAACACGTGGATGTGGTGCTTAGGGATGTGGTTTAGTGGTGAACTTGGCAGTCCTGGGTTAACGGTTAGACTTGATAATCTTGAAGGTCTTTTCCAACTTAAGTGATTCTGTGATTCTATATTAATCAGTGGAAAGTAAGTCTGATTATCAAGAAACATTTCCTAACAAGAAGATTCATCAGGATGTGGAACAGGGGAAATAGTGGAAGTCCTGCTGCTAGTCACTTAACACTGGATCAGAAAATGTAGTGTAGGGAACAATCCTCTACAGGCAGGAAGAAACTGGGATGAGCTAATAGGACTTTCCCATATCTAATTTCTGCAATTCTGAGTTCCATTAGGGAAAATAATACTTTCAGTTTCTTTCTCTGGCCAATGTAATTTCCAGTTCAGCCAGCATTCTGTGGAAAAACGTTGAATGCAGAAGCATTTTGCTTCTTCTGTAGACATTTTGGTGGTCTTTTGTTGAACATTGGTGTCTGAAATGAGAATGAAGCCCTCTACTTTCTTGCAGACTGGGCTTACATGCACAGCAGTAAATATTCTCCAGCACAGATTTATAATGTGACTCAGTGGTCAGCTACATGATGACTAAGTTGAAAAAATAGCTCATTCTCCATGGTCTGGTAAGCTCTTTGCTTTTGTCCTTTCTGTACTGTCAACGGGAGGTTTTTAGGGCATTAATCAGTGGCTACCCATGCTCAGTCTGTTCTTAAATGGGCAAAATGCACCATCTCCTTAACTTTTCCGCCAAGCAAAACTATCTTTGAGCTAACCTTGCAGTTGAACATCCTGTTGCAAGCAACTGTCCTCTTTTCCCTCTTGGATCCAAGACGCTAAAATGAGCAGCAGAGGGTTAACACTGTCTTACAGAAAACCTTCTAGTCACATAACTTCTGCTTCACCCTCCTGCAACCTCCCCCTGTCAGCGGGGTGTGTGGGTTACCAATAGCCCATCAAAACAAATTCTCCAAGGAGAACGCAGTGGTCCAAGGAAGAGGGCTTCGTGCTGCAAAGCCATCTAGGCTGCTGGATCGCATCCAGCCACGGTGGGACAGGCTCCATGTTCTTGCCTGGCAGTTGTTTGGGCATTGCTGGCAGAGTTGTTGTTGCTCTCGCAGCCCACTGCATAGCGGGTGTGTCTCGGCAGCAACAATTAGTTGCAAATAAGCTTTTCTTCAGCACACTCAGCAGAAACTAAGTGGAAATCCTTCCAGGTCCCAGGGAAGCCAGGGCACTGGCAGCTGTGCAGGGCATGTCCTGCCCTGCGTGGGCCCAGCTGAGTTCCCAGAAGTGCCCAGTGCTGTTTAACCCCTACCCTTGTAACGTGATTTTGGAGAGATGCAGGTGGCATTGAACGCCCCTGAAAATTTTGCCTGTGCCTCTGGCACCTCTTGCCACATTTTTCTGTGTCTGCAGGACTTACCTCTAGACTATTGTCTGTTCCTGCATCAAAATTATGTTCCTTGGAGCACTACTTTCTGGCTCTTTTTCCCGGCTCAGTCACAGCACTAGAGTCTGTGCTGAGTACCCATCTTCACAGTTTGACTCTAGCAGGACCCTCGCCGATACCCCTCCATCCTTTATTGCTTGACTTAATAATACCCACAGGACCTTGAATATCTGATGTAGGATTTTTAGGGGGATGCTTCTTCCACTGTTTTTTAGAAATGTGTGTAGTCTCACACTCTTCTCTAGGGCTATATTAACTTAATAAAATAAGGCTGTAGTTGTCATATAATATTTATGCTGGGAACTCCTACCTCTACCTTCTTAGCTCCGCTCATGAACGATTATAATCTCCTCAGATAAGAAATGAGGGGCAAACCATACGTGTACAACTTCACAAGTAATCTTCAGAATCTACACAAACATCTAACAGGAAAAGGGTCATGGTTTTTACTCTTGCTAACTTTTCACCTGCCCTACAAATCTCAACAACTTTTTGGATTTCAGTGTGATCTGCTCCAGAGCTGCACACTGGGAGTTTTCTAATGAGATGGAGAAGAAGCAGGTAGGAGCAGGATAGCAGATAGGCAAGGATAAAAACAAATAATCTGTTCTTTACTGGCCCAACCTGTCATAACTTTGTTTACTTAATAGGCTTCTGCTGAGGGATTATTTAGAAGCTTTTCAGAAGCACAAATTAAGTTGGTTTGTTGGTGGTTTTTTTAAGTCTTTAAGGACTTAAAATACTCAGCTGGCTTCAGTCTCCTGCTCTTTTTGGCCAGAACGAGAGAACGTGGGCAAAATGTGGTTGTGTTAGGCATATCAGATGCAGACAGACTTTTTCTGAGATTTGAGCTTGATATTTGAGTCAATGACTGATAGATAATGGGTCTGGTATCTCTTCCAGTTTTGTTATCTGCTTTTCTGTCCAGCTAATTGTGGCAGGCAGCAACAACTCTTAAGTGCCTGGAGAGAGTGATTTTAAAGTTTTTTTAATGTCAAATCCTCATGAAATAAGGTCTGAGACTACTTTCACTAATATTATCCAGGTGCTTGTGTACTCATAGTTAGCAGATAACATGACCAAGCTGCTTTTTCTGGGGTTATTTTGCTGCTCAGTCATTTCTGCTTTGCAGTTTTGCAGCTCATCCCCATGCTGCCTGACCCAGGACCCTTCCAGCAGCCCCTGGCAGAATCCAGTGCATTCCATTGACTCCATCCTGTTGCAGTGCTAGTGGAGGTCTGAGCAGCCCTGCCAACGCTCCCGGCAGATGAACTGGAAGGCTCAGTGTTGTGCTTTAGGCTTTTAATGCTTGGCGACAGGATTTTCACAGTATGTGTCTAGGAAAGCTTTAAAATTGCTTATCTGCTTTGTAACCTTGCTGTGCTTCAGTGCTGGCTGCCAGCTGGAAAACCTGGCAGATAGCAAGCAGTTCTCCTAGGAGCCGGGACTGTTCCCTGTGCCTTCCGAGGCTTTACCCCAGATTTTGTCATGGTTGAGGAGAACTTTGGTCCTTGAAAGTGTGCTGATGGTGGATGTGCTCTACACCCATGTGCTACTTTTCAATTCTTCTAGATTTCTAGGCATCTGAGGGATGGCATGGATGATCCCTCTTCTGCAACTGGGGAAGCTGAGAGGCAGAAGAGCTCATGCCACAGTACTGCAGCAGGCTGGAGTTCTCCCAAGTTACACACTTTCACATTATGCTGCCTATCACGGCAAGCACATTGCATTTCTAGATGATCTATGATGGGCCTTGGAAAAAGTCTTTTTGTCATCTTTATGCATGCTTTATCATGACCAGTGAGGCTCTGAACTGAGGTTTCTTGTGCCGTTTTAAAATCCTGTGGAATTTTCAGAAAAATACAGCATCACATGAAGCATCTTACCTCATTTACTATGCCAGATCCCTAAAGGTGTTTGAGTTAACTCACTGCAACAATTGTGTGTTGTCTTGTCCCCTCAGGGGCACCCAGGAGATGAAGTGATTGCTTTCTGATGTACTTCAGGATTACTCAGAATAAAAACAGCTATGTATATATATCCCAAGGTACAAGTGACAGGCCTTGCCTAAATTTTCAACTTTAGCATTTGTACTCTATGGCTTATGTGCATTTGTCCCTGCTAAAGTAATTCTGTCATCAGCTGAGACAAATTTATAAACCCTCCTGCCATCCCTTCAGGTCCAGATTAGCTATGCAGTTGCTAATAGTTTCAGTCCTGTGAGTGTGGTTTTTGCGTACTTAGGAGTAGTGTCCAAGTACTGGGTTGCTGCAGAGGATTCCTGTGTTCTGATGCACCTGCAGAAGGTCCTGGGTGAATCGGGTGCTCATGCAGGGTCCAGCTAATGGCATGGAGAAGTGCTTGGTAGCTGTGGCTGCTTTTAACACCTGTTGTCTATAAAGATACTGCACTAGTATTGCACTGGGTGACCACAGCTGAGCGTTTCCAGTCCCTGAGCCAGCTCGGGTACCTCTGCACAGTGAATGTAGGGCAGGGGCCGGCACTGATCAGCAGAACTGCAGAAAGTCAGGCACCCTGATCCTGTTGAAAGCCTAAGACTGTCACATAGGCTGGGCTGAGAGGCTTCAGCCTTCTGTGACTTATAAAACTAGGTCTTTGGCTACGCTGCCCTGGCATGAACTAGGAGATGATGGCAGTTAGCAACCCTGTTCCTTTCAATAGTCACAAGTGGTTTGAGGTCATGCTTCCACCAGGGTCTTCTGAAGATGCTCTGTTAGGTGATGAACTTCATGTCCTCACACTTGCTCCTTGGCACTTGCTACTCACTAAAGTAGCCACAGGGAAGTGGGAGATGGTTCTTGTATTGCCAAGAGCACGTTTAACATCCCACAAAATACCTTCCCAGCTTTGTAAAAAAGGGCCAGAACAGTGGTAAGCCACACAGTCTGATTGGAGCCAGGGGCATGGCACTGGCAGACCTGGCAGCTCCTGGCTTTAAGGTTATAAACTAGGCAAATAAAATAGAAAGACAGCTCAGAACCTAAGTTATCTGGAACATGACAGCAACATTTATTGAGCATCAGTTCTGTTTGAAGTTTTAAAAGACAAAAGATGAATCTGAGGTTGAAATCTAATCTGCAACCAGGAGGGGAATTCTACAAGATCCAGCTGAGCTTCCAAAACTGCAGGTGTAAAATATTGTCCCGATGGCTAATGACAGTCTTGATAGGTCTTCATCAGAGTGGGAGTGCAAACTTTGCCTCTTTGCTGCTGTTCAGGATTTCTTTGAATGTTCTTTCAAAGCACAGCGAGACTGTTCCTTTACTTGTGTATGTTATGAGGATTAAATATAAATTTCAGACTGCGCAGGATTACAGAATGGTCGTAGGAAATTGCTGAAGAGAAGAATTAATACAGCTGGAGGCAGGCGAAGCTAAAGATTTAGACTTCACCAGCTCTACTCTTGCAAAAGCTTATTAGCTCTGAAGGGTAAGCATGTGTTTGCAGGTAACCAGATTTGAGCAAAGTGTGTGACGTGCAAATGGTAGTGGAAGTTTGCATTCACAATCAGTCATTTCCTATGTGAAAAGGTCTGTTCTGAGTGTTGAAATGCTCCACTAACAAGCAGCTTCTTATCTCTAGTTTCCAAGTATAAAACTGAGGCATAGAGAAATAGCGGGCTAGATCTGCACAGGGCTTTTTGTTTATTACAAATAACAGCAAAGGCTTTTTGTTCTAATTATTTTAATAGGATTTAGGGAAGCAGAGTTATCTAAGACCGCAGTTCATGCTTTTTCCTTACTACTTCCCTTACAGTGGCTAAACTTTGCTGGCTCTGTATGGAGTTTGTAGAAAGCTGCCCATGTTCTCCATGGCCCCTGGTATCTGTCTTCTGTTCCAGGCTCTCCAGCCTGGCCCCAGTCTCTGCTGTGCCCATTCAATTCCACACCCAGCAGGGCCTTTCCCGGCACCTCTGGGGATATTACCAGACTTAAGTAAGCACATTTGGTGATCAAAACTCTGTTTACAAATGCATATTCCTGCACTGGTGAGGAAAGGACTAAACAAGTAGTATACTGTAATTCCTAACCTACTCTGCCCATCTAATGCTACTGTATGAGTTAGAGGTTCCTGGGAAAGCAAGTGCTAAACAAAGTGTACAGGGCTTTAAAGTACTTGGTAACAGCTGTCTGCACTTTTGTGTATTTCCAGCCCTCCAGATTAATTTTCTGCAATGCCATTGATAGTGCTTGCCCTGCTAACAGCAGCCTCATGCATCCTTCTGTTCCCAGTCATGTTACTCAACTCAGACCCACACAGTTGTTACAGGTGAAAAAAAATCTTCTCACTGGCATCCTTTGCCATTGGCATCTCTGCTTTCATGCTGCTGGTCCCACTTGCTTGGGGCTTGTGTGAGTCAAAGCTTGGCTTAACCAATACATCTGTTGTCCTTTCTGACTGCATTGGCTCTCTCAGACTTGCTGCTCAAGCCAAGTTTTATGTAGCTGATTGAGTGGGCTTAGGTCATGTACAGAGCCTGGTATTTCAAAGGTTTTTCTCCTCTTTGTGAAGCTGGTTGCCTTACAGGGCAGTACAGAGACTGTGGCATAATCTTTGCTCTGTGAGAGTTTTCAGGGAACCTTCTTTCTGGTTTAAGTCTTAATGGGAATTAACTTTTGAAGTCACTAAACACCCATGTGCATTTATGCCTGGATTCTAAATACTACTGTGGTGTCATCCATGTTTCTTTAGGAAATCCTATTGCTGAGAGCATCAGCAAGCTTTTCAGAGGTTTCAGTCCCTCCCCTTCTCAAGAGGAAAAAGAATGATGAAAGGTTGAAAATACAAAAATCATAAATATATCAGAAAACATAACCTTGTAGCTCAGATTGTTCATCCCCCTGCCAGCAAAGGAGCCTTCTGCCTGATCCCTTCTGCAGTCCCCTCTCCAGTTCTGCCCATGTGATGGGTTTCCCTTGCGTCCCTGCGGCATTTATTCCACAGTCTAATAGATCAGCCTGTTAGGAAATGTTTTCTGAGGTTTAATCTCAACTTTCCTTTGTTCTAGTTTCTTCCATAACACCACGGACTATGCGTGAATTGATGGGACTTGGAACTGTGCCTGTTTGCACAGAAAGTGCAGAGCAGTAACAGGCGAGATGACAAAGAAATTATAGGAAGTAAATGTGAGTTCACCCGAGGCCTCTGTTTTTGAGTATATTTGCTGTTACATTTGTCAGTAGGAAATCTCAGAAGTCCTTCTCAAGTGTTTGGAGCATTATTCAGCAGGTGCCAGGTATCCTAAGTCTTGCCACATTGCCACTGAGGCTTGCAGGCAGTTTAAAGAGAAACTTCAAGAGGAGACAAGTTTTGATGTTGTGTCCAGAGGTGGAGGGAAGAGAATGGCTGGCCCAAATATTGGGCTACAAGCCATCATTTCAGCATCTTCGGACTTATCTGAACCCCACACACACTTCAAAAAGAATATGATGCCCCCTAACTTACACCATTTATTTTCTTGAACCAATGGAGTAATCAGTAGAAAAGCTAGAGCAGTTGCACGGTGGATTAATCTAGGCCTATCAACACAAATGTTTCACAGGATCTTCCCTCCTGCCACTAAACCCTTGATACTACCGGGATGTGCAGAAAGGTACGAGACTAGGAACAAAGCAGCCATGTCGTATAACAGCTACCGAAGATACTGCCAGAAAAAAAAAAAGTGCCTCTTACCTGGTTTGCCGATGAGCAGGATGGGTTGACAGGGCTTCGTTACAGAAATTTTGAAGAAAGAAAGGAAAGGAGGAGGAAAATGTTCTTTGGCAAGTGAGAAATGTGCCAGTTTTGGAAGATGAGGGGAACGGGCCACACCATCCAGTGAGCTATCTGGCATTTGCTAACCTCCGTTCGCTGGTTTCTTTGAAATGTGACCTATTTCCTTGTTGCACAGGAAAGGAAAGAAGAGAAAATAAAAGCTGTGTGGCTCTGAAGACTGAAAGAGCTCTTAGACCTCCTCAGTGCCAGGGCATGGGTCTTCTGTGGAAGAAAACAAACCAGAGGAAGGTGGCGAAGAGCTGTCATTATTTAAATAAATGTGTTGGGGGAAGACGTTGCCTGGAGAGCAAAGCTCTCCTTTTGCCTGTTGAACAGATGTTCATGGGGAAAATGATGCTTTTTGCATGCGTATCTCTGTCCCTTGGAAGTCACAAGGCAGTAAGGAGAGCTTTAATTTCTTTGGATTTTCTATATCCAGGCCAGAGAAAAGAGAAAGGCCTGAGAAAGGCCCTCTGTGTAGGGCTGCTTTGGAGTTGTGATTTGCGATGGTCAAGATCTAGGCTGAGTAGCCCAAGAAGCCTCTCCTAGCCTGTTTTTCCTGCCCTGCTTTTCTGATCAGCTCTGTGTAGTACCAAAATGGCCATAACACTAACAGCTGGGCTGGGAACCAGCCAACACTGGTTCCACCTTATTTTTGGCAAGGTTATCAGCTGCTCCTCAGGGGCATGTCTCCCTTTCCAGAAGAGAGATGGGTGAAGGGTCAGTGTTTTCAGGGCCATCTCTTGGTAGCTGGGGAGAAAGGCTGCAGTGCCTGACATCTCATCTTTCTGCTGAATCCAAAGAGGTGCCCCAGTGAGATCAATGGAGAATCCCAAAGTGTCTCACTGTTGCAGGCAGAAAACCAGAAGACTATACTGTAAAAGAATTAGGACTAAAAGAAAAAGGACTGGGACCATGATCGTGGCAAGTTGAGGTTGCTGATGTCAAGACTGATTGGAATAAAAACATGTAGTAGTAAGGTTAGATACATGCAAAACACAAGCTCTCCCTGAGCATTACTCACCTGTATGGCATTTCATTGCCAAATCCCACTTGAGGGGCCCTTTGTTTACATTTTGACATAGAGCTGTTGATGTTTACTCAGAAATCCATATTAAAGGTTTTTCCAAGGACAAGGTGAGATCCTGAGATAGAAGGGATGAGTCACTTAGGCAGTTTACAACACTGAAAAGGCAGCATCCCAACACACCCAGCCTTGCGGTGCAAGTGGAGAGCTCTCAGTCCTGAGCCCTCAGCAAGGCTCACCTGCACATTTGTCCTTTGCCCAAAATCCCCACAAAGTTTAGGTGATGTACAATGATCTTGATAATTGCTTTTTGACAGCTGTTCTTTCAAAGCGAGCAGTGGCTCCTTCAAGCTTTATCTAACACCTGGGATTAATTAAATTGAATTTTACTGTTGGGCAATTAGTTTTCATGTCTCTACGCTAGTGGAAAGACAAAAATGTTTGTTTACAGTTGATTTCACTTGCAGATTCTCAACCTGCAGTATTTGGGCTACAAACAGAGCAGTGTCATTTGTTTATTACAGCAGTAGCTAAAAGACTGAATGGAGCGTCGTTGTGTTAGGTACTGTACAACCATAAAAAGGGTTAGTCTGTGGCCAAGGAGCTAGTCCCAACATGGACTTGGGGCCAGGCTGTGATGTAGAGCCAGAGCTGGGAACTTTGCCCAGGCCCTGCAGTTTAGACATAGCAAGAGAGAGAAATTTTTATTTTATGTACAAAATGGCTATACAAAATTATCTCATCAGGCCTCAGCATCATTCCCTATGTGTTTCAATGGCAACCAGGACAGAGTTTGCAGCCTTACAAGCCTTAAAATGAGCATTGGCCTCAGTGTCGTGCAAGCTGGATGCATTTGGGCTTCAGCCAGCACCACCGAGAAGTGATGGCACCAAGTCTGCCTGAAAGCATTGCTCTTTGTGCTTCCCCGGGGTTCAGCACATCATCCCTGCAGGGTTTCTACCAGCCTGGTGCTGAGCCCGGACCTCGCAGCATCCAAGAGTGCTGCCTCTGCCGTGTGTAGCCACAGGAGGGTGCAGTGTCACTGGTTCTGGTGCTGTGCTGAGCACGGGGCTCCCCTCCATCCCAGGAGTAAGTGAGGATGCAGGGGAGCTGGAAGGAGGGGATTTAAAGTGTCTCTTGGAAATCCATCCTTATCCTAGAAAGAGGAACTGGCTGGCACTGTTTGATTTGAAGATGAGTTGTAGTGGCCATCGGTTGCCTGTGAAACCCGTTTTTTCAGGCAGATTCCAGTACCCTCTGCCTGTTTTCTGTGAGTATCTGATGGTCACTTTACTTTTCCCCATTATCTAGGCTCTTGTGCAGGTGATGGAGGCCTTGGCTTGGGAAAGTGTGTACAGCTGAGGTGGCTCCATCAGCCCTTCAGAGACAAGTCGAGACTGGAGTAAGACCTAGTTTTTGAGCTGACCTGGTATGAGTATGAGAGGGTCCTCGGGGCAGTACTAGTTTTGGGTACAGGGCTGGGGGAGTTGGCCCCAAGCACACAGATTGTATGTCCTTGTATGTCGGGAGTCTGTAACACTGTATTTACTGTCCAGGAGAGACTAGGGACTCTCCTGGGAAGGGCGAGAGGCAGGCAGCACCAAGCCACTTGCTGCTGGGCAGGGAAGATGGGCATCTGCACCTCAGTCCCTCTCCATTACTCGGCAAGTGTGTTTGGAGACAAGCTCAGCAAACAGAAAGCCCCTGCTATGGCACCACGCCACGCTTTGAGCAATTAGTTTTTTCCCTGGCCAGAAGCAGCACCATTCAATTAAACCCCAAATACTTTGTTTAGCTGCTCTTTTATGTATGTGCTTTGGGGGCTCAGACAATGGCTAGCATGGCTTGGAGAGGAAGGAAACCACTCTTTCCACCCAGCCAGGGAACTGGCCAAAAATCCAGCCTAGCAATTGCAGTCCGTTTGAAGTCAGTTTTGAAACCGAGAGCCAGGCCTTTCCAGTCTAACCCTGCAAGGAAGGGTGGCCCTTGTGCCGGTGTGGGGATGCCCCGGGGGCTGGGGTAGCACCGGGAGTAGAGCTGGGGGCTGTGAGTCTCACCATCAGGCATCTCCTCCTCAGAGCAAAGGATGCCTTCCTTGTTTTCTCAGGGCTATTAGGAAGAGCACACCTACCAGGCAACACTTTGAGACCAGCAGAGGCTCAGCAGGTCCCTCCCAGGCATCTGCTCAGGTCACTGCTGCTCCATGCAAGGAGTGGAGCACACGGGGCTTCAATAGGAGTTTACACTAATTCATGGAAGAAAATGAATTATGGCTGTTAAATGCAAAGACACAGCTTCTGGCTTAGGTTTAGCCCTGCACTTCATTTACTAATAGTAGAGGATGTAGGAGGTTATACCACAAAGTACCACAGCTTCTTGCTTTTTTCTTAAGCCATTTTCTTACGCATGTCATGGCCGGCATCCGATTAGGATGTAGGGCTGGCCAGGTCTTTGTGGCTTTTTCTTTCTCCATTCCCATCTAATGGTCAGACGGTTACAGACGAGTGCTGGGTCAGCCTGGGTGGCACCCAGGACCATCGCCAAGAGCCCTGGCTGCTCAGGCCAGCCCCAGGGCTGGGTCCTGTGGATTTGGCAATTTGGTACTTAGAAGGGCCACGGCAGGACATGCAGTCTCGAGGGGCTGGCTGTCCTGCATTCACGCCACGCTTCACAGGGCTGCAGACCCTCTAGCCCCCTCCCAGAGCTCTCCCCTTCAATCTGCTCCTGGGCAGAGGGATCTCATGTTCAGGGACCTTAGTCTAAGATTTAGCTTACATCTGCCCCTGGCAACTTTTCAGGCCCTTACTCTTTGCTCAAGTCCTTTTATACTAAAAGGCTCCTTGAGGGTGGTTTTGGGGTCCCTCTGTCCCCAGAGATGGGCTGAGGCGGGAGGTCCCCTGCCTGGCGTTGCCATCCTTTCCTGGTGTCCTTCCCAGGGCCCCTCTCTGTGTCCGGAGCAAGGCAGCGCGTGGCAATTTGGAAGAGCCTGTTTTTATCGTATTTGCCAGGTAATTCTCTCTTTACCAAGGCTTACACGTCCAGCTTTCTAATCTCAAAGACAACTTCAAAAGGAAATGAGCTCCTGCCCTTTTATTGTTTCTTATTGTTTTATGTGTCCTGAGAGGGCTTTGTTTTTAAACAAGCAGTATTTTATTATTTGCAGTGTTTATTCTTTACTTTAGAAATGTATTGTCCTCTGTGGGACACTCCACGGTGGCAGCAGAACAAGAGAAACTATGGCATCACAAGAGCCAGCAGGGCAAAAATGATGTAACTTGGGAGGGAAGGGACTTCTTAAAACATTAGCAAATTCTTGAGGGCTTTTTTAAATTTAAAGCCAATACTTAACATTACTGTAGAGCACAGCTGCCTTTGTTAAGGCCATTTCATCAGACATGCACTGGCTTTTTAAAAGCAGCTTAAAATGAAGGATGGGAGTGTTGTTTGTTGGGGAAAAACAAAAATCCTGGCTTGCTCTATCTGTTTTGTCTGCTGTCTGCCACCTCAGCATGACCTCTTTGCTTTATCGCTTTTATTGGGATGTTTTATCGGCTAGGGAGCCGTCTGCCTTGGGGCTCTGGGTGTCAGGGGCAGCTCGGGGGAGATCAGTGCCTGCTCCTTTGCAGAAAGGCTGAGCTGATTAGTTTTATACTGTTGCAGGCAAGACCTGCCTTCTGCACTGATGTCAGCAGTCAGGGCGGGACTTTTACAGCCTTGTGGGTTTGGGGATTTTTTTTTTTTTGGGATAATCCTGGCAAAATTCCTGAGCAAGTTTTTTTTTTTCTTTCTTTCTTTTTTTTTTTTTTTTTTTTTTTTTTTTTTTTTTTAGCAGCCCCTATACATGCTGCCTCCAAGCCGCTCTCTTATTACTGCTCACTTCCTGAAAGGAGACTTTTTAGAAAAGCCTCTAGCTGCAGCACTGCCTGGGTCTGACAGAAGAAGGTTATTGAGGAAGGCGACATAAACCCTCAGCCTGGAAAGTTTCTGACACGCGCAGGACTGAGGGGGAGAGAGAAGCTTTTGGCTGCTGCTTGGAAAAAGAAAAAAAAAAAAAAGAAGCTCAAGGAATTAAAAGGGGAAAAAGAAGAAAGAAGGGAAAACACTAGAAAAGGTAAAACACTCTTTAAAATAATTTTTCCAGAGAAGACTCTTTGAGGTTGGAGTGGGGTGGTCTAGGGTGGAGGGAACGCAAATGTTCTTTGAAATCAGAACCGTCTCCCTGGAGAAGGAATGAGCCCGAAGAGCACTGCACGCTGGAAAAACATTTATGAGAATGAAAACCATGTTCACCCTTCTCCAACATTCAGAGTTTCCATAAAAACGCAGGGTTGTGTTTCAAAGTGTCTGCAGGCAGCAGGAGTCAGGCATCTGCACTCGAGCGCTGTCTCCCTCGCCTCCCCTATCCCCACACCACTCCACTTTTTTATTGCATTAAGCTATCTGATTGCATGTTTGCTGCTCTAAAATCTAATTATCTTAGGCAGAGCTGCCATGGACGAAACTCTCAATTACAGAAAGCAACAGCTATAATCCCTGTTGCAGAATTATACGTTCCTTGCTGTCTTCATTCCTGAGAATAAACACATATTGGGCTCCCTCTCCCTCTTTTGCTGTCTCTCTCCATCTTCAGGAGCTGCCAATGCCTCTTTCCCTCCTGTACGATGCGGTCAGAGTATTATAAACTGTCTGCCCTGAAAAAGTTGCAATGTCATTAACTTTGTGTGCATCACCAGGCATTTGGCCCTGTTGCACTAGTCATATATTTCTTTGCTTTGATTATGTTTTAAAGGTGGGGGTTTTTAAAAAGATCAATTCCTCAGAACATGTTATTTTAAACATCAAAGTAAGTATTAGTGATGGTGAGATGCCAGAAGATTATCTCATTAGAGCTGAAGGAGCTGTGCTATAAATAGAAAGGAGTTTATAAAATAACCTTGGCAGATATCTTCCAGAAGGGAAGAATCAACCAGGAGGGAAGCGTGGAGCTGCGCTGGTCGGAGCCACGCTCCGGGGCAGGTACCCTGCTTCAGCGCCAGCTGCAGCTGCGCGGCAAAATTTAAAATTTCACGCGGAAGCTCGGTTTTGGGGACTTTTCTGGTCAAGCATATGCAGGGATGAAAACCTCAGGGGACGTTTGTTTTCCCGTTTCAGTCCTCGATGATGCCCATATTGGCTGGAGATAGCTCAGCCACACTAGAGATCTGTTTCTTATTCTGCTTGTTAATATGCTTGTTAGCAGAGCTCACGTGGTGACAGAGTGCGATCTAGTGCATGACAGGTGATAGCAGGAAGATTTTTGAAGTCTTTGTTCATTTCTGTTCTCCCCACACACTGCAGACGGTAGAAGGGGGAATTCTTTGTTGGGGGCCCAGGTAATTCTCCAGCCTCTGCTCGCCATAGCTTTGCCCAGACTAGTCTGAAATGCATCCAACAGTGAGGCTTCCTCCAGTTCTTTGGAGGTTGTTTCAGTGTCACGGAGTTTCTCCATATATGGAACATGCAGAGTGCTCCAGTTGCTCCATCCTTGGCTTCCCGTTGTTCCTGCTTCGCCCCATGGCAGCACCCTCTCCTTCCCTTCTCCTCCTTAGAACCCTGAAACCTCCAGCGCTCGTTGGTGTGTCTCCAGTTGCATTCCCTGAGCAGCTGCTTGTTGGGTGGAATGGGAAAGGTCCTGTCATCTCCTGTAAATCATGCTTTTCCCAGATAAGACTGAGGGGCTGAACTGTTTCATTTGGCAGAGGAAGACCCTGATAAGCTGGGACTAAAGCCGTTGATGGGGTAGAGCGTAGCCCTAAGGGAAGGTATCGCCTGCTCAACATAAACAGTGTCTGCTAGTCATGCAAGAGGCCTTTTAAGGACCAACCTGCAAACCTGTAACCTGAGAGGCTCAGTTATCACGGATGGCTCCAGGCCACCCAGAGACTGTTCCTGGGAGCCGTAAGTGCTTATCGTCCTGTGAAGCCCTGGTCCAGCGACAGCGTGGGCTCAGCTGCCCAAAGGAGTGGCTCCATGGAGGGCTTTTCAGCGCAGGTTGCATCAGGCCCACCCAGGGGATGATTATGTTCAGGCACTTATCTAACGCTTATCCGAAACCCCCAACTCCAGAAACCACTTTTCTTGCCAAGTTTCCAGCAATTAGTTCATTCTAAGCCAGAAACACCGCAGGATGTGTTTGTCACGTCCTGTCCTGCCTAGATCTCAAGTTAACACAAATGAACTTAAAACAAACAAAATTTGGACCAAATTTGTCAAGTTTTCAGAAAAAAATCACTAGTGATTTGGATGATGTCAGCTCAGATGTGCTGAAGATATGCAAGTCAGAAAGATCTTTGCTTGACCCTTCCACCATAGGAAATGTTTGCGGGGCGAGTAGTTACAAATGTTTCCTGGGAATCTCTAAGCAGGTCGGATCTCATGCAGTGATTAGGGAGTGAGAAACATGGAAAACCACCAGCCTGGGTACAGGCTCATTTTTCAACACTGAAGGAGGTTTTAAAGGGACACCAACAAAGCAAATTTTCCCAACTTGGTTACTGTGAGTGACTTCAATTAAGTCTGCAACCAATTCAAGAACTGGGAGATTCTCCACTGAGAAACACTGCCAAAATATTTAATCTCCATCTGACTTCAGTGGAGCAATGTCAGTGGCACATGTTAAGTGCAGGGTCCCCATCTGGCTGCTCCATTGCTGTTCCTGTCTTACCTTCTGCGTTCTCCCAGGCTGGGAAAGGAATGCTTGGGGTATGCCATGTCTGACTGTTGAGCGTCTTTACTCTTCTGTTTATCATCCCAACCCACCATTATTGCTATTGTGTTTCCTACTCTTCCATTGTAGCTTAATTTTTAAAGGGAAAATGAGTTAAAATGAATCTGTTCCTGTGCAGTTCTGCAAATCCTTCTGAACTCAAACATTCGTAAATGTTGGTTCCAGCTGAGCTGAAGTCACGGGTGAAATCCTGGCCTCCTGCTGTGGGCGTTGTGCCACTGACCTCAACAGGACCAAGACTTCACCCCAAAGTAGCTTCAGTCAAAACCACAGTGCAAAAGATGAGTTCAGTCCTCCTAGGGTTAGTGGCTCTTCATTCCCTGGCCATGAACGAAGGCAACTCCTCTGTGGCTGGGCACAGAGAAATTTACTCGTTGGCCTCTGGGCTGCAGCTTCCTCGTTAGGAAGCCACACATGCCTGTGAGTCGGCATATTTTCTGTTGCACCCTGCCATACCCCATCAAATCCAAACCATCTGGGCCATATGTTTTCCTGAACAGAGAACCTGCGGGGAGGGGGAAAAGGGCCCATAAACTCTGCAAAGCAGATCTCACGGAGCTTGCTTAAGGGAGCCGGAGCCTGGAAATGATCTGCAGATCTGTAAGGGCTGGAGGGAGTCCATAGCCCGATGTGGTCTGCAAGACTTCATCCTGCTGCAGAGCTCCCCTGGCGCGTTCCTCCATGGTAGTGTGTCTTGGGGTCTGTGGGTGCTTGCTGTCATGGTCATGCTGCCTTGCACAAAGGGGGCCCCAGGGTGATTGCATGGGGGAGTCCCCATGCTCTCCCACAGACTGCCTGCTTGGCTGTCACCAAATCACTGCTTGCCTTGGTTTGCCCTGCTGTGAAACGAAGCCAATAGCCTTCACCTGCTTGCAGGGAGACTTTGAAAGGCAGGGAGGCTACAGGGATGGCAGCAGAAGCTAGGCTGTGTGTTTGTGTTATCCTGCTTGAGGTGCCCTGGGAGGCTGAGTGCTTCCTGCACGTCTGCAGAGGGGGAGTCTCGGTCCCAAGGCACTGGAAGCACACAGCCAAGCAGGCAGCAGAGTAGGTAGAGCAGATCAGGACGAGCCACCTCTTTGGCCAGCCAGGGCTTCTTTCCCTTTCTCTGTATCACCAAGATGCAGCCGCTTCTCGGAAAGGGCATGTTTCTGGTTTTCTGGAAGTTCAGTGTGGTCCAAACTGACTTTGCTGCTTGAGGGTCCCACCCACAGCTCACTGAGTTTCCTCCAAGCCACTTCTGTACAAGACCCTCTGAGACAGCCTCAGTTTTGTGATCCAGACCTGATCCAATGTCAAAGTTAACCCTGTTCTGAGAGTGGGGTGGGACCAAGAGACCCTCTTGCATCCCTTCCAACCTCAGTTATTCTTTGATTCAGTCTGGCAGGACCAAATCAGGAACGAGTGCTGGAGACAGTCAATATTGTGGATCCCCTTCCCTGTCCAGGACTGTGCTATTGCTGGGTGCAGCATTAGACGCTGCTGTGCCGTGGGGATGCTGTGCCATGGTGGTGGTAGAAGGAGCTGCTGATCTGCAGTGTGCACTGCAGGTCCCACGGTCACAAGCACTTCTGGGCAACAGGAGTTACCTCACATGCTTTTCTTAGGAAGCTCGGTGGGGCTCTCTTGTCTTTCCAGCTTCAGCAGATGAGAGCATGCTGTGCTATTGATGCATGTGGCATGGCAGGTGATTAGGGGGGCTGTAGTGGGGCTCTGCCCTCTAGCATAGCTCTTCCAGTCCGATGACCAGACACATCTTTGTCAGAGGGTCCCAGCACAGGTTTAGCACTAAAAATGTGTGAGGTATGGCCCTGCCCTAAGGCCAGGTTGACAAAGGAGTCAGTTTAGGGTGCCACGCTTGTGCAAGCTGTGACAGGTTCTTCTTTTAACATATAACTGTATAAAACGTGCTGCTACCTGAACTGGGACAAGCAGCACATCCCTTTCTCAGACCAGATCCCTCCTGGAGAGAGCTGGTGGCAGTTACGCAGGTGAGCGGAGTTCAGTGTTGGCACAGGAGGGTGTTTGTCTTTATGCAACCCCAGGGCTTGGTGCCTTGTGTTGCTGTGTTGTGTAAGCGCAAAGACTGCTGAAGGGCTGCTGCCGGAGCCAGCTCTGCTGGGATGCAGATGGCTGTGCCTGGCTGTGTGGTGGCTGTGTCTGCTTCCCTGCCTGCTCAGAGGTGCAAGCACTCCTGGCCCTTCTGAGAGCCTGGGGCAGTTTCCTGGCATCCCGAGCACAGCAGAGTCGGTGCTTGCTCCATGTTGGTGCAGGGGGAACAGTAGGAGCACAGGGAGGGAGCTGCTTGTGCAGAGGCTCAGGAGATCTGGATTCTCTCCTGGCTGCACTGAACCCTGCAGAGAGAAGGGGTAGCTTTACAAAGGCAGGAGGCAGTCACACAGGCATGGAGATGCCAGATATAAAAACAGTATTTGCACGCGGCATACTCAGCAGTATCAGTAGTACATGATGCCATGCAGAGGGGTGTGTGGGTACCGAACACAGATGTGCCTGTCTCCTCATACAGATAGTGTGTGTCAAGCAGCTGCAGTTGTGGTCAGTATGCATGTGAATGACACATGCATATTTACATGCATGGTGCCTGTATGTAGCTGACAGGGGCACTGTATAGCAGGCAAGATGCATGTTCTTTTAATGACTGCTTGGTTGTCTTTTTAATTCTGCTGTTTTGTGCATGGCTGAAGCCAGCAAGGAGAGTGGTGGCAGGGGGCCAGCAAGTCTGGGTCACATGGAGCGGCTCCAAACTATTGCATAAGTCCCATCTGAAAGTGGACCTGCTTGGTGGAGCCATCTCCTTAAAGCAAAAGAAGACTAAGCTGGGAGCACTGAGTTGCTCGGTACCCACCTTACATCTGGCTGAAGTTGACTGGTCTAGCACTAGATTTGGGCTCAGCCTCGGGGCTCACGCTGCCCTGGGTGGAACACCCCTCCCTGAGGATGATAGGAGCTGGCACTTCTCTCGTGCTTTCCTGTTGAGGACCTCCGAGCATTTTACCACACTTGGAGAAATGCAGTGACCCCAGCTTTCCAGATAGGGCCAGATCCTTATGTAACAGAGAGATAGTATTTCCAGAAAGCGAAGCAGTCAGTGTCAGAGAGAGGTCGGTGCTCCCAGCTCTCCACTCAGATGCCCTCGTGTTGTCATGGGTTTCTTTTGTCCCTTTGCTGGTGAAATTAAAGATCCCGCTGGATTTTGGAGAGGAGCAAGGGGATAATTCAGTCCTTTCCTCACTAAGATTGCACTGAATAGACTTGACTGTAAGACAATTCTCGTGTTTTTAGAAAAAAAATACTCCCACACAGTACTGGAATGAGCCCAAACCCCTGTGAAGCTTGCTTGTACAAAGAGATAGAGGGTGTGCCCGGCTAGAGCACAGCAGGGCCCAGCGTGGAGAGCAGCAGCGAGCCTGTAAGAGGGAGCTGGTGGTCTGAAGGCAGCAGGGGTGTTCCCCTGCTCACCCGGGCTGGCACGGGGAGCTGGCAGGGGGACGGAGACTCGGGCTCAGACCCCTTGCCTCTCAGGGTCAGACTGGCAGCATCAGTCTGGATTTCCCCATTGCTGGTGGCGCCCCTTTGGATGGGGTTGGATCTTACTTGAGCAGTGCAAAAGCAGCATCTCTCCTCTGGGCAAACTAAATTTGACCCCAGAGTCGCTGGGGTAGGCCTCTGCAAGGCACCGCTCTTAGGGTGAGGTGAAACATCCCATACAAGGGAGGTGGGCTGCGGTGACTGTTGCAGATCCCCTTTCAACCTGGTGGATGCCAGCGAGAAAGGGAAAAGCAACAGCCCTGGTCCTTGCTCCGGTGTGGGCTTGGTAACAGGAGCAACCGGAGGGATGGCGAGGGGGTCCTAAAGGGCTGCCGTAGAGCTGTGTAGGCAGTAACCATCCCATGACTGGAGGCTGCTGTTTTCTGGTGAGCAGTGATAACTACGTGTTTCTAATTCTTTGCTTGCTGTGCCTCCAGAGAGGCCAGGCTTGGAGCAGCAAAGCAGATTAAGGTTCAAGCTCTTGTTTTCAGTTCTGCAGACCTGTGACTTTAACCCGTATTTTGCATTCTGCAGCTGAGCTCCTAGCAGTGAGCTGCTGATTAGTTAATGCTGATTTTTCTGGTTTTAACCCATAATGCTACTCTAGAGCTGAGAAATGACTTCCCAGTGGAAGTCCTGTCATGCTGGCAGGATGACTGCAAAAAGACTTCTGCCATCTGCAACTCAGCATGTTTTCAACTTAACAGTCCAGCCAAATATTTTGTCAGGAATAACAGGATGGTCTCTTGCTGAAAGCCAGGGAGGTCTCAGGAAGGTTTGCATCCACCTGCATGCTCACAGCCTGCCCAGCCTCTGCTGCGCGAGGTGCAGCATGGCAGGGGGGTGCAGCGCTGTTTACTCTGTCCTCGGGAACATGCAAGAACCTGCCGGGAGCTGGGGTGGTGGCTGCGCAGGCATGGAACGCCAGCAGCCCCCGGCCAGCAGCACACACACAGCTGCATTGGCAGCGCAGCGCCCGCAGGGAGGGACCTGCCATACCCAGGGGTGTGCGGAGTCAAGGTGGTGAGAAGGAGGGATGTAGAAATGGTGAGAAGTGATTTGGGAGCAGTTTCAAGAAAAGGAGGCAGGAGTGTTGTCGGTGGCGTTCCTCATCCCCCACTGCCCTTCCCTTCCCCTCCTTATGCCGCAGGTGGTGAGGAGAGGCCAGAGGTGCTGTTGGAAGCGAAGAGCTGGCAGTACAGAAAGGGGCTGGGTGCAGCGGTGGGAGAGGAAGGAGATGTTCCCTTTGGCTGTGAACTGCAAACAGGCCCTGTCCATGCCCCACTGTGAGGGCTGAGCCCTGATTTCTCACTACAGTAGTGACCGGCCGACTGTGCCCACTCCTATCTGGACCAAGAAGCCTGCTAAATTGGCTGCATGGAAGTTAGTGTTTGATAGGCTTGGTTGAAAGTACCAGAAGATGGCTAATTTGCCTTGAAGACTCGGGTTTTGCTATGTGGGGTTTTTTTTCAAGTCTGGCTGGAGCCATTTGACGCTGTGTTTTTCTTATGCCGAAAAGGCTGGCCTGGGTCGCCAGGGGTGGCATTCTACTAGCTGCCTTGGGGTGCGGTGCTGGAGACCATAGTGCAGGAGGTGGCCACCGGCATGTGCAGCGCCCTGCGAGGCTGACCACATAAAGGTGCCGTTGAGTTGTCTCTGGAGAGGCTGGCAGAGCTCACCAGGGCTTTTGCTTTTGAGATGTTCCAGTCCCCAGTTAAACCATTTCCTCAGCCTTTGTGCATTTTGCGAGCCTTGCGGTATGCTCGCTCTCCCAGGGAGGTGGAGGTGGGGCTGGTGGTCTGGGTGTCCCCTCACTCTGACCCTGACGGCACTCAGCTCTGGTGGTTTTCTGAGTATCCCCTGAGCAGAGTAGCATGGGCTGAAACCAGGACAGTCTCTGGCGACCGTGCGGAGAAGTGATCCACTTGCCTTGCAGTAGTGTTCGGGAAGTAGATTTCAGCTGAGGGTTTACAACCATAACCTTTGGGCCTCCATGAAACAGCAACAGCAGGTGAGAAGGGGGCTGTTTTTCCGGAAAACATGGTGACTTTAGCGTTGGCATCCATGAGCTACAGGCCCTGCGAGGTTTGCTGTGTGGCCGTGGTGGGCAGCTGGGATAACAGGCCATAGGTAAGAGCCTGCTGTGTGGAGCAGGGGGTCCATGTGGGTGGTGGGCAGGCCTGAGAAATCTGGCGATGCTGCTGCCAAGGGCCTCTCTGTGGCACTGGCACAGCCTGTGAGCGACACATCCCTGCACCCTGCGCCCCCCCCCCCCCCATATTTAGCTTGGTTTCCAAAGAAAGTAACGCCAGTGGAGCGAGCTGTGTGTTTGCAGCTCTTCTGCCCCCAGTCATCACTTTTGAACTGGCAGGACAATTTCAGTTTGGAGTGGATGGAGGAGCAGAAATCTCTGCAGCGCTATGTTTGCAGGGGCTGCGCCTGATGGCCATGTAGCTGCCCTCCTGCGGGGTCTGAAGCACTGCTCAGCCTGTTGGCAGGGTCAGGAGGGAGCAGGGCTGGAGCTGACCAAGCTGTGGGACATTGCACTGTGATAACCCTGGCATGGTTGGGAAGTGCCGGTACCCTATTTTACAGAAGAAAGAAGTAACAGTGCAGAAGAAAGAAGTAACCGTGACGGTGACTTTCATTCATTCGTTAACGCTGTTGCTAATAGCAGAGCCCAGAAATGCTTTTCGGGATGAAGCAGTGTGGCTGCAGGGCACTGCTCCTGCTGCTCGCACTGCTCTCACTGCTCGCTACTTGCAGGCACTGCATGTCAGGAAGATGTCGATAGAAGGGCCGGGGGCTAGGGGGTGTGTGCTGCAAGTATTTCCTCCCACCGGGGAAAGCTGGAAGCAGAAATCTGTGTTTGTATTTATTTCTCTCTCAAAAAAGGGAAAAGGACACCTGAGCTCATAATTTGCAAAAGTTGGATGAGAAACCTGGAAGCTGCCGGGCCCTGCATCTTTAAAAGCAGTTAAATTCCTCTTCTCTGCACTAGGAGGCACCTTGAACCTTCCTCTTGGCCCCGAGCAGAGCCCATCTGCTTCCTATTACCTTCCTATAAAGCTGCCTCCCCAGCCAAAAAGCCAGGCTTTCAGGGAATTCTGTCTGCAGCCCCGATGTTGAAATTAGTAACAGTTGTCATCTGTTTTTCTTTTTTCTTTTCTCTTTTTGCTGTATTCCAGCTTGAATTTTGAATCCCCTTCCCCAGCCCCCACCTTCTTGCATGTTTTTGGTGTGGGAAGAGGTGACCTTGAAGCCACCACCGGCTCCAGCGGCATCGTCCCCTGCGTCCTTCGTCCCTGCCGCCGCCTCGCGCGGGCGGCCTGGCCCACGGGTTCACGCGGCGAAAGCCACCTTGGCGCAGGGAGCGGGGAGCGTTAGCCACTCGCGGGGCGTCTGCCAAGGACAACGAATTCCTCGGGAAGGAGCAAATCGGAAGCAGCCCAAGCGAGGGAGGCACGAGACCGAAGAGGTCACCCCATGCCCCAGGCCTCCCCACAGCCCCTCCATCCCAGCCCTTGGGAGCCCGGCATCCCGCTGCCCCCCGTGTGGACAGGGGCTCCTCAGGCTTCTCTGTGCCTGCTGGTCACTGCTACTCCAAAAGCAAAATCTGAAAACTGAGGTTATGAAAAACTTTATACGTATTGAGGCAGCCATGGAGCCCGCACTCCTCCAGCTCTCCCCTCCTTGTTAGGGGTCCTTCTCTTGCTGGTAGGGGTCTTGGAAGTGGAGCACCACTGGGAAGGGGCCATGTTTTCCTTGCTGTGTGCAGGGAGGGATCGAAGCCGGGCCCTTCCCCCAGCCTGGCTTACAGGAATTTTGCAGCTGTAATTCCTGACTTGTGCTGCTCCAAACATGCCTCCTTCCCCCAAGGTCAGGGCTGTGGGGTCTTGGTGCCTGCAGCTCCCTCCCAGCCCCTCTTCCAGGATGCCAAGGAGCCGGGACCGAAGGGGAAGGACAGAGGGGAGACAAGGGCACCAGCCATGACTGCTGCAGCTCGGGGTCGTGGAGAGGCAGAGGAAGGACGGGAAATAAAGGCAGCCTTGAGGAAGCCGGTTCAACAGCTGGAAAACAAGAAAAATTAGTAGTGTGAAGCCCAGGAGAAAATATACTTCAGCTGAGCGGCTTTCTGTCCGCAGACCTTGGAACCGTGACAGGATTTAAAAGCTGGAATCTCGAGCTTTAATAGATGCTGAAAAATGCTGACTTAGGAGAGGGCCGCAGCATGCTCGGCTTTCATTTCGCCTTCTCCCCTCCCCAGCTCCCTTCCCGCAGCCCTGCAGGGAGCAGGCACAGAGCAGCTTGCAGCATCCACAGCGCTTGGCCATGCGTTGCTGTGGCCCTGGCTCTGCCCTCTCTGCACTGCAGCTGGAGGGATGGAGCTACAGAGGATGCTGCCACCAGGTAGATGTGGCCTCATGGACCCACGGTGCTGATATTAGCACCTTGTGTTGGTGGTGGAAGAGGGCAGAAGAATTCCTGCCCAGCCCTCTCTCCTCCATTGCCTAATTCCCTGCTTACCTGTCACGGGTGAGCAGAGCAGCCTGAGACGAGATTTAGACCTTTTTTTTTTTCCCCCCGTCAGGCAATTTATTCTCATGACTGCTGATTGCATGTGCAGCCTTCATGGTTGCCATCATGCTGTTGTGTCTGGGCTTTGCGGAAACCAACCTGGCGAGTGGCACCAGATGTGACTGGGGAGACTGGCCTGAGGCCTCGCTGTTGGTCTTTGGCTGTTTTTAACTGTAGATGAACAGCTACAAATCTTAACATTTAAGGTATGGCATTCCAAATAGTTATTTAAAGGTGATTTAAATCCTCCCAGCATTTCTGTCTAGTAGGGAAAAATTCATTAACTAACTTCAATTATTGGGGCAGGAATCATCTTTCTGCTTTCTTCTTGTACCTCAGCTGTGTAGTCTCTGGCCTGTGATGGGTGTTATTCCAAGCCCCCACAGCATGTGTAACATTAACTGCATAGTAAAGATGGGAAAACAGAAGTAGAAATAAATTGCAGACTCCCCTGAGGACACAAGAAGGGGAGTGCAGCAGACCCAAGGAGGAACCAGGCTTTCTTGTCTTGTACTCTAGTTAGCCTTTGCTATTGAAAGCACAGAAGAGTAGAGCAAGGCAAGGGTTAATGACATTATTCCAAGTGTTTCCTTACTGAGTTGAGGACCACAGGCATATTGACACCTTTGCAAAGAGCACCATCTTCCCAGCAGCTCAGGAGCATCTGTCCTGCCTTTCCCTGCCCAGCTCCAGCACCCTCTGCTGCTGTGCAAGTCGTAGCTGCATCACCACTCTGGAATCAGACTTCAGTAGGTATTTATCTGTCGCCTTTGCAGGAGTGTTTGCGTTTTGCTGCAGAGCTGCTCTCGAGCAAAGCATCACTGTTCAGATATTTGGGATTCTCCAGGCAGTAGTTAGGTATGTGCCATATTCATTGCATACGTCATCTAATCGCTGGATAGAAATAAAACCCACAGGCTTTATGCAACTCTCCAGCACTATATGAGTTTTGTGTAATTGCCTCAGACTGAGTGGAAATTATCTGCAAGCCAAAAATCTTTCACTGAAGCAATTAGGGAATAATTTTAAAAAACAAATACAATTGGAATCTCACAATCCATTTGTGGATAGAGCTGAGGGTAAGGGTGAGTTCACTGAATGGGTCCTTTGTTTTCTATCACTTTTTTAGGTTTAGCCATTACACTTTGAGAGCAAGTGCTCTTCTCTCAGTGCAGTGACAGTCATTAAACTGTATTTTAAAGCCAAGGAAACCGGAGGAGAGAGGATTTCTAGGTTGCTGCTCACTACCACCCTCGTCATACTTTTATTTCATGCTCTCCTTTAAGAGATCAGGTAACTGAGACCAGGTCACTCTTTGGTCTGTGCTTCCTTGTGGGTGTTGCCACAGGACAAAGGGTTCCCATTTGTTCTGAGTTTCTTTCCTCAGGTGTAAGATACATACCAGCTCTTTAGTGCTGCTGTCAGAGCGGTGTGGGGGCTGCACTGGGAGCAGTTCGCCCCCGGGAGAGCACCTGGGTGTGCAGTGGCCCCGTAGCAGGGTAATGTGGCTATCCAGTGCTGTGAGCTGATGTGGTTAATTGTATTAGCATTGTTATCCCATCCTTTTTTCCCCTTTTCCTTTCTTCCCACCTCACTCTTTGCTTCTCTAAGATCAGGCTTTGCTCATTCACCCCGCACATAGTTTTCTCCCCTGTGTCCTTCTCCATCTTTTGTTCCCATCTCCCATTCACTCATCCCCACCATCTCCTTCACAGGGGCAATGCCACCAAGAGCCTGTGGTTCAAATTAGCCCATGCTGGCTCCACTGCGCTGGCCCGGGCTCAGCACCCTGCAAAGACACCATCGGCCTTGCTGCTTTGGGGAGAGCACAGAGCAGCCGAGGATGCCTGCGGAGGGACCGAGGACTCCTGTCTCTACATAAGCGGCGCCTGAGGGAGAGACATGTTGGGACAGTGCCGTTTCAGCTGGCACAATACTCCCTGCACTGAGACAAGCATCACTAACCATGGCAATAGCTTGGAGGCTTCTCACATGGACTGTCATCTTCATTGCAGCTGTGTGCAACTTTCCCGGTTACACGTTCCAGTCACAAGGTAGGGATCGTCGTGGGGAGGGGAGCTGGATCCACCCGCTGCTGCTGGCCCAAACCCTAATGCTTGGCCCCAGGGGAGGTATTAGGGTAATGTCATGCTGAGGAGTAGGTGGAGACACCTCGAACTCTGCTCTGCTCGCCAGTGCTGCAGCAGACCTCCTCCTGCTGAATTTGCAGGTGTTTTCCATTGACCTCCGAGGAAAGGATGTGTTTTGCTCTCAGATGTTACCCTCCTTGACTTTTTGCAGAATTCAGAGCAGTAGGGTCTGTGCAAGATGAGAGCCACATACAGGCTTAGAAAGCAAAGGAGATGTGGTAGCAATAGAGGAAGCTTCCCTTCCACTCGGGTGGAGCGGCGCATCCTCAGATGAATAGAGGCTTTGTTAGGGGGAAGGCTGCGTGTGTGCAGCCAGCCGGTGCACTTACAAACAGCCCTCTGCGCGTGCAGGGATTGAGGTCTCTGCTGGAGCACACAAATACTCTGCACAGCTGGGTACGGACAGACGTGTGCTGCTGGAGGAGCGGGTTTAGTTTGTACCCACGTTTCTGTAAGCGCTACCATCAGCAAATGCTCAAACCTGCTCTGTACCTGTCTTGTATGGCTGTGTGTTTCTAATGGCCTTGTGTTTAAATACCGAGCCACACATGCAAGTGATTGCAAGGAAAGCAGAATGTGGGGCTCTTGTACTTAGATTTGTGCCTTTGTACATGATTTTATTCCAGGTTAGGAGTGAAGGGACTGGAAAATGAAGTGGGCCACCTTGTACTCAGCCTGGAGTACAAATACAGCACAGTCAGGTAACACAGGGTAGTTGAATTGCTTAATACTACTAATTTGCTTTCATGGCCATTTCTTAAGAGGCAATATGAACACTCCCATCAGGTGCCAGAGGTAAGAAGAGCGAGCTCCAAAGTCAGACTTATCTGTGCGAGGTGTTACAAACTCAGTAGCATACTTAACGCAGCCATAATCCTGAAATACCACATGTGCCTGGGTTAATTGCAGCAGGGCCGAAGTCCACAATATACCTGGGTTGTTGAGTAGTGCAGCACCATAGGGGCTGTAGTTCTGATGGCCGTGGGTTATCTTGTGAAGCAGAACTGGGAAGAGGAACAAAGGCACCAAAAGTCACACACTGTCCTGGGTCTGAGTACCATCTCCATTGCTAGACACGGGGCACCACTGTAGTGCAGCTTGTGCTGGGGGAAACGAGAGGCAGTCAGACAGAGAGCTGCGTGCTGTGCAGGCACTGTGCAACGTGCGAGGTTATACAGGCAGATTTTCTTGAATCTGAAACAAACACAGTTTCTGGTCCTTTTCGCCAAAGCCTCTGGCAATGCCTGGGGTGACTGTTCTGGGCCTCCCGCGTCTGTCAGTTCACACCTCCCTCCATCTGCAGCACCGCGTTTGCAGCGCAGTGACGCTCTGATGAGGATTTCACTGCCAGATCGCCTCCATCCTGACTCACAGCAGCTGAAATGCTCCCTCACTCATGAGTCCCCACACCATTTGCTAATACACCTTGGTCTAAACCCAAGGGCTCACTGAAATGACAGTTAATGCATTTGTGCTTTCCCAGATGCATTGGTCTGGGGGATGAGTCTCAGCCCGTGATGTTGCTGGGAGCCTGGTGCTGTGGGAGCACCGAGCCAGGGACTGCAGCCTGTCCCCTCTCCAGTCAGGCTGCCCCATGGGCCCCGCTTGCTGTCAGAGTGCTTTTTTAGGCTCCCTGCATCCGGCATGGTTGGCGTCAGGCCGTTGATGTTACTCAACACTTCTCTTCACCACGCTGCTGAGATAGTAAGTACATAATCCTCACAACACCCTTTGAAGAGGGTGAAACCTTGTTATCTCCTCTTAGCAGTTGGAGGCATGGAGAATAAAGGCCAGTGTTTTCAACAAGCCACTGATTTTGACGAAGGACCATGTGGAAGAGGATTCATGTGCCCCCTGTGCACAACTCCAGATCAGTGTACTTGTTTTATGCAGGAAAAAGATTAAGGTATCATAATCATAAGCTATAATTATGTTTGTGGGAAACAGCAGCCCAGCATTGAAGGCCTCTTCAAGCCAGCAGAGATGTAACAAGATTCAGATGTAACGTGTACACTCAGGCTGCAGTTTTTAACAGTGCAGGGAGCAGCAGCTGAAGCAATTGACCAAGGATTCAGCACATGCTCGCCATTGCTGAATGGTTTTTAATCAAAACGAATTTTTCTTCTAGTACCTTAGTTTAACTATAGTGATAGATTAGACATTCCCTGTTTTATGGAACGCTGAGGCTAATCTCGCTGCTCCCAGCTCACATGTAAACCAACGGTCCCTTGGAGGATGTAGTGACTGCCACAATGCCAGGGCAGCCTGAAGCTGTGGGATCCCATAGCGTTTTCCATAGCCATCCCTTAGGAATCGTGTCTGGGCTGCAGCTGGGGCTCCTCTTTGGTGACGGGACCAGAGCAAACATCTGCTTCCTTTTCATCCTTTAAGCAGCTCAGTAATGAGAGAGGCAATGGTGAATGTACAAGGAGGGAACAAAATCCTCCCTCCTCCACTTTCACCTTCCCTCTCTTGCTTTTGGTCAGCTTAGCCCTCTGCCTCCCCTGTGCCCTTTCTCTTCCTCTGCCATCCCTGCCCCTGCTGACGTGTGCTCCCTTTCTACAAAAATGGGGCAGCAAAGTACCTGTTCCCACACCCCACCCCTCCTGCTTCCCAGCTTTCTCCCTTGCCCTCTCCTGGGAGGTTTGTGGTGCTTCGGGGTGCCGAGTGTCCCGCACAGCCATGGGCAGGTTTTCCTGGAGAAGGGCTTTTTATAGCATCTCTTCTGAAGCAGCTTGACAGCTCTCTGGAAACACCAGTTTGCTTATCACCAGTGAAAACCCTTCTGATACAGTGGATGCAGTACTGCACGTTTCAGGCCAAGATCTATTAATACAGCATGAAGTGGCTGAAAGGTCAGAGGGCACATGGTGGCTTTTCTGGAAGGAAGGAAGGGCCAAGCAGTGCCGCTCTTGCTATTGGGGGCTCCTAGTGTGGTCTGCAATGTGGGGAGCATGACCAAGGCAGGGCTGGGCAAATGAGGAAATTAGGGAACATCTGTGATATTGAATGGAGTACACAGCGTTAGGGAGTTAAAGAGATCCTAATTTTTAGAGCCTAATATAACGTTTTACATTTTTAGAGAGGAAGGAGCCAGCTCTAACACTGGATGAGGACACTGGCCTCTTTCTTGCATTGAAAGTCTCTCTCCATTATTTTTTTCCATTTGTGGCATTCCCACTCTAAAGCATGACTTCCTAAAACGCTGATGTGATGCAGGGCACTGTTCTTAAATCTTTCCTCCTTGTGCCTCAGTTTTGAGAGTGACATCTGTGAGGGGATGCACAGTGACCAGCACTACAGCAAAAGCAGGTTCTCACACACAACCTCACT
The DNA here is from genome assembly GCF_023638135.1 of Falco biarmicus. Taxonomy (NCBI): domain Eukaryota; kingdom Metazoa; phylum Chordata; class Aves; order Falconiformes; family Falconidae; genus Falco; species Falco biarmicus. The sequence goes on along the minus strand of NC_079291.1, from coordinate 64,779,875 downwards.
CCCAGGCTCTGGACACTTTTTTCACCTGGATGTACCTTGCAGGTCAGGATCAGCCAAGGGTCCCAGGCCCTTTCTGGCCAGTGCATGTACAGACCTCCTTCCGATTCACTATTTTGCAAGCCCATATGGACTGCAGAGAGGGAAAAAGAAAAACAAGACGCTTCCGATAGCAAATTTTTCCAAGCCTGAGGTCATTGCTTAAGTGCAAATAGTCACTCTTGTTTGCCCGGCCACATCACACACGAGGCGGTGTGATGCAGGAGAAGCTGAAGCACAGGAAGTTAAAAAACTAATAATTATTTCTGGCTTGTTGAGGTGAGGGAGAGGTGCCAGAAGTGCTTATGGTTTGGAAGGATGGGAGCTAACCCCTAAACCCAGCTGGTGGGAAGGACTGTCCCATTACCAGTGGCCAAGGAAACCACTCTGTCAGGCTCCCACACTGGAAAACACACTAGAGAAAAAGGAAACTTTCCAGTGCTGCCATGTGGTAAGAGTGTAATTTGGAGTCCAAATTTATGATGGCTGGGAAGGCTTTGAAGATGGGTGCTGTGGAGCCAGGCGAAACACAGCCACCCTGGAGTAGCCTGTCCTCTCCTGTTTGCTTAGGAAACAACTACAAATAGGATGCAGAAAGCACAGTAAGAATCTTCCAGATTGCCCTGAAAATGGGGCAAATCCTCTCCCACTCCATGAGCAAACCTCCAGCCATCAGGGGTTTGGAAGAACACACTGTGATGGGGGGAGCAATCCTGTCCAGTGGGTGGTTTTTTTCCATCTTCTCCTCTGGTACTGAAGGCTGTCAGAGACAGCTAGACCTCTGGTCAGATCCGATCTGGCAGTCCCTGTGACGTTTTGCTTGGAAAGAGAAATTTCTGTCGAGGTTCCAGAGTGCCAATTTCTTTGACAGCCAAAAGTGTTGTGTTACCGTGTGAGTGCAGGCAGACATTTTGGACAGTGACCTTGTCAGAGCACATTTCCTAAGTGGTAGGAGACAGGTTTAAAAACCCAAGAGAAGGTGCTAAGCCAGGCTGATACGATAAAACACCAAGCTGGTGAGCTGGGAAGGCAGGATGGTGTCGTAGATAAAAGACCTGTCTGGGGAGTGGGGCTGTCTAACTTCTTTCCTTGCTGCCTTTTCAGCACAGCTGGGGAATTCTGGTTACCCTCCTTCTTGATTGCAAGACTGGCATTGCAAGGGCATCATCTTTGTGCCTCTTAAGAGGATACCCAGTAGCTAATACACTCGTGCAGCTGTGATCAGGGAGGCTGGTATGGTGCTGTTATTATGCGAGTTATCAAAGCTGTTAGCAGGTCCATGTGGCAGCTGTAGATGTTCTGAAGAACCCCACTGTTCCTTAGTGAGACTGTCTTCTCCCGAGACATTGTTGCCCCAAGGCTCATTCTGGCTCGTTTTGAAGAGACCTTATTGCTAGCTTTGTTACTGAGGGGATCCAGGTTAAAATAACCCTCCAGAGCACAGTGTGACTGTGCACAACCTGGAGTGTCTCTGCCCAGTGGAGATGGAGAGGTGGGGGATAGTCCAGGTGCAGTGCCAGAATCTGGGTGTCCTGAAAGGCCCCCTGGACCAGTGTTTCTCTCCGTCACCTGCAGAGGAAGAAGGTGACGCTCCACAGGCCCAAGGCCTATTGCAGCCCCACGGCTCTGTAGGCTGAAGGCCTTTGGGAATATGGACGGATCCTGCAGCCTGGGCAGAGCGGACTCCTCTGTCAGGACCCTGTCCCTCCACCTTGCACTGGCTGTGGCTTAGTTGTGGCTCCGTGCAGAAGTCACTGGGCATTTGACTTTCTCTGCAGTATGTCATTCATCCTGTGTTTGCTTTCCCTCCCCAGAGGAGTTCCTCTCCAGCCTCGATCACTATGAAATTGCGTTCCCCATCCAAGTGGACCAAAACGGGGACTTCCTCACCTTTGATGTGAGAAGCCAGCTAAAGCAACGTCCTCGGCGCAGTCTGGGCTCCTTGGCCTACGAGCCATCTGAGCAGCAGGTTTTCTACAAAGTCTCTGCCCACCGAACCCAGTTCCTCCTCAACCTGACGCTGCACTCCAACCTGCTGGCTGAGCACTTCACTGTCGAATACTGGAAGCGAGATGGTGTGGACTGGCAACATGATTTCCACGAAGACTGCCACTACGCAGGCCACTTGCAGGATCAGTACCTGAACTCAAAGGTCGCCATCAGCAACTGCAATGGTCTGGTGAGTCTCTTTATTTTGCCCAGCCAAGGGTGATACTAACAGCTGGAGCTGCCTGTAAGGCAGAGCTGATCGCAGCCTCTTTGATCTTTGCTGTAGAAGTGCGATCTGGTTTGGTCCCAGCAGGTGGGTCCATGGTGGTGGGAAAGGCATGGGATTGGTGTCGAGCTGCAATATAGCACACTGGCATCAAAAGTCAGCTGAGGGTGAAGAAGGCCACATCTCTTCATCACGTCTGTAGAGGTTCCTGATCCGTATTTCATTTGTAGCCCAGTTTCTACCAGTCATTGGGCATTTTTCCATTGATTTTAATAATCCAGGCTCTAGACCATTCTGGCTCTCACAGAACTCTCCCCTTCACTTCCAACAGCAACAGCAAAAGATGTATTTTGCATGTGCTGGTGAGGAAGAAGTGCAGGAGGGAAGGAATTTCACAGCACAACTTGGAATGTCAAAAGTGCATTCAGATCCTTACAATTGCAGATACGTTCCTGGGGTTCCCAGGCACTTCTGTCCAGATTTCAGGAGCTAAAAATGTGACTTCTGGGGGAAGAACTGAAAGCATCAGAACAAGAAAAAAGAACATCAAGAGGGGACAAGATGGCATTCATAAAAAACAGCAAAGCTGCAGCAAAGAGGGTGGGAATGATTGATTTTGTGTGTCCTGACAGCTGGGACTAGACATCATGGTCTTAAACATCACCGAGAAAGCTTAATGATAGACATCAGTGGTGAGGTTAGCAGAGCTCTGGACTAGATTGCTTGGAGAGTACGTAGCCCTTACATCACTTAAGATCTTTAAGAATAGGCCAGACAGATGCCTCTCAAAAATACTCCAGGTATGATTCTTTAATCAATGGGAATAGACTAAGGACTTCAATCCTTATTTTTCTGTGATTTTCTGATATTTCTGGCTCACAAAGCACATTTCATGACCTGCCAGATGGAAGGATGCAGCAAACATGCCCTGTTAGCAAATCCCAAGGATGATGGCTCCCTTGGAGGGGGTAACGTAGAAAAAGGCCAGAAACATATTTATGCTACAGCCCCACCTCTTAGCAGTGTTCTGGCAGTGTGGAAGAGCTTCCAAATGGCAACGAATTCACATTTGATTTATTGCTAAATTGCACTGCCAGAACAGTGCTGTGGGTTATTAACAGAAATGAGAATCTGATTCATTATATCATAGAGTCTAATGTTTCTATCTCACAGCCAAAAATCAGAGCTGGATAAACTCTTGGTTCCCTAGTTAGCCCTTCGTTTAGATATGGGAACTCTGTTCAAGTCCTAGACAATTTACTGGTGTTCACAAAAGCATTGAAGGGTGAGCTGGATGTTGCTGGCTCAGAATAGATCTGGCATTAGGCTACCTTCCCACTTCAGAGGGCAGCAAGTCCAGGGCAAGCAGTGGCCCAGCAGCACTTGTACTGGGATAATTTAGTCCACAGGCTGTGTTTGGCTCTGGAGAGATACCAGGGGCTGTCAGGAGGAGAATGCAGCCAGGCACAAAGAGGGATGGAGGGTCATCCAACAGCCTGTCCTTGTCCTGAACTCTGTCCTTCTGCCCTCAAGAGCTACGGACATCAGCAAGGAGCGGGGAGGAGGACTTCTGGGTTAGTGAGGATGATGGGGTCAGAGGACATTTCGGACAAGAGGAGTCTGGTATCTTTTTAAGCTGGCAGAGTCGTGGCTGTACTTGCCACTGGAGCAGACCTGTTGCAGAGCTCTAGTTGATCAGTAACAGCTGATCCACTCATGCCATCCCTCAGCCACAGCATGCTCCCTTCCAGGCAGGCATCAGTCTGCTTTGGAGGGGTCAGGTGGGGATAGAAGAGGGTCTCCTGTTGCTGTGGTCTCAAGGTTGAGGTTTGTGCTGACACATGCTAAGGGGGGACTGCACACGATGGCCCACATTTGTGCAGGCCTGACTAATGATGCAAAGTGGGTTGTGTATTGCGTTGTTGAATGGGCACAGCAGGGACCTGATGCTGATTATGGGGTGAGCTGTGCACGAGGAGGAGGGAAAGGGACAATCGTATCCACAGAAGCATCCACTACAAAGCTGTGAAAACAGGTAACAAGCCCCAAAGCCATCCTTCTGTCTTCAGACTCCCACGTCCCTAAGCACTTTCTGTATCTGCAAGGTGTAGTGCTGTAAACAGCTTTGTTTTCAACCACCCATGACATAATTCTCACCTTATGGCACCCCAGCTTTGAGCTGCCCATATCTGGGCATGTTCCCGTTGACTCAGCTTCCTGGCCACACACGCTGTCACCCTGGCCTGCGGGCAGGCAGGCAGCATGGCTTACCCCACACATCTCCTGTGGAGAGCACACTGTGCTGCGCCTCAGCAAAGTCACCCAGGCTTAAGTTGTCAGAAGCAAAGGGCAAAAGGGTCCATTTTCCAAAACGCACAGAGCTGTGAGCTGCCAGCAGGGCCAAGCACAAAGCAGCTGGAGGCTGCAGGAAGCAGCCCAGGCAGCTTTGCCACAGCCTGGCCCAGCCCTGGAATCCCTGTCTTAGGCAAAGCCGTGTTTCATCCTACTGGCTGCATGAGGTCCCGAGGACCTGTGTCCTGCCATCAAAAAAAATCAGTAAGGAGAAAACAACTGTAGGAGAGAAATGCCACTCTCCTACCTCTTGTGTCAGAACTCATCAAAGGCCAGGTTAAAGGCCAGGTTTTCAACTCTGAGTGTCTGTGCTGAGATTGGGCTTTCACCTGAAAAGCCCTCCTGAAGTCAACATGAACGTTAGTGCTTGGAGAAGGTGGATGGCCCCGCTGCTGAGGCTAACATCGAGCTGCTCGTGTGTATGTACAAGGAGGTGCAAGAGCTGGATTGCATGTGTGGCTGTGCTTTTCTTAAGTGTGGTTATAAGCTAATAACATAAACCATCCTTGCTCTGCAGATGACCTGGGTGAATCATAGACAGGATATCCAGTTGAGCTCCCCCACAAACCACAGGGATCTCTCTAAGGGCTTCTCGCCTCCCCCCTTCAACAGGCTTGTGTCACGTCCAGCGCCCGGACCTCAGAGCTCTGTCTTTGGGGTCAGCGACGGGGCAGTTTTTAGATTCCTGCAATGGCCGAGCTTCATGCCAGGCAAGCAGTGGAGCCTCCTGCCTCTCACGCTCTGCAGAGGCTCTGGGTTTAAGGAAGAATGACCCTTTTCTATCAGTACATGGGTTTGGGGCAGGACGTGCTCTCCCCTCCTGCTGCTCTGCCCCAAGCCAGTGGTGACCTCCTTCTCCCCGTCCCACAAAGCCGGCAGCCAGCTGGCTTCGCAGGCCGACACTCGGCTTTCCGCCGGAGCCCTCGCCAGGCTAACCTCACAGTACCTCGCTTGTGTTTGAAAAGGTGGAGCTGAGCCAAGAGCAACAGAGCCTGGTGCAGGAGGAAATCCCCCGGCACTCTGGAGATGGGGACTTCGCAGTGCACACACTGCCTCGATTCAGCTCTCATGGCAGGGAGGGAGAGGGGGAGAGACCTATTGCAGAGGCAGCATCCACCCTAGAGAGGCTCTCCCCCACGAACGCCCAGCAGTAATGCTGTTACGCAGGTGGTGCCTTCAACGCAAAGACCTCAAGATGTTTTAGAGACCTGCTTCCCCGCTCCCCATCTTGGCAGATCAGGGCTCCCGTCCCTCTTGCATAGAGGGGAGCTGGTGAAGTGCTGTGATAACCAAAGGACAACACCGGTGCAGAGCTGATGGCAGAACAGAGGTGTCCCTCCACCCAGAGCTATGCTTGCACACGGGGAGGAGTGGGAGGACAGCCAGGTAATATGGGTCTTAGACTTTTGGGATACTTCTCATCCTGCTTGAGCAATGTCAGGCATGTTTCTGTGTCTCGGTTGCTTGCTGGTAAAGGTCAGCTGATAGCACACCCACGTTTCTTGCAGTCAGGTGGGATTCAGTGCCAGGGGTTGTTACAGCAATGGAGGTTCTACTTGTGTCATGTTGGGCTGCCAGAAAGTTGGGTTGCTCAGACCTTCTAAGAGGGAAGGCTTGCTGCAAAGGAGAGATCTTGCAAACACCTGGTGGGTTTGGCTGCTTATCCTGCTGGGGTCTGCTTCTGCCCCATTGTCACTGTCGCATAAGTGTGTCCACTTGTAGAGAGCAAAGTCTGGGCTCACAGCTGAGTTTCATTCAGCCAAAGAATAAAATAAGGGAGAAAACCAAAAAACAAGGGAGCAGAAATAAGATCATCTGGCTGAGGTGGCCAGTCAGAGGTATAAAAGGGGCAGTGGTGCACAACCCAGGTTTTATGCTGCAGAGAAAGGTTGTGGCTCCTGCTGGCTGCCTGACCTAACTGGACTTCAGATTTTAAAGATCCAATGTGTTTCTCAAAAGCCTCTGAGCATTGAGACTTCTCTGCAGCTCTGTGCCTGAGTTTCACAGCTGGTGGTAGTGGTCCTGAGCTGCTTTTGAAGGTTCTTCAGTGAGGCTGGAAAGTATAGGAGTTAGATCTCACTGCTGAGCTGTGCTATTTGAAGGTATGGTATTTAGGATCCCACAGACAGCTCTTAATTAGACTGAGTGGGTGGAATAGGAAACAAGTCATTCATAATTTTGCAAGGAAAGACTGTGATTTCAAGAGGACTTTTAGTGAACACAGATGACCCAAGGCATCCACGACCATCTGGTTCAGTTTTCTCTGGTCTGTAGGTTCATTTAGTTCAGTGATTGTGCGTAAATGAAGGATTCCTTCACATTCTCAAAAGTATTTGTCAGTCCCCAGAAATGCGGTGGTTAGTCATCAGAAAGCTCATTACAAGAAGCCACTGGTATGTCACCCAGTTCTCTCTCTGCCTCTTTTTATTGCCTTCCGTCTCTTTCCTTCTGCAGCATGGAGTGATTGTCGCAGATGAGGAGGAATATTTCATTGAACCGCTGAGCCCAGGAGCCAATGTCAGCACAGGGAGCGAGGGCAAGGGCAGCCCCCACGTCGTGTACAAGCGATCGTCTCTCCAGTACCCACACATGGACGCAGCCTGCGGCGTGCTAGGTATCTGTACCCACCAACACATCCTCTATCCATGCCAGTGCCAGCTGGGAAAGTTCTGGGAGACCTTTGAAGGTCCACACTGCTCTTTATGGCAAAGAACCAAATTTATCTCTGGCATTCAAGGAAGTTTTCTGTATCTACTTTTACCCATGCTTTGTGGTGGCCATTTCTTTGGAAAGCTCTTGTACTCTCTTCTTCGCAGCAGGGCTTTTAAATTTGTAAACAGAGCATGGAATAGAAGAGAAATAACTGCCTCTTATTGTTCTTATGAAAAATCTTCCAGAATTGGCCAATTTACAGGGTATTGAGAAATCGTAACTTGCGCATGCTCAGCAGAGACTTGTCTGGGTTAGTCACTGGAAGTTGTGTCCGCATTGAGATACATCTGCTGCTGTTAGAGACTAGGTAGGAAGATGCCTTGTAGGGTGGGATGTGGGATCTGATTAGTCACAGTGGGCCCTGGGAGACATGTATAGAGAATGGCAATTGCACATCTACCCTATTTCTACACTTACAAGCCTTTGACTTCCTAATGAACTCACAGAGGTCTGCCCTGGCCTCTCCCCACATGCTTGTGCCCTTCCTGCCCTTGCTAGCAGGCAGTCAGTGTCCTAGAGCCTTGCTGAAATCCACAGCCCTTGTGAATGTGCAGAGATTTTCCATCTACCCAAAATGTTGCATGCAGACAGGATAATGCTCCCTCAGTTTACGGAAGCTTCCCCTGACTCCGTAAGGATGAGAGGAGATGCCATCCCTGCAAAGAGACCAGCTCACATTTTACGGATTAGAGTTTGTGGGTACTGTTCCCGGTTGGTCCTGGCAGGTTTGTGTGTTGCTTCAGGGTGTTCATTCAGTGCCCCAGTGGTGACACTTAACCAAATGAGGAGGCACTGCTGGAAGGGATGGAGCCTCTGGGGACACTGGGGCACTGCCAGCCTGCTCTGCATGTCCCCAGACTTAACAGCATCTCTGGGGACAACCTGTGCTTCCCTGGCCCAGTTCCTCCCATCCCAGCTCCCAAAGTCATGTTGGACAAAGCGCCAGCAGACTCCCCTTCTGCTGACTCTTTGCCACATTCCCCAGCTTCCAGACAAAAGTTAGCCTGTTCCTAATTGCTTCTTGGAAGGCAGCGACCATGCACTGGGAGCTGCAGGCCAAATACAGTTCAGAGCAATCATGGTGCAGCTGGCCTCAGCAAAGCTGCCCCATCCCCTTGCCCCACAGGCTGGACCCATCCTGATCTGTCTGGTGCAGCTGGGCCCCGAGCACCCCTCAAGCTCCCTCTGATCAGCCGGGGGGGCTGGAGCTGGTGGGCTGTGGGGCTGCCTGTGATCTGCCCATCTTCCCAGTTCTGCTGCATGTGTCATGATCCAGCTCTAGAGCAGAGGAGGGGGGTTTGACCAGCTTTCCTGACAGGGCGGGAGAGTGGTTGTCATCTCCCAGTCAGCTTTCCTGCCCTGTGGTGGTCCCTGGACTGGGGTTTTTGGAGCTGGTGGCCCTGCTGGGGACAGCTCTAGGGTCAGGTCAGTAGCACTTGAAGCCTGGAGCAAAGTCCTACAAACCTGCTGTTGCTGCTGCTTTGGAGGCTGCAGCCATTTCTGTGGAGAAAAAGCCAAGTCCTAAATTCAGGTCCTGGCAGGAAAAGGAAAAAGGAAATGATCTGCAATGGCTTTATTTTCAGATGATGTCTGTGTAGTTTCTAAATCCACACCACTCTTCCCTGTGACAGAGGCGAGAGCAGGGCCTCGCACGCGGAGGCAGTGAAGCACGTGGGGCTGCTGCAGCAGAACGGGTGCATGCCTCTGCGTGCAGCACCCGGGCAGGAGGGCCAGCGGGATGCCAGCAGGGCCGGCAGGAGCGCAGGGACATCCCTGGGCTGCAGCAGGAATTGCTAAACAGATCCAGCCGATGGCAATGGGGGCATGTGCTAGGTCCATGTGTGGTGCATAAAGAGCCTCGTGACGGCCTTTCCTTCCCTGAAACCAAGCTCATGCTGCACACCCCTGACCTCTCCATGTTGTTGAATTGCTGCTGGAGGGCAACAGAAAAATCTTTTTCCCCTCTCAGATGAGAAGCCGTGGAAAGGGAGACACTGGTGGCTGCGGACACTGAAGCCCTCCCCTCTGAAGCCGTCGGGCAACCACAGCCAGCGAGGCCAGCTACCCCTGAAGAGATCTGTCAGCACCGAGCGCTATGTGGAGACCCTGGTGGTGGCTGACAAAATGATGGTGGGGTATCACGGGCGACGGGACATAGAGCAGTACATCCTGGCCATCATGAATATTGTAAGTGTTATAACCACATCATGAGCCTTGGGGGACCCCAGGGGCTCACACACCCAGCAGCAGAGAGCAGGCGGGAATAAGTCCTGTTCGTCACCCCGAATGTTTGGGTTTGGCAGAGGGTGCCGTGTGCTTTTCCTCCAAGAAGACAAGTGGGATGGGAATGCAGTGGGGTAATCAGATCTGTTGCAAGATGGCAGTAGCTTCTCCCCATCCCCAGAGAGAGATGTTTGGGTCAAAAATCCTGACATGCCGCTGCCGCTCATGAGCAGCGATACTCCGGAGCCCCGCAGGGACTCCCTGTTGTATAGAGGAGGCACTGTAGGAGAGGTAAACTCTGGCCCGTCTGACCATGCTACAGGCCAGATCTGGACTGGGAGAACAAAGGCCTTTCTTTGAACAGCATCTCTCATCGCAAATTAGCATTGCAAATAGGCCCAGCCAAGCTGAGAAACACATGGGAAAGCATAAGGACAGTGAGCTCTCACGCTTGGGGGCTGATCAGTGTGAGGGGCAGGGAGAAATACCCTCGCTCTTCCATACCACGCTGCCCGTGTCTCTGGGTTACTGCAGAGGAGCTTCCTCTGCAGCATCAGATTTGGGTCATTGCTGGCAGCAGGGTACCAGGCTAGATGCATTAACAGCCTGACTGGCCGTGCTGAATCCTCCTGTGAGGTGAGATAGGCTTGGAAGTTATCCATCAAACCGCTGAAAGCCCCTCTGTGATGGCTCTTTGTCCTGTCCTCTGCAGGATCTCTTTTCATGGCTTGCTTTGTTTGCATTTCTAAAGCAGATGCCAGATTTTAAAACAATACCGTTTCTAACTGTGTCATCTGCTGTAAAACACCCATCGTGTGGCGGCAGATTTCTGAGAGATGCTGTGTCATTCCCTGCCAATGGGCAGTCAGCAAAGCTTCATCCCTGTGACTGTGTAATGCCAGGACCACAGGGCTTCCCAAGCTGAGCTCCAGGCAAGGAGCAGGTGCTGTGGGATGTCAGCTTCACCGCTCGAATGTCCCCAGCAGGAGACACTGAGGTCTGAACATGGTTTAGGAGGCTCTGTGATCCAAGTGGTATTGTGAAGTCCCACACCCATTTCTGCTTTCTAAAAGGATTGTGTTCAGACCCTGCAGCCCAGGCTGTTTCTCTTCACTGAGTGCCCAGCACATGCCAGGTCCACCAATTGCACCGTTTCACCCAGCCAGCGAGCTCATTTTTAAGACTCGTCTTTTCTTGTTTCTTGGAGGTCAGGTTGCCAAACTTTTCCAGGACTCGAGTCTGGGCAATATTGTCAATATCCTGGTGACCCGACTGATTCTCCTCACCGAGGATCAGGTAAGGCGGGCTTTGCTGAGCTGCTGCTGTCATGCATCTGAACTTCCTTTGTGGATCTGTGTGTTCGCCCTGGATGTCACCCATGGAGGTCCCCCCACTGCAGTCTGCTGGGTGCACCACATCCTCTCAATGGCAGCTGGGGACTGGGCTTAGGCTGTGGGCTGGGGAAACCGCTGAGACTCTGAGCACTGTTCCTATGATAAGGTGGCTTTAGGGAGGTTTAAGTAGCTTTAGTCCTCTAAAGCCTTGCTTTTCCATGATCTCTGTGAAAAGGTGGGGGCACCTGGACTGGTGTCAGTGCTCTGCTGGCATGGGAATAGGCAGTGCCTTCATATTAGAGCTTTCCTGGGAACACACTGTCATATTGCTTCCATTCCAGCCCACACTGGAGATCAACCACCATGCTGGGAAATCCCTGGACAGCTTCTGCAAGTGGCAGAAATCCATTGTGAACAGGAACGGCAATGGGAACGCTATCCCCGAGAATGGCATAGCCAACCACGACACTGCAGTGCTGATCACCAGGTAAGGCTGAGCCCAGCCCTGGCAGCGCTGTCCTCGCAGGGGCTGCCCTCTGTGCAGCTGTCCTTTCTCTCTGTCCAAGTGGTTCATCCAAGGCTTCTTTCCCATACGCTCCCTAGCAAGCTGCCTGGCAGTGGCTGTCCCGCAGGCTGGCCACTCGCCCGTTCCCTTGCAGTGATGCGGATTATTGCAGTTCAGATAGCTGTCATCCTCCAGTGTCTTCCCTCAGTCTTTGTTGTGTTCCTACGGAGCTTAGTTTGCAGCCATGGGCATTTACAATGGCACAATGTGTACAACCATGTTGGGCATGTGTGGGAGCCCATCCCGAGTTGTGGAGCATCAGGCATCCTGCTGAAACAGAGACCCCCATCTGCCCCTGCTGTGAAAGATGGAAAAGAGGATACAAGTGGCACCTGAGCATCATCACAGTGGCAGAGTGCCTCCAGCCAGTATGGGTTTTAGCTCCCCCCATTTTAGGTGCCTACCTGTGGGGCTGAACTCTCTCCTTAGTAGCTGATGGACACCCTTGAAGTAGTGACTTCATCTAGGACAAAAGCAGTCCCTGCCCTGCCTATGTCTCTTTGCAGTCTAGGGCAGCAGCTTAACCTGGATGCTGGATTAGACCTCCAGAGCTGGGTGAAGGAGTCTGAACCTTCACGTGCAGGACAAATAACCCCTGTCAGAATAGACGGGTGCTTGAGCCTGGAGCAGCAGAGGGTATGGGAGGGATGCTGAAGGGCAGCTCTCAGTGGTACTGCCAGCTTTGCCCAGGACATTGGCTCTCCAGTGCCTGCATGAACCCTGCTTGAGCAGAGGGGCAGCAGCCTGGGGTGAAGCCCAAGATTTGTTTGTGCCTTTTTCCACCCCCCTCTTGCTGAGTGGAAGAAAGTCATAAAATGAAAGCCTGGGAGAGGAGAGCCTCCAAGCGGGAGCCGGTTTCGTTGGCACCATGTGCAGCTCTCCTGCTCTGATTCCTGATGGCAGTGGGAGCTGTGTGCAGCCTGGCACATCCCTCCCAGGGAGCTTGTGAGAGCTGCCTGATGCATCCCTCCTGGGGAGCTATGTGATGAGACCCCATGAGCACTGGGGGAGGAGTGAACGAAAAGCCCCTTGGCCCCAGCTTTTCACCCTCCCTGGGCTGTGGTGTCTGCTTTTCCTTCCCTCCCACCACACGTGTGGGATGCAAATGCCAGTTCCGAGTTCTTCGGTCTCCCACCAGATGTTTGAGCTATCCCGAAGCAACTTGCAGGGCGGCTGCGCCAGGCTTGGACAGCACCAGTGCATCCGGCCCTTCTCTAATAAATTCCCTGTCTCCTGATAACATCTTGCTGAGCTGCGGGCTTTTTTCTCTTGCAGGAACGTGTCAAACCAGAGCCTCCAAAGGCTTTAACGGTATTCACTCGAAACAAAGCAACAAATGTTTTTCACTCACTCGATTTCCTGCTGGGGGTGAGAGGTTTGGACACTTCCAGAGGGCACCAGGGGCCAAAGGGACAGGAGCCATCACCACGAACATGTTACGCTTAACCCATCGTGTTCTATCAGCTTGCTTTCTCCCCAGTCTTGTCCCCATGGGGCCACTGGGACGAGCAGTATCAGATGGACCTGCTCACTGTGCGGGTGTCCCCAAACCTGCACCACAGTCAGCATCCTTGGTGCTCCAAGCCCAGCTCACACCCAGGCTGAAATGCACCTTGGGGCTAAGGAGCAACACCACCTCGATCTGACTCTGGGGCATCCCAGCCCAGTTGCTGCTGGTCCCGCCACCTGCCCGCCCTCCACAGATTTCTGTGTTAGTCTTGCCCCTTTCAGCCCATGTTTTGCAAAGACCTATCCCCTGTGTGGGGAGTCTCGCCTTCTGGAGAAGGTATTTGAACAGAGGCAGGGAAGGCATGTGGTTCTTTGCAATTAAATGATAATATTTGGTCTCTAGACTAAGCTGGTCTCTTTTGGAGCTGCTGCCGTGTCCCATTGCAAGGGTGCTGCATTTCAGTTTGGAGGAGATTTTATTTTGCTATCCTTATTTAGCTTTTCCTTGTATGCAGCTAACGACAGGCAAACAGTCGACTCCTTGATGCAATGGCTGGAAGTTGAGGCCAGGAACAGAGGGAAGAGTCATCCTGAATCAACCCATATTGAATTTGTTTGGAAGTAAACTGAAAAAGAAATATAAAAAATCACTTTAGCATTTTAATGAAACCACAATGGGTTTTGAAATGGAATGTGTTTTCAAACTGAAATGTTTTCCTTATTTAAAAAAAAAAAAAACTATTTCAGAATTACATATTTTGTTGATACAACTTGCTGCAAGGGACCTGAGTTTACAGACAAGAGGCTGGCCCTATCCCCTTCCACACTGTGCTGCTGGGGCAGATCCCTGACCCGGAGGGAAGTGGCCAACTCCCAGGAGTGCATTGGGTGCTAGTGAGCAGAGCTGGACACCCACCCAAATCCAGAGAGCTTTAAGGCTGGAATAGCATTGTCCCTTCTGATTTACCACATTTCATCAAACCCAAACCTCTGACCCCACTCAGCACTGCCCCGTAGCTCAGGGACAGGAGCTATTGTTTAAAATCCACAGTGAGCCTCAGCCTGGGGAAAGTGAGTGTTGTACAACATGGATCGGAGGTGTCTTACCTGTTACAGTTGGTACTTCCCATTCCAGAAGTGCTGCATGAGCCGTGAGCTGTTTGGGATGCGAACACATCAGTAAAATGGAGATACACGGTTTTGGAGCCAGGGAAATTGTAAGTGTTCTTAACACTGCCTTCTCTTCTTTGCAGATACGACATTTGCATCTACAAGAATAAACCGTGTGGCACCCTGGGTAGGTAGGATTTCGCTGCCCCTTCCGCAGCACTTCTCACCAGCACACGCGCCTTCGGGAGTGTGGCCAGGGTGGGCTCTGCCATCCCCTTTCCCTAGTGAGCGGGCTGAGGGGAAGTGTTTGCCCAATGCTACCACGAGCACTGGCAGTTGAGCCAGGAACAGCCCAGTAGTTTCCAGCCTGCTCAACTATGTAGCCTCCTTCTGTAAACACTAAAAGCAGCAACCCGGAGGACGGATGGGCTCTGGAACGCTTCTCCGTTATATCCCTGGGTCAGGTCCAGCCTGATGATTAAGAACCACTCGCATCTAGGGCTGGTCCATAGCCTAGTGGAGTATTCCTGGCTTAACAGAGAGAAATAAGACTATTTTGTGATGACTATAAAGGGAGTTCTTTATTTAAACTGCTAGACGCAGACAGACCCTGCAGCTCTCTCTGGCTGTAGCTCCTAATTTGTCTTGCCCTGGTCTAGACTAAGCAGTCAGGGAGGGATTACTGCTCTGAATCACTGCAGTTAAAAAGGAAAAGTTGGTGGATGTCTGACCTGGCTGCAGATGAGGTGCCTGGGAGGGGAGTTGAGGCTGGAGGTGCCATGATGGCTTGGTTTGTTCCTTTCCTTCCCTGGCCTGGTGCAGTGGGCACAGCCTGCAGTGGTAGGGCAGGGTGTGGGCAGAGGGTTGGGGAATCTGTTGCCATGATCCAGAGGGAATTTCCACATGATCCAGCCCTGCAGATGGAGTCAGGCTGGATTCCTGATCATGGTGGTGTCAGCCATAGCCAAGCGTGGATGGCCAGGTTGGATCCTGGCATGCTCAGCTGTCCCAGCTGCCCTGTCCAAGCTCCGATGCCCCAAGTGCTGGTGCAGCTGATCTCAGGTTCCCCCCACCAGCAGTGCCAATGTTGTGACAAGGACTTCTCCCCCCTCTGCACACAGTCTGGGGTTTGGATATGAAATTCAGAGAAATCTGACCCATTCCTAGCATTTCTGAGCCTGTCGTTGTTAATATAGTTGACGGTGCTGAGTGACCATATGCCCACAGCCCATAAGAGCCATGGGTCCATCTCAAAACAACTGGTGGGAATGAACATACTGACAGCAGGCTATGCTCGGTGTTCGTGAGTGTGAAGCACATCAGATAGTCCTCAAATACCACCCGTATCCCCTACAGATGCTTTGTACTGACCCTGACCCTACGTGACAGCTCTATCTGGCTTCCCTAGGCCTGGCCCCCGTTGGCGGGATGTGCGAACGAGAACGAAGCTGCAGCATCAATGAGGACATTGGCTTGGCCACAGCCTTCACCATTGCCCACGAGATCGGCCACACGTGAGTACTGGGCTAGAAGAGTCCCTGGGATTGGCCGTCACAGGGAAGGGCCCCTGCTGGTTTGTTCCTGCCACCAGGAGCTGAAAAATCCTTCCTGCAGATGATCCAGATGTGTTGAAGCTGCAGCAGCTGATCATCTCTAATTGCCTTGGTGACGCTTTCTAGGTTTGGCATGAATCACGATGGGGTTGGCAACAGCTGCGGCTCCCGTGGACAAGAAACAGCCAAGCTCATGGCTGCTCACATCACCATGAAGACCAACCCATTTGTATGGTCTACGTGCAGCAGGGATTACATCACCAGTTTCCTGGAGTAAGAAATTCATCTCACCTTGCCCTTCCTTCTACCTCACAACCAGTATACACATCCAGCCTCTCACAGTCACTTGTGAGGATTGGGTAAAGCCAAAGAAAAGCCCACAAAGCACACAGCCCATGCACTTTCTGTCTTCTCTCCCAGCACCTCATCCTATCCCAAGGGGCATGTGCTTCCCTTCCTTTTGACTTTTCCATGGTTTCCTTGCCTGCTGAAGATAATAACCCCATTTACCTTCCTGCGGTGAGACCTTTATTTAGGTTTTCCACTTCCAGAAACTTCACAAATAGATCAATAGCTTCTGGAGGCATTTGAATGTTTCTGAGGTTCAGTCTGGAATTGCCGAGAAGGGTTGATGTGGTGGGGAAGGAGGATCTGGAGACAGGACTGGGTCTGCATGGTGTAGGCAGCTTCTCCAGACACAGGAGGAGAGTTTTCAGGTGTGAATAAGCAATGTAGGAGAAAGGTTTTTCACGATTTTTTTCTGAAGCACGTTTAGGATTCAGGAGAAGGGATTTAGGCTCATAAGTCCAGAGTTTTGATATTGTCACCTTGCCCGAGTCATGCCTCTGCAGCCTGAAAGCTTCTCAGCCAGGGTTCAGGCAATCCCTAGAGTTCTATCTAAAATGAGCAGGCAGGATCAATTTTGGTGAGGATTTTAGTAGGATACGGGCACTACCTAATAGAAGGAGTGGGTAGGACTTGAGACATGATTGGAAGAAGCAGATATGTGGGGTCACTGTGGAGAGAAGTCCCCAGGGAGTCTGAATACCAGACCTCTACTGGTGATGGTGCTGTTGTAGTGCTGCGAGAGGAGCAGCAAAGGTAAGCCTCCCCGAGAGGCTGCTGCCTGCCCCCGTGTCCCGCAAAGCGTGGCCAAAACCACATGGCTCATCACCAAATCCCACATCTGGCAGCTCACGTTTGGCCACGGCAAAACCTGTCCCCCTCGCTCTTGACCCCTGGACGCACACCACAGCAAGGCATGTTGCATGGACAGCGCCGGGAAAGCGCTGCGGCGGAGGCTGCCTTGTCCTCAGGTAACCCCGAGGTCTCGCCGGGGCTGGCAGAGGACGGTGAGTTCATGTGGGCCCTCTCGGCGGGTCGTGCTGACCACCCCGTCCTCAGCACAGCCCCAGCAGCCTCTGCCAGGTCAAGGCTGTGGTGCACGCAAGACCCCAGGATTTGGGGCTGGGGGAGTGGTGACAGGGGCCTTGATTTAGGAAGAGCTCGGAGAGCAGCAAGGAAGGGGGAGGGAAAGGCGTGTTTCTTGCGAAATTTGGACGCTCCTACAAAGCTCTGGCATGCAGAAGGACGGGCTTGGAGAGAGAAGCTCTCTGCACTCAGCATCTCCGGTTGCTTTCAGCTGGGGTTCTGCAGCTGGGGGGGAGGGGGGGGCAGCCCCACCGCCCACCCGCCCCCCACGCGAGGGTCCTGGGCACACGCCGCCACGCGCGCTCTGCTGGCCCCAGACCCTGCGGGGACAGCCAGGGGCTGGCCATAGCCTGCAAAACCCTCAGATTAAAACTTCTAGTGAACCAGCGTGTGCTTCCGAGCCCTGAGGGCAGGACGGGAAGACTTCAGAGCACTTTTTCAGCAGTGGTTTTGCCTGGGGAGGCCAGTAGAGTTATCCCCCCAGCCCCAAGCAGCCAAGCGTGTGAGAGCTCAGCCCCATGCGGAGCTGGGGGTGCCTGCTGCCAGTCCCCCACCACCATGCTCTCCTGCAAACCTTTCTGAGCTCTGATCCTCTTCTCTTGTTTCCAGCTCCGGGATGGGATTATGCCTGAACAACGCTCCTCCCAAGCAAGACTTTATCTACCCAACGGTGGCTCCAGGACAGGCCTATGATGCAGATGAGCAGTGCCGTTTCCAGTACGGAGTTAAATCTCGCCAGTGTAAATACGGGGTAGAGAGCCTTCCTGCTTTACTATTTGGTTCCCAGGGGGTGGAGGATGGGACCTACAAGGGCAAAGGGCCGTGGGGCTGTTCCTCTGCTGCCCACATCGCTTTGCTGTTCTGCTTCAAATGAAGGGCACTGGCATGTTCCCTGTGAGCTTTTTGCCTTGCTTCCCTGTGAGAGGACAGAGGAGGCTGTTACCTATCCACAAAGGTTGACCCCAGCTCAGTTTCTGTCCGGTTAGTCGCATGGGAAGAGATCTCTTGCCTCTGCCTGATACCTTGGCTGCTGCGGGTCCCCAAGGGTTGCAGCTAAAAGTGAAGCCGCAGTCCCCTCATCCAAATGCCCCTCGCATCGGGGCTTTGTACGCAGACATATTTTTCATAAACCTTACTAGAAATCATTATGCTGCTCGCACAAACCTAGGAGGAGAAACAGCTTTCTTCCAGGTTGAGGTGGGGACGATGTGCCGTAGGTACGTCTGAGGGACAGCTGCCCACCCAAGCCACCCCTGCCATCACACTGCCATCCTCTGACCTCTGAATCCAGGAAACCACTGAAAGGAGAGGTTGTTTCAGGGGGAAAGAGTATTCCTGGATCTCAGCCTGACATTTTGCTGTTCTTAAGGTGCTGGACATCGCCAACTATCTGAGCACAGTGGTGAGGAGGAAGTGTCTGCACTGAAGGGCTAATTAAACTCCTTAATGCATCCATTTTGCCACTGATAAAACAGAGGAGCCAGCACTGAGATACACAGACAGTTGTGTTGTCTGACGGACACACATGTACATGTACTCACCCCAGTCCAAGCCCTGGAAAGGTTTCACATATTTACACGGCTTTCTGTGATCTGATATCAGGTCAGGGTTTATCTGATATCAGGTCAGGGTTTAGTTTCTCTTGCAAGCGTGTAAATACAAGCACAATGCTGCCATTGAAGTGACCCAATGTAAACCAGCCTGTCACGCTGAGTGTTCATCTATTTGGTATGGTTAAACACTAAACCACCTCCTGGTGATCTCACCAGCTCATCTTGGTGAACAAAGGGCAAAGTTTGTCTCTCCCTGATCCAGTGCTGTCTTTTGACATGGCCCAGGGGCCCAGAGCCCGCTGGACATGGGGCAGATGCAGTCTTATGAGGTGCCCAGGGCAGCAGCAGGAGAAGTCTGGATCCAGATAACCTGGTTGTGGTATCTGTTGTCAGGTGGTGCTGAGTGCACTCTGCACCCCTCCTCAGCGGAGCCAGAGGCGGTGGAATGGAAACTTTCCACGTTTACATGCCTGTTTCCCAGCTAATTTTTAACTTAGGCAGACACTTCCTGTATATATACAAGGATGACAAAAGCACAAGATGTCCTTGTGATGACCTTCTAGCCCAGCCTGTCTTGCCTGCGGTTTGGGAGAGATACCCAAAGGGTGTAAGGGCTCCAGTGCATGCAGATAAATCTGGGTAAATGTGGAAGCCCACCCATCCTGTGCCCCATGTAAACAAACTGCAGGGTGACAGCGCCAGCGCAGCAGCATCCCTTCCTCCATGCCGGCACAGCGGGTGATGAGTAGGTATCACAAGGACAGAGCAAACACACCTCAGTGGTTGAAGCTGGAAAGTCCTCTCCCTTGGTAACACAGAGAGGAGACTGTACAGGAGCTCCTACTTCTGCAAGAGCAGTATGGAGGTGTAGACGCCTTCTGAAGATGGGAGAGACTTTCTTCTTTCACTGCTTAAAGCCAGCTGTAGGTGGGCTTTGGCAAAGGAGTTGGGAACCAAAATCCCTTTGTCTTGGAGCTGCAGTCCTCGGCACAGACTCTGCAGTATTTTCCTTTGCCAGCTTGCCCTGTGACACTCTGCTGTCACAACTCCATGAACAGGAGGGAAGCAGAGAAATCCCAGGCTCATCTTTTCACCCCTTTTGGTACCAGCACAGAGGATTCCCAGTCGTTGAGTCAGTTTGTCCTGCGGGGGTATTGGTTACTGTTCAGAGCACAGCCCTTGGCGGGGTGGAGGAATGCCTTGCTGGAAGGCTGAACCAAGCCCAGAGACAATGAACAGGCTGATACTTGACTGCAGGCAGGCAGCCCACCGGAGCTCTCATGCAGGTCATGCTGCCTTAGGGGCAGGCATGAGGCCAAGCAGTCACTGTTCCACACCGGAGCATGCAGCACGGAGCACGGCAGGTCCTTCAGCCCGTGCTGTGGCATTGGTGTGCGCTGACAGTGGTGCTGGCATGTGCTTGAAGCGCAGCAGCAGCAGCCGTGGCTGTTGGGGTTCTGCTGTCACATCTCGAGACAGTTTCTGTTGCTGACAGTGTGAACCTGTGCAATGCTTTCAGGTATAACCTAAGTCGGGGCAGGCTGGTCTCTGAAACAGCAGCGTTTTCCGTAGGCTTTTCAGTAGCAATAGGAGCAGGATGGTGACCTGGCAGGAAACTGGCTCTGGATTTTAGGTGCTGCTTTGCAGTTTGCAAGTCCAGCCTGGTTGATTTAGTGGCAAAGCAGGTTCAAAGGGCCTGGACTGCCAGATTTAGCAGCGGTGACAACTTTGCCGAGTCTCTGTCATGGATCTAACTTTTGGGTGGGTTCTGGAACAGCCAAGGGAAGCTTTTTGTTTACTGGCACTCGTGAGAGGTCAGGATGGGCTGAAGCTCAGGATCTGCATCTCAGGAAACCTCCTGGAAAGAGGTCTGAAGTCCTCAACCTAGTATCACTCAATGGACCCAACTGCACCTAGCAGAGACTTCTGAAGCTGCTCAAGGGCTAGTTTGCTGTCTGGCATTATTTTGATTGTTCTAACAATGGCTCTAAAATCTTCCAGAGGAGTCTTCCCTTTAGGACTGTTAGGCTGGTTGGACATTGCCAGTACACGAGGTAGTCTCGCTGTGACCTGCAGTGCATTCCTGTAGCAGGAGATGACAGGTGTGCTGTGCTGATGCTCCTGGGGAGTCCCAGCTTCCCACAGAGGCAGATCTGGATCCGTGTGGCAGGTCTGGACCCACATGGCATAGGGAGGTTCATGGCAGGTGCTAGGAGTGGGCCCTTGTGCTCAGCCTCCACTGCACAGACCCAAAAAAGAGACCAACCCTCAGCCCTGGGATGAGGGGAAAGGTGGAGCACAGTGGGATTAGCTCGGGCCTCACACTGGGATGTCCAAGCAGATGTGTCCTCTGTGGCACAAAGACCAGGCTGGGCTGTGTGGGCTGGCGGGGGAGCTCCAGAGATCCCCAGCCTCAGAAGTGCTTAAGCCTAGTCCAGAGAAGGGGGTGAGCTGGCCTTAGGGTGACTGCAGCTAGCAATACCTTGCAAGATGTGATCTCATTTTCCCCCACCGTGCTGAAAATACTCCTGTCCCTGTGTCCCAGCTCAGCTGGTGCTTCTTAAGTGCACTGGTGTGCTGCTGCCCCAGCCTCGCAGCCCCAAGCACAAGCAAATCCTAATCTCAGCTTTGTTTCTTTGTCTCTTTCTTCCTCCCTCCCCCTCTCTCCCCCAAAATCTCTCTCTTTCCAGGAAGTCTGCAGTGAGTTATGGTGTCTGAGTAAAAGCAACCGCTGCATAACCAACAGCATCCCTGCTGCTGAAGGGACCATATGCCAGACCAACACCATTGAAAAGGGGGTAAGGAAGCCCAGGGCACCACAGCAAGTTGACAGTGACTGAATCCCTCTTCCAGTGATAACCAGGATTTATTGTTTGCATTGGTGAGCGTGGAGTTGATTTAAAAGCACCCACCAGGCTGGCCTCCCCTGCCGCCCAGAGCCTGGAGCCACCCCCACCCTCCCCATGGGCATGGAGGGAGGCTGGGATGTGCCAAGGAGCCCAGGGGCCCATGATCACCCCGAAGTACAGATAATCTTGCATATTGCTGGAAATGCAGAATATGAAGTCCCTGCTCCAGCGAGCTTCACGGTCTCACCTAGGAGGCAGAGTAAGGTGACCTCAAGCAATGTGATGTGCTTTAGATAAACGTCTTGTTCCCAGGTCTGCTGCAGTCTCCTGGCTCTCCTGAGAAAAGTGATTTTTGCCCCAGTTTCCCCAAGAGGGACAACGGATTTATAACATGCGTTCAGAGGAACTTGTGAAAAACTGCCTTGCAAGGCTAGATATGATGAAACTATTTTTCAGGCTCAGCTGAGGGAGGATTTTTCATGTTTTGAAAGTGAATTTTGACCTGACGGTTTCGCTTCATTCCCTGCACCTCCTACACCCATTTATGCCAATATAAAGCGAGTGTGTAGCACTGTTAAAACAAAGCACTTTTGCAAACAATAATAATTGGGACAATGGAGAATCAGGGTTGGGACATTCTCCATTAAATGGGTATGTGTTTTTCCACTGGAGGAAAAATAATTCCCAAGAAATTCAAGAGTAATTTCAAGTCTTTAAGAAGCTAGAGAAGCTGATGTGCAGGAAAGAGGATGGCTTTGACAAATGCATTATTCTTTGCAAACAGTCATCTTAGTTCTGCTGGAAATTAGAGCAAAAAGGAGTAGACAGCTCCTGGGGCTAAACATCCCTGCTGCTGGAGATTCACCATATACAATGGCAGGTTTTTTCTACTAGTCAGCATTTTTTTAGCAGCTTTTCCAACTTTTAAATATCTCTTCTTCTTCCACTTAGTTGTTTTTAACAGGGGCTCTTCAAAAGTCCTAAGAGAAGTGAAGTGACAAGCAGTCACAGCCCACAGGACTCACGTCAGCTATTCCCAGTGAAGATGTTCAGTCTGAACGCCCAGTTGCCTTCCTGTGCCTCTGTTTATCCTTTTATATTAATTTATGCTTCAGAAGTGTATTAAGTTTCTGCACCTTTACCAGCTGGAGCTCCTGGCTGGTAGCCCCTGCATTCGCCAGCCAGCTGAGCCCTCAGACCTCAACCCCTGGTGGGAGCAGCTCTTGGAGGTCTGCCCTGGCTTCTCCCTTTCCAGCTGGGGAGAGCAGAGGGGAGGGATCAGGGCATAGAAGCTATTTCAGGTATGCAAGATTAAGGGAGAGATAGGGTGAGTTTCTGTGCTCTGCCACCCAGCTAGGGAAGCAGTGGGAGGGGAAGACTGAGCCAAACTTTGTTGGATGGGGGCTGTGTTCACATCCCAGATCTCAAGTTGTTTCCTTCTCCCAAATTCTCCCTTTTTGTTTTTTGTTTTTGGGGTTTTTTTATAACTGATCCCCTGTGGTTGTTACAGCTTCACCTGTCTTACCCCAAGAACCCACAGTGGGTGACTTCAGGCCTGGATCTGGTGGTAGTTCCTGCTGCCTTAGGGGTGCTCCCAGCAGCCTGGCTGCTCAGACAGCGGGTCCACTGTCTTGCTGGCTCCTTCCCTGACTGTTTTGGGTTTGGTTTTATCTTTTATTTAATTATTATTTCCATTAATCAAGTACTCGTTACACAGGTTATGGTCACTGCATCCTGTGAGGATGTCTTCTGTTATGCATCCTCCTTCCCCACATGCCCCCAGCTCATATCTGTCTCACAGGCAGCACGTGTCCATTCTTGCCGCAGGAGAGCAAGCCAGGTTCTGCCCCTGGCAGCCAGGGTGCAAGGGCAGAGCCCATCGCTGGTGCTCTCAAGAGCCCTGAGTGCATGGAGGGGTTTGCAGGGGCTGGCCAGGCTCCTGGGCAGAAGCAGCAGCACCAGCACCTCCAGGTCTGGAGCAACAGCAAGGACACCAGAAAGGCTGTGCCTGCAGATCATCTCCTCTGCACAGGATTGCACCTCTGGAAGGGCACTGGCGCACAAGGAGGTCGCTGGCTGAGTGGCCTGGGAGGCCATGGTTCATTTTTCCCTGCCGGCTGTGCTGCCCGTGGAGAACCTGGCTCAGAAGGAGCCAGGAGAGGCCATGCCAACAGCTCCAGGGTGGGTTATCAGCCCCTGGAAGGAGCACACAGCAGTTTCTTCCTTCCTGGGATTATCTCAGCCCCTGAGGCATGGTGTCCGGCACTGTGCCCAGAGAACAGCAATGGGCAGTGGCTCTGGCAGTGGCCCACTCCTTGCATCACTGTTGACTCCAGGGGGTGCAGGACACTTTCCAGGTCCAAGGGAAATATTTCATAGGCAAGTTTCTGTGAGCATCTGTCACCCAGTAGGATGGGGACAGACGGACTCTTTAAGAATCCTCAGCAGAACAATGACATAACGTCATTACTACAATCGAACCTTTATTTTAACCTGGACCCTTTGTACATTTCGTCATTTTAACACATTAACCATAACTTGAGCTCCAAGTACACGTACAAAACTCGCTTCTTCCTGGAAGTAGCTGGCGGTGAGGGTGTCTGTGTCCCACAGGAATCCTGGCCCTGCAGCCCAGCAGCAGCAGCTTTGGTCCCAGTCCCACCTGGGACTTGTTGCAATGTGCTTTTACAGGCAGTGAGGTGTGTGCTCTTCCATATCCCTGTTCGCAACGTGTGCCACCCTGATTGACTCACGTGCCCAGGACCCCTTTAGAGGAGAGGTGGGGATGTGACCCACTTGCCCGTGGCCGCCTGCTCCACAGGGTGGTGCACAGGGGGCTGGGAGTGGGGGCACTGGTCCCAGCATCCCTGCGAACCCTGAGTATGCAGCACGTGCAAATAGCGACGGTGTGACTTGGAGGAGGGGGCGCCCAGGGAGAAACAAATGCCCTCTGCAATGGAGACGTTGGCTCCGTGGCCAGTGAGTTCACATTTCACAGGATCAAAACAGATCCTAGCCCTGAACTGGCTGCCGTGTCTGATGGAGGCTGGGGAGCGCTCTGGGAGAAGGAGACCGTGTGCCGAGGGTGTTTAAAGCTCTGTCTTTCTGCAGTGGTGCTACAAGAGGGAGTGTGTGCCCTTCGGCACCCGTCCGGAGGGTGTGGATGGTGCCTGGGGAGCCTGGTCGTCCTGGGGAGAGTGCAGCAGGACATGCGGCGGAGGTGTATCATCATCCATTCGCCACTGCGACAGCCCGCGGTAGGTGTACACATGCGTGGCCATGTTGGGTGGCCCTGCCTTGTCCTGGCTGTGCGGCATTGCTGTTCGGTCAGCAGGAAAGGCAGCAGCCGAATGCCTGCACAGCTCAGTTCCCACAAGGGTCTTGGCCCCTGCACGCAGATCCCATGTCCTGCTTTCACAGCAGCTCAGTGCTCGTGCTTTGGTGCTGGGTCTGCAGCCACAGACCCAAATCACTCGCACGACTGCCCAGTACCCTTGCAGCTGAGTACGGGAGGTTTGCTGGCAGCTGCGCTTCTGCAGTAGCCCCTCCAGGCAACATCCATCCTTGCAGCAGAGCAGGTCTGGGAAAAGCCATGGTGCTCCTTCAAACTTGGGGCAGCTGCCTGCCACAAAGATGGCTTAGTGCCCTAAGCTGGTTCTCCCATCTCATTCCTGGTTTGTTTGGCAGGCCCACAATCGGAGGGAAGTACTGCCTGGGAGAGAGGAAGCGGTACCGGTCCTGCAACACTGATGTGAGTACTGCTGGGCACGGGGAGAGGAGCAGCGGTGGGCTGGCAGGGCTTTGCCAGTGGGGCAGGCAGCGCTGTGTCGCAGCAAGGAGACAGGGATGAGCCCTCTCCACACAGATGCGGGGTGTTTGTGCAGCCGTTGCACCTCACAGGAGGAGGTGGCTGGGTGGGGGCGAGACACGCTGTGCCAGCAGCAATCCCACAGTGGGGAAAGCCGAGCAGGACGATGCACGCCTGCACCGGCTGTGAGCTGGCACAGGAGGTGGGTGGGCGACACGTACCTGCGGGGCTTCGGCATCAAGAAGGGGCCCAAAAAGGTAGTGAGGCAAAGGAGGAGAGATCAGAGGCTTCCAGCACTAACATGACAGCAACTGCCTCTTGCACGCTGTGAGTCCAGGCCTGGTCAGGTGGAAGCAGCTCACGAAATGCAGTGTAGCACCCTGTTTCCCAGGGCTGAGGGGTAAATCTCAAGGGGAGCAGAGGAATAACTGCGCTGCAGGGAAGCTCAGTGAAGCTTTGGACCTGGGAAATGGTAGCTTTTAATGTTCACAGGCTGGAAGTGAGGAAAGTAGATGGCTCCCCGTCGCTTCCCCTGGGCTTGACACCTAGCTTTAAAGGGTTGCTCACAGGAGCAAGTGTTGATCTGCAGGCAGACCCGCTGGGGCCAAGGGCTCATGCCGTTAGTCTGCAAATAGTGCCTGGCTTTGCAGGAAGGATGCTTCTGCCGTACTGTAGCAGTGTCCGGTTGTCAGGGCTGGTGTCCCGTCTCCTTGAAGGGCTGGTGTTAGTTGCCGCTGCGAGCCCTGGAGCAGCTCATGCCCACCTAGTGGATAAGGCAGGCTGCTTCTGCCAATGCTCTGATCGCTGGCTGTGTGGCCACAGGACTGCCCGCCGGGCTCCCAGGACTTCAGAGAGCTGCAATGTGCCGAATTCGATAACGTCCCCTTCCGAGGGAAGTACTACACCTGGAAGACGTACCGTGGAGGTGAGTGCTGGGGCTGGGCTGAGCATCCCTGGGCCCAGGCAGAACTGGAGCAGGGCTGTGCAGGGCTTTGCTCTCCCCAACTCTCTGCAGGGACAGGTCTCATGGTCTAAGTGGTCTGGTGGGCAGTTACCATCTCCACTAGCCCAAGTCCCGCAGGCTGCCCACTCTGTGTTCTCAGGGCATGCTGCCTCCCCCTTGCACAATGGCAGATCAACATGCATCCCTCCTGGCACTGGCCCATGACCATCATGCCGAGCCACCCGTCCTGGGGCACTTACCCCTGTGCAATTGCCCTTTAACCTCATTGCTGTGCCAGAAACAATTCCAGCAGCATCAGAGCTGTTTAGCTTCTTTCCTCAAGTCTGTTTCCTTAACTGCTGAGGGAGCAAAGAGGAAGACAGTCAAGAGAAGGGAGTTGTTAGTGTCCAGTTAGTGTCCAGTTCTCCCTGATGGGGAGAAAACAGTGCAGCCCTCCCTGCACAGGCAGGTAAAGCTTCTAGTTCCTGCACAGGGAGAAAGGATGCAAACTGATGGATCCTCCAAAGAGCAGCACTCCCCGTTTCCCAGGGTCAGTCCTCCTGTGTCCTGCAGAAGTGTCTGGCGAGGAGAGAGGGCAGGAGGAGGCCTCTGGGGCAGAAATCTCTTAATAATGAGAAAGAACAGCGCGTCTCCTTCATGTAGTTAATGAACTTGACTGGGGAAATCCTTCACAGCTGTGTAAATAAGCACACCTCCCAGCGGGGCTCCTGCAGCTGGAGCAGATGTGCTGAGGCTGCAGGGGATGGATCAATAAAAATGTAATAAAATTGCAAAGCAGTAAGTCACACAAAGACCCCAATGGAAGCCAAGGTGGAAGACAGCCCCGCAGGCTGGATCTGCCCTTGTTTGGACCTCTCTCTTCCCCAGGCATGGCCCAGTGGTTTGAGTCCAGGGGATGGCTGGCCAGTTGAACATCGGCCCTTGAATTATAATCTGGCTCTGACATGGATTTTTGCTTTGGCTTTCAAAAAAATGCCCTTTCCTCTCTCTCTGCTTCAGCTTCCTCTTCCATAAAATAAGGTGGTGAAACCTGTCCCCTTCCCAGGAGGCTGTGAGCGTTGCCACAGTCATGTCCTGAAGGGATCTGGGAGCTGTCTGTCTCAGCTTTCCAGGTTGGCTGTAGGTAATGGTCACAAGGAGCTGTGGTGTTTAGCAGTTATGTTTTGTTTATTCAGTGTCAAAAGGTATCACTCCTCCTCTGCAGTGACCCAAGTAGGGAGACTGAGGCACGTTCACACGAGTAGAGGGGTGCTGGAAGCTGCAACTCCTCAGCCAGTTCTCAGAGCCAAGCCCCTGGCCAGAAAGCATCAGTATCCCAGCTCCTGAGAAATCCTACATGCTGGCACACACCTGCCTGGGAGCTGTCAGCCTGGATTAGCAGGATCAGCTCTTCATGGCATGGGCTGTCCACACTGGACCCTCGTCAGCTGGGATCATGAAGGTGGGAATCACTGTTCCCCTCCACCTACAAACTTCTGTGCCCGAGTCTGGGCACTCTGTCAGGATTGGGGAGACCTGATTACAGCTGTTCAATACATGAAGAAGGTTTATAAGAAAGACGGAGAGAGACTTTTGACTAAGGCCTGTAGTGACAGCATGAGGGGCAACAGTCTCAAATGGAAAGAGGGTACATTTAGGGTGGATATAAGGAAGAAATGGTATACGAGGGTGGCAAGGCGCTGGCACAGGGTGCCCAGAGCAGCTGTGGATACCCCATCCCTGGAAGGGCATCCCTGGAAGGAAGGTTCAAGGGCAGGTTGGACAGGGCTCTGAGCAACCTGACCTAGTGGAAGGTGTCCCTGCTGATGGCAAGGATGGTTGTCCTAGGTGGTCTTAAAAGGTCCTTTCCAACACAAACCCCTCTGTGATTCAATGACTATAACTTCAGCAGCACAAGTACTTGAATCTTCACTTGCCTGCAGGATTTTGTGATACTTGGTTTTATTCAGGTGTCAGAGGTACATCCATGGGGGAGGCAGGGAGCATCCCTGTCGCAGATCAGACCCCCAGGAAACAATGCTCTCTTGTCTTCCCCTTGCCACGGATGTTTTGCTCTCAAGGCTGGTGTTTTCACCCTGCAGCCTCTGTGCTGGCAGGCATCCCTACCTCAGCACTGGGGAGGCAACAAGGGCTGGACATCATCTCCCTCACTCCCTCCAGGGCTCTTCCAGCGGTGCCTGGTGAGTTCTAGGGTGGTGAGTGTCAGTTCCTCCCTCCTCACTGGCACAAGCAGCCCCCCAGGGCCCATCCTGGCTGGCAGACTTGTCCCTGGGCATTCTGCCCTCCCGCTGGTGGCATGTCTGCTCTTCAGGTAGGTTTTGGGCATGTGTTCCTGCTTTAGGAGCCATTCACTGCCCTGGCCCTCTGCTGAGCCTCTTCCCCTGCTCAGCCCAGCCACTGCCTTTGGCACTGCACCCTTGAGCTGAAAGGTGTGGTGGTGCAGGGGTGCTTTTGCCATTTGCCCGTCAGACTCTGGCCCCACGACAGTTCAGGGAAATGTCCTGGGCATGGAGCATCCCCACCCTGAAGACAAGCAGCATCCCACTGGCTTGGATGGGGGAGGACACCAATTCCGCAGAGAATCTGGGATGGGAAGGAGCCACCCACTGAAAGCCTGACGCCAGCCACCGGGTCACTGGCAAGTTGAGGTCGGGTTTTGAACGGGGCTGGTACGGCCTGTTTGCCTGGTGGTGATTAATAACAGTCCTGGAGCCCAGACCCCGGGATCGCGAGACACAGCTCCAGCAAGAAGCGCTGAGCTCAGCCTTTCAGAGCTCAACAGTCAGCAGATACCTCGTGGAATGTGACTTTAATTGTTTGTTTATTTTGCTTTATTCGCTTAGTTATTCATTTTGCTCTTGGCGGATGCGAGAGCCAAGGGAGAGTGGAGCAGCTCATGGGGCTGGGAGAGGGATGGGGAGGAGCAGGGGCTTGCAGAAAACAGGAGATTGCTCATCATAAATTGTAATGCACTTTAATTCCTTTATGGGACCGGGCAGGCAGGAGGAACAAAACATGAGGCACCGCGCAGCCAACTGAAAATGTGCTATTCTATTCTGTTCTAATAGCTTTATTAAAGATTGCAAGGAGCACCCACGGCAGACCTGGCTGTTGCTGATCTTAGGCTGTTAAGCCCAAAGCAAAGTGTGGGCAGCTGCCTGCAGGCTGGTGCACGGCCAGGGGGCTGGTGCATGGCCAGGGGGTTCACCTCTGTGGGAGCAGGGGGCTGGGGACCCGCACGGTGTGTATAGCAGACCCTGTGCCTTTCAGGGTGGTATGGTCTTGTCTGCTCCTCGTTTTCCAGTCAGTTAGTAACTTCACCAGGCAGTGGGCAGGCTGAGGGTGTCCCTGTGGAAGTGGGCTCTTCTGCTGTGGGGGTGGGTCCACCTTGCACAGCGACAACAGGCACTGCAGCTTCTCCTGCCCCATCCTTTGCCTCACCTTTCCTAAGTGGCTAGATGAGGAAAGCTAGCAGGGATTCATCCCACATGGAGCAGCAGCTGGGTGGCAGCATGATCACAGGACCACAAGACCCAGCCCCATGCATGGCCCCCACAAGTCCAGCAGCTGCTGTCAGCTCTCGCAGGCAGGAAAGTGATGGGTGCTGTTTCCCCTGCCCAGCAGCTGCTTCCCTGGCTCCCTCTGTGCACGGGAGATGGTCGGAGCCACTGGGATACAGGGCCTGCACTGGCAGCAGTGGGTCTTTGCCAGTGTCAGGCTGGAGCCCGGGCAGCTGTCCCAGCATAGAGGGCTTGATCTCTTCCACACGCCTTCCTCCTTCTGCTGATCTTGCCTTTAAGAGGGTTAAATTGTTAGGGATGTAAGCCTGCATGCACACAAGTCCTCCTGGGCTCCAGCAAGGGGAGGCCAATGCAGAAACCCCCGTGAACACCCCTGACTCTGCGATGAGCTGGGTTCATGCACTTGCACCATTTTTGCAGCCCTGTAACAAAGTCAGGGCACTTAAGGCAAAGGAATAAATTTGGCCTCATACCGCCAATCCCCAATCTTTTATTTTCTCTCTTTTCTTTCCTTTTTGTTTTTCCTCTGGCTTATTATTCCTTTCATTCCAGTTTTCCCCAGGGGCTCCACTTTCAAGGCTGTGACGATTATGCTCGAGGCTGCTTGTTGCTGGAGGAGGCTGGGCACCAGCCTGGGCATGGGGCAGCGGCAGTGAGGAGTTACGATAGAAAGGAGGATCATGCAACTAATTGGGAGCTACTAAAATGGAGCCAAGGCTGGGACCGAGACAGAAACAAGCTGTGGCAGGTGTTAGCTGCCCACCAGAGAACTGCAGCAAGGTGTCTGCAGTGGGTCTCACTTTTCCTTGTAGCTGGAGACAAGGAAGTGAATAGGGAGTGCATGCGAGTAGCTTAGCAAACCCATCTGAGAGCCCTGACACAAAAGCTCAGGTTTCTGGCTGTTTCATAGCTCTGCGCTCCAGTGATGGCAGAAGAGAGCTCAGCCTTAGAGAGCTGCCAGGGATGAAGGGTCCCAGTGCAGCTGATGGAGCACACGGCCAGCCAGGAGCGAGGCCACAGGCAGGAGAGATGCTCTCAAGCCAGCAAGCACTGGCTAAATCACAGATCCATCTGAGGCAGGGCCAGCACAAGCCCGTCTCCCAGGCTGGTGGGACAGCTGCATGTGTGGGGTATGTGGTTGCCTACGGGGCTCAGTGGCACGGCCTCTCCAAGCTGGAAGTTCACACAGCCAGCGTAAGACCCTTGTGACTCGTGTTTTCTTGGCTTGCTGGTGGTGTTTTGCACCTGAGGTCTGGCTGGACAGACCTGGGGCATAGGCACGCCATGGTTAGATGGCTGTAAGTTTTTGGGGTCATGCCTGCGCTGTCCCACTTGGTGGCCCTGCAGCTTCTGCACCAGGCACCAGGCGGTGGAGAGCCTGGGTGCTCTGGGAGGGTTGATTGAGTTCCCTTCCCCAGGGGCCTGCCCAGGCATCCTGCTCAACAGCATGCCTTCAAGCTGCTGAATTCCCCTCTCCTGTCTCCTCCTGTTCCTCTCTCTCTTGGATTTGCTCTTTCTTCCCCCAGCTGTGTTAGAGTGCTCCCGGGCACAGCTGGGCCACCCCTCCTCCCCATCTGCCCATTTGATGTGCCGTATTGAGTTGCAGGTTTTGCAGATTTCAGTTGCTCCGGACCTAGGTGCTTCCCAGCTCTGGCACACAGCTCACAACTGTTGCTGGTGCCTGCAGGAGCAAACTGCCACAGCCCAGTCATGCATCTCCCTGCCAGGGTCATGCAGGCTGTTGGGTCTCCTTGGGATGCTCAGTAAAGGCAGCACATGCCACCATGTGCACCAGCATTTGATAAAACCCAGTGAGAGGAGGCAGGAAACTGCTCTGCTCAGGTGTCTCCTTCCATAATCTGTCCCACGTCCTGCTCCCAGGCCCCGTAAGCCAATATCCAGCTATCTAGCCTCTGTTCCTTAGCAAGGGTGCTGGGAAGCAGGTATTTTAGCTATAAATTGAGCATCCTTCCCCTTCGTCCTCACACTGTCACTGTCATCTCTTCTGTGAAGGACTCGGCATCCACCAACTGTGAACAGAAAGAAATGGTTGCTCTAGCCTAGTAACTGGTCTAGGAGTTGAAAAATGTAGTTGCTCTGGTCTAGTGGCTGAAAAACCTTGGACAAGTCACTTAAGAGCTGCTGCCTCAGTTTTCCTGTCTGTAAAATGGGCACAAGGGTGTCAACAGCCCTGGAAAAGTGCCAGGAGGCCCAGGAGTGACTGACACCACGTAGCAACAGGCCAGTTTGTTTCCTTGCCCATCACATGCAGCCCATGTTTTCCAGGCTGTGCAGAAGGGACAGTGTCTTGCCATGTGTCGGTGTCCAGTTCAAGGGTCTTGACTCGGTGCTAAGAAATAAGGAGGGTGCCTGGGTCCCTCTGAGGGTCCCTCCACTCGGCAGGGACATCCTCCTGGGCACCTGGACCCGTGCAGTGGGCCAGGCACAGGATGGAGGTGTGGGGAGGGTGAGGGTAAAGCAGCTGTTATCCAGGTCTGGCTCTCCACATTTTTCTTCTCTGTCACCCTGACGGCATGATTTAATATCTTATTTTTTTCCCAGGGGGTGTGAAAGCCTGTTCCCTGAACTGCCTGGCAGAGGGATTCAACTTCTACACAGAACGAGCTGCAGCTGTGGTGGACGGGACACCGTGCCGGCAGGACTCCAACGACATCTGCGTCAATGGGGAGTGCAAGGTGCTGCCAGGGTCTGGGACAGACTTGGGACGGGGAGGCAGGGGCAGACCCCCGGGCAGGGGAGGGCTGTCCTCCACCTGCCTGCATGGGTATCCCTCTGCCCGGGTGCCCAGTTCAGCTGTGGGAGCAGGAGCACATCCACCTCTGGGCTTGTGCCTGTCTGCTCTCCATGCCCTGGGTGCCACGCTGGCCTGCGGTAGTGATGGGTCTCTGCGTTTATAGTCCATGTAGCCCCAGGCACTTGATATTTCCCTTGAAATGGGATCTGGAGGGCTATAAAAGTTTAATTACAAGAAAGCACTGTGGGAGTGGCAAATGTCCCCCAGCAGTCAGGCAGACAGGCTCCCTTCTGTCTGTCTCTCTCCCTTTGTCTCTGGCATCTTTTTGTCTCTATGAGGCTGAATATACTGTAGAACAAAAGGGGGATTTCACCATAGGTAGCCACAGCCGGGCTGGTGACCCGCTTGCTAGCCCACGTACCGCTTGCTAGCCCA
The DNA here is from genome assembly GCF_023638135.1 of Falco biarmicus. NCBI lineage: Eukaryota > Metazoa > Chordata > Aves > Falconiformes > Falconidae > Falco > Falco biarmicus. Next base: position 64,747,010 of record NC_079291.1, on the reverse strand, counting down.
TGTACCGCTTGCTAGCCCACATACTATGGCAGCAGGGCAGAGTTGGTTCACGTGGGCTCACTGCTGTGATGCTGGTGTTGCAGGGACATGGCTCCCCTTGGGCTGCTGCAGCTCTACCAGCTCAGCACAGGCACCCTAACCTCATCCCTCCCAAGCCTTGGAGAGAGACCCCCCCAGGGCTGTCCCTGGAGAGGAGTGGCAGAAAGCTGGGGCTGCGCAGAGGTGACATTGCTGAGCCTTGCCTGGTGTACGGTGCAATGGAGGGGGGTGAAGGTGGAACCCAGGGATGGGTTCCCTGCGATGCTGCAGGTCAGGTGTGGGGGATACAAGGCCCCACCAGGACGGCTAATTCCCTGCTGCTCCTTCCTCCAGCATGTGGGCTGTGACCGTGTCCTGGGCTCTGACTCAAAGGAGGACAAGTGTCGCGTATGTGGGGGTGACGGCAGCTCCTGTGAGACCGTTGAGGGCGTCTTCAACCAGTCCCTGACGGAGGGAGGTAGGGAGCAAGCGGCCTGGCCAGCGCAGCCGGTGTGTAACCCCCCCTCGAGTCCCTCCTTGACTTCACCTGCTCCTTGGGGACACGTAGGACAGGCAAGGACATATCCCAGAGAAACACCCCGAAGGGTAGGACGAGGCTGCAAGCAGGGAGCAAAGCACTCCTGTTCACTAGCCAGGCTGTGCCCCAGCCGCTGCCAGCACCGAAGTCCCTGACACAGAGTGCCAAGCTGCTTCCCTCCTCCCCAGCTCACACTCCCTCAAGCCAGGCTGTGGAGATGCCCATGGAGATCCCAGCTCCACAGCACCTCCCCAGCGCTGCCAGTCCCATCACAACAAGCCTCTCTCCTGGCAGGCTGTAGTGCTTTTTCTATTTAATTGCAGCGGGTGGCTGAACAAACACCTCTGCACTGCCAGCATCTCTTTTAGCGTTTAAACCCCTGGGTAACAGGGTAGCACCCGCTCCCATCCAGCCCAGGGCAGGGTTGGCTTGGGGCTCGGGGCCTGAGCATCCCTACTCACCAGCACTGGGTTGTCTCACAGGTTACGAGGAGGTGATCCAGATCCCCAAGGGCTCGGTCCACATTGACGTCCGGGAGCTGAACCTCTCCATCAACTACCTAGGTGAGATGGGGCTGGGGGATACTGATACCCCAGCCAGACATCCCTTGCTCTGCCATTTCCCAGCGCTTAACAGGGCATGGGAAAGGCCCAGCAAGGAAAACCTCCCTCTGCAACAGAAGATGGGATTGGGGTCCCAGCTTGCGCTTGGGGGCAGAGGAAGGCAGCAGGAACTGCTGGCAGGGCAGCGTGTCCCAGGCCAGCACGGGCTGTATCGGTGTGGTCCACACAGCCCCTGTCTCGCCGTGGCTCTGCCTCTGTCCTGCACTCACTGTTCGGCAGCATAACCCTGCGCAAACCCCACACCCCACTGTTCCTGGCGCTGGCTGTGGCTCCTTGGCATTCCCCCCTCCGCCAGCATGTTGGGCTGGGGATTAAAAATAGACCTGCTCACATTTTCCTTGGGCTTAATTTTCCAGCCAGACTGGCTCATTTTTACAACGGGCTTTTTTCTTTCCCCTTGTCTTCTTGTTCTGTCCTCCAAGCAACGGACAGTGGTCACAGAGGGGTGGGCAGGGGGACTCACTGCTGGCTCGCTGTCGGGTGCCTCCATAGTGGCTCTCCAGGAGCAGGAACCTGCCTGGATGCTGGCATCGGTGGGAGGTTGCAGCGGGGCTCTCCTGGCAGCATCCTTCCAGGCCAGCTCCCTTTGCTGGGTTTGGAGATGCCAGCATGTCCCCCTGGCCGGCCCACATAGACTGGGAACTCCTGGTGTCCATCCAGACTGGATTTCCGTGCACTGGAGGCACAGCCCAAGCTCAGATCGCTGTTGACTGCTGCCACCAGTCTGTCCCACTCCAGGATCTGTCCCTGCACCCCAGTGAGAGCGGAGGCAGCATCCTCCATGTTCATCAGTACGAAGCATCCTTCCCACCCCAGAGCATCATGGTGGTGAGGTCGTTGCCAGCAGCGATGGCAGGAGGACACAGAGCTGGGTGCCAGCACAGTGTTGGAGGCAGAGAGCAAGGAGGGAGAGCGTGGGAATGCGAGCAGGAGTGAGCAAGCGAGCCGATCCCCCTCTAGTGACTCGCTTCAGCAACCACAGCCAGGCTCCTGGGGACCAGCCTCCTCCAGTAGCCCCAGCAGCCAAGACCCAGTTTGCACACCTGCATTTGAGCCTGGCTCCATGGCCACAGCTTGTCACACTGCCAAGTGTCCCCACCACCAACCCAGGCAGCTGGTTCAGCTCCTTGCAGCATCACCCTTCCTCAGGGAGGTGGCAGGCAGGCTGAGACAAGACGATGGGTACATTAGTCCCACCTCTGCTAGTGACTTGCCACGTGACCCTGACCCAGTCGGCTACTTTATTTGCCCTTCCTATTCCCTGCCTGTAAAATGAGGCTGATGATGTAAAATGAGACTGCTGCCCTCTGTTGTAGCAGTGCTTTGAGCCTGGCGGATGAGAAGCACCTGGCCGAAGCTGGGTACAGGTGCGCTCAGCATTTTCGCTAACCCTTGCCCCCTTGTCCTCGCAGCGCTGAGAGGGGAGAGCGGCGAGTATTACATCAACGGGAAGCTCTCCATTGACCCCCCCCGGCGCTTTGACATCGCAGGCACAACATTCCACTACAGGAGATCCCCAGAGGAGCCTGAGTCCCTGGAGGCCTTGGGACCCACCAATGTCACCCTTTTTGTCATGGTTGGTAACATGGTTCCTTCATACCCCCACCCACCTGGTCTGGGCTAAAGAGACTTTGCCACGTCTACATGGGCATTGGAGCTAGTCAGCCCCTGTCCTTGCTGTCTGGAGTAAAGGGGCATGGAGACCAGGGGTAAATTGGGCTTAAATTCTCAGGTCTCCCTCCCTGATCTGCCAGTCTTCAGAAGGATTCAATCTTTAAGTGCATGGGAGCTTGTTCTCAGATCGTGTCACCTTCACGGCTGCACCACAGTCATCACTGGTGGCTGCCACGTCAGTGCTGGAAGGGACTGGAAGGGGTAGTGGGGGAGATTTCAGCTGTCCTGGATTTTAGAGAGCACACCAAGGTCATGGGCTGCCATCTGGACAGTCATGACCATGCTAGACTTCGGTGGCACTTTCTCCACAGGTCCTTGTGCGGACAGAGCTGCAGGGGATCCGGTACAAGTTCAACGCACCCGTCGGCAGGGATGCCTCAAACCAGTATTCCTGGCACTACACCCCGTGGACCAAATGCTCGGTGCTGTGTGCAGGGGGTGAGGTTTGACCCCGTGTCAGCTGGCGGGGGACACGTGTCTGCGCTCTTGTGACTCACCCACGCGCTCTGTCTGGGCCACATGAGACAGTGACCTTAGCAGCTGCTTTGCGCTGAAGGAGCTCTCAGGTTTCTGCATATTCCCACCTGCACCCAGCCACATGCAAGCTGGTGTCACTCAGCATGAACATGTGTGCATGGTGTCGGGGAAAACACCCTGGGTGCCATTCTTCGGCTGGACCACGGGTGTAGGTGGGAGAGGTGCTGGAAGGTGGCATGGTGTGCTTGAGGTTCATTTACTTGTGCAGTGCAGGACAGGTTAGCTGATCGCAGCAGCCCCTCTGGCCTGCAGATCTACATGTCTGGGAACTGAAACACTGCTGATGCTTCCCTGAATCCCTTCGGCTGGTTACCGTGGGGATTAATGCAAAGGCTTGCAGTGTGTCTGGTGGCTCTGGAGAACCTGGCTGTGGGTGACTGAGTGGTATTCAGAAGGGAGAGGCAGTTTCAAAAGCAAGGCTTAGTAATGGTCCCTGTTTTAAGCCAGGAGCCCTGGCCTGGTCTTGTGTGCTAGACCTCAACAAAGCGTTGCCCCTCATGTTCCAGCTATTCCCCCCCAGTACTGCCCAGAAAGTCTCACAAGACTGAGGTTCGAACAGGTTTATTTGAGGATGGGATCCTTGGAATGGTTTGATCCTCCATCCTCTGCAAACTCTGGCAGGTCCTGCCCTGGCTGGTGAGCCTTCATCCCATCTTTGTTTTTCTGGAGATGTTGGAGGCAAAGCAGGCCTTGGTTATGAATAGAGAAGTAGGTTCAGGCTTGACGAGGTGCCCCGTCACGTTGGCCATGTAGGGGCAGAGCTGTGGGGCTCATACCTGCAGCCTGGCTCAGCACTAGCCTCAGGGTCCTTCCCTTTTTTTCCCCCCTTGCCTCTTTTTCTTGGCAGGCAGCCAGATCCAATCTGTGGTATGCAAGAAACTTTCCGATGGCTCAACTGTCTTCAACCATTTCTGTAGCCCTGAAACCAAAATGCCAGAGCGGCAGAGGCCGTGCAATACCGAACCGTGCCCCCCAGCGTGAGTACCAGAGCTTGGAGCAGATGAAGGTCAAGCGTGGGTGGAAAAGCTAGTGTGGAGAGTGGTGAAATTCCCCTCTCTGTGTCAGTCCTCTGCCACAGGACCCAGGGGTGACGCGATCTGGCTGGAGCGGCTCTGCTGGGGACAGGGGGCAGTTTTCTCCTCTGTGCCCAATCACGAGCACAAGGGCACAACCTGCGCAGCCCACGTGCATCACTGCAGGGAAGGGGCAGTGGCGACGCAGAGAGCAGAAACCTGTCCCCACCGCGGTGCTCTGTTCACAAGGCTGCGCCATGCCTTGCTCAGTGAGGGATGTGCCAAACACATGCTGCACTGGCTGAGGACGGTCTCTGTAGCGTGGCCTTCTCCCTGTGCTGCTGTGCTGCTTGCAGAAAGGAGCCCTCCCGCTCTGGCCCTTCAGTGTGGCACAGATCCTCAGTGCAGTCCCTCAGAAATTGTCCCAGCCCCTCCCTGGCTGGCCCTTGCCTTCTCTTGTAGGGAAAAGGGGGATGCGGAGAAGCTCTGTGGTTCAACCAGAGCTGCCTGAGAGGCTGTGGCCAGAGCAGGAACAGGGCTGTGTGCAGGAGCACAGAGACAAGCATGGACCACCTTGCCACTCACAAGCTTTGCTGTTTTACCTGTCTCCAGCTGGGTGATTGGGAACTGGTCTGAATGCAGCCGAAGTTGCAACGAGGGCGTCCGCACACGCAGCGTCTTCTGCAAGCGTAAGATCTCTGCTACTGAGGAGAAGACCTTGGATGATGGTTCTTGTACCCATCCACGGCCAAAGATGCTTGAGCCTTGCAATAACCAGACGTGCCCTCCGGAGTGGGTCGCCCTGGACTGGTCTGAGGTGAGTGCGTAACATCGGCCCACACCTCTCCGGGAGCACTGGTCCTTAGGGGGACAGTGTCGGTCACGAGGCTGGAGTATCGGTGATGGCTGCTGGCCATGGAGGGCGTATGTGGGGAACGGTCTTGTAGCGCAGGGGAGAGGCAAGGTGGGAGCACTGGTGGGGAGAGCCAGTGCTGCCTCCCCCTGGTCTTTGCCGTGCACCCTGACCTCGTGTGTCCCCTTTTTGCAGTGCACCCCCAGCTGCGGGCCAGGTTTCCGCCACCGCATTGTCCTCTGCAAGAGTGGTGACCACAGCGCAACTCTGCCCACCTCCCAGTGCTATGAAGGCTCCAAGCCCCCAACCAGCATGAGGTGCAACCTGCGGCGCTGCCCACCGCCACGCTGGGTGACTGGCGAGTGGGGAGAGGTAGGGACAATCCTTTCCGTGGGGTTATTGAAGAAGACTCTGCTTTCTTCTTCCCCAGCCCCTCACATTCTAGTGCACGAGGCTTGTGCCCACCAGCAGAACCCGATGTGGCCACCACAAGTCCCTGGGGGGCAGCAGGACTTGGTGGTGGTCTTTGCCCCCCCCCTCCTTGGCTCAGGAGGCTGTTGTGATGGTGGCCCAAGTGCACAGCTGATCCAGGGAGTCTCTCAGGCCTAGCAGGGCCCCACAGAAGTCATTGGAGCATCCCATGGGTGTCTAGGGGGCAGCAGGGCAGCGAGGATGAGGAGCAGTGCAGTGCGGTGGGAGGGATGGGCTGCACGGGTGGGCTGGGCTGGCTACAAGCGAGGCCACTGCTGGTCCACCTGCCACAGGCCAGCCCAGCACCTGCAGTGGGGTGATGCTGACAGTCCTCCCTTCCCTGTAACACCCCTCGAGCTACAGGGTGACATCGGGGTGCAGGAGGCCTGGGAAAGGCCGGTGATTTATGGCTGGATGGAGAGACCCTCACTGAGTCCTGGAGGTTTGACCCAAGCTTTTCGGGGCGTGTGGCTGCAGCGCTCAGCCGTGCCGATGAGGGGCCTGCAGCTGCTGCTGAAGGAGGGGGTGACTGTATCCAGCACCCTTAGCATCCCCTAAGACCTGGCCGTGCCCTCTCCCCCCGCGTTATTGAAGCCATGGTGGCCACCACAGCTCGGTGCTGTGCTGTTTTCCGGCAGTGCTCCGCGCAGTGTGGCCTTGGCCAGCAAAGAAGATCCGTCCAGTGCCTGGCTCACACCGGGCAGCCGTCCAGCGACTGCGTGGAGACCCTGCAGCCTGCCGGCATGCAGCAGTGCGAGACCAAGTGCGAATCGGGACCTACGGACAACCCTGAAGGTGAGGGGGATGGGGGGGACTGGGGAGGGACATGTAGAGCACTGCCAGCCTCGGGGGCCACGGGGTACAGGGGTATCGGAGCCAGCACAGCCCGACTTGAGCTCTAGGTGCTGTGCTGTGGGGTGAGGCTGTTATGGGGAGACCTGATGCTGTCCCCTCTGGTCCCAGGCCAAACTGCCACACCGTGACCCTGCTAAATGAAGCAACTGCACCTCAGCAAAGAAAGGCTTTCAGCAATGAGGTTCTCAGTAGCTTCTTTGGCACGGCTACATCTTGCTGCTTCCTGGCAAAAAGCCCCAGGAGCTGGTGCGAAAGGAGCTCGGTAGTGTAGCGCTGGTTAGAGCTTCCCCCCCAGGGCTCCTCGCCCCTGAGGCAGCTGTAACCCTGCTTCCCTCTGTCGCCCATCCAGAGTGCAAGGATGTGAACAAGGTGGCCTACTGCCCGCTCGTTCTGAAGTTCAAGTTCTGCAGCCGGACCTACTTCCGACAGATGTGCTGTAAAACATGCCAGGGGCACTAGGGACACGGCGTGACCCCTGTGGGAAAACTGGAAGGCAAAAGCTACGCCGGAGGGCCACCGAGCAGTGCCCTTCCTCTCCGCCCTGAAAACCTCCCCTGGGTCTGACACAGACACTGTTCGTGCTTCCAGTGGGAGCTGGCGTCACCCAAACCCATCCCCCACAGACATGCACCCTTCGCCCCCGAGCTTCACAATGGCAGGTTCCCAGTTAAACCACTGCCAGCCACTGCAGGCACCGCCACGGCCCAGGGCGACAGGAGCCAGTCCATGACCGGTGGCAGAGGGAGAAGCTGGGCAGAGCGCGGCAGCAGGGACATTACTTGAAATTCTGACATTGTTATTTATTAGTAGCGGACCCCGGTCCAGCAGGCGCCGAGACAGCCACTGAAGCAGCACCACTCACCCCTCTCCTGCCTCGTCCTCCTCCCCACTCATGTCCCGAGGGGACCGTGGGGGCACCATGGTCTGCAGCGGGGCATTCCCGGGGAGGCTGAGTGCATGGGGGGGCGGGGGGGGGCTGCTGCCTTTCCCTTGGGGATCCCAGGGGAGACAGGCAGGAGGTTTCAGGTGCTACAGGTGACAAACGTGGCTTGTGGCTTCTGGGCGATGGGTGAAGATGAGCTGCTGTAAGGAGTGGGGTTGGAGCAGGAATTTAGTTTTCTTGGTTTACATCCTGTCACCTTGGGATGTGCAGCAGGGGACAGAGAGCAGGTCAGTGAGCAGAGCGGTGACACCAGCTTAACTGGGAGAGGGGGTTATTCAAACTTTTGTAACAACCTACTTTGATTGGGGTGTCCCCCTGTTTTTCCTTAAAGCCCTTGTCACTATTATGACCATGTTTTATTCCATAAACACCTTGAAGCACGAGCTGAGGTCAGGGCCAAGGCATGCTTGGGTTGCAGTCGCTTAACAGGCATCAAGGACATGCCAGGCTGTGGGAAGCAAAGCAAAGGAGGATGCAGGATGAGGACTGTCTTGGTCCTGGCAGGGCCCTCCCCAGCAATGCCGTGGCCTCCGCGGCTGCTTTGCCTCCAAAGGTGCTTTACTTCCAAAGGTGCTTTGCCTCCAAAAGGTGCTTTGCCTCCAAAGGCAACCTCGTCACGTGCCACTGTGGCCTTGGGTTGCTAGTCCCAGTGCCACCCGCTCCTCTGCCCCCAGGAGACCTCCAGTGATGGGAAAAGAGCAGGCTTGAAATTCTCCCGGGTCACCTCCTGGCCAGATCCGGGCCAACACACGTCTTCTCCATGAGCCGCTGCAGCCTGCGGAGGAGACCTTGAATTTCAAATCTACAAAGCATGTGCATTTTGTTATCATTATCATTGTTGTGATTATTATTATTATTACTGTTTTCAGGCCTTTCTGCATCACAAAGATGGGAAATCTTGCCCAAAGCCATGTTCTGTTCCCCTCGGGGTGGTCCATACGGTGCAGGGGGGCGCACAGCCCTCTTTCCCCAGAGCAGACCTCGCCGCCTGCCAGCCCTCATGTGTTACTCTACCATCCGTATTTTCACCCGCTCCTCAGCCGATCGCAGCTTCTTTGGTGCTCAGCAAATCCCCTTTGGCTGTCGAGCGGGCCTTCATATTTTGTCTTCCTTCCTGGTGCCATGCTCCGTTCTGACATTTTGGTGAGGGGAGGGGGTGTTTTCACCTTTTTATATAGATATATATATAATGAAAAATGTTTAACATACTAACTCTGAGGAGGAGCGACGTAATGGCATGATTTATAATAAAGGAGTAGCTACGATCCCGGGCGCAGCTTCTGGTCCCAGTCTTGTTTCTGGTGTGGGAAGCCGGGGCTCCGGGCAGCCCCACACCGGTGCTCCCCTTGTGCTCACGCCGAGGGCGAGCTTTGGGCAGCAGGAGAGGGTTTTCCCGGCAGCCCGAGTGACGGGAGCACGTCTGACAAGGCCAAGGTTAGAACAGGTTTATTTGAGGAGGGATCTCAGGAACGCTTTGGTCCTCTGTCTTTGGCACACTTGGCTGGCGAGAGACGTGCCCAGCGCAGCGGGTGTGTTCACTGCAGCTGGTCTGTGGCGTGACCTCCCTTCTCTGCTGTGCTGGCTGCACGCTGGGAGGGGCAGGGGAGGTACCTTGTGAATATGGGGGGGGGGAGGGGGGGGCAGCAGGGCAGAACATGGGCAGGAAGAGCCTTGGCACCACTTGACACTCCGTTGTGTTTCAAGGGAGATTGATGGATGGAGATTGATGGATGGATGGGTGATTGATGGCTGGGGGGCACGTGCAGGCTGCCTGCACTAAGGCTTTGGCTTCCCGCCTGTAGCACTGCTGACCACTGCGGAGGAGCTGGGCTCACGCAGAGTCTTGGAGGGGGCCAGACCCCCTCAACGCGATGGGCTGCTTCTTCGAGCAGAGGCTGAAATTAGCTTTGCAGGGCTCGGTCTGCTGGAGCTGGATCAGTCTCTGTGGTCTCCTCCTGCTCAGCCAGTGGGCTGACCTCCGTTGGCTCCGTGCCATCCCCCCCGGTTTTGGATTGCCAGCCAAAGGGTTTTCACGCGTCCTCTTTGGTGAGGCAGCTCTTGTAGTTGACCTGAGACTGCATGTGGCAGCTTCCCTGGGCGTTGGGCTGCAGCACCCAGGAGTTGGCAATAGCTGCCTGAGGCTTCGCCCATCCTGTGCTGCTCCCACTGCTGGTGCTGCAGCTCAGTGAGCGGTGGCCAGGGGCTGGGCTGCCTTTTAATGGGGACAACGGGCAGTGAGGAGGGGGTTGGTGACATCAGGAGGCCATTGTGATGGCAGATGTAGAGGCCAATAATATGGTAAAAAAAAATATCAAGTGGTTATGGAATCTCTGTGTGTAAAGTGGCTGAGTGCTGTCCCCGTGTGGCGTTACACCTTTCCTTTCCCTGGAAACCTCCCTGCTTCCCCCACGCTCCCTTATGTCTTGGACTCCAAACTCCTCTGACACCAAGATGGAGGGATGCCCTGCCGGGATGATGGGGCTGGACGGCTGCCCACCCTCTCGGTCACTGGGGACCGTACCAAGTAGCAGCAGATGGGACAGAGGGGACACAGCGGGGGGGGGAGGGGGGGGGAGGGGGCTGTGCCCCAGCTGAGCACTCCGGGGCACCGACAGCCCTTGCTCCGTGTGTGTGGGGCAGGCACGGGCTCGCTGCAGCGGGGGAGGCTGAGCCCCATTGCTGCTGGGTCCCGAGGCTGTGGGCTCTGCCAAGGCCATGCCAGGGGAGTGGAGGGGCCATCTGAGGATGGCAGGTCTGCAGGGGACAGTGAGGACATGGCAGGAGCTCCTTGGTGTGACAGGCTCTCTTCAAACACAGGCTGGGCTCAGCGTCGCCGTGCTATCGCAGCCACCGGGGCTTGCACGGGTGTTTGCACACCCAGGCTGTAGCACGGAGCTGGTCCATGTGTGCACAGGGTGTGCAGGAGCACCAGCTCTGCCGTGATGGTGGGGATGCTGCCACAGCTGTCCCCTGCGCAGCTCCAGCGATGGCCTTTCAGAAATTACTGCAGCCCATTTGGAGGCAAAATGTTTCCTCAAGTGTGACCTTTCTCATTCAAAAAAGCTTGGGGCGGGGGGGGGGGGGGGGGGGGGGGGGGCGGGGGGAAGCAGCACCAAAAGCACCTTAAAGCAGTGTGCCCCAGCACTGCCTGCCTGCCCCTGGCGCTGGGCACATCAAACTGTCACCCCAGGGCAGGGGGAAGGTTTTGTGGTGGCTCTGAGCATCCCCGCTGAACTCTGCCCAGCATCTACCAGCTTGCCCAGGTCGGTGACCCCCTGTACCTGCAGCACCCATCTGCAGCGGAGGTAGGGGGTGCCCCTGTGGAGGGTCACCCCAAGGCCCCCCTCACAGCAGAGAGCCACCCTCACCCACCCCTGTCAAACCAGCACGAAATGAGGAAGTGGGAGGAGGAAAGAAAAAAAAAATCGTTGCAATTTGTAGTTGCAGAAGAAACACAAAAGCAAAGTGTTTCGTGATGGCCCTGGACCCTCGGTGACAGCAGCCCCCAGCACCCCATCCCCGAGGGCAAGACTCAGGGACACCATGGTGAGTGCATGTGGGGCCCTCGCTGGGCTCCCCCCACCCCATCTCCCTCGGGCACCCTGGCGATGTCACCCTCTCATCCTGCCACCTCAGGGCTGCCTCAGCCCTTTCTCTCCTGCACCCACCGTGGTCCCTTGCTGCTTTCTGGAAGGTGCCAGGAGCCCACCAGTGTCCCCACTGGAGAGGGAATGGTGCTGTCCATGCTTGGGGACAGGGAGTGGGGCCGGGGCTGGGTGAGGCACCAGAGCAGGGCACGGTGGTGGGGAGCAGCCAGGGCTGGGTGCTGGGTGCTGGGGGCAGGATCGGTGCCCTGAGAGCGCTGACCCGGGCAGGCTGGAGGGCACCAGCAGTGAGGCCGGGGTGGCACAAGATGGGTTTGATCTTGCTGTTGCGGGTGCGGTACCCACAGACCCCCCTGGGCTCCTCTTGGCCCAACTTCCCACCAGCGCTACCAGTTCCAGCACTCGTGGTGCTGGTGGGTGCGGGCAGAGCGTGGTGCAGGCCGAGCCGGGGGCGGGGGGCAGGGACCCTCTGGGTACCAGCGCCCAGGGTCGGACCTTGCACCCTGGCACGCACAGGGAACAGGAGCTGTGAGTGGGACATAGGGCTGCGGCCAGAGCTGGAAGTTGATCTGGAGGCAGAAGAGGAAGACAAAAGCTCTCAAAATGAGGGAAATGCTCAGGCATGGAGTAAGGGTCTGCACGGTGTGGCCACAGCCATGTCCTTGGGCCCATGGCTCCGCTCCCTCTCCGTCTCGGAGTGATGCTGGCTCCGACGTTTCCCCCCAGCCAGGAAGCAGATGGTGGCCAGGCTGAAACAGTGCCTTCAACCCACGGTTGTGGTTGCCACCTCTGACTCTTCAGATGCTCAGCTGCTGTCCACCACAGGATACAAACATGTCCTCTTCCCACCGCTACCTGAGACCTGAAGATGTTTTGTGGCTTTGCAAAAAGGGCCACGGGGCTGTGCAGCCACCAACCCAACCCCTGTGAGCCCAGCGCTGGGGCAGCCCCCAGCCCCAGCTCTGCCTGTGCCTGTGAGCTGACGGGGTTGTGACAGCAATGCAACAGCCCGCGCTGCTCTTCTCAAGCTTTCCGGTGGTTTAAGGTGTTGGCTGCATCTGGGTTTGCCCTACCTTGAGACAAAAAGGTGCCACTTTGGGTTTCGTCTGCTCCCACTTGGGGCTTGCAGGGTTTTTTTTGGTGGCTCAGCCCTGAGCTTTGAAGAAAAACAGATGATGTTTTGAAATTGCTACCACAGGGCTACTCCCCTCTCTGCCTCCATGATCCTGTTGTGAGCACTGGGTGCCTCCGCAGCCCCGGGCAGGCTGCCAGGGTGACAGTCCCCATGCCGCAGCCCTTGGCTGTGGTGCTCCTGGGGGTCCTGATGGGCCTCCCCACGCCTGCGCCCATCATGCACGGGACCACCACCACAGCAAAGTCCCTTGGGCAAAGCAGCTGCAAACTACACCTGGAAGCTCAGGCCAAGGGCTGCTGAGAGCTGCTCCCCACTTGGCTTGAGGGTGAGATGGCCTCACGGCAGCGTTCGGTGCAACCACCCAACCGTCCCCTTCCCTGGGAACCCCCGTGGTGGCAGCTGTCAGGCTGCTGCTCTCTGGCTCATCCCTTGTTTTGGCCTGGGACAGAGGAGGGGACTGAGGAACCGCTGCCCTAAACCTCTGAAAGCAACTGCACTTTGTGCCCCCCGCCCACAGGGATGCTGCCTGCAGCCCCCGACTGCAAGGGCTCACCGGGTGCTGAGCTCGGGCAGTGCCACGGTTCGGAGGGAGCATCATTCCTTTTCATCCTCCCCACAAGACCTTCACGCAGCTTAGTGAGGCCGGGCCCCGCCAGCCCCTCGGGATGTGCTGAGGAAAGCCAGGCAGACCTTGTGCTGGCAGAGACAGGGTGGGAACACCCACGGCCTCGCACATATCTGCGCACAAAACTTCATTTGAAGTGAGCAGGTGTTTTCCCTGCAGCTGCTGCAGCAGGTGCCCCAGCCAAGCCAGGAAAGCACCTAACCTGTGCCTGGGGGAAGAGGAGGTGTCACCAAGGCATGTGCTGGCTGCTGAGCAGTCACTTGACTGAAGGAGAAACTCTGGGTGTCAGCTCGAAAGCAAAGAACTTGCAATGCAGGAAACACTAGTATTTGCCTTAATTTGGTGCCATGCGAGCCCCAGGGTGCCTGTGCCAGAGGGCTCAGGGTGATGGAAGCAGGGGACAGGGAACCGAGGGGTCAAGCATCCTGACTTGCTCCTCTCCACCTGAAGCACCAAGGTTTGGCCAGGTTGGGTTGAAGCTGGGCAGCTCCTGGGGTCACTGACAGCTCCCTGGGTGACAGCACGGTGACCTGGAGAGGGTGGTTGGGCCCACCTTCATTTTTCTGGGGGGGGCTTTTCTAGCGGCTTATTGGGATGGGAGGGAGGAAGAGGAGGAGATATCAAGAGAAAGGCCCATAAGCAACAAAGAGGAGGAAAAGAAGCTCCCTGCATGGTTTCAGGCTGTGTGAGCAGCACCAATCCCCCCTGGAGCCCCTGAGCTGACCCAGATCCATGCATCCCAGGGGAAGGTGGTGGGACAAGAAAGCCAAAAGCCCCTCTGGTGGCTGTGGGGGCTTGAGCTGCACTTGGGGTTCGGGAGGACATGGATGGCGTTTTGGGTTGCAAAGCCCAGCAGCCCCGAGGGGAGGCAGGCGGCAGGGAGCAGCACGATGTTGCCGAGCTCCTCTGCGCTCCGTGCGAGTCCCTCCGTATCCCATCGGGATGGTGCCGGGTTGTGCTGAGCATCCGAGGGTGGGTGCAGGGGGCTTCAGGCAGCCTGTGAAAATCAGGGTCCAACAGGAGGGTGCAGCAGCGCTGGGGTCCGGAGGCCTGAAATCTTGACAGCCGGCAGGAAAATAAAGCAAAAGGGGAAGAGAAGAAAAGGGAAATGGAAAGAGCAAGAAGCGTGGGGAGGAGAAGTGAAATCGGTGCCGGAGTGCTGGGGTGAAAGCAGAACCACAGGGGCCCAGGACAGGCACAGAGGAGCTGCGAGCAGCTCCAGGCGGGGTGTCCCCTGCGGGCACCGCACCAGGGGCCGCACGGGCACCGCGGCGCGCTCAGCACTTTCCCTCTGCAACACCCGGGATGAGGGGCCTTTGAGTAATTTTCTTTTTACACAGCGCAGCCTTCCCCTCCCCTCCCAGCCCAGGGCTGTGTTTAGCCCCACAAGGGCTGAAATCACAGCCCACATTTTTTCCTGTTGCCCCCCAGCCCCTGGAGGACAGAGCCAGGCGAGTTGGGGGGTGGCTGAAAAGTGGGTGCTGGTATCACACTGGGCAGGGAGACAAGGGTGATGGGGGCACAGCTGCACCCCTGCCCTGGTGCAAAGGGGACATGGGGGCACAGAGGATGCACAGTGCCAGGGATGCCCCCACCAGCTGCACTTTTTGGCCTTCCCCTGCGTTATTTTTGCTACTCTCTTTGACTCATAAGCAAAACCTGTGCAGCAATTGCTTCGTTAGCTCTTTGTTACCTCCTCCTTTGTAACAAGCAGGGGTGATGTTACAAACGTACCCCACAGGCTGTCGGTGCCCCACCAGCTCCTCTCTGAGGTGCCAGACATGTGGTGAGGCAGGATCCGGCCAGAGGGATGGGGCAAGCACAGATGCAGCTGCGCTGGGATTTTAGGCTTTGCAAGTTCCCAGTGTGGTTAACACACTCCTCATTGCAGCACCCGAAGGTGCCTGGTTTGGAGCCACAGCCGGAACAGGGGCCAGTTGCAGCCACCACCAGCTCAGGGGGAGCTGGGGCCAGATCCTGCCCTGGAGCCCTGCTCCTGTCGGTGGTGGCCCTGGAGCAGTCGCTGTGGCCCTCTCCCCGCAGGGCAGCAAGGAGCGCTTCCACTGGCAGAGCCACAATGTCAAGCAGAGTGGCGTGGATGACATGGTCCTGCTCTCCAAGATCTCCGAGGAAGCCATCGTGGAAAACCTCAAGAAGCGTTTTATGGATGATTACATCTTTGTATCCTTCCCAGGGAAGCGGGACAGGGACAGGGAGCGGCAGGGAGTGTGCTCTAAGGCTTTGCCAGGGCGTGGGCTCAGCTGGGGCTGCCCCAATGCTTGCAGAGTGTCCTGTCCCCACACTGTGGTGGGACAAGATTGGGATCGGCTGGGCGAATGCCACCATTCCCAAACTGAGTTGCGCTTGGCCGAGACACTGCAACTGTGACCCCCATCCTGCTGTGCCCCGGGACCACTCTGGTCCCTTGCAGCTACAAAACCCTAAGCAAAGACTACCAAGGAAACCCCCTCATCTGCTGTCTCCCACTGCTCCCACACGCTGGAAACCCACCTGCCTGTGCCAAGGAGGCTGGACCCCAGCGGCAGTGGCCATCGTTCCCTGTTGCTGTCACCCAACCCCACCGATGCCCACAACACACCTTGGCTGCTCTGCACCCATAGCAAATCCATCCACCCTGGATGGAGCGGGAGCATCCCTGCAGTCACAGGGAGGAGG
The DNA here is from genome assembly GCF_023638135.1 of Falco biarmicus. Lineage (NCBI taxonomy): Eukaryota > Metazoa > Chordata > Aves > Falconiformes > Falconidae > Falco > Falco biarmicus. The sequence goes on along the minus strand of NC_079291.1, from coordinate 64,731,444 downwards.
TGCCCCCCCTCTCCCCACCTGTGTCCGGCCACATGGGACACCATCAAGCCAGCGCAGGGCAAAGGCTCCCACCCAGCCAGTGTTGACCCCCCTGCACCATCCCCCAGCCCAGAGGCTCCCATCAGAGAGCTGACACGGCTGAGCACCCTGCACGAGGCTCGGCAGCTCTTGGGCTCTGCGCTGCGGAGAGGGAAGCATCCTCACGCCCATGATTCAGGGTGCTGAGCCCCTCCTTGCTCACCCCGCACCCGCTCGGGGATGCGGCCAGCTCAGCACCCCGGCACTGCCGCGCGTGCTTTGCCTGCACCGCAGCTCCGGTGGGTGGTCAGCTCCGGTGGGGCAGGGGACAAAAGGCCTGCCAGGCAGAGCAGGGCACAGCGGGGGCTCGGGAAGCAGTGGGGCTGAGTGTGGTGCTGAGCGCTGTGCTCATGGCTGTGGTTTCCCTGAAGATGCGGCTCTGTCCTTACAAGGCGATGATGCTCGTCCCGGGCTGGCAGTGACGCAGCCACCCTCCCTGCTCTTTCGGCTTTAAACATGTTTAGGTTTGGGGTTGGCTTTTTCTTCTTTTTCGGCAGAAAAAAATACCCTGTGAAGCCTCTTTCTTCCTTTTTTTTTTTTGTGCTGCTGTGCGCAGGGCCCCTGTCTAGCCGTGACTCAACACCCCACGCTTCTGCATTTCCCAGAAAAGCCCCGCTCTTCCTGTCCTCCAGCTGCTCTTCCCCCACCCCACAGCCAGGTGGGCCAAAAATGGGACACTGAGGGCCCAGGGTAACCCCTGACCCCCATCCCCCCAGCACCTGCGCCAGGGGCTCATCCCCATCCTGCTGCTGTGTCATTTCCAGGCACAATTCCCTGCTTTTCCATTCTCCTGCTCACACCTGGTTGGCTCGGGGATGCTGTAAGCAGGGGCCAAGGGAAGCGGAGTGGCTGGGAAAAGGCAGGAGCTGGCGGCATCTCTCCTCTACGTGCCTCAGTTTCCCTGATTGTAAAATGCGGATGGTCTCCTCTGCAGGAGCTGCAGCTGCAGCATGGGCAGCGGAGCAGGGGCAAACGCCAGGAGTCTGTGGGATGCTGGAAATGCCACTTTGGAGGCTGGCCAGGGAGCTGAGGGGGTGCTCCTGCTGTACCCTGTGCTGATCCCACCACAGGGACACCCTGGGGCCGAGGGAGCGAGGCACCGGCACCCTGTGCTCATGGCTCTGCCTGCACCTGAGCTAAAACCCCTCAGGGTACTCCTGGTGCAGCTTCCGGGGGGGCAGGGACCCCCTCAACCACCTTCCTGCCACTTCCCGCTGGTGCTGCCTCCGGGGCAGCACACGGGGACAGAGGAAAGGATGCACAGACCTTAACCGGCCACTCAGACCTACATCGGGCCAGTGCTCATCTCCGTCAACCCCTTCAAGCAGATGCCGTACTTCACCGACCGGGAGATCGAGCTGTACCAGGGGGCGGTGAGGCTGCTGCGTGCGGGCTGGCAGGGTCACCAAGGGTTCCTTGGGCTTAATTTGGTGCAAAAAAACCGGGGGTGTTCCATGAGTGTCCCCACCCTCCCCAGCCCTTTGGATGCTGCAGGAGTCAACACTCCCAAAGGTGCTGATGGCGAGTCAGTAACAGGACTCAGGAGCCAAGTCACATTCCTGGGAAATTCAGCTCATAAATACACACCAAAGCAACCCAAAGATGGCAAAATCCAGCCCGAGTGCTGAGCTCTGCCACAAGAAGCTTCCCAAGGAGGAGGGCATGGCTGAGCAAACATCTGACTTGCTGCTGATTAGCTCATGTTTGTGACAAGAGGCTGATTCCCCGTTCCTGCTGCGCGCCGCTGCCTTGTGCAACGCGTGGGCAGGGTTAAGGGGATGTGGGGGGGGGGCTGCAGGGCTGGGAGCTGATGGCTGCTCCCTGCTCAGCGCTGCTCTCCTTGTCACCCCCGTAGGCTCAGTATGAAAATCCCCCCCACATCTATGCCCTGACCGACAACATGTACCGCAACATGCTGATCGATGGGGAGAACCAGTGCGTCATCATCAGGTAGGGGGCACAGGGGGCACAGCCAGGGACCCCGTGCCACTGCTCCAGGGCCAGCTACCCCGGTCACCCTTGTCCCCACACCCTGGGGGCATCCTGGCTAAACACAGCAGCTGGGCAGCAGCAAGAGGTGGCTGAAGCCCAATGGTGGGTCCTCGGGGACCCAGTGTGGGGGGTGCCTGCAGGGACCCCAGCACCCTGGGCCATGAGCACCAGCTGGGGCTGCCACCAGGTTGTCCAGGGCAGGGCGCGAGCCTTGAGCAATGCACCTTTCCGGCTGGGTGTTGCAAAGGAAATGGTCAGGATGTGGGGCAAGGCCAGAGACTTCCCCTTGAGGCTCCTGAGTCTCCCTCCTCCGCTCCCAAATCCCACAACAAGAAATCCAACCCCTCCTCCCGGAGCAGCTCCTCACCCAGCCTTGCTCCAGCCCCGCTTATTCCCCAGAGGACCCCCAAGCACCCGGGCAGCCCCCTCCCCAACTTTAGCTCTGCCATGTGCTCACAATACGCGGCAGGAGGGAGGCCGCCACCTCCATCACCCACCGTCCCCCCCCAGCCCTGCTCCAGCATCCCACCCCTAAGCACCCCAGGACAGAAAAAAAAAAAAAATGGGGCCATTTCATGTCCCCTCTGCTTTGACGTTTGCACAGTGGAGAAAGTGGGGCCGGGGAAAACGGTGGCAGCGAAATACATCATGGGCTACATCTCCAAAGTGTCTGGGGGTGGCGAGAAGGTGCAGGTATGTCTGCCCCCCCCCTCACACCACCATGCATCGCTACACCTCCCAGCCCCTCCCCACAACCCCGGCCCCCTGCTCCCCCCAGCACAGGGGAGCACAGAGCAGCGCCAGCTCCAGGGCTGGGGACACGCGAAGCCCCTCATCTGTCCCCAGCCCCCCATCTGTCCCCAGCCCCGAGGCAGGGCTGCTGCAGTGGGGCACAGGCATACAGCACCCCTCCACCACCCCTCTCCCTCCTCTGCCCCCAGCACGTGAAGGACATCATCCTGCAGTCCAACCCGCTGCTGGAAGCCTTTGGAAATGCCAAAACCGTCCGGAATAACAACTCCAGCCGCTTTGTAAGTCACCAGGGCAGGTGCAGAAGGTCAGCACCTGTGGCCAGAATCAGTCCCAGCAATGCTCCTCACCTGGGGGGACACAGGGGAGAGAAGCTGGGGCCGGGGCGAGTGAGGAGCCCACCAGCCAGGGCCACGGCGCTGAGCTGGAGCTGTGCTGGGGCAGGGGAAGTACTTCGAGATCCAGTTCAGCCGGGGCGGCGAACCCGATGGGGGGAAGATCTCCAATTTTCTGCTGGAGAAGTCACGGGTGGTGAGCCAGAACGAGTGCGAGAGGAATTTCCACATCTACTATCAGGTATGAGGGGCCAGGAGCTGGCTGGACTGCCCCGGGGGCCAGGGGCCAGGTCGCCGTAGCTCCCGTTTCTCTCCCAGATCATCGAAGGAGCATCCCAAGAGCAGCGGCAGAACCTGGGCATCATGAGCCCTGATTATTACTATTACCTGAACCAGTCAGAGACGTACCAGGTGGAGGGCACGGATGACCGCAGCGACTTCCATGAGACCATGGTGAGTGCCTGGGAGGGGGCGTCCCCAAGGCTGGTGGTGGCCGGGCAGGGGCTGACGGGCTCCCCACACCCCAGAACGCCATGCAGGTCATCGGCATCCGGGGCGAGGACCAGCAGCTGGTGCTGCAGATCGTGGCAGGGATCCTCCACCTGGGAAACATCAGCTTTCGGGAGGAAGGCAACTACGCTCGGGTGGAAAATGTTGACTGTGAGTAGCTGACTCCCCTCTGCTCCAGGCAGAGACCCTCGGCAATGAGGTGCAAACTCAACCCCTGGCAGAGGAGAGAGGCAGCATCAGCATCATCAGCATCTTCCCCACGTTAGACGTGGGGAAACTGAGGCAGTGAACAAACGGCATGACCAGAGCTTAATTAGCAAGGAGATGGATGCCAGGAGTGGCTTGCTGTGATTTAGCAGAGGGAGGACCATGTCCCACGTCCCTGCTTGCTGCACCGCTGCTGTCCTCTGCGCTCGGATGGGGCCGGGGGGTGCAGCAGCCACAGCAGGCAGCGGGCCAGGGGCGTACAGGGAGCAGGCAGCCCTGACCACCCCCCGCACTCTGCCCAGCCCTGGCCTTCCCTGCCTACCTACTGGGGGTCGACCAGGACCGCCTCAACGAGAAGGTCACCAGCAGGAAAATGGACAGCAAGTGGGGCGGCCGCTCTGAGTCCATCACTGTCACCCTCAACGTGGAGCAGGCGGCTTACACCCGCGACGCCCTGGCCAAGGGGCTCTACGCGCGCGTCTTTGACTTCCTCGTGGAGGTATGTGGTCCTGGCGGGCTGGGCCGAGCGTGGCCATGGCACAGAGGGGATGCTCACCATCCGCTGCCACGTGCCACCGCCCCCACCGCCCTTATGCCCCCGATGAAGGTGGCTCATCCTGTCTCTCCCCACAGTCTATCAACAGGGCTATGCAAAAGCCATATGAGGAGTACAGCATTGGGGTGCTGGACATCTACGGCTTTGAAATATTCCAGGTATGTGTCGCCTTGCTATAGGAGCCCAGCTGGGGAATGTCCTTCCCTGCTCCCACAGCAAGGAGAGCAGCTGGAGCAGGGGGCTGTTTGCAGTCGATGGACACAAGAAGGGTAGCTGGAGCAGGACCCAAAGGCTCAGCTGTTTGGGGTCCCACCAAGGAGGTGAGAGGAGCAGAAGCCAGCTCAGCCCCATCTTCTCTTTCATCTTCCATCTTTTTGCAGAAAAATGGCTTTGAGCAATTCTGCATTAACTTTGTGAACGAGAAGCTGCAGCAGATCTTCATAGAGCTGACCCTGAAGGCAGAGCAGGTATGGGAGGGGCTGGGCTGGGTGGGCAGGGGGTTGTGCCAGCACCCCAATTCCTACACCCCGCACCCCCACTGCCAAGCAGTCCCAGCACCATGGCTGAAACAGGGGGCTGCAGCGCAGCCCGTGGGTCAGGGGCCCACCTGGCTCTCCCTGCACTTCCCCAGGAGGAATACGTGCAGGAGGGGATCAAGTGGACCCAGATCCAGTACTTCAACAACAAGGTGGTGTGCGACCTGATCGAGAACAAGCTGGTGAGTGGGGTCCCCTCCTCCGGGGGGGGCTTTCTCGGAGAGCCGAGGCACCCAGGGAGAGAGGTGCCAGGTGGGCTGGGTGCTGTCAGGGTGGGTGGCAGAAGGTGGTCCTGCCGAGGAGCATCCCTGGGAGAGCAGCAGCAGCTCTGTGTCCTTAACCTAAGCTACACTTCAGCATAAAGCAGCTTTGACCAGTGTGGGGCACTTGGGCACAGCCAGATCCAGGATTGGGCCCTGCCCGCAGGCTTTGGGCACCCATGGCTTCGCTCTCCCTCTTCTAGAACCCCCCTGGGATCATGAGCGTCCTAGACGACGTCTGTGCCACCATGCACGCCACCGGCGAAGGGGCAGACCAGACCCTGCTGCAGAAGCTGCAGGCGGCTGTGGGCACCCACGAGCACTTCAACAGCTGGAGCTCGGGCTTCGTCATCCACCACTACGCAGGCAAGGTACAGCACCCCACACCCCGCACCCCGCACCCCGCGGCCCTGGCCGCAGCGGCATGGGGCTGAGCTCCCCTCCTGCCCCCAGGTCTCCTACGACGTGAACAGCTTCTGCGAGCGCAACCGGGACGTGCTCTTCACCGACTTGATCGAGCTCATGCAGAGCAGCGAACAGTGAGTCCTGGCAGTGCTGCGGACCCGGGGACCCCCAGAAGGGCTGAGGCAAAGGGCAGCATGCTCAACAGCCAGAGCATAAAGCTTTGCTGGTCCTACCTCTGCCAGAGCCACAGCTCGGGGTGCTCAGCAGCCTGCATTGCCCCATGGGCACTAGCAGCATCCCCCCATCGGGTGCAGCAGCACCCAGGAGCTGTGGGGCTGGGCAGAGGGGTGCTCGCCCTCCAGCACTGATCCTGCTCGGCCTGGGGGCAGTCAGAGAGGGTGTTCAGTCATGGTGCAGCATTTCCCAACAGCAGAAAGCATAGCTGGAGCTGGTTCCAGCTCAGCGCTGAGCTTGGGGAGCCTGGCAGCTCTCACCCAGGGACTGTCACCTGCCTTGCAGTGGTTTCATCCGGATGCTTTTCCCAGAAAAGCTTGATTCTGACAAAAAGGGACGACCGACCACTGCAGGCTCCAAAATCAAGGTACATCCCACAGGCTGCAGGACAGTAGCTGCTCCTGGGGCAGCGGCAGGGGGATGGGCTCCCAGCAGCGGCTCTGATGCTACAGAGGTCAATCCTTGCAACAGAAACAGGCTAATGACCTGGTGAACACGCTAATGAAGTGCACGCCACACTACATCCGCTGCATCAAGCCCAATGAGACCAAGAAACCCCGGGACTGGGAGGAGAACAGGTAACAGAGCCCTCTGCGATGTATCAGGGCACCCAGGGAGCCTGGGGAACGGGACCTGGCCATGGAGATGTGGCCAGCACCAGCTTTCCTCCAAAACTGCACGCCCAGGCTGGTCCCTCTGTGCTGCCCACAGACCCAGGGGAGCACGAGGCAGGTGCTGAGGGGCGTGCAGGGACACACAACCCCCCCTCTATGTGCATCACCCAGAGGCTCCATCCGAGCCCCAGGATGCTCCCCCGCACACACAGCCACAAACATCCCCTGGCAAATCAGTGGCCAAAGGGCCCAAGCAGGTCCCCCAGTGATCCCCCATCCCACGCCAAGCATGTCCCTCCCGGCTCCACAGGGTGAAGCACCAAGTCGAGTACCTGGGGCTGAAGGAGAACATCCGGGTGCGCCGGGCGGGTTTCGCCTACCGCCGCCTCTTCCACAAATTCCTGCAGCGGTGAGTGACCACCGGGATGGGGGCTGGCAGGTCTCCGCAGCCTAGCCGCCACTCGTGTCCCCTCTCCCTGCAGCTACGCCATCCTCACTCCTGAGACGTGGCCGTCCTGGCGTGGGGATGAGCGGCAAGGGGTGCAGCACTTGCTGCGCTCCGTCAACATGGACCCAGACCAGTACCAGATGGGTCGGAGCAAGGTGTTCGTCAAGAACCCCGAATCGGTAGGTGGCCCAGCTCTGCCCCTCGCCCCCAGCCCTGCATCCCTGGGGGATGCTGTGCGCAGCCGAGCATCGCTTTGGGCAGCACTTGGGGGCATTGGGGTGCTGACGTGCAGGAGAAGCGCTGCAGCCGGGGCACGCTGGCCCCTGGCTGGGTGTGCTCAGCATCCTGTGTCCCTCCCAGCTCTTCCTCCTCGAAGAGATGCGGGAGCGCAAATTCGACGGCTTCGCTCGGGTGATCCAGAAGGCCTGGCGCCGGCACGTTGCCATCCGAAAGTATGAGCAGATGCGAGAGGAAGGTAAGGCCAGGCAAGGGCAGGGGCAGCAGCACCTCAGCACCCCTTTTAGGGTGCCCTGCACTGGGGACAGCCCAGCAGCCAGAGCAGCAGGAGGGCGGCAGCCTGGCTCCTAATTGTGGCACTAACGGGGAGGAGGGACCTGACCACGAGATGCCTGGGGTCTTTTCCTACACCTTAAAGGAGGTCACATGTTTCTTGCTACTATTTCCAGCCCTGGGAGGGGCCACAGGACAGGACCGAGGTCCTCGGGTGTCCTGCTCTGCGTTTCGTTGTCTGCAAAGGGCTGGAGTAGCTGGGAGTCAGCATTAGCAGAGGGATGGGAAAGGCCAGTGATCACTACCTGACCCCACCGCGGGTGTCCCAAGCCTGCAGTGAAAAATCAAAGGGGAAAACCCAGAAAGCAGCTGGGTCCCTCCCTCCCAGAGCACAAGGTTTTTTGAAGGCAAGGGATGGGCTTTGAAGTCAGCCAAGCACAAGCAACTTGGATTCCCTCCATGGCATAAAATGAGCCCCATTTCTTGCTGCCACAATCGCTGTGACAGCTCCCACAGCTCCCACAGCTCGTTTGGGAGGGTTTTGGGCAGGGGCTGAGGGCCAAGCCGAGGGCCGAGCTGCCAGCACACAGCCCAGTTCGACCAGCATCGCTTTGGGGTTCCTCACAGCCTCCAATATCCTCTACAACTTCAAAGAGCGGAGGAGGAACAGCATCAACAGGAATTTCGTAGGCGATTACCTGGGCATGGATGAGCGGCCGGAGCTGCGCCAGTTCCTGGCCAAGCGAGAGCGGATAGACTTTGCTGACTCCATCACAAAGTACGACCGGAGGTTCAAGGTACATGGACCCACCTGGGGCTTGGGACTGGCCAAGCTGCGTCTCATGGAGACACCCCTTGGGTGGGATGTGTGTGCGGGGCTTGTGCCCCCCTGCAAACATCCCCTCACCCCCTGCTTCTGCCCCTTTCCCAGCCCATCAAGCGGGACTTCATCCTCACCCCCAAGTATTTCTACCTGATTGGGCGGGAGAAGGTGAAGAAAGGTCCTGAGAAGGGGCAGATCAAGGAGGTGCTGAAGAAGAAGGTGGAGCTCCAGGCGGTGAGCGGCGTCTCGCTGAGGTGCGTCCCTTACACGGGCTGCGCACAGCATGGTCCATGTGGGAAGGCTTCACCCACCGGTTCCATCAGCCTCTCCATGGTGCTCCCAGCCAGACCCCAGCCCCTCACCCACAGAGGCAGCAGGGTTGGCCATGGGGAGGAGGCCCCCCGCAGAGTGCTTTGGGATGAGCTGGGGCTTTGGGGACATTTCCAGCTAAATTGCCCTCCAAGAGCTTGCTCAGGGTGGACCCGGACCAAGCAGGGCTCCCAGCTCCCCCCCAGCACCAGCTGGCACCAGCCTTGCTCTCCACTGATGCCCGCACACCGGGGTTGTTCCCCCAGCACCAGGCAGGATGATTTCTTCATTCTCCATGAGAACGATGCTGACAATTTCTTGGAATCCATCTTCAAGACGGAGCTGATCAGCCTGCTGTGCAAGCGCTACGAGGAGCTCACCCGCACCAAGCTGTGCCTCTCCTTCAAGGACACGTAAGGGTGGAGGCTGGGAGAGGTGACAAAGCAGGACAGCGTCCTGTCCCCGTGGCCTTACAGCCTCTCTCTCCCCTAGACTACAGTTTCGGGTGAAGAAGGAGGGCTGGGGTGGTGGTGGCACCCGCAACATCACCTTCATCAGAGGACAGGGCGATGTGGCCACCCTCAAAGCCGGAGGCAAAACCCTTACGGTCAGCATCGGGGATGGGCTCCCCAGGAATGCCAGTGAGTGCCAGGGTGCCCGGGGGGTGGCCAGGGCCGGGAGGGACAGGAGTGCTGGGGCTGCACGGCACAGCTGGAGGCCTGGGAATGTTGGGGTGAGCCAGCTTGTGCCCCAGCCCTGTGGGATTTGCGTCTCACCCAGGAGGGACCTGCTCCTGCTAGGGTGATGGGGCAGCACGGGGCATTTCGGGGAAAAGGGCAGCTGGGTACCAACTGTGGGGGCCGCCCCCCGCTACCCCAGCCAGCTTTGAGGACTGTCACCTAACGGGGGGCTCATATCCCCCCAGAGCCCACGAGGAAGGGTGTGACGCAGAGCAGAGGTGGCAGCAAGTTTCCAACGCCTTCCCGAGGTGCCCCACCGGCACCCAGAGGTGAGCAGGGCAGTGCCAGGGGGGTGCTGGGGAGGGGGAACCCCCGCCTGGATCCAGCCAGCACTGCGCTCCCAGCGGGGTGCAGGCTGTGAGCGTGGCCCCCCTGTAATGCACCATCCCGGGGTGGGATCTTCCAGGTGCCTACAGGAATGGGGCACCCCACTTCCCAGGCAGCGACGGCCGGGATCAGCGGAACACCTACAAGGCACCCCAGAAGCAGGTGCGGGGGCCACCGGCTGCAGCACTTCCCTCCCGAAACACTGGCCACCAGCCAAAGGCACGACCCCCGTCCGAGCAGAACCTGGATTTCCTCAATGTGCCAGATCAGGGGGTGGCCGGGTAAGTCCCATATGGCACCTGCATCCCCATCCTTGCCCCATCCTCCCCTCCCGCTGCTGCCAGCCCTGAGAGATGCTCTTTTCCCCCTGAGCAGCTTGGCTGCCCAACCGAGCAACAGCCCCCCGAGGTCCGGGCAATTTGGCTTTGCTGGCAGGGCAGCATCTCCCAGGCTATTACATACCCCAGTTCTCCCAGTCCCTGCACTGGGAGGACCCACCTGAGCTGCAGGCACAGAGCATCCCGTTGGTGGGAAAGAGCAGGATGGGCAGGAGGGTGCAGTGCATCCTGCGCCCTCCTGCCTTCCCCGGTGCGAACCCTGTTTCCCCGGCCCCGCAGCATGCAGCGCCGGCGAAGCCTGAGCCAGCGGCCACCTCCGGCCAGGCGTCCCAAGCCACAGCCCAAGGTGGCCGTGCCACGCTGCCAGGCTCTCTACCAGTACATCGGGCAGGACGTGGATGAGCTCAGCTTCAACGTGGGGGACATCATCGACATCCTGCTGGAAGGTGTGGGCCCTGCCCAGCTTCTCCCTGCTCTCCTACCCCGTGGCAGCACTGTGCCTGACCCGGCTCTTTTCCTCCCTCTTCCCAGATATCTCCGGCTGGTGGAAAGGCCGGCTGCATGGCAAGGAAGGGCTTTTCCCTGGGAACTACGTGCAGAAGATCTGAGCCAGGCACAGTGGCCGCATGGCCGGAGGCAAGGAGAGGGTCACCACCCCACCGCCGCCGAGGCCGTGCCAAAGGGGCCGGTGGCGGCTCCATGGCGGTTCTCCACGCTGCTGGCATTGAGCAAGTGCTTCCTCGCGAGCCCCCCTGGCCTGTGCTGGCTACCAGGCTGTGCCAGTACCAGCCACCAAACCCTGCACCTGCTTTAGACCGTGGCCTCCCCGCAGCAAGGACCAGCTCTTTGCTGCTTGTTTCTACCCTGGGAGTGGGACCGCTCTGGTGATTCCAGGGTATAAATAGGATTAATGTTAATAATTATGGTAAATAGACTCAACAAAACTGAGCCTGACTCAGAAACTGAGCCTGAAGTTTGTATTTTGCCGATGCTGGCCCGTGGCTCTGCTGGCACCTGCGTGTCCCCACGCACTGACATGGGTGCACACGAGTTGGAGGCAGCCCCCTCCCCACCACACTGAACCTTCCAGAAGATGCTGAACACAAACCAGCTCCCCCAGGAATGTGGCTGAGGCATCTTCACATCCCGGAGTGACTCTGGACCGATCTGCAGCCAGCCAGGAGCTGCTGGCAAAGCAGGGCAGTGGGGCGCAGCGCAGGGGGGCTCCAACGCCGCTCCCCAATCTCTCATACCAGGGCCACCGAGCTCAAGCCCACCGGGTTGGAGCAGCTTGTTCTGACGGTGGCCTGAGGGCTGCTGCCCCCCCCAAGTTTGCTGAGCTGGGGGGGGGGGTGTCTCATCCACAGTGGGCCAGGGTCACGCAGGAGGTGGAAATCCCTCAGCCACACCAGCTCTGGGATTCAGGGGACCCTCCCTGCCCAGACCCGCCCAGAGCAGGGGGACAGATGGGGCTTGGGGCCGGGGGGGGGCAGATTGGGGGGAGCTTGTGGGGGGTTGGGGGGGCTGAGCCCAACTGGAGTTGTTCCAGGAGTTTTGCAGGGGAGAGGGACAAACAGTGCCGACATGTCGGGCTCGTCCCTGCCTGCCCCCCACTCCCTGCTCCCCTGCGGAGCCGAGCGGGGGAAGTGACAACAGTCTGCTCCTGCTCCTGCTCCTGCTCCTGCTCCTGTTCCTGTTCCTGCTCCTGCTCCTGCTCCTGCTCCTGTTCCTGCTCCTGCTCCTGCTCCTGTTCCTGCTCCTGCTCCTGCTCCTGCGCCTACCTCGGCCTTGGCCCCCGCCCTCCTCTTCCTCCCTCCCAGAGCGCCCCCCCCCCCCCCCCCCCGGCTGTCCCTCGGGCAGGCAGACCCCCTGCCCTAGAGATGGGGGAGGGGATGGCTACAGAGGGGTTCAGGGGACCCTGTTTCCTCCAGGGTGGGGATGGTGCAGGGCAGGAGGCTGCTGGGATGTGGAGTCCTCCGCGGCCCCATGCTGGGAATGGTGGCAGGGCCTCCCCGCTCCCAGTTTTCACAAGCCGTGTGGCCCTTGGGGTGATTTTTCCAGCAAATCACGGGGTTTTAGGAGTGCCGGCACTGCAGAGCTTGGGGGGGGAGGGGAAGCAGACAGAGCCTCTGTTTTTATTTTAATGAAAAAAAAATTTGCTTTGGAAATTCCAGACATTTAGGAAACTCCCTCTTGTGCCTTCCAGCCCTTCCTTGGGGCTGGGGGCGCAGCGCCCCGCCGGTGGGTGGTGGGTGCTGTGCCAGTGGGATGCTCCCACAGCCCTGCCAGCTGGGCCAGCTCAGGCACTCACTGCGGTGCTCCAAGGGGCTCCAGGGGTTTGGGGGTCTCTGAGGGGCTCCAGTGACTCTGGGGGTCCTGACAGGCTTGGGGGGGTTTGAGCTGCTTTTAGGGATGGTGTGGGATCTGATGGGCTCAGTGTGTTCCCAGGAGTCCAGGGCGCTCCAAGGAATTTGGGGTGCTCAGAGGGCCCTGGGCTGTTCTAAGGGGCCCATGGCTTCCCAAGGTGCTCTGAGACCCCCGGGGTGCTCCAAGGATTCTGGGGTGCTCCAAAGGCCCTGGGATACTCCAAGGGTTCAGGATGCTCTGAGGCCCCCAGGGTGCTCTGTGGACTCTGGGATGCTCCAAGGATCCTAGGATGCTCTGTGGTCCCCGGGATGCTCTGTGGTCCCCGGGATGCTCCGTGGTCCCCGGTATGCTCCGTGGTCCCCGGTATGCTCCGTGGTCCCCGGGATGCTCCACGGACCCTGGAACACCCTGAGGCCCCCGGGGCGCTCGGCGGACGCCGGGATACTTCAGCCTTTCGCAGGCGCAGGGATGCGGAGCGTTCCCGGCACCGGGGAGGGGCGGGGCCGGGCCCCTCCCCCACGGCCCCCGCCCTCCCCTTCCGCACTGCTCCTTCCTCCCCCCACCGTCCTCCTCCTCCTCCCCCCCCCCCCCCCCCCCTCCCTGCTCTCGCGACAGCTCGCGCAGAAAATGGCCCCGCGGCCGCGCCGCCGCTGATGCGCGCTCCGGGCGGTGCCGGCCCCGCCGCAGCCCCGGTACGTGCGGGGGCGGGACGGGGCGGGCGGGCACCGGGGGGCAGCGCCGGGGGGGCCGGTCCCCGTCCCCGCACGGGGGGGAGGGCACCGGCACCGGGGGCGGCGGGGCAGCGGCGGCAGCGGAGCGGGTACCGGGCCCGGGATGCCGGGGCTGGTGGGGGAGCCGGGACCTGCACCGGGGGCTGGGGGGGCTCTGGGCAAAGCCGCCCTGCCCGTGGAGGGGCACGGCTGCCGCCCACGGGGGCTCCGGGTTACGGGGGATACTACCCGTGGGGCGACTAGTCATGGGGAGCGCTAGCCATGGCTGCGTTATTACCCACAGGGGCTAGTAGCCGTGGGTGTAGTGCCCATGGGGGACCACTAGCTACCGGGGTGCTACCCATGGGGGGCTGCTAGCTACGGGGGTTGCTGCCTGTGGGGCTAGGAGCCCAGGGACAGCTAGCCATGGGAGCTGTTAGCCCCTGGTCTTTGCAGGTGTGTGGCCCGTGGGAGCAGCAGGACCCCCTTCGCCACCCTGAGCATCCTGGGTGGGGTCCCATGCCTGCCGGGGTCCCCCCTGGTCTCTCCATCTGCCCGCACACGTGGGAACTGCTTTGTGCTGTCAGTGGCCCCGGGGATGCGGCTGCTCATCCTCAGCCGGCGTGAGGGCTCCTGCACCTTGGCCATGGTGTGAACTTGGCCGGGCCCAGGGCTGCCTGCTCTGGGGGCAGCTTTGTCTGGGCGCAGGGAAGAAGGTCCATCCTCCCCAGATGGCTCCTGAAAGGAAAGAGGGTTTTTTCCAGCTGAAAGCGCTGATGTAGCCCAGTGGATTAGCTGGCACAGGCAGGCAAGTAAAGGTGGGCACTGAGATAGTGCAGGGACGTGGGGAAATGGCAGCATGGCTCTTCCCCACTCGCACGCCAGCCAGGTCGCCACTGGCTTGGAGCAAGCCAGGGGGATGGATGGCAGGGACCCCAGGGCAGCCCTTCGGGGAAGGCTGAAAGATGTTTCCCAAAAAAACGGTGAAGGCCGAGCTGCCCCCACATGCGCCGTGGGGACGTGGCATGTTGGCTGTGCTGAGGCTCAGCGCTCACCCCTTTGGATGCCCACGTTGCCAGTGGCAGCAGCTGTGGCAAGGTTTGGGGTCATTTGGGCTCTCCGGGCAGATTTTCTGAGATGGAAAGCCAGGAGCTTGCCCTCAGGGTGAGGTGGAGGGGTAAAACATTGGGGCAGCGGCTTTGCTCCAGCCCAAATTGAGATTAGGGCACCCAAGCTGCAGTGGGCATCGTGAGGCCCATGGTTGTGAGGCAGGGGCTGCCAGGCAGCAGAGATGCCCAGAGCATCTTCCTCCCCACACCAGGTCAGCGTTCCCCATGATGTCTGAAGGCAACAGGAGGATTTACGACATGCATTTTAATTTACGACATGCATTTGAACCCCGTGACCGGTGGCCAGAGCGCGTGCCGGGGTGGGTGGGGGTGCTCGCTGCGCTGCTGTCACAGCCTGGGCTTCCTCCCTCTGCACCGCTCGGCACTCACCGGCTGAGCGATCACATGAGCCCCTTGTTCGGAGCCTTTGTCTCTCATCTCCTACGCTGAGGAGCTGTGTTTTGGGAAGCCTCTGCAACCTCTGGCCAGAGACCACACAGAGGTGCTCAAATAGGGTTATTTGTCCCATTTATCTTCCCGGGGTGGGTCTGTAAAAGTCGTATGTGCTTGGCGATATGTGTAAACCCCCTGGTTCATTTGAGGGAGATGAGCTGTATTAATTATTAACTGCATCAGCAACAGAGGCTGCTCTGGGTGTCCAGTAGCTGCAAACCCTCCTGCTCGCCCTCGTTGCTGCCAGCCCCTCCAAAGGGTTTTTCCAGGGTCCCTGTTCCCCACTGGGGCCGGAGTGAGGGAGTTTGGTGCCAGCAGGTTTCCAGGGAGGCTGAACCGGTGGCAGGAAAAACGCTGTGAAGAGCAACACCAAACATGCGGTGGCTCTGGGATTCAGGTTTCCAGGGCAGGGGTTGCACCGGTGCCAGGGGAGTCACATCTCCAGTGCCCACACGGGGATGGGGACAGTGGCAGGTCAGCAGCACCTGGGACGGAGTATCATGCTCAGGGATGTAAAATGGAGGGTCCTGGCGAATGACAAGTGTTGGACACTATCCCCCGGGAGGTGACAAATGACAGCAAAATGATACAGGTGCCACCAGCTCCTCAAAACCCAAAAAAACAGAAAAGCCTGGGCCGAGCACACCACGGTGCTACGGTGCTGCTGAAAACACACCCACGTGGGACAGCTTTGCTGTGGTGGGACAGTGGCAGGGCTGCAGGACGGGGGCAGGCATGCTGGCTGCAAGGAGGTGCACCTGCATCCACCCCACCTGCCCTCGCTGGACCTGCCGATTAGCTCAGGAGGCATTTCCTTAGCTTTTCCGGATAAAAAATCAATTTTAAACGCATCACTGGGGTACCGCCTGCAACCGGGAAATGGAGAGCAGCATCAGATAGCATCAGTGGGAGCGGAGGGAAGCTTCAGCACGAGCTGTAACATCCGAAGGTGCCACCAGGTTTGATCCTGGAGCATCGGGAGCTGACAGCCCTGCTGCAATGCCGCTGAGGAAGGATTTCCTGGTTTCTTGGAAAAAATTGCGTGGGCTCCAGCTGAGCTCCTGGTGCAGTGGGCACGGGTGTCCTGCTCCTTTACAGCCTTGTCTGGGGGCCATCAATCCCCGGGGACCATCAGCAGGCCTTGGGGACAGGCGGTGGCATGGAGCGTTGATCCAGAGGCAGCGTTTCCAGCAGGGAAGCGGGAGCCCGGGGGAGTCTCGCTACAGTCACAGGGCCTGGCGCTTGCAGACCAGGAAATGTTCTGGCAGCACCAAAGCTCCGGGGCCGGGCACCGAAACGTGGCAGTGCCACACAGGCGCTGCACAAGGGGCTGAGCAGGGACAGAGAGCCCTGCCTTGACCCTTTTAATGCTTTGTCCCTCAACAGAAGATTCCTGAAATCTTTTTTCCCCTCTCCCAAAACTGCATTTCCTCCTCCCGATAAAACAAAGCTCCATCCAAACTGCAGTGAACTTTCTCTGCGGTGTTCGCCCTTTGTGCAGCCCGAGCAAACCCTCCAGCCAGGGCTGAATTTTCCCTCCCAGGACACAATCAGCCCCTGGCCCTGCCCCAACCCCCCACCCCTCCCCCGCTGTGGTTGACACCCGCCCCCCCCCCCCCCCTTCCTCCAGCCAGTCCCAGCTTCTGTGCAGGTTGCATCCCACAGCGCTGGCAGGAGCCACTGAACTGAGAAAACAACAACAACAACAACAAAAAAAAGCAATGCAACCTCCCAACAAAGCCGTGAGCCTGGGGGCAGCCGGAGAAATAATCCCGCACAGATTTTGCCCCCCCCTCTGATTTATTACCCGATGGGTTGCCATCCCAGCACCGCCGGTTGCTGCAGTAACAGCTGCTGGGGCCGCCTTTGCCAGGCTAAAGCCCCGCTGCGTGCGAGCCAGGCTGGAGCAGAAAAGCTGGGAAAATGCCTCTTGAACAGATGCTGAGAGGCAGGTCTGGCAAGGCCGGGGTGGGACGGATGCAGGCACATCTCCTTGCAACCAGCAAAGCATCAGGAGGTTCCCCAGGGACTTGCTTTGGGAGTCGCTGAGCTCTTGGGGAAGCATTAATCCTCTAACAAACGGCAGATGTGCATGTGGCAGCCGCTCCGCAGCCCCAGCACTGATTTGTTGTTGTTATTATTACTATGATGATCATTGTTGTTGTTTTCTTTTTAACTTTGACATTAAGACGCTATTGAGAATTATTCCCAAGTGAGGGACTTTTTGGATGCTTTTTACTGGGGTTGGTGCTTGGCTTTTGCATGCCGAAGCCTTGCACAGAGGCTTTGTGAGGCTGAGCCAATTTAATTTTGGAGACCATCTGATGGAGCTTGTGTGACCTGCCCCCACATCCCCATCAGCATCAGGCCCTGCTGCCGATGCTCCCAGTTGTGCAATGGGACGTGCTGCTCCTTTTGGCTGGAAGATCCTACAAAACTGCAGGAGGAGCATCCAGTGAGACCCCCCTGCCTGGTGGGAGCAAGAGAGGCTGGAGCAGCTCCTGCAATCCCTGCTTCGGCAGCAGCGGGGCTGGGTCGCCTTGGTAGGGAGGGGGTCCTGTGGCTTTGGGGGGGATTTTTAACTAGAAAAGCTCTAGGCTGGTACCAAAAAGCAGCAGTCTGGCGATGTGTGGGGCAGGCTGTGCCAGATGGCAGCTGGGGGGGGACCTTTCGGGGGCTTTGTGGACCACCCCTGGGGCAGGAGAAGCGGGAAGGGATGACAACAGCTCTGGCTTCAAAGCCTGGCTGCTGCTCCCCGGGGGGGCCATGTGCAAAGCTCCCAGGGCCAAGTGCTGCCTTTGCAGCGTGTCCCCCCTGCAGAGATGCTGCGAAGCCCCCATGGAGCCGGGATCTCCTGCCAGCTTGGCCCTGGAGGTCCCTGGGAGGGAGGGTCGGTCCCACTGCCATGGAGCAGGAGGAGGAGGCAGTCGACATCACTCCGTGCCGGACTGTAACCTCTCACCCTTGCGTTCGGTGTAGCATCGCCAGGAGGAGACGCTGTCGGTGGCACGTGCCTCGCCCTGTGCCCACCACTCTCCAGGCCATGAAGACGGAGAAGGATGAAGCTGTGCCCACCTTCTCCCTGCGGGGTAAATACACCGGAGAGGGGGCAGGTGAGTCCCTTGTGCCACAGAGGGGTTGGTGATGGGAGCTGGGGCAGGGCGAGGGGGAGAAGAAGCCTTTGCTGCTGCTGCTGGAGGTCCCTTTGGCCAAATCCGACCCCAGAGGGGTGGCTGGGAGCACCCCGAGGCTGCGCAGGGTTGGGCATGTGGTGTCACCCAGCATGCTCAAGGCACCAGCAGGCTTTGCCTTCACACCAGCAGCTTTTTCTAGAGCAAAGACCCTCCCATCTCTAACCACCCTGCAGGGCTCCTGCCTCTCCCAGCCAGACCCCCCCAGCTGCCTGCACCCCTGTTTGTAAAGGGTAGGGGGGAGGGCAAAGAGGGACGCAGTTCAGGCAGGGGCTTGTGGCATCCCGCGGGAGCTGGTCCCCGCTGCCTAACGGCCTTTCCCCGGCAGGTTGCAGCGAAGCAGCTCTGCCCAGCGGCCCAATGCCGGTGGCAGGGAGCGGAGGGACCCCAGCCCAGGACCTGCGGCCGCTGAAGCGCAGACCTGTCCCAGGTGAGCCGAGCCCCAGCCCTGCCCCAGGGAGGTGACGGCAATGGCTGGGGCAGGGACGAGGCCAACAGCTCTGTCTCCTTCCAGGGAAGCACTACCAGTGCTCAAGCTATGGCTGCAAACTGGCCTTCCCCAGCATGCAGGAGCTGATGGACCACCTGAAGGTCCACTACAGACCCACGCAGTCCCTTGAGGGTAAGGTCGAGATGCTGTGTCGCTCCAGGGTGCCCTTTTTCAGCTGGGAGGTGGCAGAGCACGGCTTGAAGCGGAGGCAGCCCTGGTGATGGTGCGTGTACCTCCAGGAGATGCTGCACAGCACCGGGCGGGAGCAGGGAGAGTGAGGGAGGTGCTGGAGACCCACTGGTGGGGCTGCCCACCTGGGGGGTGCAGTGCAGCTGTGCTGTTGCTGAATCTCTGTCCTATTTTTTTGCTCAGGCAAAACCTTCCAGTGCCCGACGCTGGGCTGCACAGAGACCTTCCCCAGCATGCAGGACCTCATGGCCCACATGAAGGTGCACTACAAGCCAAACCGCTACTTCAAGTGAGTCCCGCTGGTGCCCATCCCCATCCTGGGCTGCCGTGCCATCGCCCTGCAGACACCTCCCACAGCCCATTCTATCTGGGGGCACCCAGCAGATCCCACCTTTGTAGACATTCCCCCCCCCCCGTCTCAGCGGCAGACCCCCGGGCCGGGGTGTTGGGGTGGGTGATGCAGGAGGGAGCACTGCCACTGACGCCACCTCCCCGGCCCCACAGGTGTGAGAACTGCATGCTGCGCTTCCGAACGCACCGCTCCCTCTTCAAGCACTTGCACGTCTGCTCTGACAGCGCCAGCAGCCCTGCGCCGCCCCCCAAAACTGACAAGCCTGTCCTGCCTGCTACCTCTGCCCTGGAGAAGGAGCCCCCGGCCAAGCCACCCGAGGGGCTTCCCAAACTCCCGAGCGTTATCCGGCCCCTGGAGAAAGAAGCCATCCTCCCTGGCGCAGACACTGCCTCGGCAGCCCCCGCTGCGCTCCCCACCAGCCTCCCCGAGCTGCCCGGCTCGCTGGAGGCGCTGCCGCTGGTCTCGCCGGCCCCCCACCCCTTCCCGCTGCTGGAGCCCAGCCTTTTCGGGCCATCATCCTTGACTCGGTTCTCGGGGCCACCCCCCTCCTCGGTGCCGGGGCCGTTCCTGTCCTACGTGCACCCTTCGCCCTACAGCTTGCCCCAGCCCCCGGCGCAGCATCGCCTCCGGCCCTACGTGCCGGGCCACGGCCCCCCCATCTCCAACGCCGTCTGGAAGAAAAGCCAAGGTGAGCGCACGGGGCCGTTCGGGCAAACCTTCTTCTGCTCCTGCCTTGACCAGCAGCTCCTGGAGGAGGACCCACCGTCGGCCAGCCAAGGATCCCCCTCCTCCCAGCCCCGCACGGGGCCGCCCCAGCCCCCCCCAGCCCCATCCCACCTCTGCTCTCCCCTCCATCCCACTTACCGGGATGCTCAATTGGAGAAAGCACCAGCAACCACCAAAAACAAGCCTCCAAATTTTCCCAGCCCTGCTGCTCCCCGCCGTGCTGGGGGTGCGAGGCGGGGGGCCGGGCCAGGCCTGCTCTCCCACGTGTCCCCCCGCAGGGAGGGGAAGACCTAATGCTTGTCTTGCCCCTCGATTCCCTCCGCAGGTGTGAGTGTCAGCCCACTCCTCCCATGCTTTGGCTCAGGAGTGACTCCAGGTTAGTTTGGCACCTACTGATTGGGGGCTGCTTTCTGTCACTGGGGGGTGGTGGGGGGTGGGGGGGGCCACAGGGGATGGGAGAAGCCCCACGGGGCATGGCGATGCTCCCTGGAGAGCAGAGGGAGAGGGTGGGCTTCTTCATTTTTGGGAGCCACGTGGAGAGGGGATGTGGCTCAGGTAGGTTTGGAGACTTGGGGGGGGGGGGTCGCCAGCTGCGCACCCCCAGGAATCACCCAGCCTAGTTCCTCTGGCACCCAAGGGCAGAAGCAGCAGGAGAAGGAGCTGCAGCAGCTGTGTGGGCTCCAGTCCCCCCAGTCGCCCCAGCCCCAAGGCTGGGCTGGAAACTGTTGCCTGTTGCTCCATGTGGTGCGGAGGTGATGGGCAAAGGGAGGTCAGGGCTGGGGGGCACGGCCTCGCTCCCTGCTCCCGGATTTGGGGTTCCTCCCTCGGGAAGGGGACCTCCGCACGTGTGGGGCTTGGAGCAGGGGGGCTCCTGCCCCCACAGCACCGGCTGATCCGAGCCCCATGGCACCCAGCACGATGCAGCCGGCACCCGGGGCCGCCTGCCCTGCATCCTGCGCTGCCGCTTCGCATGGCTCCTGCTGGCAGGGGGGGGCTCCTGGGCATAGCCCCCCCCTGGCCATGGCGGGGGGCGAGCGAGCGAGCACTGTGCTTCCCTCCTTGCCCGTCCTTGCAGGGCACTCCTCCAACAGCCGCATCGTGTGGGAACACACGCGGGGCCGCTACACCTGCATGCAGTGCCCCTACTCCACTGCCTCGCGGGAGGAGATGACCCTGCACATCGAGGACCACCGCAAGAACCCCCCGACCCCCGGGCGCCTGGATGCAGAGATGGGTACGGCCCAGGGGGGTGGCGGGAGGGACCCCAACTGGCAGGATACTTGCAGGGAGCGTGGCTTGACCTGCTCCCCATGGATAACACATACCCCCTCCCTCCATGCTGGAAGGGGGTGACCGGCCACTGGGGTGGGCTTTGGGCTGCAGCTCCTGGCTCCCCAGCGATGCCCTCCCTGTGCCTCCCCGGCTTTCCAGCCCCCAGGCAGCCCCCAGCAGGAGCCAGGGAGCAGGGGGCTCGGCTGCAGTGCTGACGGCTCTCTTCCCTCTCCCTCCAGATTTCGGGGTGGGCCTCGCCTCCTTCCACGCCAAGCTGACGCCGGAGATGGAGAACTCCCTGTACTCCCAGCTCTGATGAGCCCAGCTCCCACGGGACTGCTCCTGCGCCTCCCCATCCCTCCCCCCCGAGCCAGGCGGTGGGGGGAGGGCACCGCACAGCCCAAGCCATAGCGCTGGGACAGGGACCCCTTCCTGGGTACCAGGAGCAGCCCCCAGCCCCAGCACGGGCTGGCAGAGGGGCAGATGTTTTCTCTTGAATTTCGACCCTCCCTTTTATTTTTGGAAACTAAGCACTTGGAACCCTGCGTCTCCCTCCCCTAAAGGTTTCGTTGCTTCAGCTCCAGGGGCTCTGGGGGGAGCCCAGTAGGTTGCTCAGGAGTTAGTGGACTTCTCTGGA
This sequence comes from Falco biarmicus, assembly GCF_023638135.1. Classification (NCBI taxonomy): domain Eukaryota; kingdom Metazoa; phylum Chordata; class Aves; order Falconiformes; family Falconidae; genus Falco; species Falco biarmicus. The sequence continues at coordinate 64,709,976 of NC_079291.1, read as the reverse complement.
ATGAGGTCTGGAAATAATAAATGGGAATTGTACAGGAGCAACAGCTGGGAGAGCCTCTGTCAGTCCCCGTGGCAGCTGGGGGTGATGGGGGAGCAGTGTTCCACCCCCAGGGATGCTCCCGCATCCCATGGAGAGGGCAGATGCAAGGAGTGCAGGGGGTGCGTGTCCCCAGGGTGGCCCTGCCCTGGGCACGTTTGGGGAAGAAGGTTTGGGGAAGGGGTGCTCCCTGCTTGCCCCTTCCTCAACGCATCCCAAAGCATGAACGGCTCCTGAGGAGCAGAGCCAGAGCCACTGCCAGCTGCACCCCAGCACCCAGCCTGCGCACCCAAACTGGGGCAGGACCTTGGACCCTGCTCCAGCACCCGGCCAGCCCCAGTGCCTGTCCCAGTCCCACCACGGGCAGAGGTACCAGGGGACCACTCGGCACCAAGTAGAGAATGGGGCCCCTGCTCCAGCCTGGCGGCTCTTCTGTGCCCTGGTCCCCAGCCTCGGGGGCTGCACACCCCCCTGCACCCCAGCCGTGGGAGCCGAGCAGCCGTGGGTTCTCACCCCGGGGCTCCTCAGGTCCTGCTTTGCCCGCGCAGGTGCCGGCCCCATCCCAGCGAGGTGAAAAGTTTGCTCCAAACTGGTTTGAGTGGTGGCGTGCTGCCACACGCCAGTGCCCACGCTGCCTCTGGCCGGGTGCCAGCCGCAGCCAGGGATGGGAGCCCCAGCACCCCGCGGCTCTGCACGACGGTGTGGGGTGCTGCTGCCAGCCCTGGGAGGGGACACAAACCCTGGGGGGATTCCCCCCCCACACACACACACCCAGCTCAGCCCTGGTTCTTGCCCCTGGAGCTGCCCCTTTCCCAGACATACCCCAGAGCACAGGTCTCATGGGGGCCTTCTCCCCCGCTGGGTACAGCATGGGGGGCACAGAGCCCAGCCTCAGCGCCCGCGGCGACTCGGGAGGGGCCCAAAGCCAGCCTGGCCGGGGTGGACATGCCTTCCTCCTGCTGCAGTCCCTGCACACAGGTGAGCAGCACCCCGGGCTGCCACGCTTTGCCCCTATCTGCACGCCTGTGCTGGGTGGGCTTGCCAGGCTGCCTTCCCCAGCCCCCCAGCATGGACTGCTGCCTGGGGGAGTCACCGGCCCCAGATAAGGAAGGCAAAGCTGGAGAGAAACTGGGGGAAGCAGAGGGCCAGCTGGCCAGACAGACCAGGCTGGACAGACCAAGCTGCAGACCCAGCACTGCTGCATCCCTGCCTGGGAGCAAGCAGAGGCCCCCCCACTGCAGTGGGGTGGCCCCACAGCCACCCTTCTGGGTGGGGAGGGTGTATTTGAAAGGGAGACCCCTTACCTGAGCGGGGGGCTGCATGGGCAGCACCGAGGTACAGCAGCCCCCCGAGCCAGTGGTGAGGAGCAGGGCTGGGAGCAGCCACAGCGCTGCTCTGCCTCCCAGCTCCTGGTCCACGCAGGGCCTGGGGCTGCTGTCCCCAACCCCGGTCCAGCACAGCCCCCGCCTCGCCCCAGGCCCTGAGCAGGGCGGCAGATGTGCTGAAGTAAGAAGCCCGAGCCGAAGCCCCTGACTGCTGAGACCTAACAGAGCAGCCACTCCTTACAGAGCCGGAGCGGGACCACGCAGCCCAGCAAGGCGAGGGAGACCCCCACGAGGCGGGAGCACCGTGGCATCGGGCACAAGTCTGGACCCCTCCAGTGCCAGCAAGCACAGGCAGCTGCCCCGACCCCCCAGCCCAGCCTGCAGCGGGCTTCCTCCTCCCTGTCTTGCATTCGGACCACCAACACCCACCCAGCTTCCTCCTCCTCCAGGGCAGGTGCCCACCCTAAAGCCCAGCAGCGGGACCCCCTCCCAAGCTCTTCTTGACCCCGCAAGCCCAGCTCCAGCCACCTCTGAAGGCCGAGCGTGCAGCACAGCAGGGGCTGCACCATCTCCTGCAGACACGCGTGCCAGGGCCCTGCACCAGGATGGCCTGTGCCACTCTGGCCCACACCAGAGACCCTGCCCCATCCCCATCCCCACCCCACCAGCAGCCCTGACGTGCCCGAACCAGCCCCACCAGCTGAGCTGCACTTACCAAGTGTCCACCCCGCTGGGGCCGAAAGCAAAGCCAGAACACGCTGGGGGGCACACGCCAGTCACCACTCCCAGGAGAGACCCAAGAAAAACTGCCCCAAAACTTCCACCACACGTTCCTGCAGGCTGGCTGCAGCTCGGCCGCTCCTAGAGCACAGGTCAGTGAAGACAACGTTCATTGCAATGGATTTTTAAAAACTGAAGTCTTTATTAAAGTTTTATCCAAATTTTGTAACAAAAGATACAAAAGGGCTGGAGATCCTTATTTCTGGGACTAGTCTGACCAATTAAAACCTGACAGTTACTAGGCTAATATAAAATCCATACAATCTGCTAAAAATGCAGGGAAAAATTAGAAGTAACTGCTGCTCTGAAATTTCTTTCAAAAATTCCTTTAACATTTATAAGTTACTCGGTTTGCATTTTACAGGACTAGTTCTTCTCCGAATGGTTACAGCTACTGTACAATGCAAGAGACGACAGCAAGAACAGAAAAGCAACAGAAACTCGGATGTGCTGCAACACACACCACTCCTCTGCAGGAACCGCCGCGAGTCTCGGGTGCGACAGATTGCCCAGAGCAACCACCGGGAACGCCACAAAGTGCCAGTGCGTCTGCACCCGCGGAGAGCCTCGACAGCAGGAGGAACAGCAGTTTCTCCCACCCCAGCACAGCTCTCCGGCACCCAGCACCGAGGAGTTACCATCCCTTGCACGCCACGGGGCCAGTTCTCCCCAGAAGCTAACGGATGGGCCAGCTGAACACCTCCAGGCAGAGGAAGGGTGGCCAAGGGGTCAGAAACCCTCCGGCGCAGAGCTGCACCGGGCTGAATCCCCCCCCTTCCTCCTTCTGGCCACCGCTGGGTTTGGGGACACACGCAGTACGCCCGCAGAGCATAAACATGAGTGGGAGAAAGCTGGATGTAAAGAGGAGGATGCGTACACCAGGCTAGCGCTGAGGCAACCGTCCAGAGCTGGTACTGGCTAGCAGAAGGACCCTGAGAATATATAGGCTAACACGGTCTCCCGGGGAACGCCGAGTTAGGTGCATCACAGTGATACTGGTTGAACGTGTTCTGTACAGTGCGAAACGGAGTTTGACAGAGGTGCAGTACCCCCTAACCTGCTCTTTCCTATCTCTTCCTAAAGGCAGAGGCTGCTACGGGGTGACGAGAAGCCTCGTCACAGCAAAGACACTCACAGCCACAAAAGTCAGACTTACTTGGACATCCAAGTGAAAGTTATTAGGTGGCCACTGGGAAAAAAACATTCCAGTTTATAAAATAGGAAAGCAAGCGCAGGGCTACTGCAAGGTGCATCGTCAGAGGTACCAGGTCTTGCAAGCAGCCAACCCCCGCTCCCCAGCACCCCAGGCACCCCACATCCCCAGCACTAAAGTATCTTCAAGCATCTCCAGAGATCACATCACCATTATTTCTGTATCAGAGAGACCTCAGTGATCATTCGCTTTGAGTCCGTTTAGATGAACCAGATTTGCACCCACTGCTCAAGATGGCTCAAGCGTCTTCAGAAAGCTGGTCTGAGGGCATGCAGATAGCAAACACGCCTTCTTGGCTGTCAGGCAGGGTGGCAAGCTGGAGCTCTGGGTCCAGTGTGGCAAGGCTGATTTCAGACACGAAAGATACCCTAGGAGGAAAAATTTTTTTTTTTTTTTTTTTTTTTTTTGCAAACTGCTGCACAAACCACAGAACGGAGAAAAGCCTTTGGTCATGAGATACTTGTGAGAAAGTGAGCCTTGTATGGAAGATTCCCCTGAATGCCTACAGTATTCTACATCTTAAAAAAATATATTGTGGACGCTGCAGCCATACAAAGGGGGGAGGAGTGGGAGACAGGGATTTACAGTCTCACATAGACACAACGGGGAGGTTAAGACAAGCACAGTCATAGTCTGTAAAACTGATTGGCTCGCTCGGATCAGTCATCCTCATCGTCCTCTTCGTCTTCTGGATCTTCCTCTCCTTCATCCTCTAGATTTCGTTTTCTCTTTTCCCCTCGTGGAAGGTCTGCAAAAAGAGGTGAAGCGTGAAGTTCTGTTCAGTCTTGCGGAACAGCATTTGAACTGTGGCTTCAAGCCGCGTCAGCCACAGCTTGCTGGTGAACAAGCACAGACTAGACTGGCACCATTACAAAGCCGAGATCCACCCTGCCCAGTTTCTCATGGCACCCAGAAAAGCCTAGACTAGCATGAGACAT